>NC_071516.1:1212500-1928507 GCF_027887155.1 Malaclemys terrapin pileata
TGCTCAGCCGGGGTGAGTCCTGAAGGGCATTTAGCGCTTGCTCATGACAGAAGCTTCTATTTCCTTGTGAAAGTTGAGATAGTAACTCGTTTGTGCTTCTATGTTTACTTGCTTTAACCTTGTAAAGAACTCTCTGGTTTCCTTTTCCTAGTTAATAAAGCTTTAGATAGCTTATTATAGGATTGGCTAGAAGCCTTGTCTGTGGTGTGAGATGGGAGGTGCGATTCACCTAGGTAAGTGACTGGCCCTTTGGGGCTGGGAGTAAGTTAATTCTCAGGCTGTCCCAGCTTGCTGGGCTGCCCAGCCCATGCGAGCGGGTTCATGCGCTCAGTCCCCTTACCGCGTTTCCTGCAGGCCTGCTGGCACTCCAGGAGAGTTCTAAAGTTGTTCCCATTGCCCCGGCAGCCGCCGTAGATGAACCTTTCGCACGTCCTGGAGGCCGGGTTGTAGAAGAAGCGCGGGATCTGTCCCTTGCAAGGGCCCTTCTCAGGCGGGAGTCGGCAAATGTCACCTGGAGAGAGGAGATGGATTATAAGGAGGGCAGAGATCAGCAAGGGAGCTCAGGCTAGTGAACCCAGACTGGAGGGGAAGTGAGGATGCATGGAGTGAAAATTACAGACGCAGGCATTATTATACTGACACGTGAAGAAAAGGGAGTTACCTTATAAGTGGAGAACCAGTGTTGACTGGGTCAATTCAATCAGGGTGAATGTGGTCCACTCCCAATAATTGATGAGCTGTGGATTGCACCCTCAGCAAGCTTGCAGATGACACTAAACTGGGAGGAGTGGTAGATATGCTGGAGGGTATGGTTAGGATACAGAGGGATCTAGACAAATTAGAGGATTGGGCCAAAAGATACCTGATGAGGTTCAACAAGGACAAGTGCAGAGTCCTGCACTTAGGACGGAAGAATCCCATGCACTGCTACAGACTAGGGACCGAATAGCTAGGTAGCAGTTCTGCAGAAAAGGACCTAGGGGTCACAGTGGACGAGAAGCTGGATATGAGTCAGCAGTGTGCCCTTGTTGCCAAGAAGGCTAACAGCATTTTGGGCTGTATAAGTAGGGGAATTGCCAGCAGATCGAGGGATGTGATCATTCCCCTTTATTCGGCATTGGTGAGGCCTCATCTGGAGTACTGTGTCCAGTTTTGGGCCCCACACTACAAGAAGGATGTGGAAAAATTGGAAAGAGTCCAGCAGAGGGCAACAAAAATGATTAGGGGGCTGCCTGGGGCACATGATTTACAAGGAGAAGCTGAGGGAACTGGGATTGCAGAAGAGAAGAGTGAGGGGGGATTTGATAGCTGCTTTCAACTACCTGAAAGGGGGTTCCAAAGAGGATGGATCTAGACTGTTCCCAGTGGTACCCGATGACAGAACAAGGAGTAATGGTCTCAAGTTGCAGTGGGGGAGGTCTAGTTTGGATATTAGGAAAAACTTTCATTAGGAGGGTGGTGAAGCACTGGAATGGGTTCCCTAGGGAGATGGTGGAACCTCCTTCCTTAGAGGTTTTTAAGGCCCGGCTTGACAAAGCCCTGGCTGGGATGATTTAGTTGGGGTTGGTCCTGCTTTGAGCAGGGGGTTGGACTAGATGACCTCTTGAGGTCCCTTCCAACCCCGATATTCTATGATTCTGTGCAGGGCCGTCTCCAGCTTCTTTGCTGCCCCAAGCATTCTTCAGCGGCAATTCGGCAGCGGGTCCTTCACTCCGAGAGAGATTGAGGGACCCGCCGCCGAATTGCTGCCAAAGACCCAGACGTGCCGCCCCTTTCCATTCACCGCCCCAAGCACCTGCTTCCTGCGCTGGGGCCTGGGGTCTGGGTGACGGAGAGCGTGGGGGAGGGGAGGGAAGAGAGCTCACACTGACCAATGCATGGCAGGGAGACACCCAAGGGCACATCCCAGAGCCCAGGGCCACCCAGAGGATTCAGGGGGCCTGGGGTCTTCAGCGGCAAAGGGCCCCCGCTGCCGAACTACCACCGAAGACCCGGAGCGAGTGAAGGACTCCACTCCAGGGGCCCCGGAAAACTCTCGTGTGGGCCCCTGCAGGGCCCGGGGCAAATTGCCCCACTTGCCCTCCCCTCTGGGTGGCCCTGCCAGAGCCAGGCTGTGACCTGGCCCGGAGGGAGATGGGTCCGAGGGAGTGTCAGAGCCATGGGCATGGGGGGCTCACCAGAGAGAGCCTAGAGGGTAGAAAGACTCCAGGAGTAGCCAGGGGGCTGGGGAGAGCCAGGGAGGCTCCGTGTCCTGGAGCGGGAGGGGAAGAGCAAAAGGCCGGGGACAGAGCAAGGAGGTCTCCCTGGGACGAAATGGTGGAGGCCTGGGACAGCCCCGTGCCCGGGGGCGAGAAACACTGGGGCTGGCGGCAGGGCCAGGGAGGCTGCGAGGGCCTGTGTCGCGTGGGGGATGCGGGGCAGGCGCTGCTGAGAGCGAACTGGGCTGGGGGCAGGCTCGGGGCTGGGGGCAGGCAGGAGGGAAGCGCTGGCTGCCAGGCTGGGTGGGGAGCCGGGGCAGGGAGCCCTCACCTTGACGGAGCTGCCCAGAGGCAGGTGTCAGGTCAGCCCAGAGGGCGAGGAGCCCCAGGAGGAGGTGGCCTGATTTCATGGTGCTGCGGGGCCAGGTTGCCCAGCGCCGAGCTGTCCCAGCTTATATAGCATCACGCCAGCCCGGCACTGCCGTCCCGGGAGGGGCCATTACACAAGAGAGCCGTCCCCGGTGTCTGCCCCTCCCAAAGGGAAAAGGGAAGCAGCAGGGCCCTGCGAGAGTTGGGAAACGTCCCTGTGAGGAAGGTGGAAATGTAATAGGCTGCATCAGGGACACCAGGCACATTGCCCCCGTGGGGAGGAGCCCCACTGCTGCAATACAAGGGGCCATGCCTGGATTCAAGGGTCTGAAATCCTCAGTCCGGAGCCAGGGAACGGCCTGGAGGCTGGAGCGGGAGTTTGCCTGGGGACGCACTGCAGGACCTTGTCCCTGGTATTGACAATCCCATCGCCTTTCACTTCTGATCAAAGGGACACGGAGTGACACCAGCCCAGTAACTCTCGGGAGAGTCCCCGGCTGGGGTGGCTGCTGGGCGACTGGGGAACCCTGAATGTATCTCAGTGACATCATCACGCACCCCCTGCTGCATCGTGCTAAAGAGCGTCGCACACCCGGCTTGTAATAAATAACGCCGGAAGGTGGCTGCTGCTTCGGCTTTCTGGACACCAGGATCCCTGAGGCAAAGGCAGCCTGGGCCCGTGGGCGCTTGCCTGGGGTTAGAGAGGAAATGCCCGGCACCCACGGCAGCTGGGTGAGCCATTTCTCCAGTGTCTGAGACTGGGACTGTGACGAACTGGGCCTGTTCTCACTGTGGTCTGTGAATGCTGACAGGGGAGTGTGCTGGGATAGTCTGCATTGCAGGATGGGATCTGCCCGAGGGCGCATACCTGAGTGTGTAACATGAGAACCCAGGAAGGGGTTGAAGGCGAGGCGACTCCTTAGCCCGGGAAACTGAACAAAGGCTGTGGGAGGGGTCGCTGAAGGCAGAGTGCTGGAAGCAGGCTGGAAGGAGGCTGGAGAGATGGCTGGGAGGCAGAGATGGCTCTGACCCCCCAAAGGGGGGTGGGCTGGCATGCCCTGGGACCCCAAGCTGGACCTAACTGAGGGGGGCCCTGTTGTCTGTGCCTGCAAGACCTGTCTTGGACTGTATCCCTGTCATCCAAATAAACCTTCTGCTTTACTGGCTGGCTGAGAGTCATGGTGAATCGCAGGAAGCTGGGGGTGCAGGGCCCTGAGTCCCCCAATACTCCGTGACAACTGGTGCTAGCGGTGGGATCTACTGCACCCCGTGGACGGCGCTTCCTGCAGTAAGTGACTGGGGAGCAGTAAAACGAAGGGGGATTGACGGGGACCAGGCCGGCTGAAGAGTGGGAGAGAGACGGTTATTACCCCTGGGAGTGTGTGACGAGCGAGAAGGACTTTTGCAGTAACAGGGTCCCCCGGGGGGATCGCAGCGGGTGGTCCCAGGGGCGGAGGAGTCTGCAGCTCGACCCTGGCAGAGAGGCGGTGACCTCGAGAAGGGCTGGCACACTAGGGGTCCCCCTGGGAACTGTGGGGAGCTGTGAGCACACAGGCCGGTGAGTGGCCAGCAGGAAGATGTATGCCAAGCGGCTTAAGAGCGACCTGGTGGAGCTGTGCAAGCAGAGGCGGCTGCGCATTGGGAGGCTCACCAAAGAACAGCTCATTGCCCGGCTGGAGGCGGGAGATCGCGCGAATGAACTGATCCCTGTGTCTCAGGGAAGCAGCCTGGCAAATGCAGCGCAGGCACCAGTGTCTGTCCCAGCTGGGAGTGGTCAGCCGGCTGCTGAGGGCTTCCCGAGACCCCTCCTTCCTATGCCTCGGGGAAGGGTGGGGAGGAGCCCAGCAAATACCGAGGGCGCCGTGACCCCCCCGGCCAGCAGGGGACCCTCCCGGCGAAGCTCGCCGGCCAGCAGAGGATCCTCCCGGCGACGTTCGGCATCCGTGGAGCGGAATTGGCTGGAATGGGAGAAAGAGCTAAAACTGAGAGAGCTGGAGGATCGTGAACGACAGAGACAGCATGAACGGGAGGAGAAAGAGAGACAGCATCAGCGTGAACGGGAGGAGAAAGAGAGACAGCATCAGCGTGAAGAGAGACAGAGACAGCATGAACGGGAGGAGAATGAGAGACAGCGTCAGCATGACCTGGAACTGGCGAGATTGAAGGGCAGCGAACCCCCAGCTGCGGTGAGTGAGGGGGGACCCAGAACTGCACGGAGCTTTGATAAGTGCATCATGGCCCCATACAAGGAGGGGGAGGACATGGATGACTTCCTGGAGGCCTTTGAGACGGCCTGCGAGCTGCACCGGGTTGATCCCGCGGACAGACTCCGGGTCCTTACCCCCTTACTGGACCCCAAATCCGTGGCATTGTACCGCCAACTGGGAGAGGCAGAGAAAGGGGACTACGAACTATTCAAAAAGGCCCTGCTACGTGAGTTTGGGCTGACTCCTGAGATGTACCGGGAAAGGTTCCGGAGTCAGGATAAAACCCCTGAGATCTCATATCTGCAACTAGCCGCCCGCATGGAAAGATACGCCAGCAAGTGGGCTGGTGGGGCCCAGACGAAGGAGGACCTGATTAAACTGCTGGTACTGGAGCAACTGTATGAGCGGTGCCCATCCGACCTGAGGCTGTGGTTGGTGGACAGAAAGCCAGAGACCCCGCGACAGGCAGGCCGGCTGGCCGATGAGTTTGTAAAGAGCCGGTCAGGAGATAAAAGGGAGGAGTCCCAAAGGAACAGTCCCACCACAACGCAGAGAGAGAGTCACAATGGGACCTCCCCATGGGAAAATACAGAAAAAACCCATCAGAGGGGAGCATCCGGCATCAGGACCATCCGACCCACTCAAGGGGACCCATAGGACATGGGCTGCTACCACTGTGGCCAAAAGGGCCACATACGGGCCCAGTGCCCCAGGCTCAGGGACAGACTGAGCAGGCCGAACCCACAGAGGGTTGACTGGGTAGAGACCCAGCCCAGCGAGAGGCAGCATTCCCAGGGAAGGGGGGCTGGCAGAGTACCACCTGCTAAGGAGGGAGGAGAGCCCCAGGCCAGCTTCTCTGGGGGGCCAGATGCTCCGGATTCAAAGTTCTCCGTTTACAGGGTTGGCGCGGGGCTGTCCCTGCGGAGCGAGTGCCTTGTTCCCCTGGAGGTGGATGGGAAGGAAGTTTATGGTTACTGGGACACGGGCGCAGAGGTGACACTGGCCCGGCCCGAGGTGGTGGCCCCAGATCGGGTGGTGCCCAACACCTTCCTGACCCTGACCGGGGTGGGCGGGACCCCATTCAAGGTTCCCGTAGCGAGGGTACACCTGAAATGGGGGGCCAAGGAGGGCCCCAAGGACGTGGGAGTGCACCACCATTTGCCCACTGAGGTGTTGATGGGGGGGGACCTAGAGGACTGGCCAAGCAGCCCCCAGACCGCCTTAGTTTTGACCCGCGGTCAGAGCCGGCGAGGGGCACTGCGCCCTGGCCTTGGGGGGGGTGCCTTGCCTGAGGCGCGGGACCCTAACCTGGTGGGGAGGGAACGCCCAGGGACGCGGCTCAGGGAGGCTGCAGCTTCGGACCCAGCGGGCGAGAAAGAGCAGGTGGCCATCCCCGTCCCAGCTGCTGAGTTCCAGGCCGAGTTACAGAGAGATCCCTCCTTGCGGAAGATAAGGGACCTGGCCGACCTCAATGCGGTACAGACCATGGGACGAGGTGGCCGGAAAAGGTTCCTGTGGGAGAAGGGGTTCCTGTACCGAGAATGGGCTCCCCCAGGGAAAATGGAGTCAGGGGGGATCAGGAGGCAGCTGGTGGTACCCCAGAAGTATCGCCGCCAGCTGCTGTGCCGGGCCCATGACATTCCCCTCTCAGGGCACCAGGGAACCTGGCGTACCCAGCAGAGGCTGCTACGGAGCTTTTACTGGCCTGGGGTCTTTGTTACTGTCCGACAGTACTGCCGATCCTGTGATCCCTGTCAGAGGGGGAGGAAGGCCTGGGACAAGGGGAAAACAGCTTTAGGATCCTTGCCCAGCATAGAGGAGCCTTTTCGGAGGGTGGCCAAGGTAAAAAGGGCGGCTCTAAACCAAGAGAGCCCAAAGCACAGACCTCCAGACTGGGGCGCTGGGAGAAGACCACAGCCCAGTTGGAGCCCCAGAGGTATGGGGGTGGGAAAAGGGCGCAGGCCGCATAAACCTTCCCACATGCGAACTGCGAGTGCCATCAAGCAACCCCAACCTAAGGGGGAGCGTGAAACTGGAGGGGCCTGGTGTAATTCTCACCAAGGAATGGGAGGGATGCGGGGGCATCCATGGGAACGGGGGTAGGTTTGAACTTCCCCGGGTCACTGGCTAAAGTGACCCTGCTCAGTTCGTTCTCGAAGGGGGGAGAGATGTGACGAACTGGGACTGTTCTTGCTCGGGTGTGGGAATGCTGACAGGGGTGTGTGCTGGGATAGTCTGCATTGTAGGATGGGATCTGCCCGAGGGCGCATACCTGAGTGTGTAACATGAGAACCCAGGAAGGGGTTGAAGGCGAGGCGACTCCTTAGCCCGGGAAACTGAACAAAGGCTGTGGGAGGGGTCGCTGAAGGCAGAGTGCTGGAAGCAGGCTGGAAGGAGGCTGGAGAGATGGCTGGGAGGCAGAGATGGCTCTGACCCCCCAAAGGGGGGTGGGCTGGCATGCCCTGGGACCCCAAGCTGGACCTAACTGAGGGGGGCCCTGTTGTCTGTGCCTGCAAGACCTGTCTTGGACTGTATCCCTGTCATCCAAATAAACCTTCTGCTTTACTGGCTGGCTGAGAGTCATGGTGAATCGCAGGAAGCCGGGGGTGCAGGGCCCTGAGTCCCCCAATACTCCGTGACAGGGACTCACTCCTGCTCCTCCAGCCCCCGCCCCACTGGGCCAGAGGCGAGCATGACTCCTCTGAGCCAGGCCAGCAGGTCTGCGGTTCTGGGTGCCAGGCTACAGACGTGTTCAGCAGGATTGTTATTGTCATTAACGCCCTAGCCAGGGGCCTCCGGAGCAGGCTGGGATGCAGCTACCGGGACTCGGGCACCTTCAATTTAGTTTCAGCTCCCAGCACGAGCTGTACCATGGACTCCTCTCACACGCTCGTCCTCAGCCCTCCTCCCTTTGCCTAGCCAGAGTGTGAGCTCCTCGGGCCAGGGCTGCCTCTCACCGCGTCTCTGCAGCGCCCGGCATGCTGGGGTCCTGTCTCTGCTGGATCCCCTAGGCACTGCTGTGATGCAGCCAGTCAGTCGTTAGAGGGGAGATCCGTCTCTGTGGCCCCAGCTGCTTTGCATTCACATCCCTCTGACCAGCTCCTGACCCAACTAGCTGAGTTTCTCTTGCTGTCTTACCTGAGCTTCCACAGGTTTTGAGACATTCGTCCATACTGGGAAACCTGTTTGCATTGCCCTGGCAGCCGCCGTAAATGAACTCCTCGCACCTCTTGGTGGCCGAGTTGTAGAAGTATCTGGGCATGTAGGCAAAACATGGGCCGGGGTCCGCAGGGAGATTGCAGATGGCGTTACCTACGGAGCAAAGAAAGATGGGTTAGGAAGAAAGGGGGAACCCTGCAACGGATCTCAGCTGCCTGATTCAAAACTAACGGGGCCCCAGTCTCAAGGGTTGATGCAAGCGGCAGGGCCTGGGGTGGGTGAAGGGGCTAGACGAGGACCTTGTTGCTAATGCGTGAGAGCTGTGAGCGTCTCTGGTGTATCGGGGACAGAGCAAGGAGGCCTCCCTGGGGCGAAATGGGGAAGCCCCGGGGACAGTCCCACGCCCAGAGGGCGAGAGACACTGGGGTTGGCAGCAGGGCCAGGGACGCTGCAAGGGGCTGTGTCACGTGGGGGATACGGGGCAGGAGCCGCTGAGCGCGAATGGGGCTGGGGGTAGACTCGGGGCTGGGGCAGGCAGGAGGGAAGTGCTGGCTACCGGGCTGGGTGTGTGTCACAGAGTGTGGGGGGACACAAGGCCCTGCACCCCCGGCTTCCTGCAATTCACCATGACTCTCAGCCAGCCTGTAAAGCAGAAGGTTTATTTAGATGACAGGAACACAGTCCAAGACAGGTCTTGCAGGCACAGACAACAGGGCCCCCCTCAGTTAGGTCCATCTTGGGGTCCCAGGACGCCCCAGCCCCCTTGGGAGGTCAGAGCCCCGACTGCCTCCCAGCCATCTCACCAGCCAGCTTCCAACACTCTGCCTTCAGCGACCCCTCCCACAGCCTTTGTTCAGTTTCCCGGGCCAAGGTGTCACCTGGCCTCTAACCCCTTCCTGGGTTCTCACGTTACATGCTCAGGTATTCTCCGGTCAGTCTCCCATCCCCCAATGCAGACTATCCTAGCCACGCTCCCCTGTCAGCATTCACAGACCACAGTAAGAACAGTCCCAGTTCATCACAGTGGGGAGCCAGGGACAGGGAGCCCTCACCTTGACGGAGCTGCCCAGAGGCAGGTGTCAGGTCAGCCCAGAGGGCGAGGAGCCCCAGGAGGAGGTGGCCTGATTTCATGGTGCTGCGGGGCCAGGTTGCCCAGCGCCGAGCTACCCCGGCTTATATAGCATCATGCCAGCCCGGCACTGCCGTTCCGGGAGGGGCCATTACACAAGCGAGCCGCCCCCGGTGTCTGCCCCTCCCAAAGGGAACAGGGAAGCAGCAGGGCCCTGCGAGAGTTGGGAAACGTCCCTGGTGAGGGGGGTGGAAATGTAATAACAGGCTGCAGAGGTGAGTTCATGTTTCCAGGCGGCTCCGCGCCCTGCCTGGGGCACCGGGACAAACAGCTGACCCCAGAGCCACTGAGCACTGGGCTGCCCTGGAGCGAACCTCTCGTGAAGCCCACCCTGTGCCGGCCCCAGGAGCTGTGCGGGACGGGACCTCTCAGCTCACGGCAAAGAGCTGGTTCCCCAGAGCCAGATGTGTCATTCTCCCAACACGCCTCCAGCCCTCCCTCTTCCCTCTGCTGCTTCCCGTGAGGAGCTGCTGGGCCCAAGCCTGCCACGCTGTAATTCCTAACGCTGGCCCACTGGCCTGGCAGCTCCCCAGGGCCCAGAAAGCAGCACTCATGTGCCTGCTCCTCCCCAGAGCTGGCTGCAGGGACAGCTCCAGAACCGAACCCTGCCCCTCGCACGCTGCCCCCGTGGGCTGGGGGCTAAGGGAGGGGTCGGTACATCCTTCTCGCTCTCCGCCCGGGTCTCTGATGCTCCTTCGGAGGGCAGGGATAAGGCACCCCCCAAAGGCCTGGGCTATCTGTGTGTGTGTCGTGTGCTCTGGATCCCGCCCCGTCCATCTCTATTCCCCCCGCCCCGCCCCGCGGGTTCCCTCAGCTGATGTCTAACGATCGGGGCTGAATGTCTCTGCGGTGCTGACCCTTGTCTCTGGGATGTGACTGGAGGAGGGTGCGTGGAGAGGTCGTGGGGCTCCCACCCTGTGCCTGGGGCCCCTGGACTCCCGAGCCGCTCACGTGCCCGGCCCCAGCCCCAGCCCCACTCACTCCCTGCTTCCAGCTCAGCTCCC
Organism: Malaclemys terrapin pileata; assembly: GCF_027887155.1. Taxonomy (NCBI): domain Eukaryota; kingdom Metazoa; phylum Chordata; order Testudines; family Emydidae; genus Malaclemys; species Malaclemys terrapin. Next base: position 1,222,567 of record NC_071516.1, read on the forward strand.
TGGGCTCCTCCTCTGGCCCTGCTCCCAGCCCAGTCGGGCGCCTGCTCTCCCCTTAGCTCTGCCCCTCCAGCCCGGCAGCTCCACCTCACATGGGACACTCCTCACTCCCTCATTGGCCTGCCTACCCTGTCAATCAGCCTGACCTGAAGGATTGGTCTATCCCCATTGGCCCTGGGGACTGTCAGTCTCAGAGTCCTGATTTCCCATTGGCCATCCCCCTTTCTTTTGGTACTGGGAGAGGGGAACCAGCCCCTCCCCCCCGAGTTTCAGTGGGGGCCAGCAGCCCCCTGACACCAAGATGCTGCAGGCGGGTGTTTGACTTACTGGTGGCAGTGTGACGAAGTGGGGGATTTTCTTGTTTTCTGTGGCGTTTCAATGGTTTGCATGAGGAGGGGGCGGGACTCAGTTTCCCTGGGTGTTACTGGTTTAACGAGGGGAGGGGAGAGGGAGTGTGTTTTGCAGAGGGCCGGAGAGAGGACGTGGGGACCCAGCCAATGGCCGGGAGGATGGACACCCCAGCGACCAGTGACCTCGCGACCCAGAGGCCCAGCTGAGGAGACACAGCCGGTTCTGGCCAGTGGGTGGACAATGGGCTGCAGAGTGAGGATCCAGTGACCTGACCAGCCGGTTCCAGCCAGAGGACAGAAGCAGGAGAGGAGGCCCCGGTTTACGACCCTGTTTACCTGGAGAGAAGACAATGGACAGAGGCGGTGCTGGGGCCGGTGATCTCAGATGCCCAGCTCGGACCAGGGGGGCTCTGGGCTGGAGAGGGGGAGCAGGCAGAGCCCACCTGGATGCAGGGAGACTGGGATGTGCTGGGCTGAGGGAGGCCAGGCCTGAGGCCCTGAGAGTTTCCTGTGCTGGGTTCAACTCTCAATAAACCCTCCTGTTTCATGCTGGCTGAGAGTCACTCCGGTCTAGAGAACAGGGTTGCATCAACCCCTTTGGGGGTGGAGGCCTCGGGGGTCCAGAACGAGTGGACTCCCTGAGGGGGCCCACGGCAGAGACAGACGTGCTAAAGCTCAGAGAGGTGCGGATCCAGGAGGTGGAGGGGCCTGACCCCAAGAGAGAGTGGACCCCCGAGAAGGACTGTCTCACTAAAAGGGGCACCCCCCACGGACCGCACGGGGCCAAGAGTGGGCACGATCTGTGAGTCCGTGACAGGCAGCGTTTCCCCAAATTACTCCACCTGGCAGAAGGGTCACACGTGCCATGACCCCATCGCTCTGGGCACTGGCGCGCCCCCACTCCTGTTTCTCAGCCAGTGACCCAGCCCCTGCTCCCAGCACTCGAGCTGCTGGCCCTTCTGGTGATGGTGACGTAGCCTGACGCACCAGCACGGCCAGTGCCTGGGAATAGCCTTAGAGAACGGCCTCCATGTTTGTAGGGCCAGGCAGAGAGCGGCGTGGGCTGCCCTCTGCCCAGGGCCTCTCCTGCAGTGGAAGCCAATGGCTGGGTGTTAATGACAATACCAGTCCTACCAAACTCCTCTGTAGGCTGGCACCCAGGACCGTGAACCTCCTGCCAGGGCTCAGAGGGGTCATAGTCATCTGGGGTGGGGGCTCAAGGGGCAGGACACTGGAGAAATGGCTCACACAGCTGCCATGGGTGCTGGGCAATTCCTCTCTAACCCCGTGCGAGCGCCCACGGGCCCAGGTTGCCTTTGCCTCAGGATCCTGGTGTCCAGAAAGCCGAAGCAGCAGCCACCTTCCGGCAAACTCCCGCTCCAGCCTCCAGGCTGTTCCCTGCGTCCGGACGTGAGGATTTCAGAAATGCCCCGACCCTTGAATCAAGGCATGCCCCGTGTATTGCAGCAGTGGGACGCGGGCCCACGGCAGCGATGTGCCTAGGGAGCCAGGGTGTCCCCGATGCAGACAGGCAGGGAACACGCACACACAGGCTGCAGGGCCCTGCTGCAGGGGCTCGTGGCAGGCTTGTGTTCAAACTGCCCCAGCATGTTAAAGGAGCGCTGGGGGGTGCCCTGGCTCCGATGGAGTCGTCTCTCTGGGAGGCGATAAATCACCCCGGGGGCCCTACCCCACTGCCAGGGACCGAGTCCGTGTCTCACAAAAGAAGCTTTTATAAAAGGAGAAAACCAAGCGGTAATTTGGGGAAATGCTGCCAGCAGTAAGTCAAACACCCGCTTGCAGCATCTTGGTGTCAGGGGGCTGCTGGCCCCCACTGAAACTCCAGGGGGGGGAGGGGGGAGAGGTTGGTTCCCCTCTCCCAGTACCAAAAGAAAGGGGGATGGCCAATGGGAAATCAGAACTCTGAGACTGACAGTCCCCAGGGCCAATGGGGATAGACCAATCCTTCAGGTCAGGCTGATTGACAGGGCAGCCAGGCCAATGAGGGAGTGAGGAGCATGGGGTCCGGTGTGAGGTGGAGCTGCCGGGCTGGAGGGGCAGAGCTAAGGGGAGAGCAGGAGCCCGACTGGGCTGGGAGCAGGGCCAGAGGAGGAGCCCCGGGAGCTGAGCTGGAGGCAGGGAGTGAGTGGGGCCGGGGCCGGGGCCGGGCACGTGAGCGGCTCGGGAGTCCAGGGGCCCCAGGCACAGGGTGGGAGCCCCACGACCTCCCCACGCACCCTCCTCCAGTCACATCCCAGAGACAAGGGTCAGCACCGCAGAGACATTCAGCCCCCATCGTTAGACATCAGCTGAGGGAACCCGCGGGGCGGGGCAGGGTGGGGGGAATAGAGATGGACGGGGCGGGATCCAGAGCACACCACACACACACGGATAGCCCAGGCGTTTGGGGGGTGCCTTATCCCTGCCCCCCGAAGGAGCGTCAGAGACCCGGAGGGAGAGCGAGAAGGATGTACCGACCCCTCCCTTACCCCCAGCCCACGGGGGCAGCGTGCAAGGTGCAGGGTTCGGTTCTGGAGCTGTCCCTGCAGCCAGCTCTGGGGAGGAGCGGGTGCATGAGTGCTGCTTTCTGGGCCATGGGGAGCTGCCAGGCCGGTGGGCCAGCGTTAGGAATTACAGCGTGGCAGGCCTGGGCCCAGCAGCTCCTCACGGGAAGCAGCAGAGGGAAGAGGGAGGGCTGGAGGCGTGTTGGGAGAATGACAGATCTGGCTCTGGGGAACCAGCTCTTTGCCGTGAGCTGAGAGGTCCCGTCCCGCACAGCTCCTGGGGCCGGCACTGGGTGGGCTTCACGAGAGGTTCGCTCCAGGGCAGCCCAGTGCTCAGTGGCTCTGGGGTCAACTCTTTGTCCCGGTGCCCCAGGCAGGGCGCGGAGCCGCCTGGAAACATGAACTCACCTCTGCAGCCTGTTATTACATTTCCACCTCCCTCACCAGGGATGTTTCCCAACTCTCGCAGGGCCCTGCTGCTTCCCTGTTCCCTTTGGGAGGGGCAGACACCGGGAGCGGCTCGCTTGTGCAATGGCCCCTCCCAGGACGGCAGTGCCGGGCTGGGGCTGGCGTGATGCTATATAAGCCGGGGCAGCTCGGCGCTGGGCAACCTGGCCCCCCAATACCATGAAATCAGGCCTCCTCCTCCTGGGGCTCCTCACCCTCTGGGCTGACCTGACACCTGCCTCTGGGCAGCTCCGTCAAGGTTAGGGCTCCCTGTCCCTGGCTCCCCACTGTGATGAACTGGGACTGTTCTTACTGTGGGCTTTGAATGCTGACAGGGGAGTGTGACTAGGATAGTCTGCATTGGGGGATAGGAGACTGACCAACAGAGAATACCTGAGCATGTAACATGAGAACCCAGGAAGGGGTTAGAGGCCAAGTGACACCTTTGCCCGGGCAACTGAACAAAGGCTGTGGGAGGGGTCGCTGAGGGGAGAGTTTTCAGGAGCTGGCTGGTGATATGGCTGGGAGGCAGTCAGGGCTCTGACCTCCCAAGGGGGCTGTGGCGCCCTGGGACCCCAAGATGGACCTAACTGGGGGGGATCCTGTTGTTTGTGCCTGCAAGACCTGTCTTGGACAGTGTTTCTGTCGTCTAAATAAACCTTCTGCTTTACTGGCTGGCTGAGAGTCATGGTGAATTGCAGGAAGCCGGGGGTGCAGGGCTTTGTGTCCTCCAACACTCCGTGACACACACTCAGCCCGGCAGCCAGCGCTTCCCTCCTGCTTGTTCCCAGCCCCAAGCCTGCCCCCAGCCCCTTTCGCTCTCAGCGGCTCCTGCCCCGCATCCCCCACGCAACACAGCCCCTCGCAGTGTCCCTGGCCCTGCCGCCAGCCCCAGTGTCTCCCACCCCCTGGGCGTGGGACTGTCCCCGGGGCTCCCCCATTTCGCCCCAGGGAGGCCTCCTTGCTCTGTCCCCGATACACCAGAGATGCTCACAGCTCTCACGCATTATCAACAAGATCCTTGTCTAGCCCCATCACCCACCCCAGGCCCTGCCAGGCCGGTGGACTGGGGCCCCGTTAGTTTCGAATCAGGCAGCTGAGATCCGTTGCAGGGTTCCCCCTTTCTTCCTAACCCATCTTTCTTTGCTCCGTAGCTAACGCCATCTGCAATCTCCCTGCGGACCCCGGCCCATGTGAGGCCTACATGACCCGCTACTTCTACAACTCGGCCACCAAGAGGTGCGAGGAGTTCATTTACGGCGGCTGCCAGGGCAATGCAAACAGGTTTCCCAGTATGGACGAATGTCTCAAGACCTGTGGAAGCTCAGGTAAGACAGCAAGAGAAACTCAGTTAGTTGGGTCAGGAGCTGGTCAGAGGGATGTGAATGCAAAGCAGCTGGGGCCACAGAGACGGATCTCCCCTCTAACGACTGACTGGCTGCATCACAGCAGTGCCTAGGGGATCCAGCAGAGACAGGACCCCAGCATGCCGGGCGCTGCAGAGACGCGGTGAGAGGCAGCCCTGGCCGAGGAGCTCACACTCTGGCTAGGCAAAGGGAGGAGGGCTGAGGACGAGCGTGTGAGAGGAGTCCATGGTACAGCTCGTGCTGGGAGCTGAAACTAAATTGAAGGTGCCTGAGTCCCGGTAGCTGCATCCCAGCCTGATCCGGAGGCCCCTGGCTAGGGCGTTAATGACAATAACAATCCTGCTGAACACGTCTGTAGCCTGGCACCCAGAACTGCAGACCTGCTGGCCTGGCTCAGAGGAGTCATGCTCGTCTCTGGCCCAGTGGGGCGGGGGCTGGAGGAGCAGGAGTGAGTCCCAGTCTCAGACACTGGAGAAATGGCTCACCCAGCTGCCGTGGGTGCCGGGCATTTCCTCTCTAACCCCGGGCGAGCGCCCACGGGCCCAGGCTGCCTTTGCCTCAGGGATCCTGGTGTCCAGAAAGCCGAAGCAGCAGCCACCTTCCGGCGTTATTTATTACAAGCCGGGTGTGCGACGCTCTTTAGCACGATGCAGCAGGGGGTGCGTGATGATGTCACTAAGATACATTCAGGGTTCCCCAGTCGCCCAGCAGCCACCCCAGCCGGGGATTCTCCCGAGAGTTACTGGGCTGGTGTCACTCCGTGTCCCTTTGATCAGAAGTGAAAGGCGATGGGATTGTCAATACCAGGGACAAGGTCCTGCAGTGCGTCCCCAGGCAAACTCCCGCTCCAGCCTCCAGGCCATTCCCTGGCTCCGGATGTGAGGATTTCAGACCCTTGAATCCAGGCATGGCCCCTTGTATTGCAGCAGTGGGGCTCCTCCCCACGGGAGCAATGTGCCTGGTGTCCCTGATGCAGCCTGTTATTACATTTCCACCTCCCTCACCAGGGACGTTTCCCAACTCTCGCAGGGCCCTGCTGCTTCCCTGTTCCCTTTGGGAGGGGCAGACACCGGGGACGGCTCTCTTGTGTAATGGCCCCTCCTGGGACGGCAGTGCCGGGCTGGCGTGATGCTATATAAGTCGGGGCAGCTCGGCGCTGGGCAACCTGGCCCCGCAGCACCATGAAATCAGGCCACCTCCTCCTGGGGCTCCTCGCCCTCTGGGCTGACCTGACACCTGCCTCTGGGCAGCTCCGTCAAGGTGAGGGCTCCCTGCCCCTGGCTCCCCACCCAGCCCGGCAGCCAGCGCTTCCCTCCTGCCTGCCCCCAGCTCCGTTCGCTCTCAGCGGCTCCTGCCCCGTATCCCCCACGCGACACAGCCCCTCGCAGCCTCTCTGGCCCTGCCGCCGGCCCCAGTGTTTCTCGCCCCCGGTCACGGGGCTGTCCCGGGCCTCCACCATTTCATCCCAGGGAGGCCTCCTTGCTCTGTCCCGGGCCTTTTGCTCTTCCCCTCCCGCTCCAGGACACGGAGCCTCCCTGGCTCTCCCCAGCCCCCTGGCTACTCCTGGAGTCTTTCTACCCTCTAGGCTCTCTCTGGTGAGCCCCCCATGCCCATGGCTCCGACACTCCCTTGGACCCATCTCCCTCCGGGCCAGGTCACAGCCTGGCTCTGGCAGGGCCACCCAGAGGCGGGGGGCAAGTGGGGCAATTTGCCCCAGGCCCTGGGCCCTGCAGGGGCCCCCACGAGAGTTTTCCGGGGCCCCTGGAGTGGGGTCCTTCACTTGCTCCGGGTCTTCGGTGGCAGTTCGGCGGCGGGGGCCCCCTGCCGCTGAAGACCCCAGGCTCCCTGAATCCTCTGGGTGGCCCTGGGCTCTGGGATGTGCCCTTGGGTGTCTCCCTGCCATGCATTGGTCAGTGTGAGCTCTCTTCCCTCCCCTCCCCCACGCTCTCCGTCACCCAGACCCCAGGCACCAGTGCAGGAAGCAGGTGCTTGGGGCGGTGAATGGAAAGGGGCGGCACGTCTGGGTCTTTGGCAGCAATTCGGCGGCGGGTCCCTCAGTCCCTCTCGGAGTGAAGGACCCGCTGCCGAATTGCCGCTGAAGAATGTAGCGGCACGATAGAGCTGCCGCCGAAGTGCTGCCGATCGCGGCTTTATCTTTTTTTTTTTCTTTGCCGCTTGGGGCGGCAAAGAAGCTGGAGACGGCCCTGCACAGAATCATAGAATATCGGGGTTGGAAGGGACCTCAGGAGGTATCTAGTCCAACCCCTGCTCAAAGCAGGACCAATTCCCAACTAAATCATCCCAGCCAGGGCTTTGTCAAGCCGGGCCTTAAAAACCTCTAAGGAAGGAGGTTCCACCATCTCCCTAGGGAACCCATTCCTGTGCTTCACCACCCTCCTAGTGGAAAAGTTTTTCCTAATATCCAAACTAGACCTCCCCCACTGCAACTTGAGACCATTACTCCTTGTTCTGTCATCGGGTACCACTGGGAACAGTCTAGATCCATCCTCTTTGGAACCCCCTTTCAGGTAGTTGAAAGCAGCTATCAAATCCCCCCTCACTCTTCTCTTCTGCAATCCCAGTTCCCTCAGCTTCTCCTTGTAAATCATGTGCCCCAGACCCCTAATAATTTTTGTTGCCCTCTGCTGGACTCTTTCCAATTTTTCCACATCCTTCTTGTAGTGTGGGGCCCAAAACTGGACACAGTACTCCAGATGTGGCCTCACCAATGCCTAATAGAGGGGAATGATCACATCCCTCGATCTGCTGGCAATGCTCCTACTTATACAGCCCAAAATGCCATTAGCCTTCTTGGCAGCAAGGGCACACTGGTGACTCATATCCAGCTTCTCGTCCACTGTGACCCCTAGGTCCTTTTCTGCAGAACTGCTGCCTAGCCATTGGGTCCATAGTCTGTAGCCGTGCATGGGATTCTTCTGTCCTAAGTGCAGGACTCTGCACTTGTCCTTGTTGAACCTCATCAGGTATCTTTTGGCCCAATCCTCTAATTTGTCTAGGTCCCTCTGTATCCTAACCATACCCTCCAGCATATCTACCACTCCTCCCAGTTTAGTGTCATCTGCAAACTTGCTGAGGGTGCAATCCACAGCTCATCAATTACCACATTCACCCTGATTGAATTGGCCCTGTCAACACTGGTTCTCCACTTATAAGGTAACTCCCTTTTCTTCACGTGTCAGTATAATAATGCCTGCGTCTGTAATTTTCACTCCATGCATCCTCACTTCCCCTCCAGTCTGGGTTCACTAGCCTGAGCTCCCTTGCTGATCTCTGCCCTCCTTATAATCCATCTCCTCTCTCCAGGTGACATTTGCCAACTCCCGCCTGAGACGGGCCCTTGCAAGGGACAGATCCCGCGCTTCTTCTACAACCCGGCCTCCAGGACGTGCGAAAGCTTCATCTACGGCGGCTGCCGGGGCAACGGGAACAACTTTAGAACTCTCCTGGAGTGCCAGCAGGCCTGCAGGAAACGCGGTAAGGGGACTGAGCGCATGAACCCGCTCGCATGGGCTGGGCAGCCCAGCAAGCTGGGACAGCCTGAGAATTAACTTACTCCCAGCCCCAAAGGACCAGTCACTTACCTAGGTGAATCGCACCTCCCATCTCACACCACAGACAAGGCTTCTAGCCAATCCTATAATAAACTATCTAAAGATTTATCAACTAGGAAAAGGAAACCAGAGAGTCTGGGTCTGGGTCTCCCCACAGCGGCCCAGTCTCCCTGGGCAGCTTTTCCCACGGCTTGGCTCCGGCTTCTGGCCTGGCCAGGGTGCGGGGCCGGGGGAAGAGGCTGTGCAGGGGACGTGGCCACAGAGGTCTGGGGTTCCTGCCTGTCTCGTTTTGGCATTTTGGAAAGGTCACTCTAGTCACAGACCTACTCCGAGTGACCCGGTTCCCCACAGGCCTGGAGTCTGGGCGGAAGCTGGGAGTGCACATTGCCCTCTCCCCCACGGAGCTCCCAGCTCTCTGGGGAGGAGGCAAAGGGCTGCGGGAGGCTGGCGTGGAGATGGGGAGAGGACTCCCCTGGGATGATATCGGTGCTGCTGGCCTGGCCGGCTGGGTCTCCTTCCTCCTCCCCGGGGCTGCTCTGTGCCATGGAGTTTGTCCAGTGGCTGCTCCCGAAGTCACTCAGCCTCGTGCACTGAGCCCTGCTGCAAGGCCGGCGAGTGCCCGGGAGGGGCCGGGTGCAGCCGAATCAGCTGTGCCCCCAACCCCCCCTCAAGGCCGTGCAAGGCAGAACCGCTCTGCTTGCACCTGACCCCGAGGGGGCCCCCTGCGTGCCGGGATCTCTGTGCCCAACCCCCGTGCATGAGGCAGTCCAGGATTGCTCCTGTCACCTCCCTCCCTGCCCCGCAGCCTCAGGACCAGCCCCTGGCCTGACCGACTGCCCCTTCTTCCACAGGGCCGACCAGAGCGAGACCGGGAAGAGCCAGAGCGTGACAGCAGGGCCTGTGGGGGGATGGGACAGGATCCTCCAATACGGTCCCCACCTGACACCCACCCCCAATCGTCCGTGGGCCTGATCTTGCCCAGCACGTGGGTTGTGTAATAAAGAGCTCAGCTCAGCTGGCCTCCCTGTGATTTCCTGGATTGGGCCTCACTGTCCCTGCATGTCCGCCCGGGACAACCCCCCTGCAGCTGCCATCTCTCCCATCGCTCTGGGCACTGACGTGCAGGGTCCTGGCGCACCCCCACTCCTATTTCTCAGCCAGTGACCCAGCCCCTGCTCCCAGCACTCGAGCTGCTGGCCCTTCTGCCGATGGTGATGTAGCCTGGCGCACCAGCACGGCCAGTGCCTGGGAATAGCCCTAGAGAACGGCCTCCATGTTTGTAGGGCCAGGCAGAGAGCTGCGTGTGGGCTGCCCTCTGCCAGGGTCATGGGACTGCCTCTGATCTCAGAGGGGCTCCTCCCTTTTGCAGTGGTGTCCAACGCTGACTGGAGACCGGGACAGACAATCTGTTGAGAGGCCCTGAGGCCTCCCAGTGCCTAGTTCCTAGGTTATTTCCTTCCTTCTGCAGGGAGATGGGGTCGTTCTCTGTGGCGGCTCATCTGCTCCTGCTGCCCAGCCTTTGCCACTTCCCCGCCCTGGTCTGCGCTGTCTCAGCGCCAGCTGGGCTGTTAGCTGGACTCAGGAACAGCCTCCGTCAGGGGAGCGAGGGCCGCGGGCTGGGGAGCAGAATTATTTCAAAATCAGATGTTTGTGAATTTCCTCCTTAGGCCCCAGCAGGAATTTAAATGCCTTGTGCCCGGCCCCACCCACTGCCCTCATTCCAGCTCCCCAAGCGTGTCCTCAGCAGGCGGGGCCTTACCCCTCAGGGCCTGGCAGGCATTACAGCGTCAGCAGCCTCCATTCCCCGGGCAGTCCAATGAGATGCCGCGTCTGTCCTAGCGGTGGCTGTGCAAGCCTGCGGGCACCGCTGCATCCCGCCGAGATGTGGTGACCGGAAGGTTCCCGTATGCAGGGTGAAATTCCCCCTGCACAGAGGGACCCCAAAGGACTGAGGCATCTTTTCAGCAGCATTGCTAATCACCAGCGTTCACAAGCCAGGAGTCAGACCCCCAAGACCATGAGATTGGCTTAAAAATCACGAGATTTAAAAGAAACAAAACAAAAAACATGGGCTGGGTTCTGTTCCTTTGCTGTTGGGCCTCTCGGCCTTGGGGCTGCGCTGGGACCGTGTTTCCTAGCTTTTCTCTGCAGCCATGGGTGCGAGAACCTAGCTGGTTGTTGTAAATGGAAGCTGAGATTCTCCTGTAGCCTTAGGCTGCTGGGAGTGGGCGACAGGGGTTGGATCACTTGATGATTCCCTGTCTGTTCATTCCCTCTGAAGCACCTGTCAGTGGCCACTGTCCGCAGACAGGACACTGGGCTTGACGGACCTTTGGTCTGACCCAGTCTGGCCACTCTGATGTTCTTGTGAAATAGAGGGTGAAGAGAAGCACTAGTGAGTGGCAGACTCACGCTAACGCCTGCAAGCTGACGATGGTGGGCTCGCTCTGCAGCATGAAGGCATGGCTGCTAGGGCAGGCCCTCCTGAGCGAAGGGTTAAAGTGCGGCCTGCATGCTCCGCACAGGGGTGTCTAATGTGTGCTGGGATGGAAGGTGCTTTAGGGCTCTGGTGCTAATCATCGTTACATCCTCCGATGAACGGAACGACACGTATTTCCCACCCTGCGTAGCAGGATGAGTGGAACTGGAGTCAGAGGGCCCATGTTCCCCAGAGGGTCTGTGATGGCAGGACACCAGTGGAACGGGGAATGGGAGAGTTGGGCTGGAAGCGGCTCGCCCGTGTGGACAGAGCGGTGTGCGGGATTTACTGAAGCTCCACCTGGCCAACGCAACCTGCACTCAGCCTCGCGCTTTGCTAGGGAACCGCAGTGGCAGAGCTGAGCTGTGAGTTCTCTGCAGGGCAGCAGCTGGTGACGTGAGCCGGGGAACTCCGACTACGCCCCCCTGGAGCCCTGGCCTCTGTGGGCACCGCACTGAGATACATTGATAATGACCCTCTTTCATGAGACAACACGCCGGCAGCTTGCCCCCTTGGTGAAGGATCCGGTTTGTTTCTTTCCATTCCCAGACTAAGCCTTTGATCGCAGTCACAAACAGGACACCCCTCCCCTCCTGGTTCCTGTAGATTTTCTCTCTTGTAGATATCACTGGTATCTGTCTCAGTAAGCAAACAGGCATCCGTTGGGAGGCACACAATACACAGGAGTCTCATGGCCAGACTGAGAGGTAAGTGTCTGTTACCCCCTGCCTGCAAGGAACATGTCCAAGGCTGTCACCTCCTGGTGACCTCCCTCCCGGGACCTTGAGAATATAATTTGCAGTGCAGAGCTTTTTGCAATGGTTATGATGAGCAGTGGGCTACTGGCTGGTGGTAGAGACCTCACATTCCTCTCGTTGGTGAACAGTATCTGACCGAGGGGATCCCTGTGCACTCCCTGTGCTCTCTGCCAGTTGGCTCCAAGAGGTTTCTGGGTCACAGATGGCAAGCGCCACAGCCCCTCGTGGGGAACACAGCCACACGAGCTGTGGCTCTGTTCAGGATGCACTGTCAGAATTGTGTAGCTGCAGTGCAAGAGGCAAAAGGAGGCGTCTCATGAACAATGGAGACAATTGGAAAAGCCTATGGGGAGGTTTTCAAAGGCGACAGGAAAGCTGCAACTGGAAATAGACCCCACTGGGGAACCTGTGTGCTTATCACGAGGGAAACGTCCCTGGCACTACGTTATCCAGTACCCAAGGAGCTTGAAAGGCTGCAGAGCTGAGGTATCCTAGCACCACTACAGCCTGCGTAAGCAACATGGTGCAGGTAAAGACGCCATCAGGAAATTATACATCTGCATACACCCAAGCCACTGAACCAGGCACTGACTAGATGCCGCTACCCACTGCCCACAGCTGACCTCATGCCAGAACTCGCCAAAGCCAGAATCGTTCCGGTCTGTGATGTGAGGAATGGGGGTTGGCACATAAGCCTGGTAAAGAGGCCAGCGTGCTGACAACCGTTACAGCACCATTTGGTCACTACCGATGGCTGCCCATGCAGATGGCATGAGCCCAGCACCAGAGCTGTTCCAGAGAAGACTCACCCATGTGCCGGCAGCGCTGCCTGGGGTGAAAATAATTGCAGACAATATCCTCCCCCCCGGCTTCCTGCGATTCACCATGACTCTCAGCCAGCCAGTAAAGCAGAAGGTTTATTTGGATGACAGGAATACAGTCCAAGACAGGTCTTGCAGGCACAGACAACAGGGCCCCCCCTCAGTTAGGTCCAGCTTGGGGTCCCAGGGCATCCCAGCCCACCCCCCTTTGGGGGATCAGAGCCATCTCTCCAGCCCGCTTCCAGCACTCTGCCTTCAGCGACCCCTCCCACCCCCTTTGTTCAGTTTCCCGGGCCAAGGTGTCACCTGACCTCCAACCCCCTCCTGGGTTCTCATGTTACACGCTCAGGTATTCGCCTTCGGGCAGACTCCCATCCTCCAATGCAGACTATCCCAGCACACTCCCCTGTCAGCATTCACAGACCACAGTAAGAACAGGCCCAGTTCGTCACACCTCCTTGTAGGTGAAGGGAGCAAGGACCCACGAGCTGAATGCGACCAGGGCAGAGAACTACAAGCTTCCTACAGCAAAGCAGGGACAAGAACCTAAAACTCAGCCCAGAACAACTGGACCCAGAGCTGTTGTCCCTGCCTCAGTACTTAGGGATGTCATACAAACAACACACGCCTCACGCCTGGGCATTGACAGCTGGCTGGGATGGGCCTGAGAGTGTGTTTACTGACCAGGAACGAGTACCCAGCTCTGTTCCTCCATCGAAGGGTGCGACATGGCTGGTCAGGTGAGACCCGCCAGCAGACAGGGATAGTGGTTTGCTGGACTCGGAGCAGGTGACAGGGAGACAGAGACGGGTCGCTCCCATGCGAGCTCAGACTGTAACCAGCTGAGTGTGTGATAAAGGCGGCTCTGTGCTAGCAGGCTCTGGCCAAAGGGACGCGGGGTCGGGGTTGAGTGCCAGGGCTTTGTTTTTAATGGGTCTCTTTGTAAAGGCGGGAAGAGGTATCATGATTAAGTTACAGTTTTAGCATCCCCTGTTCCTTCTGACCACTTCAGCAAATTTCATAGCAAAAGTGCAGGGAAAAAAATGTCATGTGGTGGGGGGGGGTGGGGAGAGCGCCCACCCCACACTCATCCCTGCAACAGCAGATACTGACACTAGCGGCAGGTTTGACTAATTTTTGGTGGTGCCCAGAATGGGTCCAAGTCCCACCTCCACCTCCCCTGCCCCCACCTAAGGCTCTGGGAGGGACTTTGGGTGTGTGTGTGTGGGGGGGGGGGCTCTGGGCTGGGGCAGGGGGTTGGGGTGCGGGAGGGGGTTTGGATGCTGGATGTGGGCTCTAGGCTGGAAGAGGGGGTTGGGGTGCTGGAGGGGGTTCAGGCTCTGGGAGGGAGTTTGGGTATGGGAGGGGGTGTGGGCTCTGGGAGGGAGTTTGGGTATGGGAGGGGGTTCAGGCTCTGGGAGGGAGTTTGGGTGCAGGTTCTGGGATGGGGCGGGGGGGTTGGGGTGAAGGAGGGGGGCCGGGGGTCAGCGCTTACCTCAGGCAGCGTCAGCTCCCGAAAGCGACCCGCGCACCCCTCTGGCAGCGGCTTGGCGCTCGGGGCGGGGACAGCGCGTGGAGACACACACATGGGGCCCCAGGGACGTGCCGGCCGCTTCCTGGAGCGGCATGGAGCGGGCGGGCAGGGAGTCGCCTTAGGCTGTGTCTACACTACCACTTTCAGCGCTAAAACTTTAGTCGTTCAGGGGTGTGAAAAACACCCCCCTGAGCAACAGTATCGACAGCTCAAAGCTCCGTCACTGGCGAGTTAGATTGACAGGGTTTAGTGACGTGTCACGTTTCAATGTAACCTGTCTTCAGCGTCATGCTGCGTGACTGCAACGGGCCGCGGGCGCCTGCGGGGAGTCCCTGGCATTGTGGAAGGGGGACCCGAGACTTGTTGGGAACCCCGTTCTCAGTCAGCCTTGCAATGAACCGAGCCATGGCAGCAGCAGGCCCGGCCTGTCCACGCCGGGTTTCACTGCGGTGCTGCTGAACAGCAGGTGGGATTTAACTGTGCAAGTCCTGGGGAGACAGACGCCAGGGAGTGGAAAATTCCAGGGGCTTTTCCCCAACAAGCTACAGCCTTTCTGTCCGCCGGCAGGTGGCACTGTTGCACCGTCAGTCCCAGGGCCCCTTGTGCCGCTCCCCAGCTCTGGATTCTTTCCCCTGCCCAGTGCCTGTCCTGCGCCGTGTCCGAGGTGCGGGCAGTGCAAGCCAAGGTGGCAGGCAGAGTGCCCTGCGACAGCTCGCAGACAGCCGCCGGCATCAGGGCCTGCGCTGCCCGCTGAGTCCACCCCAGGCACCGCAGAAGGGAGAAGGGATCTGGTGCCATGTCTTACCAGAAGCACCTCTCCCAGGACTGCTCCTTCCCGGTGTGTCGCCCTGCAGCAGGGATTTCCACCAAGGCCTTGGGTTGGGTCGGCATCGCACCATCATGTTGCAAACGCTGCCATGCGCTGGCATCCGACCCAAAGGGGCTGTTACAGACCCGTGGCCAGCGAGGGGGTGGCTGGCAATGAGCTGGGGGGTCTCAGGCCAGACGGCAGTGGGACGAGTGATCGTGTCACACGTGCACCATGCACGGCACTAGTGGGGCGCTCTTGTTGCGGCAGAGGGACTGAGGGCTGCTGGGGCCACGGAGGCTGAGCTCCTCCTGGGGCCCCAGGGAGGGGAAGCTGGCACAGCTGCTGCCCGTGCTGGGTCTGCCTGTCCATCCCCGCCCCCCCCAGGGGAGGGAGTGCAGGGCTGGGGGGCTGCGGCCTAGGAGCTGGCACAGTCCCCTCCCCCCAGCGCCTGCGGCCCGGCACAGTAGCTGGTTTCCAGACAAAGGAGACGCCAAAGGGAGTCTGCTGCCGCCAGTGCATCGTGGGATGATGAATTGCTAAGCGCCGTGTCCCCGCAGCGTTTCGGTTTGGCACAGGGGGTGGGAGGAGGTGGCTGCAGCCTTGGCCGAGACCTGGCCACGCCACAAACAAGCCTGTGCCCAGGAGCTGAACCGGGTAAGGGAGTGGGACAGAGCTAGCAGGGGTTTGCTCCCGGCTGCCCCAGCTGTAGGAACTGCTAGAACTGCCAGAGCAGCTGTGAACTCCCCTCCCCCTGCCGGCATCCTCAGCCCCCCGTCCCTCCCCTGCAGCGCCCCCTGCTGGGCAAGGCCGGGCTGGAGTACCTGGGAGCTCCCCCACACACACACACAGCGCCCCCTGCTGGGCAAGGCCGGGCTGGAGTACCTGGGAGCTCCCCCACACACACACACAGCGCCCCCTGCTGGGCAAGGCTGGGGCTGGAATACCTAGGAGCCCCCCCCACAGCGCCCCCTGCTGGGCAAGGCTGGGGCTGGAGTACCTAGGAGCTCCCCCCACAGTGCCCCCTGCTGGGCAAGACTGGGGCTGGAGTACCTAGGAGCTCCCCCCACACACAGCGCCCCCTGCTGGGCGCGGCCAGGGCTGGAGTAGCCGGGAGCTCCCCCCACAGTGCCCCCTGCTGGGCAAGACTGGGGCTGGAGTACCTAGGAGCTCCCCCCACAGCGCCCCCTGCTGGGCAAGGCCGGGGCTGGAGTACCTGGGAGCTCCACCCAAAAGCCAGCGTGTCCGTCCCCGCGCTCCTGACAGTGATTGTACCAGGAGAGGCCCCCCCACTTCCCTGGTTTCACCTGCAAGTCGGGCCCCCTTCCCTCAGCCCCAGGGCTCTAGGGGGCTTGTCATCACCCGGTGTCACTGAAGTGCCACGGGAGAGTCACCTTCCCTTCTGGGGCCAACTGGGGGGATCCCGCACCCTTCCCAGTGCCCCCAGCCCCTGCCGGGCCTCGGGCGGGGGGCAGGTCTGGGTCTCCCGGGAACCAGGGCCGAGCTCATCGCACCCAGACACTTAGACCCCCCAGGAACAGCCCCACAGCACTCCCAAGCCCCGTCTCCTCTCCGCTGGGGTTTGCTTTGAAGAGGGCTCAGCTCGTTTGTCTGGATGATCATTACTGAGCAAGCATCCCCTTCCCCGCCCGCGTGCGATGCTCGCCGGCTCTGGCCTCTGGCAAGCTTTGTACAGGGAGAGCGAGCAGCTTAGCACAGAAACGATGAAAAGCCCCCAAAAGGGCCAGTTTATTCTCCAGCTCAATGTCTACGTGCTCCTCGCAGCCCTGGAGCCGGCCCGGTGGGGTAGAGTGGGGCGTGGGCCGCGTGCTGCCTGTTCTCCCGGGCCGGGCGGCTCGTGCAGCGAGCAGGGAGTGCTGCCAGCGCGCTTTGCTGGGCGCCTCCTGAGTTCTGGAGCAGGCTGTCAGAAAGGGACAATGAGCAGGACACGCCGCGCAGGGCTGAGCTGTGGGCCGGCTTATCACAGCGCAGTCGCTGATTGCTGCTGCCGGGGGCAGGATGTGCTGGTTCGGCTCTGTGCCACCTCGTGGGGACAAGGGCAGGTCACAGGTCACACTGATGCTGGCAGGGCCAGGAATCCCCAAGTCTACATATGGGCACCCGCGGCTGGCAGCAGGGAGGGAGACCCAGGAACTGCTGACCAGTATGCGGCAGGTGCGGTGGGTTATTGGCCAGGCTTCCCAAAGCGCCCTATGGCATGTTGTGGCCAGGCATGGACTTGCCCATGCTCAGAGGGCCCCTTTACACAGGGATAAGAGCCCCGTGGCAAGGCCACGGCTGGCCCACATCAGCTGACTTGGGCTCAAGGGGCTCGGACCAGGGCACTAAACATCGCTCTGTAGATGTTCAACCTGAGCTCGGGGCCCCTCCTGCCTTGCAGGGCGTGTGTGCAACGCACAGCTAGTGAGCCCTGGTGCATCCCAAGTGCATGCACTCCCCACTGCCCACGCTGCCCCCTGCACACACGGGATTGATCCGAGTCTGGTCACAGCGATGCAGGCGTCTGGCTGGAACCTCCGCCGGGCACCTGCCAAAGGAGAAGCTCAGAGCCCCTCACATGGGTGCGGCGGGGCTGGGAAGGGGCCGGGGTCTGTACAGCTTGGCCAGGCTGCAGGGTTAGGTGCAGGCAGCCTGTCCGGGCTGTGGCTTGCTGGCCCGGCCTGCTAGCAGATGCTGCCCCATGCTTGTCTGAGAGGAGGTGCCCTGCGTGGGGCAGACTGTCCATTTCCCCCCTGCCCCCGCTGGCTCCTGAGTGAAGCCCCGTCTCCCCTCACTCCCTGGCCCCCTTCCATTCGCTCCAGCTCCTCGGGGGTTAATGACGCCAGCTGCCTAAATGGCTCTGCAAAGGCTGCGGCTCAATAATGCCCTAATGGCTCCTATCAATAATGCCCAGAGCCCGTGACCAGAGGCGGGAGATGGCGATTGGGTGGGGAGGGGGCGCTTGTCTCTGGCCATTTCCTCCCCACGCCCTGGCAGCCCGGGCAGTGAGTGCCAGGCAGTAACACCCCCCGGCTGTTCCCGGCATCAGCTGCAGACCCCGCGGCCCGTCTGCACCGCCCAGGGGCTGCAGCACTGTGCAGCGGCACAGCCCAGCGGCTCCGGGAATGCAGCCTCCCGAAATGGGGTTTTTATTACAGCCATACATCACCGCGGCGTTCTGATGCGGGTGGACGGCGGTGATTTTTCTTCATGGTTTACAGACAAATGAGGGGAAGGAAAATTGATGTGAACTTTGCTATAGCGAGAGGTCGGGCGCACGGGGAGGGAGTGATCAGCGCATTCATGCAGAGCGGCCAGGCCGCTGCCAGGGCTCCCTCACCCGCAGGGACAGCCTGGCGCTGGCTAAAGGGTCTGCGCACATCCAGGCCCCAATCCAGCACAGCTCCCTGGCGCCGATGGTGCTACTCCACGCCGACAGCTAAACGTGGGGTCAGGAGCTTGGCTGGATTGGGGCCATTCAGGGAGAGGAACCCCGCCAGCGACGCCATGCCAGCTCGGCATTCCCAGGCCTCTCTCCCCATGGTGTGCAGCGCTCTGGGGCCAGCACAGACCCACACACCGCATGCACCAGCCTCAGTACTTCACTTCAGCTAGGAGAGAATGCAAATTCCCAGGGACTTCACTAGTGGAGACGCAGCAGGGGGACACTGCTGAGCAGTAAGGCAGGTAAGTCTCAGACTATGTCTACACTTAAACTGCTGCAGCTGCTCCACTGTAGTGCTTCAGTGTAGACACAACGTGCGCTGCCGGGAGGGGGTCTGCCGTTGCTGGAGCTAATCCACCTCCCCGAGAGGCGGTAGCCGGACTGCAGGGAAAATTCTTCAGCTGAGCTAGCGCTGTCTGCACCGGGGTCCGGTCGGGGTAGCCACGACTCTTAGGGGTGTGGACTTACCCTGAGCGATGTGCTGTGCCAGCGTAAATGTTCAGTGCAGACCAGCCCGGAGTGTTGAACAGAGGTGTCGATGGAGGAGCAGAGGGGACTCACCAAGAGAAAACCCCAAGACCAGCCCCCACTCCTGGGCTTGGGCCACCAGCCCATAATACTTCCAGACTCCCAGATATTGGAGCCACCTCTCCGGAGGCTCCTGCAATGGACTTGACAGGGCCCCATTCTGCAGCTGGCAGTGGGGCAGCTGGTACCATCCCCTGCCCTCCCAGCTGTTGTGATAATTGGGCCTGCAAATGTACCCTAATTGTGAGCGCAACTGTGCAGAGCTTGTGTCCGTCCCTAAGACGTCCCGATGATGTGTGATAAAAGCGTGGGTGGGACGAAGGGGGAGTTGCTCTCAGTGGTGGATGTTATACACGGGTGCAAGAGAACCAGACAGACTAAATTAGTTCAAACCAAACAAGGCCACGTTGATATGATCCTAGGACTGTGCTGAAATGACGCTTGGTAAAAACAGAGGCTGTGCAACTGGAAATCAATGAACCCAAATTGGTGTGTCTGATATTAGGCTTAATTGGTGGGCAAAATAATGAGAGGATGGGGGCTACTCCACCCAGCCCTCCCCTGGCGGGTCCTTAGCGAGAGAGACATTGGGAGGAAAAGGAAGAGCAGGACGAGGCTGTATCCGGTGTGGCTGCAGCCCTGCCGGGCCCAGGATACCACACAGACAAGCTGAGTGAAGTCATCTCTGTGACTGGACCAGCTCCGGGTGGCGAGAGAGACCAGATTTCAGCTCTTCCTCAGGTGTGGGCAAGGCGCTCCAGGGCAGAGCCCATCATGGCCCCGGGGGATTGAGAACATCCCATCCTGGGCTGCGCTTGGTGCTAGGGGTTGGTTTTAGCAGCTGGCCAGTCTGTCCCTGGCTGCTGGCTGGCCCGGCTGAGGCGAGTGACCTGTCTGAGTTGCAAACGGGTGACCCAAGCACCCTCTGACTGCACCAGGATGGCCTGTCGGCTGGCCTGGGGTGTTCCATCACCCCACCTACCCCACAGCCCCACTGTGGGCTTGAGGGTGACCCCAGAGGTCTCCTCACGCTGCCCAGTCCCCTAGCACCTGCCTAAACAGGGCCCAGAGGCTGCCCCACGCTGTCGTGGGGAAGGAGGGGGTGAGCTGCCCCTCTGGTTGTGCTGCTAGGGCAGGGTCTGTGCTGGGGCATGCTCCTGGGAGCCGTGCGAGACGCCTCATGGGTGCTGGTTAATCTGTGGAAACAAGGCCAGGGCAGCACATTGGATGGGCAATAGCCCCCAAGCAGGGCAGCTCCGTGGGGGGCTCTGGCGGTTTTAACCTCCGGCCACACGGGAGAGCGCCGGGTGCAGAACCCAGAACTGGGATCTAATCTAATCTGACGGAGCCCTGTTCCTCGGGCACATCCCTGTGCCCCCCTGTGCCTCAGTTTCCCTTTGTCGCTTTCCAGATGTGCCCAGCGCCGTGGGGTCATCGGTTAATGGACGGGAAGAAGTTTTGCCAGCAAAGAGCATTAGCCCCGGCAGCTGGCCAGTGCCCTGCCTGCAGTGTCACCTGTGGGGTAAAGACATTCACCTAGCTGGGGGCTCGTTACTCCGGACACCGCTAAGGGCGGCCCTAATATAATCATCTGCGCTTCCCTCGGAGCCAGGCTGGGAGTGGGGCAGTGTATGGGAGCGGAGGAGGCAGAGGGGGTGCAGGGGAAGGGGGTTCTACATGGGGGGAGTCTCTGCTTGTGCTTTGTCATTACAAATGCGGGTCTCTCTCCACGAGCCCTTCCCTTGCAGACTCTGTGGAGGACGGCCTGCAGAGCGCTCCTGCCGGTCACGCCGGCTCTACAGCGGCTGGGATCAAGCGGGGGCAGCAGCCCCGCCCCCTCTCCTCACCCAGCTGGGCAAGGAGGGGCAGGTGCAGCCGGTTACTGAGTGGAGCCGGCAGGGCCAGGTTCTGAGTGCTGAGCCGGGGGAGCAGGGTCTGAGCCAAAACAGCCCTGGGCCCCAACAACTCCTGCCCCCCCAGATGTTCAGGTATGAGACAGAAGCTTGGGGGGTGTTTGGGGCCAGTCTTATGGGGACCATGGTGACCCCCAGTGCTGCGAGCCTGTGTGTCGCATGGTAGCGCTGTGCCAGCCCCTGGCAGGAGGGGATTGTGCCCCGGAGAGAGGGTGTGTCCATGTGTAACCTCTGTGCTGGGGCCTGCATGGCTCCCTGCACCGAGACAGGGGCTCCGGCTGCAGAGATCCAGCCCCAAATTCCCTGGCCCAGGGCTCCTAGACTTCAGTTTGGGCAACTCCTCGCCTTCCCCGCCCCCCCCCCTCGCTCCTGCAGCTCTTGGAATCAGCCCCCCGCTGCGCCAGGCGCTGCACGCTCATATAACAGACAGATGGTCCCCGCCTCTGTGCAGGAGGAGAGAGGGCGGGTGGCTACAGCGCCAGCCGGGCAATGCCTGGGAGCAGCAGGATAAGCAGTGCTTGCAGCAGGTGATTTTCTCCAGAAGGAGAAGCTGGTTGGCTTTGCCCAGGCTCCCTCCGGGGATGACGAGGCAACTCCCCCCCGCCCCTCAGTCCTAAAGTTGGCAGTTTGCCTCAGCCAGCACTGCGGGATTGGGCCCACTGTGCTCAGGGTACAGCTCTGGGGCTGATCCCCTTGTCTCCCTTCGCTTTTCAGCCTTGTTGCCTCATGGTTAGAACAGGTGCCCTGGACTCCTGGGTTCTCTCCTGAGATCCGCCCCGGCTCGACCCTGAGCACCTGGAGGCACCTCTCCCTCTCCTGCGTGCGTTGGGTACGTGACCCTTCTCTCACGGGCCCCCATGGGAGGTGGAGGAGCCGTGGGTCGTGAGGTGCTGGTATTCAGTGCCCTGCTGCCAGTCTAACAATGCCGTCCATGGTGCAAGGGACACATGACGGATCAGCGAGTGCCGCCGTGCAAAGGGCTGCTAACCCAAGGGATACTCATTAGCTCTGCAGGCCTTGTGTAACAAACTGGGACTGTTCTTAATGTGTTTTTTGAATGCTGCGGGGGAAGTTTGGCTGGGACGGTCTGCATTGGGGGATTGGAGACTGGCCTTAAGGGACGATACCTAAGCATGTAACATGAGAACCCAGGAAGGGGGTTGGAGGCGAGGTGACACCTCTGCCCGGGGAATGGACAAAGGCTGAGTAAGAGACGCCCAGAGGGACTCTGCCCACCCCATGCACTGGGGATGCCTGGGCTGGCACTCAGAGCAGGGCTGGGCCGGGGGTCTCCTGCTCCCAGAAGCCTGCTCCCGGTGCAGGGACTTGCAGCCTGTGACCGTCACCCTTTAACCTTCCCAGCCAAGCAATTAAGCCTCTGACGTCTGGTCTGCACTGGTGCCATCGTGTTCACACCTCGTGTGCACACCCAGCCATGTCCCTGCTGCGTCCTGCTGACCAAGGCTAGTGCCTCTTTCCTTAGCGTAGGTGTAACGTGGTTTGGCTGGACCCACACAAGCAAGACCAGGCCAGGCTGAAACGGGTCCATTAAATCATTCGACCTGCAGAGGACTGTGCGCTCCAGGGGTGAGGGGCTGCGTAAGGGCCCGACGCCGAGAGGGGAGGCAGTGGGAGCGGTGGGAAATCAGTGCCTTTCGGGGTTAGGCCCTACATGCACTGCAACCGGCTCTGATTATTCCCTGGATTCCCTGCAGCCAGCGTCTCCTGGCTGAGCTGCTGTCTGAGGCCATGAGGTCCTAGTCTGCAGCGGAAGCGCCCTCTCCTGTATCTATTCAGCTGAAGGATAATTACTCCTCCCACCATGGCCTGTCTGACAGCTTGTAGGAAAAGCCTCTGGCCACAGCAGGCTTGCAAACGAACAGTGATATCGCAAAAGGCAAGCGAGGGCTAGTGCTCAGGGGGAGATGGAGACCCCCTTCTATGGTGTCAGCCATGGCCTGCATCCATATGTGACTCCAGAGGTGAAGACAGACAGGGCAGCTGCAATCTAAGCGCCTGCTAACGCAGCCAGGGGACAAGGTGATCTGTTTAACAGGTTCCTCTATAAGCAGCCATTGGCATATTAATAAAAGATACGGTGCCAAACGCTGGCTACGTGGAATGTTATTGAATAGAACTGTCGCTATAATGGGTAAAGCTATGATAAGAGAGCGCACACGCATAATCCATTCCGTCTTATCGGGCTCTCTGTGTGATCTCCCATGACCCTCTGCTGAAAACACTCCTGGCGGCCTGGAGGAAACTGCCTGGTGCAGCTATTTCCAGGTCCTCGCAAGACAGAGCTGAGAAAGGAGCGGAATTCAGAGTGCGCTGAGAGGCTGCCTGCTTGGGAGAGGAGCTGGAGGGGAGGGAGGGAAGAGGCTGCTGTGGGGGGACACCAGGGAGCGGTGTGGGAAGGGATCAGACTGTACCCTGAGGGAAGGGGGATTAGGGCATCAGAAAGAAACAGGGCTTTTGTTTGGTCCTATGGCTATGTCCTCCAAGGGGCCTGTTCCACTGAAGTCAATGGGAGGATGGTGTTGATATCAATGGGCACTGGATCAGCCCCAGGTGTCTCTTTGCCCTTTACAAGCTGAGTTCCTGGATCTTTCCTACCTCTTCAGATAGCCCCGCAGGGAAGTCAAGGGGAGTTTTACTGGTGCTGTGAATGGGTGAAGGGTCAAGCCGCATATCAGGAGTGGTCTTCAGAAAACAGATGGGGCAGGAGCCCCCCAAACAGGAGACTTCTAGGGAACTGAGAGGCTGCCAAATAGAACCAGGAGGAATTCTGGGTATCAGAAAACTTCAGAATTGTAAGAATCCCCCTGATCCATTCATGCCACTCACCTTTAAATACAGAACAGACTTAGAATCATAGAAGATCAGGGTTGGAAGAGACCTCAGGAGGTCATCTAGTTCAAATCCCTGCTCAAAGCAGGACCAATCCCAACTAAATCATCCCAGCCAGGGCTTTGTCAATCCGGGCCTTAAAAACCTCTAAGGAAGGAGATTCCACCACCTCCCTAGGGAACAGGACGGGTAAGGAATGGTGTCCCTAGCCTCTGTCTGACAGAGGATGGAGATGGATGGCAGGAGAGAGATCACTTGATCATTGCCTGTTAGGTGTCCCTCTGGGGCACCTAGCATTGGCCACTGTCGGTAGACAGGATACTGGGCTAGATGGACCTTTGGTCTGACCCGGTACGGCCTTTCTTATGTTCTTATGTTCATGTTCTTATCACCTGCCTCTCCTCCAAGTGCTTCAAAATTGATTCCTTGAGGGCCTACTCCATGATTTTTCCAGGGATGGAGGTGAGACTGACTGGTCTGTAGTTCCCCGGATTCTCCTTCTTCCCTTTTTTAAAGATAGGCACTACATTAGCCTTTTTCCAATCATCTAGGACCTCCCCCGATCGCCATGAATTTTCCAAGATAATGGCCAATGACTCTGCAATAACATCAGCCAACTCCCTCAGCACCCCTCCCTCAAACACTTCCAAAACGTTTCAAAATCTAGAATGGGAAAGGTTCTAAGTTCTAGGGCCTTTCATAAAGCTCTAAAATGTTAAAATTGAAGAGTGGTGAAATACTAAGAGGCAGTGAACTCTACCAGGGCCGGCTCTAGGCACCAGCAAACCAAGTATGTGCTTGGGGCGACACAATTTCAGGGGTAGCATTCCGGCCATCTTTTTTTTTTTTGCTTCTGCCGTTGCGCTCTCAGAGTTTGTTTTTTTTCCCTGACTCTACCCTGACTGTTATTTTTTGCAAAAAGAAGAACAGGAGTACTTGTGGCACCTTAGAGACTAACAAATTTATTTGCCACAAGTACTCCTGTTCTTCTTTTTGCGGATACAGACTAACACGGCTGCTACTCTAAAACCTGTTATTTTTTGATGACACATATCATGGTATTACTAGTTCAGTCTGGGGACCTGGTGTGCAGGGTGCCGCACAGACACGGTCTCTGCCCCGCAGCGGTCTAAGATGTACGACACCGGAATGATCCCCTAGTTGTAAATGACGTTCAGGTCTAGAACTCCAAGCTTCACCAGGTTTAAATTCTAGACCTCCTGAGTGTTTGAAAGTTCCAAACTCCAAACCTCACTGATCCACTCAAAGTTTCTGAAAGGGGGGTCTGGGTTTGTGCAAGTAGGAAAATACAAGAGAGATGCACCTGTATGGTAGCCTGGTCTCCACTGCTGCCTCCAATGTGCAATGAAGGCCTGGAACTTGCATTTTGAATCTACAGCGTATATTCCCCGGCTGGCTGTGCATTCCTCTTTGCAAGGCTCCAGCTAGGTCTCTTATTCTGAAGGAAGGACGAAGAGAGGACTAATAGTACAGTCAGGATTTTGTCAAGTGATTGCAAGAACATTTTGTAAAATCCCTAATGAAATATCTTCTACGGACTCCAAAGAGATGGATGTATAAAAATAAACCAACTACTAAATTCAAAAGATGAATGGGAGCAAAACTTCAGTGAACAAGCAAAAGAGCAGCCTTGCGACCTTAATCAGCAGTAAGATTATTAATGCATTTTTCCCCAGGTGCACCAAAAGATTTGCATTTAAAGCAATTTGCACAATAATGAGGCAAGCTGACCGAGCTTCACCCCATCGCAATCTCCACCAAATCAATAGCAACAGGCTGAAGAACTTGTTTCAAAGCTCTTGTGCTTAGCTTGTGCCGCTCGTCCCTTCCCAGATGTCATTCCCTAAACTTGGTAGCTGACAGCATCCCAGGAGCCACACCAGGTCGGGAGGTAGCTGGTGGAGGGGCCTCCCTTTCTATCCATTTCTCCTGCGTCAGCTCCAGCACCGCGGAAGGACAAAGGGGCTGCTGTCCTGCTAGCCAGTTGGCCTGAGCTGATGCTGGGACGCTGGGCTCCGGAGGTGCCATCTCGTAGATGAGACATAAAACACAGGTCTTGCCCATTTGTGGTCATTCTTGATCCCATGGCATTTCCCATAGGAATAGTGACCAACCCTTAGCCACACTTCACCACAGCTGCTTGCACTCTGCCATCCATGGACCCCTGCAGCTTCCCTTGCATGGGTTTCTTCAGCCTCCTGTCCTGCGCTGCTGGGTGCTGTTAAACTGCTCCTACTTTTCCACCAGCAGCGGCTGCATCTCATTGGTTGGTGCAGGGACCCCCCTCTACTCCTCCCGTTGCGACCAGGAGCGGCGCCCGGGTTTTTGCCACCCTAGGCGGCAGCGCTCCTCCTCTGAGCATTCGGCGGCGGGTCCCAGAGCGAGTGAAGGACCCGCCGCCGAATTTCCGCCGAAGACCCGGAGCGGAAGACCCCCCACCGCTGAATTTCCGCCAAGGACGGCAAAATGCCGCCCTCCAAATCCTGCCGCCCTAGGCGACTGCCTAGGGTCGCCTAGTGGAAGCGCCAGCCCTGGTTGTGACTGAGGCTTAGTCCGGGGTTGTGGAAATAAAGCCTAGTGGAAAATGTCTGTGGAGGGCTGGGAAGCGCAGCACACTGGGGACAGGTGTGGAGCCTTTTACCTGCAGCTCCAACCTGAGCTGGTGAGCCCAGTAGCTGTCACGGGCTGCTCAGGGGCTGTGAAGAGTGGAGCTGGATTCCGAATCCCACCAGCCGCCTGCCTGCTGACAGGCCCCACAGGGAGCGAGGACTTGGTGGCCTGTTCTTTTGGCCAGTGTTCAAAGTACAGCAGGGCTACCCGTAGCCAAACCCTGAAGATCACGAGTATTGGCTTCAACCTTCATGGGTTTACAGCCAGGGAAGCGGACATCTCCTTACTCCCCAGTGCTCCACCCTCAGTCTCCGGCAGATCCCCCCGCGCAGGTTTATAGTCCCTGTTGGGTTCAGTGGATCAGTTTGGTAACCAGGTGTGACGGAGCAGGGAGCAGGGCAGATTTGACCTGGGAATGTTGCAGGGGGGTTGCAGTGGGGATGTGGGACTTCCCTTGAAGGAAGCTACCTGAGCTGTAACCTGAGCCAGGAACGGGGGTGGGGAGAATTAACACCTTCTGCCCGGGACACTGAACAAAGGAGAGGAGCAGCGGGAGGGGCGTGGAGTTTAGTTTCGGTTGGGGCTGGGTGGTGCAACGCAGGGAACCCCAAGCTGGGGTCTAAGCTCCCTGAACCTCCCAGAGGGACCTAATTGAGGGGGTCTGGTCGTACCTACACGCTCTGCTTGAGACTGTGTTCCTGTCCTTAAATAAACCTTCTGCTTTACTGGCTGGTTGAAAGTCGCAGTGAATCTCGGAAAGAGGGGTGCAGGGCCCTAACTCCCCCACACTCCGCAACACCAGGTTCATTAGGGATCCCCCAGACCTGTTAGCAGAGGGCAGGGCCGCTCGGCAGGTTGCGTAGAGCCGGTGGTGACCCCGTCAGAGCGATATCAGCCTGTGCTGTCCGAGGAGCCTTGGGGTGTGAGGTGCAGATGAAGAAGGGAGGATGGAAATGGCTTAATTCGGCCCAGGCCGTGAAGCGGGGCCGTGGGTCTGAGGGCGGCATCGTTTGAGCCCTTAGCAGAGCCATGAGCCGAAGCTCTCCCATCCCTGGGGTGTCTGGCTCGGGGCCTTGGGGCAGGTCTGTCTGCTCCCCCAGAGCTCTGACCCATGGCGAAAGCCGTGAACAGCACCATGAAACGCCTCTGGCTCCCTGAGCCGGGGGTGCTGGCAGGGGAGGGCGCCTCTCCCTATGCGTACAGCCCTCGCCGGCCC
Organism: Malaclemys terrapin pileata; assembly: GCF_027887155.1. NCBI lineage: Eukaryota > Metazoa > Chordata > Testudines > Emydidae > Malaclemys > Malaclemys terrapin. Next base: position 1,249,787 of record NC_071516.1, read on the forward strand.
CAGTACATTTCAGCGCTTATGATAAAGTTCAAGAGCTCACCTGGCCCTGTTGCCTAGCAACCGGAGGCTGTAAATGATACTGCTCCAGACACTTTAACTCAGCCCGGTTGCAGCTGAGGGATAAGGAAGGCAAAGCCAGACGTGCAAAGCGAGTTGGAACAGGCCCCCACCCCCAGCAAAGTGAAGGCAGCAGCTGCAGGCCAGCCCTGTGGGAGCCCACGCCAGGGTTACCACCTCGGTTTGGGCTTTCGCTTCCCTCCAGCCACTCTTGGGTTCTGAGCATCCGCCTGAGGGGCGGCGAGCGGGACGCAGCACAGCTCCCTTGGCCGCGCTGCTGCTCTCGCTGGCCGAGCACTGAGCGCAGGGTTTGCGTTGGGGTTTCCCGGTGAGCGGAGAGGGAGGGCACTTTTCACTCTGTCCCGCAGACACGTGGAGGTGAAAAGGAGGGGAAGAGAAGCCCCCCAGCCAAGCAGCACCCAGATTTGTTCCCTCTTATTTAATCCTGGATTTACAGCCTTCCAGACCGTACTGGCCACGGGAGCCCATCCCGCAGAAAAGGGAGAATGCTGGCCCTGTGCAGCGGGGGACACTGGCTACAGAACATGCCAGGCTCCGAACCCTCCTGCAGCCAGCAACTCCAGTGCTGGGCCGGGGGGCGCAGGACCCAAATGGGGACCTGCGGCGCCTCCTGACAGAGGGGACAGCACAGGGCTGTCAAACTGAGCCAAAGGAAATGACACCCCCTGGCATTTCCCTCCGTCTCCAGACAGCGGCTTCTGAAAAGAGCACATACCAAATTCTTTTGCTTGAATAGAAATTAATATAGTGTAAAATCTACAGTGGATGATTTAAGAAAATTTAATTTAAAATCCCAACACAAATAGACTTTTTATAAGGTCAAATGAAAGATTAAATGCTGCTGATGAGCAAAGTGCTTGCCGGTTGGAGGCTAGTTTTTATCACAAATATTGTGGGAGGGAGTCATGTCCTTGGACCTGGCCGGGCGGCTCAGTGCCCGTGGCTCCTGGAGGGCCAGGCTTTTTAACCCAGCCTCTGGTTTTGTGGACATGATAGTTGTGGCACAAATAAAACTGTTTGGGTGCCCAGGCCCTGGCTTGCTGGTGGTGGGACGCCTGCAGGCGAACAGCAAGGGACTGGGGGCGTGGAACGGGAGGCCAGTTCAAAACACTTGGCTGTGAGTGGCTCGTGCATGCGCCTCTGAGGCTGCTGAACCCTGTTCTGAAGAAATGGGTCTCGCTGCTCCTGCGAAGTGCAGAGAGCGCCTGTGAGCAGACCCAGGCAAGGGCTTCCGCACTGCACCCTGCCTGTAGTGTGTCACCGGGCTGGACAAAGAATCACTGCGGGGCGGGGGAGACCGGCTCCCCAAAGGGCAGGAGGATGGCAGCTGCCAGAGCTTAGAACTCCGTCCTTTGGCTCTAATTAGCTGGTGGTGGCAGCCTTAGGAGAGCCTGGCCATGGGGATTGAGCTCCCTGCTTGGCCCAGGCACGCGAGGGGAGTGGCCTCTGCTGTTCTCTGCAGGGACCTGCCCAGGCCTGCACGCCCCAGGATGGCCATCCAGCACGTCCCACTAGCTCCCTCCCAGCCCCCCCTTAAAGGGGAACCATGACTGGGGGGAGGAGGAGGGCAGAGAGGGTTTCTACACGCACACACTGGGGGCAGCCAGCCCCTGCGCACACACCCGAGTACCCACCGCCTGTGGAGCCCCCCCACAGAGCCTGCCTGCCTTTGGCCTGGCAACTGGCTTTGTGCTTGTCAGAAACGTGAAAAGCATCCTGGCTCGCCCCTCCCAGCTGGCCTTTGCCAGGTTCCTTCCCTGTCGGGCCAGGCCGTCTCAGCCCCCGGAACAGCTGCTAATGTTCAGTGAGAATTCAGACTAGCAGCCAGGGAAGTGGTGGCAGGGGCCCTATCCTGACAGCTGGCAAGGACCAGATCTTACAGAACAAGCCCAGCCCCAGACCAGCAGCGAGGGGGCGTAGGACGGTGCTGTCCATGCCACGGGATAGTGCTAAGGGGGGCGAGGAAGAAGGAAGGAAGCAAGCGGCACGTTGGGATTTTTCCTGTTACTGTCCCGGGCCAAGGGAGCCAGTTCATGGTGTAATCCAGTGAAACCTTCACAAGTCAGCACGTCCCTCCTGCCTGCACAGGCGGGTAACGCTGGCACCCAGCTGCGGCTGGGGGGCCGGTGCCCTGAGAGTGGGAAATGCCCCGTGGGGAGCTGAACGATTGGGGCTGGCTGGAGCACAGCATAGGTGCCAGGTGGTGTCACAAAGCGGGGGAAGAGTCACCAATGAGATGTGCACAGGTCAAGTGATCGCGAGCATCACTGGTACAGCTGAGATTAGAAAGCCCTGGCCCCCAGGCTGGTGTCCTCTGCTCCTGCCCCTTTTCCTCTGTGCAGAACGGGCCCGTCCTGTGCCCCGTGGGCCTCCCGTGCCCCAGTGACCCATTCCTTTGACCAGACCTGCCTTCAGCGTGGGTATGGCGGGGAACGGAGGTGGGCTGCTGGAAGCAGACATTCCCTAGGGACTGGTAGAGTAATTAGGGACTTGTGGCCGTAACGAAGAAACAAGGGGCTAGACAAAGGCAGCGCCCTCGGAGACGGGATCCAGCCGGTGACTGGGCGCTAAGGAGCATGAAATAAGCTGTCGCCCCTCCTGCCCGCCCACCCGCTCGCCCCCTCCCCCCACCACCCAGGGACCAGGATTGATGGTTTCAGGGTTGAAAGGCTCCAAATGCGGAGGTTATATCCTTGAGACAGCCGCATCCATCACCCACGGTCATTATTAAGTAACACTCGGCACGCCGGCCTGATTGCACACCTTATCTGAACCCAGCAGCTGTGCCCTAAATCCTGAACGCGGCGCCTGTCGGAAGGAATTCGGCTGCCTGTGGTTAAAATTAGTGTTAGCATCTATCACTTCCCCCCTGCGAACAGTTTTGTGTCGGCACTTGGCAGCGCTCATCTGTCAGCAGGGCGCCAGGCTGCCCCGCTCCGTGCTGCTCCGTCCCTGTCAGCTCCCCCACCCCTCTGGCCAGGTGTCACCCAAAGGACACATGCAGCAGCGTCATGGACTCTCTCCCTTTTCCCACCAAGTTCTCCGGCCCCGGGACAGGACAGGCTTCCCCTGCCTCTTCCAAACTGCCTCCCTCGCTGACCTGCAGCCCTTCTGCCTAGAATGCCCCTCCTCCTGCCCCACACTGGGGAGCAAAGAGACTCGGTTTCCATGCTCTGAAGGGGGCCATGTGCCTTCATTCCCAGCAGTCCCTGCGTCCACACTGGGAACAGCCAGGTTGGCTCTAGGCTCAGGCTGCCTCGCGCTCCCTCAGGCTCCGGGTCTCCCCAGGGCCGCTTGGGGCACAGGGCGGCTTCTTTTGCCATACGTGACTCAGAAATGGTCAAGAGGATTTTGCTGAAAGTTCCCACCTGGGCCTGGCCTGGGAGCTTGAGAGACGAACGCATAGAGCCGAGCGTTGGCAGCCCTGAGGCTCGGAGACGGTCGCTAAGTCATAGGAACTCTGTGCTAGTCACTCCAGAGCTGCTAAAGTCTGGGTGCGAGTGGGGCGGAGGGAATCTGTACTGCTGCACCAATTTGCCCCTCACTCTTACCCCCGCCCCCGGCTCCATTTCCAGCATTGTGTGGAGTTTGCATGGACTGTCATGAGGAGCCAGGGGAGAGGTGCTGTAGTCGGCTCGTTCTGTGAGCCGTCTCACCCGTGCTCAGTGTCCTGACTGCGCACCTGAAATGACCCCAGCAGCACCAGTCCCACTCCTGCCCAGGTCGGGAGCAATGAGGCACAGCAGCAAACGCTTGCTCGGCACTTCCTTGGCTTCGTTCCCCTCTCCGCAGCATGGACTGCTTGTGGATGGGCCGCTCGGCACGTCCAGTCTCTTGCTCCTGGACCTTGTGAGCACGGTCGCTTGGGCGTGCAAATGACCACACGGAGACGTGCAAAACCCACTTGGCGTGTGAGCTGAGCCAAAACTGGGCAAGGCCGGAGAGCAAATGGATTTCGGATGCGGGCGCAGACGATTGTGGGCAACAGTTGCCCAGACCAGTGACTGTGTGCCACAAGCCACACACCCAGATGCCACGGCCGAGTTCCCCTTCTCGGCGTGTGGCCAGCTCTTGCTCTGGGCTTGGAGAATGGTCGATGGGAGTTTTGCTGAAGAACTGCAGGATTTAGCCCCAAGTACAAGAACTCCCTTCAGGCTCTGCCCGCTTTGGTGCCTGCAGATGGCCTGGCCTGAGCGGTGAGTGCCACGCTCCCATAGCTAGGTCACCGCAGGCCTCACGCAGGCCATGGTGTGGTTTGCTTGGTTCGTTCCCCCAGGGGACCTCCTGTCCTCTCACGCCATGGGGGTCAGGGTGCTCGCTCATGATTCTCCCCACAGTGAGTGAGAGGGGAACCAGGTCACAGGGGCTGAAACCTCCCAGGAGCTCCCAGGTGGTGCCGGTGCCGGTCCCTGGCCCCTCATGGTGGTCGTCTCGCTAGGCGCTGGGGCCAGAGGGGAAATGTTTGACCAGGTACTTTGGAAAATGGATCCACTGGGCTAGACCCTGGGAGGAAGCAAGTCGAGGGGTGCTGGGCAAAGGTGGCTCCCAGCTCCCTTTGTGCTCCCCAAGCCTGGGGGCTGAGTCCCCGGCCCAGTGTCAGAGCAGCCACAAATGGGTGACAATCCAGCCCGGGGCTGGCGTGGCAAAGGGGAGTCCTGGCCCCCACTTCCTTGCTCCAGCCACCCCCCTGCTATGCGGGCAGCAGGTAGGCTGGGGGGGAAAGCCCCTATATCAGAATCTCCCTCACGCTGGGGTGACCCTCCTGGGGCCAGCTGAGTCCGGCTCCGGTGCACAGTGGCCAGGTGGTGCCGGAGGAGCTTTGGAACCTCGTTCTCAGGGTCAGATGGGGAATTTCGTCTCACTCCTGGATTATCTGTCTGGTTCCACCACGGGCCAGGGGAGCCTTGTCTCTGGGCTCATTCACCCCTACACCCCCTCCAGCACCCTGCCAGAGGATCGCCCGCCCGCCCAGGACAGACCACTTAGCATTGCATACAGGGGAGAGCTCGCTTTTCACGCTTACTCAGCCCTGGGCCCCCCATGCCACTCCCCTGGGCTGGGCAGCGGATTCCTGTCATTTCAGGCTGATCTGAGAACGTCCCGCTCATCTCACAGGCAGCACGCCGGTGGGAGATGGGAGCGATGGGCGCGTTAGCAGCCGGGCCTGCTCCAGCATGACGTGGCGACAGCGGAGGAGAGTGGAGGGGAACCGCGGCCTGTCCTGCTTTGTAATCTCTCCTGCGCCAGAAGGGAAACAACATAAATAATATCCCATTACAGGAGCAGCGTGGCTGCGCTGAGTGACTTGTTTTGCTGGCTACATTATGGGCTTCATAAACAGACTCATTTATTTCCCAGCCTTTGCTCCTGGGGCCGGCCGCGATTGGAAAGGAGAGCTTGTAAACGCTTGGAAGGTGAGCATGGTAATGAGGGACTCGGCATGTAATGAAAACGCTCTCGCTGCCTAACGAGGAGGAGGAAGGGCCGAGTCCTACCGGCTCGAAGGCTCCTGCTGCCCCTGGCTACACCCTCAGTACGATTCCAGTGGCCAGGCCTCCAGTTCCCGCATCGCGGTGCTCGGCTGAACCAAGCCCTTTGTGAGAGAGAGGCACGGGCCAGATCCGGCTCACGCCAGCGGAGGTGGAGACTGACTGACTTCCATGGAGCTTCGCTGGTTTACATCACCGGGGGCTGGCCCATGGAAAAAGGCAGGATAGGGGAAGCAAGGCACGTGGGTGAGGGAACCCATCCCCTCCCGGCAGCTGGCTCAGATCGGCACCAGAGGCCGGTGCCTGAACATCACGGGGGTCCGATGGCTGGGCAGGGCCCTGTTTCACAGGAGCCAGTGTGTCTCTGGCTGGGTCCCCATCCCTTGAGTCCCCAGTACCTCCACAAGCTCCTTGGCGTTCTCCGCAGGGAGGCCAAGGCCTCCACAGGCCATGGAGGCCGAACAATCCCCTTGTGCCTGTGTGTAGCTGAGCTGGGGACTGAGACTCTGGCTCTTTTCATCATTGCTCCATTGAAAAATGTGCTGAAATCAGGGACCGCAGCCTGCTAGCAACTCCCGACCGCTCCCAGGGAGGCCTGACATCTGCCCCATGCTCAGCAAGGACTGCACTCCCACCGAGGGGGCGTGGGGGGCACTTGTGTGAGCTAAGGAGGTCTGGGGCTGCTGTGCTGTCTCTCCTAATGTCTGTGCACAATGCCTTCGGGCCGCTTGTGACCTTGGTGCACGGAGCTCAGGACCGGGGGGAAGAGGTGTCTCTGCATATCCTGAACACTGCGCGCCCTGGGTTTGTGTTGCTCACACGCTTCACCTGACTGCACCATCCTTATGGCCTTGCACCCCAGCAGTCAGCCTGGCCGGAGCTTTGGGGAGAGACCTGGAAAGGGAGGCCCCAGCGAGGTTGGCAGGTGCCGATCTGTTCCTGGTACCATGAAACACTTGCTGATGGTGAGCGATTCCTGCAGGTCACGTTAGTACCACAGGAGCTGCGAGCGGGCTGGAGCGCTGTGCTGCTGGTCCCAGGACAATCCCGGCTCGGATCTCCTGGCAGACACCGTCCGGCGCACCCTGTGGAGCTCAGGGGAGCACTCTGTTACCACTTGCACATTCAGAGTTACACCAGGCGTGACTCTGGTCATCGGGCCTTCCCCCGCCCTCCACTCCCCGTCTCTTTGCTCAGGAGACGGGCCAGCCCTGTGGAGGCTGAATCTGGATCCGTTGCTGGCCAGGGTTTACGGCCTGGGCTTGGGTGCTGGCCCAGCCCTGCCTTGGCCACGCACGGCAGCCCCCGTTTGGCAGGCCGGGACGGTGGCCCTGGCACACAGCTTGCGAGGTGGCCAGAGGCTGATTGAGCGGGGCCGGGGCTCCCTCGGGATCAGGGGGGTCGGGCCCAGTTTGGAGGGTACTGGAGCTACCATGTCGCTTGATGCCTTTTGTGCCAGCTCCTCCCTCTCCCCTCGCAGCCGTCAGCTCAGTGCCACGGACGGGCCCTGCGTCGCCTGCAGGGAGTTCGCTGACATCAGCCCGGCTGCAGGAGACAGGCCAACGCCGTGGCCGGGGGACAAGGTGGGGGGTGGGGAGCGTGTTCTCGTGTGTTGTGCTGTGATCGCTTTGCTGGGGAGGGGGAGCACGTGTGGAAGGAGGGAACTCCCTGCGATTTGCTCCCTTCCAAGTCTGCTCCAGGGAGAGGCAGGCGCTCCTCTGCCCCCCCACTCTGCGCCCCACCTCTGCCCATTGGTCCCATCTCGCAGTGCCCTTTTCCCCCCGCCCGCCAGCCCCGGCGCCGAGCTGCTGCCAGCTGTGTGATCCCGGCTGTCGGTGTGATGAAAAGCCTCCTGCGGCAATGCAGATAACGTACAAGCACAGGTCAGGCGAGGCCCGTGTACCCCATCCATCAGCCGCCGCAGCTGCAGGAGCCTCTGGGTGCCACCATCTGATGCGTGTTATCCGGCACAAATGTGTGTCTTCCCCCAAGGTTAAATGGCTGAGCGAGGTGCAGACGCTGACAGCTTCGCTGGCCTGCTGGAGCGAGAACTGAGCGAGAGCAACGGGCGACAAAACGTTCCCCTGCTGTGCAAGGCTCTGCCCGGGCCTCACCCGGGCCCTGGCTCCTCGTCTGCCAAGCAGGGCTGGGTGCCGGGGAGGTTGCCCAGGGACCGGGGGTTAATGGCTGGGCGGCGCTTGGGGAAGGTGGAGCATGAGGTATTATTAATAGTCACTGGAAAGGGTGGCTCCCGGCGGCTGGTGGGAGTCCGGCCCAGGTCTGGGGCAGTGAGCTGGCGGGGCGCAGCCCGGCTCTTGGGGACAGGGGTCCACGTCACTGAATTCCCCCCCACACTCTGTATTCCCACGGGGTCCCTGCCGGAGGGAGTCTGGGACTAGCCATGCATGCTGCACGCCCAGCTCGGCCCCCCTGGTGCTCTCTGCATCGCAGGGCCAGGGGGTGACGTCAGCCCTGGACATCCTCTGGGCTGCAAGGAGCAGACTCTGACCCGGGCTCCCCAGCAGCCATCTTTCCTGACCTGTGCCCCCAGCTGTCCACTTGCCAACTCCCCGACAGGCCTCCCATCTCCTGCTTAAGCCCTGGAACCTGGATTTGTGCTTGAAGAGAACTGGATTCGCCTCCTGCCCACGTGAGTGAGCACCCGCTTCCCTGGCTAGACTGCACCTGGCCGGCCCCAGGCCCTCTCACAACTCCAGAGAGGCCCGGGCCACTTCCAGCTTTCGAGGCCCCTAGGCATAATGAACATAACAAATGACAACACATGGTCTAATCTTGTGCCATCAGAACCGACATATTTTTATTAATATTTATGAACATTTTTAACTCTTTAATATGACAAAATCTATGTCAGTTAACAAAGAAATTATGTGTCTTACCAAATCACATCTCTTATTTGCTTAAATTTGCAGCTCTGAGCTGAGAGAGTGGGTCACTTTTCGGTCCGATAGGGATGCGCATAAAAATAAGTTGCAAAACTTATCAACTGCCAAAAAATTAACAGGTGTCTGCATTTGAGGCCCCCTTTGAGCTTGAGGCTCAGGCCAAATGGCCTCCTGCCGCCCCCCCCCCCCCCAATCTCCGCCCCCGCTTGGCCCTGGCCGGCCCAGCCTTGCTCTGGCAATGATGCTGGGGAATGGGGTACCAGCTGCCCAATTCTCTGTGCTGCTGCCAGTCAGGTCCCTCCGCAGCCCTCCCTACCCCGCTGCACACAGTGAACGGCCCAGCTCGCCCCAAGCATGGGACTGCACCTTATATGGGCTGACTGCGGGGCTCCTTGCACCTTCTCCCCTGCCCTGAGGGCCTGGCATGGCCTCACCCTCCAGTCTCAGCCGCATGGCTTCAGTAAGGAGCTAGGATTTCAGAGCGTATCCATACCTGGGGAGTCGTCCTGGAGCGGCCGTGTTCCCAGTGGGGCCCCGCAGGGATCTACTCTCTAGCCTCAGTGATCTGGAAGAAAACAACCCCCCCCCCCAGGTTTGCAGAGAACACCCAGAGGGGAAGTGATAAATAATGCAGAGGCCAGGTCCCTGATTCAGAGCATCTGGGTGGCTTGATAAGCAGGGCACAAGCAAACAAGGTGAGTTTCAATAAGGTGAAATGTAAACGTATGCATCTAGGAACAAAGACTGGCAGCCAGAGATGGGGGTGGGGGGCTCTAACCTGGGAAGCAGTGAGGCTGGAAAAAATGTGGGGGTGAGGGTGGGTAATCAGCTGAACACGAGTGTCTGGTGCGACGCTGTGGTCAAAAGAGCCAATGCGATCCTGGGCTGCATGGACAGGACTCTGGAGTAGGAGCAGAGAGGATATTTTACCTCTGTATTCGGCATCAGGACGCCTGCTGCTGGAATCCTGTGTCCAGTTCTTGTTCACAATTCCGGTCCTGGGGCCAGTTTTAGTCAACATCTTCATTAATGATCTGGATGATGGGATGAATTGCACCCTCAGCAAGTTCGCAGATGAAACTAAGCTCGGGGAGAGATAGATACGCTGGAGGGTAGGGATAGAGTCCAGAGTGACCTAGACAAATTAGAGGATTGGGCCAAAAGAAATCTGATGAGGTTCAACAAGGACAAGTGCAGAGTCCTGCACTTAGGACGGAAGAATCCCATGCACCGCTACAGGCTGGGGAGCGACTGGCTAAGCGACAGTTCTGCAGAAAGGGACCTGGGGATTACAGTGGACAAGAAGCTGGATATGAGTCAGCAGTGTGCCCTTGTTGCCAAGAAGGCCAACGGCATATTGGGCTACATTAGTACCGTAGGAGCATTGCCAGCAGATTGAGGGACGTGATCATTGCCCTCTATTCGGTACTGGGGAGGCCACACCTGGAGTACTGTGTCCAGTTTTGGTCCCCCCCCATTACAGAAAGGATGTGGACAAATTGGAGAGAGTCCAGCGGAGGGCAATGAAAATGATTAGGGGGCTGGGGCACATGACTTACGAGGAGAGGCTGAGGGAACTGGGGTTATTTAGTCTGCAGAAGAGAAGAATGAGGGGGGATTTGATAGCAGCCTTCAACTACCTGAAGGGGGGTTCCAAAGAGGATGGATCTAGACTGTTCTCAGTGGTGGCAGATGACAGAACAAGGAGCAATGGTCTCAAGTTGCAGTTGGGGAGGTCCAGGTTGGATATTAGGAAACACTATTTCACTAGGAGGGTGGTGAAGCATTGGAATGGGTTACCTAGGGAGATGGTGGAACCTCCTTCCTTAGAGATTTTTAAGGCCCGGCTTGACAAAGCCCTGGCTGGGATGATTTAGTTGGGAATTGGAAGGAGGTTGATAAATTGGTGATGGTTCAGCGAAGAGCCATGAGAATGATTAAAGGATTAGAAACCTGCCTTGTAGTGATAGACTCAGGGAGCTCAATCCATTTAGCTTTACAAAGAGACGTTTAAAGGGTGACTTGCTCAGAGCCTACAGGTACCCCACAGGGGGAACAAATATTTAATAGGGCTCTTCAGTCTAGCAGAGAAAGTCTGAACCTAATCCAACGGCTGGATTGCAAAGAGACAAATCCAGACTTGGAGACAAGGCATAATTTTTAACAGTGAGAGTAATTAACCGTTCGAACAATTTACCCAGGGTCCTGGTGGATTCTCCATCATTAACCATTTCTAAATCAAGCTTGGCTGTTTTAGTAACAGATCTGCTCTAGGAGTTATTTGGGGCAGGTCTCTGGCCTGTGCTGTGCAGGAGGTCAGGCTAGATGATCACAATGGTCCCGTCTGGCCTGGGAATCTGACTCTCCTTTTTAGCCCTTGTGGCTGCAAAGAAAAGCCTGAAAACGTGACCTGAGCGTGGCCTGTGGCTCAGAGACCAGATGGTAAAGAAACAGTCTTGACATCTGTTATTTCTCAAACCCCTCCTGCTTCCTGGGGGCCAGAGGGACGTGGCTGGCGACACAGGGGCCTGACTCGTGTGGCAGGATGTTGGGAGCTGGTGCCTGGGGCTGCTTGTGGCGTCTGGCTCTGAGCTTTGGGAGATGGGCAGCCTGCAACTAAAGGCCTGACGCAGCTGCCATTGGCCTCCAGGGACGGATCCCACTGAGCTCAGGCCTCCGCTGCACGGTCTGGGCCCCCTGACCCTCAGCACTAGCCCTCATCCCCTGCACAGCGCCGGCACAGGTCAGTCTCCTCCCGGTCGGTTCCGCCATTTGTCTCGGCTGCGCCGCCTGCTTTGAGCCGCTCCCAGCCCTTTGCCCTCGTTCAATGTCACACTCGGAGCCTGTCAACTTGAAAAAAGGTTTGCATCCGATAAGCGATCGGGCTGTCAGGCGCCGAGTGCCGCTTGCTTGTGATTTACTGCAACGCCGCTAACCGAGCACAGATTTTTCTTAATCTAAATTGAAAACTGCTCAAGTAGAAAAATAATTTCATTGCTTCATCTTAAAAGGGGGGAAGAAGAAGAAGAATTGTCAGCTCTGAGCTCATTTGGGGAGACGAGCGAGCTGCGCAGCACGGGGCTGGGCCCAGGGGCGCCTCCCGCAGGGCAGGACTTGGCCTGGGCGTCCCCTGCAGGGCCTGGCCTCGCTGTGCAGGGCGCGGGGCTCAGGGTGGTAAAGGGGCACTGCCAACAGCACCAGCCGCCAGCGCTCCCCGTGCAGTGGGGCTTCTCACCAGCAAGCCTCCAAGCGCTCTACCCAGGAGGGCGGGCGTCAGACGGCAACAGGAGCTCGGGGATGACTTGAGCTGGAATTTGGCCAAGGCTGCGGGATTAACCCCCCCTTTCATGAAAAGTCCTGTGCGGGCTTTAATGACCAAGAGCAGCGGGGATCTCTGATTTACGACTGGGCCAGACTCTAACAGCAATGTCCCTTACCAGTGCTGCCTCTGAGAGAAGAAAGACACCCTTTGAGCTCCTTTTGGGTGTGTGCAGTGCGGGGGGGAGGAGGGCTGGGGGGAGACTCTCTGCCCCATGCTGACAGCTAATGCAACTTGCTGTTACCATGGGGTGAGGGGTCTGACGCTCTATCGCCTTGCAGTGACCACTGGGGCTCAAGCAGTGAAAATTCCTTGTTACGCTCTTTGATTCCCTCCCTCAGCTCGTGTTCGAGCGCCCACTCGAACGAAATGGCAGGGGGCTCTGGGCAGCCCTGGAGCAGCTCTGACTTGCACCAGGGCCTGGGCAGGGCCTGCACAGCCTCGGAAGAGCAGGCGGCGTGAAGCCATGTTTGCGCTCTCCAGAGCTGCGCTTGGGGCAGGGACGGAAGGTTGGCGAATCAGGCTCCAAGGATTTAGCCAGGACACATCTTGGGAGAGGGTCTGTCTCTTCTGCTGGAAGTGAGAGGGGAGTTTGGGGGCAGCCCCTCCCCGAAAATATTCACAGGCGTCGTGACATGAGGACTGAGGGTTTCTCTGCACGTGGCCGTGCACCAAATCAGGGGCTGGGTTATGATTCACCCTGTTGTGATGTCTGTGGCAGACGTGGGTGGCCCCCGGGTGTGGGTTGGGAGGGCCCGGTATCCGATTTCACTTAGGTTGGTAAATAACCCGTTTAAGGTAACTGGAAGTAGGGCGCTCACCATCTGAATTGTGTGTGTCCAGAGCAAGGGTTTGCACCCGGTTCCAAGTGGGTTTGTAAATGGCTGGGGCCCAGCGCGGGACAGTCCTGAGAACCCCCAGCTCCACGCTGGAGCCCGTTCAGTCTGGGAAGCTTATTGCCCACGGAGACGGAGGGGACGGGGGTAGAACTCCCTGGAAGAACAGTGGGGGTGAGAACAAACCTGGATCAGCAAAGCATTCTTACTGAAGGTGACACAGACACTCCCCATTTGAGGACATGTCATCTCAGATCACGCAGGGTCATGTGCCCCCCCCCTCAATTTCTGCCAGGGTTTGCCAGCCAGGCCCCCTCCCTGTGCGGCAGCTCCTGAAGCTGGCAAGCTGCAGCCGTGGGGAGAGGCAGCAGCAAACAGCTGGGAGCTGCAGGAAGGGGCTGAGGAGAGTAAGGGGGGTGTGCCTGGGACGGTGTGACTCAAGTTTGGGGGGGGGGGTTAAATTGCCCCCCCTCACCCCCGTCAGCAGGTATCGATTTGTGGTCGTCTGTGCCTGGAAGTGGGGGAAATTGGATCCCCTGTGCTATGTACCACAGCTGCAGATTGTCTCTGCCATATTACAGACTAATCCTGTGCTGAGCCCTGCTAAGCTTTTGGCCTCAAGGCTATCAAGGGGCAGTGAGTTCCACAGGTTAGTTATGCATTGTACGAAAGATTCTTTCCTTTCTAGAGTTTCAGATCGGCTGCTTTGTTGTTGTATTGTGAGAGAGTTGAATAGCAGAGCCAGCTCCGCCTTTGGTGTCCCCCGCCTCGTGTCTCCTCTCGCAGTGCCATCCTTTGCCCTCTGTCCTGGGATCAAAGTCCCTTGAGTGGCTCTCACGGCTGGTCTCCCAGTCGCTGTTCCTGCTCTGCCCCAGCCGAGAGGCTCCTGCAGGACTCCAGCGCTGGGCTGAGGGCACTCAGGCCAATACGGGCTGTTCATTTGTGGAAGCAGATGCAGATACTCTGCTGGTTGGTGCAAGGTGCCCATTGGGCAGCCCTGTGTTTCTCCACAGACAGACATGGCCTGGGCTCCCCACGCCACACTGTCCTGCCCCTACGTCCCCTCCGCTGGGCAGACGCCTCTTCTGCGTCTGTGGCTCGCTCAGCCCTTGGTCTCTCTACTGGTGCCAACTAGGGCACAGATGCCTGGTCAGACTGAGACAAGCCATTGTCTCACAAGACCTCTGGAACTGGGCTAGAACTGAACCGGTGACCCAGGGCCCTTTACTCACCCCCCAAGCAGCTGAACCTCCCCCCGCGGAGAGGCAGCTGTGGGATGCCTCCCTGGAGCTCTGTTCTCTTTAACCTGACGCCCGTCAGCTCTTTCATTTGCAAAGGAAGATTTTTACTCCTCGCCAGACAGAGCCAGGAGCACATCAAAGGAATGAGAAGCGACAGCCCAGTTTAAAGAGCTCTGGAGGCCCAGGGTGGGGGGGCAGGTAGGGAAAGGAGGGGGGAGTTCTCCTTCCACCCCGGCTGCTCCCTTTCTGACCCACTCCGGGGCGCCAGTGCAGAGAGGGGCTGAGCAGAGCAGGGCGTGGTGTTGGGAGGGGAAAGTAGAGCGCTGAAGGGGACGGAGGCTGGGCAGTGAGTGGGAGAGCCCTGGGGAGGACACTGACACTGAATTCCCAGTTCCTGGGCGCCGTGGCCAAAGGGCACCCGCTCGCATCCCCATAGCTGAGGGGGCTTCTCAGTCTCTCCAATGGAGCCAGGCTGCCCGTGACCTGGGGGAACGAGCTTTGTGGGGGGAAATGCTTCGTTATCTGGTTCCCCCCGGCCTGCTGCTCACACGCAAGCACTGACAACACGCCTGTCCTCTGTGTGCCCCTGTGCAGGTGCAGGCATGCAAACATATCTACATGTATGTACTGTGTGCACATCTGAACACATGGGGCTGAAATCGACAGAGAGTTCAGATCTGAATACAAACCTCCCCCAGCTGTGGTGCTCCTGTCTGGGCTGAGAGCTCATTCCCTGGCTTGTGCCATCTGTACTCTCTGCACATGGGCAGCTGGTGGTACAGGTGGCCTAGAACATGCGGACACACACCCACACACACACACCCCATATGCAGGAAGGGGCCAGAATAGGGCTGTAATTTCAACCCTTTCCCTTAGCAAAACCATCTTCAGAACATGGGGGGAAACTGCCTACTAGACCAATTGGTACTTTGGAGAGCGAGTGAATTCCAGGAGCATTTGCAGAGCTGGTTAATAACGTGCCCAGTGAGCTGCATCCCAAGTACACAACCAAATTAAAGAAATTCTTTTCCCCTTTAATTTAAAAGTCACTGTTGGGAACTCTCCAGTGGCCTCGCCAATGATTTCCCCCCAGGCTGGCTTTCTGGAGAAATCTTTAATTTTGATTGTCACTCTTTGTGGAATTTAAATCAGGGAAGGAGAGTTCTAAATAAGGCCCCACTTCAGAGCAGCGGCATCAGGGAACCAAACTGCCCATGAGAACGGGCAGCATCGAAACCCCACTTCCTCCAGATGCCTCTCTCCAGATTCGTCCCCAGCCTCCCTTTGTGCTGGGCCCTCTTTGGTTCGGTTCTGTGTCACTCAGCCCCTGGTGGAGGGGCAGAGTCCCCAGACCATGGCAGTCTGCACTATAGCCAGGTGCCGGGGGCACGGACTGCACGGTCCAGGAGGAAGGACGGAGCTGGGAGGATTAAAGTGGGTTGGTTGCTTGAGCAAACCCATGTAAACGCACCATCCTCTCAGCCGACGCTGGAATGTAGCGACTGGCAGGCGGTCTCCGCCCGGGCCTGCGCTCTGAGAGTTGCCAGAGTCAGCTGTCTTAGAGGAAGGTGAAAGAACCCCCAAATATCTCCTTAGGGTGTCAACTGCCCAGCGGGGCCGTCTCTCCCTGTTGGCTCAGGGTCGGCTCGTGCCTTGAGACCGGAGGGGTCACAGCCCTTCCTCCGACTGTGGCAGGGACCATCGTGCTGTTCTGGGTGCGTGCAGCTCCCAGCACAATGCAATTAACACAGGACAGCTGTAAACTTCCACCCTCGCTAACCTCAATTTCCCCTTCACGCTTTCACTAGCTCCCCCCGTGCTCCCAGGTGGGGATTGCACTGGGTGCTCTGCTGCGTATGGACCAGGTACCGCTCACGGCCGTTTGGGGGCTTGCTCGGTGCCAGTTATGAATTCTGGTTGCTATTAACACGGCTGGACCATAGATTGCCTCTGTGTAAACGTGGAATCCACCGTGGGCTGGTAGCACGTGCCCACTAGACTAGGGACATCATAGAGCAGGTACCCTTAACGACTGCACCTGACCACTCAGCGGGTAGGCGAAGGAGGGGGCTGACGCTGGGAGAACCAGGGCTCGCCAGCCTCTCATGAGGGGGAATGGGAAATTCCCCAACAGAGGGGCAAAGCAGGGTTTAAGAGGACTCCTGGGGAAGAGGGAGAAAGCCACACAGGAAGTTTTGGGCAGGAGGGGAAGAGACGGGCTGGCTTTTGTAGCAGATGGAGCCTGGCTTAGCTGTGGGACCAACCAAGGACAAGACAAGCGGGCCTAGGGAGCGAGCGAGGCTGCAGGGTTCAGAAGTCAAGCTGGGAGCTGTAGCAGGAGGCCTGGACATCCCCGGCGGACCCGGAGCCCAGCCCAAAGATTGCTCCAGGGAGTACAGAAGCCAAGGCAGGGAATGGGGAAAGGGTTTATATTTTTGTGCAGATCTGTTTCTTGTGCTACTAGGCACAGAGCAATGGCGGTTAGGATCCTGTGCGAAGTCTGACTAAGTGCGATGTGTTGTGCCTCCCCCGTGCTCTTGAAGAGTTGACCTGTGACCGGAGCCCCCCCCGTGGCTGGGGTTCGGGGAGTGGGGGTGTTTAAGCTGGGGGATTGCCTGGGGCTCAGCACTGGACCGTGAGGTCTCAGCTCGCAGGAGGGGGTGCTAGACAGAACTGCACCCCAAGAGCCTGGAGCCCCCAAGCTGGGCGGGGCTGGGCTCAGTTCACACCCCAGCAGCTGGATCCCCTCACAGCAGCCTGGTGAGTGCCAAGGGGGGCTGGGCTCAGACAATGCTACTGCGGGGGCCCAGCCCCATGCAACCCAGCGTGCTGACGCTCAGCGCTCCTGCTGCAGCACGGTCTGGGGCTCCCCCAGCGTGAAACCTCCTGGGGCACTGGGCAGGACAGTGTGGGGCAGGCATAGCTGGGGGTGGTGTCCAGGGGGCCTTGTTACCAGCACAGCGCGGGGATTTCAGGACCGGGGTATTTCCCATCCCTATCTGCCACCCTGCGTTCCTGGGCAGTGCTTCGTTGTGCCCTGAGCTGGCGTCCCCCCGCCAGCCAGTCCTGGGGAGATGCTGCGATGCCCTTTCTGTTTGCATCAACACATGGGCTGCCACGAGCAGGAACCTGCTCTGCAGCGGGGGGAGCGCCACGGCCCCCCATGGCTGTTCTGCTGTTCCCTCCTTTTCCCTGCCCCCCTCATGGCTCTTCTCTTCCTTCCTCTCCCTCTCTCAGCCTCTCTCGCTTTCCCTTCCCTTTCCTCCCTGTGCGCTCTCCCCTCCCCTCCCCCTTGTTCGCTCTGCTCCTCGCCCTCCCCCCGTTCTTTGCTGACACTTTCCAGCCCGCCTGCACTGGGCACGCGGATTTCACAGGTCAGCTCCCTTTAATTAGCCAGGATTCCAATCCTCTCTCCTTTCCCAGCCTGGAACTGCAGGTTCATAAAAATCTCATTAACCTTAATTTCACTGCTGGCTCCCTCCCAGCCTGAGCCGGGGGTCAGGCTGGGGGGCGGTAGGCAAACTGGCACATTACCCATTGCGGGGTCAGCTGGGGCTGCAGCGGGCATCAGCCTTGGGCGGGCATTCCTGCCCCCTCCCGGTAATTGCTGTGCAGTGACCTGCTGCTCTCTGGCTGGGAACTGACCTTCCTCTGAAGATGTGACACTGAAGCTGGCGGGAAGAACACACCGAAACCCTCAGCCCAAGGGGAAAGGGGGGGCGCAGAGACTTGCTCCTGAGTCACAACCAGCCTCTTCAAACGTACACTAGGGCGGTGTTGCTTTAATTGCTCCTTTAGCCTGTCACCTCCCACCCCATCCTCTCTGGGGCCAGGCAGCGGGCACGGGCTGCAGGATGTAAACCACCGGGGATCTCCCGGACTGGCCTCGGGGGCTGGGCATGCCAGGGCCGAACCCAGCACAGGAAGGCTGAGCGGGAGCAAGGGGCTGGCCTTGCTCTCAGTACAGGGTCCTGACAGGCACCCCAGATGCAAGAGCCCCTGTGGCCGATTCTGTCAGCTGAGAACAGCTGGAGCATGAGGGCCCTCTGTCCTTCTGCCCCAGCCCCTGCACTGGCATCCAGGAGGGGCTGGTCCTGTGCTGTAAGGGGGGATCCCTTTAAGCCTCTCCTGCAGCAGGACCTAGGCTTCCTCCCAGTGGGTTCTGTATTTTGGGCTATAACTGGGTGCATCCCGCAGGCACGAGGGGCTTTTTCTTCACTAGAACCTGCGCCGGTGCTGCACCAGGTGATGGGGGAAGAACCGAGCTCTCTGACACTGCTGCAAGTCCCAGTCCTCTGCATTAGTCAAGCTGGATGCCTGATCTAGCCCTGCAGGCACGGTACCGGGAGGGCTGAGATCTGGGTGTAGCGGGTCCAGCCGGCAGTGACGGAGCTGGGCATGCACAGGAGAAACACCTCACTCCCCATCTCCCTTGCCAGGGATTTGCAGGTTACAGGATGCCCGTTGAGAGAGCGCGGGGTGGCATCACTACCAGGATGGCTGTGCTCGGAGCAGCCTTCTTAGTGCTGCCATCTGTTGTTTTAATGTTACAACCCGTCTGCCTTCCACACCCCGCCCTCGAAGGCAGGGACCAGCACACACCCCCTGCCTAGCAGAGCCGGTCAAACACTGTCACACTTGGGGACACTTCATAGCAGCTGTTTAAGGCAAAACATTGTCTAGTGTGTGGGGGGGTGTCACCAGTGCGTGTCACTGCACTTCCCTGGGCCGTGCCAGTGCACCTTTGGCTCTGGAGCTGGTCCTATGAAATCCAGGGAATGTTTTCAACAGTAGCCTGGGCAGCCTGGGAAAGTGTTACCGGTTACAGCGATCTAGTTACTCCCGTGAAACCCCCCACGACACTGCTGAGAACTGAGCCTCCAGATTTACCCTGTGGGCTCAACTGTGAAAAGCGCATGAACGTTCCTCAGATGTCACCGCAACCGACACTAACCAACACTGGTGGGAAAAGGGAGACGGACGGAGTTTGTCCAGATGAAAAGGCCTCCTGCTCGAAGGCAGGGACGGTGTTAGGGTCATGCCTGGTAAATAAGAAAAGTGGATCCAGGAATCAATGAACCAAACTGTGGGTTGGAAACTAGGCCTAACTGGTGGACAAATCCCCGAGGGGCTGGGCTGTTCCCCCCCAGCATGGCCTTCTGGGGCCCTTACAGAAAAAGTCTTTGGGGAGAAAGTTGACCACTGGAGCAAGATTCACCATCATGGCTGCGACCCCTGGCATCTGCTGGGACCCCAGGCCTCCCTTGTCCTGCTCCTGAGAGGTGTCCTGACCAGCCCAGGCTGGAGAGAGGGACCCAGAGGACATCGCCACCTCTGCCGGCTCTAATTGGATCCCAACCATGCCTGGGATGAAACGGGATCAGACTTTAACAGCTGCAGCCCCAGCCCATCTCAACTCACTGCTCTTTTCCCCAAAGGACAGTTACTGCCGTCGCTGATACCAGCTAAAGATGGTCAGACAAGGGGTTTCCTTCTAAAACTCTCCCCAGCTACAGGGACAGGGACCAAGGGATGGGGTTAAAACAAAAGCCTTATTTAATGCTTTACGTTTCAAAGGCTTCAACTGTTTCCCCTTCTCTTCTGTAGCTTTAATAAAAGGTTAAAAGGAGTTTTACTGGGGTGTTTGCCACGGTGCTGAGCAGACTGAGGTCGCCGTATTCCAAACCCGGGACTTTGCTTAATGCTGGACAGTGATTGGCCCGTGTAGCCCATCTAAATTAATACACCACCACTCTTGTTCCCGTGTATGAATGGCTTTTTTCAGCCCACCGGCCTCCCAAGTGACAGACGCTAAGCTGAAAAAGGCCCCCTTCTAGCAAATGCAGCATGATATCAGGATAACTCGACTGCACCTTAGGGTACCCCGAAAAAACCTTCTCAGGTGGACAAGGCTTGAGAGACTCAGGGCAGGTCTACACTTAAAACGCTGCATTGGCACATCTGCACCAGTCAAGATGCTCTAAGCCGACAGGAGAGAGCTATGTCTGGGGTGGGGGAGCATAGCGCTGTCTACATGGGAGGTGAAATCGGTATAACTGTCTCTCAGACAACCCTGAGCGACGTAGTTATACCAGCAAAAAGAACAGGAGTCCTTGTGGCACCTTAGAGACTAACCAGTTTATTTGAGCATAAGCTTTTGTGGGATAAAACCCACTTCCTCGGATGCATGCAGTGGAAAATACAGTAGGAAGATATATATACACAGAGGACATGAAAAAATGGGTGTTGCCAAACCAACTCTAAGGAGAATAGTCAGTTAAGGTGGGCTATTATCAGCAGGAGAAAAAAAACGTTTGTAGTGATAACCAGGATGGCCCATTTCCAACAGTTGACAAGAAGGTGTGAGTAACTATAGGGGAAAAAATTAGCATGGGGAAATAGGTTTTATTTTGTGTAATGACCCATCCACTCCCAATCTTTATTCAAGCCTAATTTAATGGTGTCCAGTTTGCAAATTAATTCCAATTCTGCAGTTTCTCGTTAGAGTCTGGTTTTGAAGTTTTGTTGTTGGAGTATTGCAACTTTGAGGTCTGTAATCGAGTGACCAGGGAGGTTGAAGTGTTCTCCGACTGGTTTTTGAATGTTATAATTCTTGATGTCTGATTTGTGTCCATTTATTCTTTTGCATAGAGACTGTTTGGTTTGGACAGTCTAGTGTAGACCAGACCGTAGCAGCCTAATTCCCATTGACTTTCAGTGAGATTTAGGCTCCTAAGTGTCTTAGGACTTGTCCACACCTAGAACGCAACAGTGCGCTGCTGCAGTGCTTCAGTGTAGACACTGCCTATGCCGATAAGCGGGATCTCCCATCAGCACAGGTACTCCACCTCCCCAAGAGGCGATAGTGAGCGCTGTCTTCGTGGGGACTTAGGTCAGCTTCACTGATGAACTCAGGGTGTGGATTTTTCACACCCCGACCTACATAATTAAACCGACTTCGTGTAAACCAGGTCTTAGTTAATTTTGGAAATGGGACTTGGACTCCTAAATCACTGATGCTTTTGCAGATTGGACCCCAAGGCCCGTGTGCTCAGGCAGGGTCCTGACCTCTCCACCCTCTGTGGCAGGATTCTCAGAGCTGGGTCGTGCGCCGTGTCCCCCAAAGCCAGATCAGGCTCCGGCCAGACTGGGGTAGCAGCTTTCACGGCCCAGTCAGCCCTGCCTAGAGGATTAAGGAACATGCCCTTCACTGTTTTTCTCCTTCCCTTTTTGTGGCATCACATGCAATAACAGAGGGTTTGTTCTCTCCCGTAATGAGGGCCTTGCAGTGGTATCACCTCACAGCTCTATTAGCAATTATAAAAGAGGGAAAAAATGAAACCCTCTCTCTGCAGAGCCCCGTATGGCAGTTCTGGGGGTGAACTCCGGAAAGGTTACAGCGTATTTGCATTTTACCCTTCAGTAATTTCAACACTTACGGGTGCAATTAAGAGGCGAGTCTGGAGTTATGAAGCTATCAGTGCGCAGAGACCTGAATACTAACAAACTCCAATATGCATTTGCCTTCCTGGGCCGTCTGATTTATCAGTGATAAAACTGCAATAATGCCAGCAGATTTCCATCGGCCGCTGTAATGGGGCTTGACTACATTAAATGCACATTTTTTAACTTGTCTGATAGCCCAGCCTCCTAAAAGACATTTAAGTGATGGGTTTAGTGCTCATTATGGATAGGCCATTGATAGCCACAGAGAGAAAGACTCGTCTGTTATTTTAATAGAACTGCAAACCCGAGACTCCTCCGAGGCCACTAAGTGCGTCCCTGTAGCCCAGCTGTGAGAAGCAGGGATTACCCTGTAGTCTGCTTGCCTTGCTCGTCCCAATGCGTGCTCCATACCGTTCTGCCAGCAGACCCCGTCTCGGCCTGGAGGGACGCCTCTCCTTTCCCCAGTGCCCGAGAGGCTGGGTTTCCAAAGGCCTGCCTGTAGCCGGCATTTACCGGATGACTCACATTTGATCTTCCAAAACCAAATTCTCCTCTGGGAAAGCCCCAGGATGTGTGCTGGGCCGAGGGCAGGAGCACGGGGTCGGGGCAGAAAAGGGACAACAACCTCCTCTTCACATGCAGGGCTCTGTAAACCTCCTGTCCCTGTGGGCCTGGCGGGGCAGAGGCTGGGAGAACCAGTCGGCCCCAAGCCGCTTGAGAGAAGCTGCTCTTTTCTAGTGCCCTGGCCCTGAGGTGCTGGCTCTGGCTGGGCCTGGGGGGACCAGCAGTTTGGGTTTGCAGTGGTTGTATGAATGTTTCCTTTGGTTTCTCTCTGTGCAGCTTATCCAGCCTAGGGCCTGGTTCTCTGCTTGGTTACGGTAGTGAGTCCAGAGCATCTTCGTCTACAAGCAGAGAGAGACTCTGGCTTTACCTGGCGTCGCTGAGCGCCAGATTCGGCTGGCTGTGCTTCGCTCTCAGACTGTCGGTGAGTTTGTGCTGCCCTCCAGGTTGGCCTCTCACCCTCAGAACCAGCCGCCCTGAACTGTGGGGAAGCTTAGCCCAGCCTGGGATGTCGTGACTTGGGACCATCCCAAGTTCTGAGATCAAATGAACCCTAAAAGCTCAAAGCGAAGCTCAAATGGGGTGAGTTTCATCTGGTTTTGCACCCAGCCCTTGTGAAACTGCTGGTTCCAGTGGGAAGTGGGGAACCGAGTCCAGGTTGGATCACTTTGTCACTGGGCTCACGACGCTAACGAACCATCCAGTGCACCTGGGCAGAGTGTCAAGTCTGTAAGGAAGCCCCGAGCTAGGGGTGTCTCCCAGGGATTGGGATTTTACACCAGTAGTTCACTTGGCTCTAGTCAGACCCTGATGCTCTTCTATGCACAGGAGGTGGGGCAGGGCTGGAAGTAGTCAGACCCCCTAGAAACCCACTCCCCTTTCGGACAGGCAGTAGGATCGGATACAACTGAGATAAGGGCCTGGGTGGTTTAGATCTCGTCATACCACAGGAGGAGGGGCTGGGAGCTGCCACCGTAACAACCGTCATGTTGGAAAGGTTTGCTTTGGCTTCTACAGCCATTGTGCACGCTTCGCTTTGGACCAGCCTGTGCCCAAAAGAAGTGGATGTGGCAGGTGCAGCAGAGGTGCCCAGGGAGGGCTAGAAGAGTGGCTGGCGGGGGGAAGGGGAAGGGGAGGTTGGGTTCTGCATGGCAGGTTATAGGTGTAGGTGAAACCCCAAAGCCGTGGTGGAAGGCGGAGACAGAGACAGTTTGTGCTGCTGCGTTTTCAGCTCGTGTTCCTAGTAATGGCCTCTGACTTGGGGGTGGCTTGGTGCGTGGGGGAAGAGGTGGGCTGCTGGGATTAGATCCTCAAACCCCCCGATTCGGGTGTGGCCCCTTTAGCCAGCAAAGGAGCCAGCCAAATCTCATGGCATCTGGACTCTGACCACGGCTATTCCGCTCTTTCTTCTTGCGCCTGAGCGTAAACTCTCTTGCCGGTTCTGGGTTTTCAGCCAGGAGGGTGCTGGTCCTTTAAGTTTCCTCACAAATTAATTGGATACTTTTGAGCTCAGTCTCATGATTTCTTCTTTTTTTTTTTTTTCTGCAGCAATTTGGTCTGAGATTTCTTTCTTTCCCTCTATTATCCACTCTGATTAACTCAACTGCACCTGTCAGCTTTTATTCCATGGAGCGGGGAGTAGCTTGCAGAAACCTGTTAAAATGCATGAGTTTGATCACATTCACTCTTTCGTGGCCAGCCATGCTGAACTATAAGGAGGAACGGGATGGAGCTGACAGGGAGAATGCAGCTGCTGGCTCCTACCCAAAGGCAGAGCCCTTTCTGGCTAGCAAATAATTCCCCGGCTTGCCAGGAGGTTCAGAGGAAGTCAGTTATAGCGACCTGGCCAAAGAGCTCAGGGCCCACGTAGGCACCTGTTGGAGAGGGCAGGTTTCCAAAGGCGTTGAGTTGCTGGTCCTCAGTGACTCCTGCTTTCCCTGGCCTCTGGCTGGGATATGACTATTGTTCCTAGATGGAACTGAGCTGGGACGTTGCAGCTTTTAGGCCCCAAGGACTCCCAGCCATGGGGGCAACATAACATCCACTGGTGGCCTTGATCTGGGAAGGTCTCCACCCCGTGTCTAGAACTGCCCGACCCCTTTGCTGGCAGTCTCAGCACAGCGACCAAGGAGGGAATAAGCTGCCTTTCCTCCCTAAAAGTCAGGGCTCAGGACGCAGAGGGGCTAATGGGAGTGGAGCCAGCCCAGCTTTGCAGGCAAGCAGAGGGTTTTGTTTGTAGCTGATGCCCCCGAGCCAGCCAAGCCAACACCTGTCACCAGCGGTAAATTCACTCTTACAGAGACAGCAGCAGGCCCAAGGGGCTGGGCTGTGAACCTTGATTCAGTCGCGCCAGCCTCTAGGCAGGTGTGATCTCTCGCAGATGGGGCTGGCGTAGTTTGAGAGCAGTTCAGGGGAGGTCGGACACAAGAAGTTAACTCCCTTCTCAGCCCCATGGAAGCCAGGCCCAGGGGGATGTCCAGGGTAGGACTGCACGGGACTCAGTGCAGGACTGAATTCCCTTCTGCCTATGGCAGAAGCTGCTCCCTGGGGTTAGGAGAGTCCCTGGGAGCAGAACCTCTCCCATCTGTGAGAGTCACCCCCAAAGGCAGCCCCTGGGCAGCGGGACATCTGTATGGGGCACTACTGCACTGAGGCTGTGGTGTTGCCTGGGGCCTGGTGGCTCTGTTCCTGTGGGGACGGTGGTGGATGAGATCCAGGAGTGACTGAAGTGGGGGGCTGGTGGCAGTGACAGGGGAGTCAGGCCAGCAGTCCCTGTCCACTGCTCTCAGGGTTCCCGGGAGGAGGGAGAGCTCAGGGCGGGCGCAGCAGAACGGAGCATGTTGGTTGTGGCCTAAGTTACTTCGAATTTTGGGTGCCCAGTTGGAGAAATCCAAAGCAGCTTGCACTGGGCACTGGCAAACAGGCAAAATGAGTGGCCACTTTAAAACGTTTTGGCCTAAAAGTGCCCTTCAGTGAAAGGGCAAGTTAGCATGGTGCAGGGGTCGAAAGGGGACTGGGGAGGCAGGGCTCCTGTCTCCTATTCCTGCCTGGCTAGAGGTATGCCAGCCACTCAGCTTCTCAGCCTGCTTGTTCCTCTCCAAAACAGGGACACTAATGCCTGCACCTCCCTCTGGGAGAGGCTGTTGGGAGCCTTGATTGACTCCTGTTTGCAAAGTGATTTGAGATTCTCTGTGGAAGAGAGTGCAGCAGGATGGCATCAGGGGGGCTGTGTGTGTGCACAGAGACCATCTTGCTGGAAACTGGATTTTTCTCCACTGTGCAGCACTTCTCACTCAAGAAAAATTGTGTTTGTTGCTTTTGCCTGGTCGGAAAAACATACTGAGAGCACTTCTGAAGCAGACAGAGACCTAGCGGGAGAGAGACACTCCCCAGCCCAGCCCAGCCCCCCCTCCCGCCCCACTGCCGCACTCCATCAAAACAGTTCTTAGTTGCTGCAGATTTACTGCTTTGCAAATGCTAATTTTACATTCCAATTATAACTTGTTCCCTTTTTCTCATTTTAATAAAAACGAACGCATCCGGAAACATTACCGCACCCGGGAAAGAGCAAGATCTGACATAATTCAAAAGTGGCTTCAATCAGGCTGTTTTCCTAATGGTTTGTCATATCAACCCACAACTCCCTGCAATCCCCCTTTACTCCCAACCCCCTGAGGCATCATTTACATTTCTTAATAACCCCTTATTAATATTCATGATGTGGGGAGGGTAATAACGGCTGAGTGCACACCACTAATTCAATTTCAGTGAGCTCAGTGTGTTTAGTTAATCACCGGGGGACCTGGGTTACTCAGTACAATTATTTATTCGGAATTAGATCTTGAGGCATCTGGATTGAAAAGTGAACTAGGAATAAAATTTAAAAAGGGATTCTCCTCCTCTGTGCATTCATCTTTTTGTGGCTCCCGCCCGGGGCGTCCCCCTCGCCCCCTGCCAGCCGTGTGATGCACCTCCCTGTGGGGCAGCAGGGCTGAAGAGAAAAACGGTTGGTTTTTTAGTGGTGCTTCTGTTGCACTGATGGGAAATCATCATGATCGCGGTTTGTTTGTTTTTTCCTTTTAAGAAATTGTTCCAAAGCAGGGGCCATCTCTGAACCACCAGCCTCTCTGTGTCGCATGGGACGGCCCCGAGCAGGATCCGCCCTCGCAGTCTTGGGCCTTAGGGTCTGCTTCAGGGAAGGAAGCTGAGTGGTGGTTCCCGCTCTAGCTTCGCTGCAGCAACCAGCCTTTGGCCCAGAAGTGGGTGCGGCTCCCCTGGGAGTCAGGAGCCCAGGCAGTAGCTTGTGTGTGTCTGATCCTGCCACCCAGGAATGGGGCTGTCTCTGCACCTCTAACCCACACAATTTCCTCTCTCATCTAGAGCTCTGACTGGCTGGGAAATGCCTGTGCTCGCCTGTCCTGTTTCCATCCCCCCTCCCTCTCGCTGGCTCATTCTCATTAATAATGGATCCAGCTGCCTCCTCTTGTAATCTTCACAATCTGGCTCAGACATGGCTGAATCCCCTTCTCCGGGCACATTCCTCCCAGTGGAAGGGGATGGCTTTGAAAGCACCCCCTCCACTCCGCCTACTTTGTGCTGACAGCTGCTTGGGGACGGGTGTTTACTGTGCCTGTCTCACGCCCTGGACTCTGTTGTCCCTTATTGGTAATTTTCCGTTTTTCTCCCTCTATCCATTGCAAAAACGCAGCTGCTGAGCGTTGCCAGGGGAAGGGGGAATGAGGAATATCAGGGAATAGAGGCAGTGGATAGCTCCGAGGCTGCTACCAACACAAGTCCAACCCTTTGACTCTCTGCTCCCATGTCAGTCTAATCACTAGACGGCACTTCCGCTCCCCGTATACAACAGCTGCACTAACGCGCACAGGCGTCGGAGAGCTGCTGTGTACAACCGAAATGAAAGCGAGAACTCGGCAGAGGGAGAGGAAATGATAAATAATTTAAACATAAAAGGGAATAGAAACCGTCTGTCAAACACTCCTCACTTTCAGTGACTCTTTCTAGTGTCCTGGTGGAACAATTTACATGGAAAATGTCCTGCTGGCAGTTTAATGGCTACACGGTGTCTCCTTGGGTGTGGTGCACTGCCAACGCTTCCCCTGGGTTTTCAGGACTGTATTTGTTATTGCTGTTAACTCACTGTCAGTGTTATGGCAGAGCTAGAGGCCCCAGCTGAGACTAGGGAGCGCACTGTGCCAGGCGCTGCATGACCACTAGTGAGAGCCAGCCCTGCCCTGAGGAGCTCACAATCTAAGCAGACAGCAGGTGGGAGGGGAGACAGAGGCCCAGAGAGGGGAAGTGACTTTCCCAAGGTCACGCAGCAAGTCAGTGGCAGAGCCAGGAATAGAAGTCAGGTCTCCTGACTCCCAGCCCAGGGCCCTCCCCAGAGTCACTGCTGCTCTCTTCCAGTGCAAGCCCTGCTAGGACTCAGTGGCCAAGGTATCACTGCATGTGCTGACCTAGATCGTCTTCTGCTACTAGAGGAATGACAGTGTCCCTAGAACAGGGAGGAAGCGACATCTGACAGTGGGTAAGTGAAAGAGAGCCTCAAAGGTATCTCAGCGCTGATTGACAGCAGCGTGCAGACAGCCCAGTGGTGCAGCTTTGTTCTGAACTGTTTGGACTTGGTAGCATATTGCACTCACTTCGCACAGGGTGAATGACAACGTGAGGGGCAGGGCAGGGAGAATCAGTCCCGTATATCTATTGCAGATGCTGCATTTCTGCACCGCCTCCGGGAGGAGCCCGCACTGTCCCAGTGCTGCCGGAGGAAGCAACAAGAGCTCTGTGATTCACAGAGAACCTTATTCAGTAAAAGGTTAGTGCAAAAAAACAGAACAAAGGGTGTGTCTACACTGCAGTTCGACCCCCGCGGCTGGCCTGTGCCAGCTGACTGGAGCTCGCTGGGCTGTTTAATTGCAGTGTGGCCCTTCGGGCTCTGGCTGCAGCCCAGCCTCTAGGACCCTGCGAGGTCTCGTGCAGTCCTCAGCCTGGCCCTATAGTGCTGAAGTGAGGGGACAGGAGTGTCTGCAGGGGAGTCTTTGGGACCAGATGTTTCAAGGCAGAGCGCAGCAAAAGCCAACCACAGTTTTGGCAAGCTGTGAAAGGCGCCAAGCCTGCAGCCGCTACGCTGAATGGTCTGCTCTGTGTTTATGGGTACCAGGATGAAGCCTTTCCCCTTCACTTCTGCCTCCCAGAGCTGCAGTCTTGACACTCCTGATGTGTTGTCAGAGGCCCTGCTCAGCTGATTGCTTATAATGTCTGAGATGATGGAAACGGGGATGCAACAGCTGAGAGAATGGGCTGGAGACGCTTGTCATAACTTTATCTGTGGGAAGCTCTTGTCGGCTGGGTGATGGACGACCGAAAGTCGGGGCTGAACGCACGTCCCAGCTCGGCTTCGTTCGCTTGCTGAGCTACTTTGCAGGTGAAAAATGAGTTTGTGGGAAGAGCCCTGGGGGGGAGGGAGGAGATTCCAGGGGAGTAGTGCGAGTCGCCAGCACCTTTCCTTGGTAGCCGTGGGATGTCCTAACGTAAACAAGTGACATTCGCTGGTGGAATAGGCAGAACAGCCATTGCATGTTGGGGCTCCCCTCACCCCCACAAGGCTCACTGTCCCACTGTCTGCTGGCTGGCTGGGACAGCCCTGCCTGCCACGAAGGCTGCAATCTTTGGGTGCAGTCCTGGCCCCACTGAGGTCATGGCAAAACTCCCATCGACTTCCATAGGGGCCACCACGTCGCCCCTCGAGTCTTCATCTCTGCAGACCTGCCTGTAAACTTGCACAAGGAAAGCAAGTGAGGGGTGGGCTCAGCCTAGTCCCTGGCCAGCAGCGTGTGTGTCTGCTTTACAAAACGTCTGGCACCGTCTGACACTAATCCTGCTCTCTGGCCCGAGAAGAGCCAGCGCTGGACCAGCAGGCAGGTCCCTTGTACGGCTGAGGAGCTCTGAGCTTGCCATGCGTCTGCTCGCAGGCGCTGTCCGGTTTATGCTGCTGCTGTAACAGCAGCGCTGTTCAGTCTCTCACCTCCAAGAGAACTCATCGTAGTTCCTTTCATTCCTTCCCCAGGGGAGACCTTGGAGCCTGAATGGCAGGAGCTGTTTTTCATCCCTCTGGCTCGGGCCCTGTTTGTGTGCCCCTGACTCTGCTGTTTAGCTGCTGGTGACAAATCAAGGCCCTCACCCTGCAAGCTGCTCTGCATGGGCACGGAGCTCTGCCTGTGGGAGCCGCTTGCAGGATCAGGGGTTGGTGCCAGGCCGGGAGGTGTATGAATGCCGAGTCCCTGGAGAGACTTGGCATTTCCCTCTGTCTGGGGAAGCAGCTTCTCTGTGCAAGAAAACCACACCCATCCCCCACGGAGAGACATTGTTTTAGGCTATGCAGAGAGCTCCTGACTCGCTGCGTTTTCAGGGGTAGACAGCAGAGGCCCTGCTCCCCCAAGCCTTTAGTTGAATTGTACTTGGCATTTCTACCACACCTTGCAACTGAGGATTTCAAAGCGCTTCCATACAGGTGGGTACATAGCATTATCTCCATTTTACAGATGAGGAAATCTGACGCTCAGAGAGGTTAGGTGATATGTCCAAGGCCACACAGCAAACCAGTGAGAGGTAGGAATAGAACCCAGGTCTCCTGGTTCCCAGTCCTCTGGTCTGACTACTAGACACTCTGCCTTTCTTCCAGCAGCTGACCTACTTGTTACAGAAGTGGGGCCAATATAATTTCTGGAGTAACCCCATTGTCTTTAGGGGATTTGTACCAAGGATGGATTGGTCCATGGTTGTGCTCCTTTGGACGCTCTCAGTCATGAGCCCATGAATCAACACTCCTTCCCTCAAGCATGAAAAATGCTTCTACTTCTCAGTGCATTTGGCTGCTCTCTGCTGGCATCCAGACCAGGCTCCAGTTCTGATCCCAGGACCAAGGGCACATTGCTTCCTCCAGCCCTACATTCCCCTGGCGTTTCTTTTTACTCCGTTTTGTTTCTGTATTTGTTTTTAATTTGATATTTTGTCCCCATGCTCCAGCTCCCTTTATTGGATAAAAACACTGCGTTATTGAATCCTGCCCTGCGGCAGCTGGGACAGAATTCAGTTTTGCAGACAGCAATAAGGTTGTTTTGGAGCCTTATTTGGCCAGGCAGAGTGTGAGATGGGAACATGTCCAAGAGCGGCTCTAGTAACTGATCACAGTTGCTGCACTGACACTTGCATTGTCCTGTGCGTCATGGTTTCACCCTCTGCCTTTCCAGCACACTTCAGAGACCTTAGTATTAGGGAACCAATGGCAAGACAATAAAAGCAAAAGTAAGGAAGCCCCCTGGTTATTTTGAAAAGCTGATGGGAGACAAGCAGAATCTCTCAGCGACAGAGGGTCTACAAAGAAGTGGGGTTTGAGTCCCCCAAAAAGCATGGTTCCTAATCCAGTCTCTGAGACTGACTCCTGCTGTGGCCTCCCTTTTCTTCCTCAGTTTCCCAATCTGTAAAATCAGAATGATGCTACTTACCCACCTTTCTCTCAGGGGTTTCTGCAAGGATGAAATAGTGTCTGTAAGGTAACTTGGGAGCTGGCAAGCGCTGTCTAAATGCAAACTATTAGTAGAGCTGCTATTTGCAGTTTATGAATTAGTAACAACCTCTCTCTGCCTCACTTTCCCCACCTGCAAGATGGGCACAGGAAGGCTCGGAGTCTGCAAAGATTTACCCATGTGCTGGACTTCACACACTTCCCCTTAATGTCCAAGTGTGTAAGTCTCTGCAGGATATGGGTCAATACTTACCTAATTAAATCTCACAGCCCCTCTGTAAGGTAATCTCTGTGTGTAAACCACAGTGAGATCTTTGGGTGAACTATATGCCCAAAGTATTATTACACAGTGAAAGGAAAAACATCATTTTAGGCAGATAATATCATTCAACAGGAACAAAAGCAACAAAAGGGGAGACAAGGGAAGTTAGAGCAACAAAACATAATGGCACTTTGAATACAAAAGTGAATGTTGTCTGAGGTTCGTACGTATGCCAGGTTTATGCTCCTGTCTGTACACTGAGGGTACAGAGGCTCTTACCTCTTTATGTACTTTATTTATTTTGCAACTCTGTATGTCTTATTTATTAGCATCACTTGTCAAGCTTTCCAATAACTGTATCATGCTCACAAGTATATGTCAATACTCATAGAATGACTGTGTTTTGCCTTCACAGCTGGAGAATTATCTGAATACTCAATAAAAGAAAGGCAGAGGATCCAATAATTATCCTTTACTTGTCTCTTCTTTCGAGTGCAGATTTGTTGAGTTAATTTTGTCGTGACTGCTATCTCCTAGACTTTATTGAAACAACAGGGGATGCTAGGAGCTTCTTTCTTGGAAAATGTTATATATATTTTTAATTTCATGACTGTCCTTAGAGTAGACACCTGCTGAGATAACTGTAATAGCTACTGTGTTATGCTACAAAAGATTTTTACCTCAAAGCTGATTTTTAAAGAACAGCTAAAATATATTTGATAAGATTTTGGGCAGTTTGGCTCTCTGTCGTCATCATTCCTTTTTTTAAAAGTCAACAAATGCTACTAGTCATTGCTTCATATTCAGCTGAAAAGCAAAACTGACTGTCTGTCATGTCCTCGGTAACCAGTGGGATTTGACACATCTCCTCCATGCAGATGTTGATCTGTTTTCTGCACCAAAATGGTAGCTCTGCCGCAGACTTGCTGGGTACCCTCCGGCAAGTCTGCGAAGGCCTGATTGTCGCCAGAGCTACATCTCCACAGCCCTTTTTGAATTCAGGTGGGGTGGGGGATGCGCAGCACTGCTGACCATCGGGGTGGATTCACAAAAGGATTTAGCTGCCTAAATCCAACTTTGGACACGACTGATACTCCCAAAACCACCGCTTGGCTGCCTCCCAACTCCACTCCTGAGCACTTGCAAAGTCACCTAAGTGCTAAGGTCACCGAGATGCTCAGAACCCTGGCCGGATTCTCACGCTGGGCATTCCTCCACCTCTCTTGTCTGAGCTGCTACCGTTGCTCGGAGTTCGCCTGCCCTGTGCAAAAAGCAGATGGGGGTAAGCCCGTTGGGACATTCTCTGGGGAGGAGGGAGTTCAATTCCTGCTCTAACCGAGGCAGGCTGAGGAATCAAACCTGGTTCTTCCCCATCCCAAGGGAGTGGCCTGACCACCAGACTACTGGCAAGGCTGGGGTGGGGCTTATGCAGTCTCTCCTGCTGATGTTTTGGATAAATAGCTAAATATTCATTGGAGCTGGGACTCGAGCCTGAGTCTCCCCTGAGAATACCCTGATCACGGGGCTATAGAGTGTCCATCTCTCATCCCCCCCCCCCCCACTTCTCTCTCAATGAATGTTTAATTCTTTACACAAAATGGACCAGATCCAGCAGGCAATCTTGAGAGACCCAATGGCCTGGTGGTCAGGGCACTCCCCTGGGCTGTAAGGGTGTGTCTACACTGGATTAAACACCTGTGGCTGGCCCATGCCAGCTGACTAAGGCTAAGGGGCTGTTAATGCAGTGTACATGTGCAGGCTTGTGTTCAAGCTGGGGCTCTAGCCAGGATGCTGCGAGATGGGAGGGTCCCAGAGCTCTAATTGCAGCGAAAACATACCACAAGAGACCTGAGTTCAAATCCTCCACCAAATCAGGCAGAACAAGTGTCCCAGATTCCTTGGCGAGTTCCCTGACCATTGGCTACCGGCTCCCTGCACAGGAATGGGCTGACTCCAGAGGAGGGTTTGTGGCTGGGAATCTCAAGACGAAAGAGGCGCCTCCCTCCAGCCTGTCAGTCAGGTGCCCAATGCCCGGATCAATGGCAGTTAGGTGCCAAATACCCCTGTGAACATGGGCCCTGGGCCTGGCGCATTGGCCCTGCATTTCACCCCGGCTGGCTTTGGCAGCTCCTCGTTCAGCTTGCTGGTTTCCATGAATCCGTTTCTTAGGTGCCCACCTCTTCCCACGCCTATCAAGGGGAGCCTGGGTGCCCACCTCGGGGCTATGAGTGTCACAGGGCTGCCGGGCGCTGCAGCACCGAAATCCCTGTGAGAATCTAGTCCCAGGCCCACGCCCTGGCTCTGCCCCCTCTGTCTAACTGTGGCCGCGCCGTACTGCCCGTGCTCGGGGGAGAACGCACTGGGCAAGCTGGGAGCCGAGCGGGCACCAGGCGGAAGCTGAGTCAGAAATGGCTCAGGGGCCAGGCCCCAGATTAATTATTAGCACGTGTTGTGGGGAGGGGTGCAAAGGGCTAGCTCGCCCCCCCCCCCAACAGGGCAACCTGCAGCAGGGTGAAGCAGGACGCTGCTAACACAGCCCTGCCCTGCACGGCCACGCCCCAGTGCACCACCTGCCCCGCATGGCCCCCCCCCAGTGCCCCACCTACCCAGCACAGCCCCACCCCAGTGCCTCACCTGCCCCCCTCTGCCCAGCACGGTCCCGTCCCAGTGCCCCACCTGCCCCCCTCTGCCCTGCACGGCCCTGCCCCAGTGCCCCACCTGTCCCCCTCTGCCCTGCACGGCCCCCTCCAGTGCCCCACCTGCCCCCCTCTGCCCAGCACGGCCCCGCCCCAGTGCCTCACCTGCCCCCCTCTGCCCAGCACAGCCCCGCCCCAGTGCCTCACCTGCCCCCCTCTGCCCAGCACGGCCCCGTCCCAGTGCCCCACTTGCCCCCCTCTGCCCTGCATGGCCCCCCCCCAGTGCCCCACCTACCCAGCACAGCCCCACCCCAGTGCCTCACCTGCCCCCCTCTGCCCAGCACAGCCCCGCCCCAGTGCCTCACCTGCCCCCCTCTGCCCAGCACGGCCCCGTCCCAGTGCCCCACTTGCCCCCCTCTGCCCTGCACGGCCCCCCCCCAGTGCCCCACCTACCCAGCACAGCCCCACCCCAGTGCCTCACCTGCCCCCCTCTGCCCAGCACAGCCCCGCCCCAGTGCCTCACCTGCCCCCCTCTGCCCAGCACGGCCCCGTCCCAGTGCCCCACTTGCCCCCCTCTGCCCTGCACGGCCCCCCCCAGTGCCCCACCTACCCAGCACAGCCCCACCCCAGTGCCTCACCTGCCCCCCTCTGCCCAGCACGGCCCCGTCCCAGTGCCCCACCTGCCCCCCTCTGCCCTGGACGGCCCTGCCCCAGTGCCCCACCTGTCCCCCTCTGCCCTGCACGGCCCCCTCCAGTGCCCCACCTGCCCCCATCTGCCCAGCACGGCCCTGTCCCAGTGCCCCACCTGCCCCCCTCTGCCCTGCACGGCCCCCTCCAGTGCCTCACCTGCCCCCCTCTGCCCAGCACGGCCCCGCCCCAGTGCCCCACCTGCCCCCCTCTGCCCTGCACGGCCCCGCCCAGTGCCCCACCTGCCCCCCTCTGCCCAGCACGGCGCCGTCCCAGTGCCCCACCTGCCCCCCTCTGCCCAGCACGGCGCCGTCCCAGTGCCCCACCTGCCCCCCTCTGCCCAGCACGGCCCCGCCCCAGTGCCCCACCTGCCCCCCTCTGTCCTGCACGGCCCCGCCCCAGTGCCCCACCTGCCCCCCTCTGCCCAGCACGGCGCCGTCCCAGTGCCCCACCTGCCCCCCTCTGCCCAGCACGGCCCCGTCCCAGTGCCCCACCTGCCCCCCTCTGCCCTGCACGGCCCCGCCCAGTGCCCCACCTGCCCCCCTCTGCCCAGCACGGCGCCATCCCAGTGCCCCACCTGCCCCCCTCTGCCCAGCACGGCGCCGTCCCAGTGCCCCACCTGCCCCCCTCTGCCCAGCACGGCCCCGCCCCAGTGCCCCACCTGCCCCCCTCTGTCCTGCACGGCCCCGCCCCAGTGCCCCACCTGCCCCCCTCTGCCCAGCACGGCGCCGTCCCAGTGCCCCACCTGCCCCCCTCTGCCCAGCACGGCCCCGTCCCAGTGCCCCACCTGCCCCCCTCTGCCCTGCACGGCCCCGCCCCAGTGCCCCACCTGCCCCCCTCTGCCCAGCACGGCCCCGCCCCAGTGCCCCACCTGCCCCCCTCTGCCCAGCACGGCCCCGCCCCAGTGCCCCACCTGCCCCCCTCTGCCCAGCACGGCCCCGCCCCAGTGCCCCACCTGTCCCCCTCTGCCCAGCACGGCCCCGCCCCAGTGCCCCACCTGCCCCCCTCTGCCCTGCACGGCCCCGCCCCAGTGCCCCACCTGCCCCCCTCTGCCCAGCACGGCCCCGCCCCAGTGCCCCACTTGCCCCCCTCTGCCCTGCATGGCCCCCCCCCAGTGCCCCACCTACCCAGCACAGCCCCACCCCAGTGCCTCACCTGCCCCCCTCTGCCCAGCACAGCCCCGCCCCAGTGCCTCACCTGCCCCCCTCTGCCCAGCACGGCCCCGTCCCAGTGCCCCACTTGCCCCCCTCTGCCCTGCACGGCCCCCCCCCAGTGCCCCACCTACCCAGCACAGCCCCACCCCAGTGCCTCACCTGCCCCCCTCTGCCCAGCACAGCCCCGCCCCAGTGCCTCACCTGCCCCCCTCTGCCCAGCACGGCCCCGTCCCAGTGCCCCACTTGCCCCCCTCTGCCCTGCACGGCCCCCCCCAGTGCCCCACCTACCCAGCACAGCCCCACCCCAGTGCCTCACCTGCCCCCCTCTGCCCAGCACGGCCCCGTCCCAGTGCCCCACCTGCCCCCCTCTGCCCTGGACGGCCCTGCCCCAGTGCCCCACCTGTCCCCCTCTGCCCTGCACGGCCCCCTCCAGTGCCCCACCTGCCCCCATCTGCCCAGCACGGCCCTGTCCCAGTGCCCCACCTGTCCCCCTCTGCCCTGCACGGCCCCCTCCAGTGCCTCACCTGCCCCCCTCTGCCCAGCACAGCCCCGCCCCAGTGCCCCACCTGCCCCCCTCTGCCCTGCACGGCCCCGCCCAGTGCCCCACCTGCCCCCCTCTGCCCAGCACGGCGCCGTCCCAGTGCCCCACCTGCCCCCCTCTGCCCAGCACGGCGCCGTCCCAGTGCCCCACCTGCCCCCCTCTGCCCAGCACGGCCCCGCCCCAGTGCCCCACCTGCCCCCCTCTGTCCTGCACGGCCCCGCCCCAGTGCCCCACCTGCCCCCCTCTGCCCAGCACGGCGCCGTCCCAGTGCCCCACCTGCCCCCCTCTGCCCTGCACGGCCCCGCCCCAGTGCCCCACCTGCCCCCCTCTGCCCAGCACGACCCCGCCCCAGTGCCCCACCTGCCCCCCTCTGCCCAGCACGGCCCCGCCCCAGTGCCCCACCTGCCCCCCTCTGCCCAGCACAGCCCCACCCCAGTGCCTCACCTGCCCCCCTCTGCCCAGCACGGCCCCGTCCCAGTGCCCCACCTGCCCCCCTCTGCCCTGGACGGCCCTGCCCCAGTGCCCCACCTGTCCCCCTCTGCCCTGCACGGCCCCCTCCAGTGCCCCACCTGCCCCCATCTGCCCAGCACGGCCCTGTCCCAGTGCCCCACCTGCCCCCCTCTGCCCTGCACGGCCCCCTCCAGTGCCTCACCTGCCCCCCTCTGCCCAGCACGGCCCCGCCCCAGTGCCCCACCTGCCCCCCTCTGCCCTGCACGGCCCCGCCCAGTGCCCCACCTGCCCCCCTCTGCCCAGCACGGCGCCGTCCCAGTGCCCCACCTGCCCCCCTCTGCCCAGCACGGCGCCGTCCCAGTGCCCCACCTGCCCCCCTCTGCCCAGCACGGCCCCGCCCCAGTGCCCCACCTGCCCCCCTCTGTCCTGCACGGCCCCGCCCCAGTGCCCCACCTGCCCCCCTCTGCCCAGCACGGCGCCGTCCCAGTGCCCCACCTGCCCCCCTCTGCCCAGCACGGCCCCGTCCCAGTGCCCCACCTGCCCCCCTCTGCCCTGCACGGCCCCGCCCCAGTGCCCCACCTGCCCCCCTCTGCCCAGCACGGCCCCGCCCCAGTGCCCCACCTGCCCCCCTCTGCCCAGCACGGCCCCGCCCCAGTGCCCCACCTGCCCCCCTCTGCCCAGCACGGCCCCGCCCCAGTGCCCCACCTGCCCCCCTCTGCCCAGCACGGCCCCGCCCCAGTGCCCCACTTGCCCCCCTCTGCCCTGCACGGCCCCCCCCAGTGCCCCACCTGCCTAGCACGGCCACGCCCCTCAGCCCCGCCCCCTCTGCCCAGCACGGCCCCGCCCCCTCTGCCCTGCGTGGACATGCCCCTCGACCACGCGCCAACCCCCCCACGCGCCTCCGAGCGTCCGGGAGTGTTGCGTTTGAGGGCACGTGACTCGCGCTCCAGCAGGCTTCACAGCAGTGTGGCGCCCCCCTCCGTCGCGCTTTACGGCAGCGCGGCTCCCGCTTGCCCCTAGGGGGAGCCGCTTTTTTTTTTGCGCCGCGCTTTACGGCAGCGTGTTGTCCATCCCTCGGGTTTTGCGACAGTTGGCGGGTGCCGCTGCGCGGGGGTCATGGACGTGGGTGAGCTGCTCAGTTACCAGGTGAGGGGCGGCCGGGGGGCGGGGCCGGCTCCTTCCCCCTCCGGGGGCGCTCCGGCCTCACAGGGGCCCGGGGGGCCCAAGGCCTGGCCCTGCCCCCCCCCCGAGTGCCGGAGCCTGTGCGGGGGGCGGGTGTGTGACCCCCGCGTGCGGGGGGAGGGGCTCCGCCTGCAGCCTGCTCGGGGCGGGGGCTGGCAGGGCCCGGGGGGGGGACACTGCTCCAGCAGCGGGAGAACCCGAGATCCCCCCCCCCGCCTAGGGCCCCGTTCTGCCCTTGTGCCACGGGGGGGGCAGTGGGGGGGGGCCGGGGCCACTAGCAGTGACACCGGCTCGGAGTTAGCAAAGGGACAGGCCGGGCGCGTCCTCGTGCGAGGACGTGGCCCGTGGCCTCGCCAAGCGTGAGAATGGGCCACGCTCACGTCTGTGTAACTGCGCTGGATGTGGGGCCACCCCGGCGTGCCCCGGCTCAACGGGCCGGCTACCGCCTGCCTGCGACTTTGACCGAACACTGACCTTACGAAGAGCTGTCAAGTGCAACTGTTGGAAATGGACGGAGGGGTTTGGTATCGAAGGTTTATCGTAGAACGTTCGAGGGTGGCGTGTGCTTTTGGTTTCAGAGTAACAGCCGTGTTAGTCTGTATCCGCAAAAAGAAGAACAGGAGTACTTGTGGCACCTTAGAGACTAACAAATTTATTAGAGCATAAGCTTTCGTGGACTACAGCCCACTTCAAGCAAAATGATCTTTCTTTTCAGCAGAAAGCAATGTAAAAATCTTTGCCACCAGTTTGTCTTAAATCGCGACTTATCTTGCTGGCTGTCCAGGGAGGGCCAATAGTCAGTCCTTAAGAGACATTCCCATTGGTAGTGGCAAACTAGTGAAGTTCTTGGATCCACAAATTGGCCTTCCCTCCCTCCCATACATAGAGTTTGTAATGTCTTGGGATGAAAGGACCATGGGACCTATGTAGATCTTTCCACCTGCCTGTCATTGTCATACGTCCTGCATACCTTTCTATTAACTGTCTAATGTTTATTTGTGTGTCCCCATAGGGCAGCGTCAGTCTGTGCCTTTGGTCTGTTCCACAGAGTAATGGGACACTGTTAGGTCACTTTAGGCAGAAAACTTGCAAGACCAATGGCAATGTCTTCACACTTTTTTGAAATTGTTTTTAATCACAATCTGTCTAAAAATTTTTTTTCTGTAGTGTTTCTCCTCAAATATTGTAGCAGGAAAGTGAAATTGACAAGTCTATTTTTGTTATTCCAGCTGAATGAAATGCAAAAAGTAAATGTCAACATTAATGGTGAAAAGAACATTTGATTTCTAAAATCCTTCATTTCTAATATGATGTGTGCAGTTTGTGACACAGGAGATGTTTGTTTTTTAAAAGACTTAATCTGATAATCCTACTGACTATTCTTAGTAATAAAATTTCCCCCATAACCTTGGTATCAGGTATTTTCTTATGTATAGTTTGAGAACTTTTGGTTCTTAGTCTACTATATTATCCTCTTGAATAGTGTTCATCTACCTTCTCATAGCCCTCAACTTTAGAAATGGATGTGTTGGAGGTGTCTACTCTCTCTTCCAACAAATATGAATAAAATTTCCTAATACTGTGTCTGTGGTCCCTGGCATTCCATGCTGCTTTCTTGTGGGTGTCTTCTAATTCCTGAAATATGGCACCTCAAGCTTTACCCAGAAGGTTGGGTGACCTCTGCAACATATTGGTACTCTGCTGACATCTCCAATTGTTCTTGCTTTCTTAACTGTTGAAAATGTGGCTTTAGATTGTCCTAAATCCTTTTCCTGGATAGAGCCTATGCTCATTTCACAGCCGTCTTCATTACTATCAGCCATTATGTTGCACAAGTCACTTTTGTGTGCATTTTATCCAAATCCTTTTAAATCCAGTTTACCTCCTCTTGAGTAGTATATATTATTTCATGAAGTTTGTTCTCTTGTTAGCCTACAACCATAATAGCCTTATCAGAGAATGTTTGAACTTTTTCTAGTCAGATGTAGCAAACCACTTATTTCCCCTGACCGCAGTGAGCCTGGAATACTGTCCTGTGGGCAACTGAATGAAACTTGTATGGTGATTTATAATGTTGGGATCCCTCTTCAGGCATTTACACACACATGCTACTAAGGACTTTGAGATTCATTCTTGAACAAACTAGTTCTTTGCCTAATAGTTCAGTACAGTATGAAACCAAAAACTCTTTCATGTATTAGCCAACATATACGTAAGTATAAAACTCCAATTTAAAAGATGTTCAGGTAGATTATTTCTGCAGTCCTTAGAACTTTCTGGAAGTGGGATTTGTTATAACCTTAGGATATCTCCCTCTAGGGGAGAGAGCACTTGTGAATATGCTCTGTTTACTTGCCTGTGACAGAGGCAGCCCATTAGTTAGGGTGTGTTGTTTAAATTTCTGCAGTACCGTTACTTTGAGGTGGAGAGGAAAAACTTCCATTGACTTTAGGTAGTTTCTGTGTAGTTGAAGTTATGAATATTGGCTCTATACTGTCTGTATTTCAAACTTATGCTATGCTTCTGGGTAACATCCCAGACAAGTTGGTGTTAGCTCTGCCTAGCCTGCTTGATGGCCCATTAAGGACCATCAGCTATACAATTGACCCATTCAGAGAAGGCAGATACGCCTTGTAACTCAGCAAAGTATGCAGGAACTTGCCCATGTGACTCCAGACTCTGGACAAATTTTGCTGAAATTTTCCACAGTAAGAACAAAGAGGTGTTCTTACACCTGGAAAAGACTATAAAAGTCTGATGCCTCATCTTCATCTGGTCTTCAATCCTGCTTCTTACCTCTGGAGGGACTTTGCTACAAATGGAAGCTTTACACAAAGGACAGATGACCCATCCCAGCTGTGGATGTTCCAGAGACTTGATTTGAACCTGCTGTTTATTCCATCACTGCTACAAGCCTGAACCAAGAACTTTGCCATTACTGTATGTAATTGATTTCATTTAACCAATTCTAGCTCTCATCTCTATCTTTTTCCTTTTATGAATAAACCTTTAGATTTTGGATTCTAAAGGATTGGCAACAGCGTGATTTGTGGGTAAGATCTGATTTGTATATTGACCTGGGTCTGGGGCTTGATCCTTTGGGATCAGGAGAACCTTTTTTCTTTTACTGGGGTATTGGTTTTCATAACCATTTGTCCCCATAATGAGTGTCACTGGTGGTGATACTGGGAAACTGGAGTGTCTAAGGGAATTGCTTGTGTGACTTGTGGTTAGCCAGTGGGGTGAGACCAAAGTCCTCTTTGTCTGGCTGGTTTGGTTTGCCTTAGAGGTGGAAAAACCCTAGCCTTGGGCTGTGACTGCCCTGCTTTAAGCAATTTGTCCTGAACTGGCACTCTCAGTTGTGTCCCACCAGAACCAGCATAGTTACAACTTGCTCTTTCTGCGTCTCCGATCTTCCCTGTTTCCAATCCCCTTCCTATCCATCCAGCCATCTGTCTGTGCTGACTGTCAGTACTAATCTTGCTGCTATTGATATGAGATCCTTTCCCTCTGTTGCTCTTGTATCTCTCCATCTTACCAACTTTCCATCCAATTTCCAATCCCAAGTGAAAACATTCATTTCTCACTGGTTTCTACTTTCTCATTTTTCTCAGGCTCTGTTATTTATTTCTAAGTATTTTGTGGCACAATTTGTTTGTAT
This sequence comes from Malaclemys terrapin pileata, assembly GCF_027887155.1. Classification (NCBI taxonomy): domain Eukaryota; kingdom Metazoa; phylum Chordata; order Testudines; family Emydidae; genus Malaclemys; species Malaclemys terrapin. The sequence goes on from NC_071516.1 coordinate 1,290,778, forward strand.
GTAAGATGTAATAAAATACAAAGTTGCATTGTAGTTCATTCAGTTCGCTTGTTTCAGCAGCTCTTCTGGAAAGGACGATTTATTCCTCACGTTTTTCTTGTTTCAAAATGAAAGATAGGTCCCTGTTTGATTCTATTCTATCTGGAGGGGAGGGCTTGCTCACATCTACTTGGAAATATTTGATATCATCTCTGATTTCTCTAAACCTTTTGAATTCCTATTTCTCAGGGAAATGATCTTTCTACTACAGGGCTATGGATAATTTTTGAAGGACAACATAACTGTATTGTTGGGAGGCAGTGGATGAAGAAATTCTCTCTTCCTCTCAGTTCTCATGGATTTGGCTGCTGGTCTTGCCACTCAACCTGTTCTCTACTTGTGGATACTTATAATAATTTTTCATTTTTTTTTTTAATCTTGCAGCTTTCAGTCAAAACTGGGTTGGGGGTTAAGGGAGTGATGCTTCCATTATTGGACTGGTAGCTGAAACATAGAATTCTTTGTGGGGGTCAACAAGCATGTGGACAAGGGGGATCCAGTGGATATCTTATATTTAGTTTTTCAGAAAGCCTTTGACAAGGTCCCTCACCAAAGGCTCTTACGCAAAGTAAGCTGTCATGGGATAAGAGGGAAGGTCCTCTCATGGATCGGTAACTGGTTAAAAAATAGGAATAAATGGTCAGCTCTCAGAATGGAGAGAGGTAAATAGTGGTGTCCCCCAGGGGTCTTTACTGGGATCAGTCCTATTCAACATATTCATAAATGATCTGGAAAAAGGGGTAAACAGTGAGGTGGCAAAATTTGCAGATGATACAAAACTACTCAAGGTAGTAAGTCCCAGGCAGACTGTGAAGAGCTACAAAAGGATCTCACAAAACTGGGTGACTGGGCGACAAAATGGCAGATAAAATTCATTGTTGATAAATGCAAAGTAATGCACGCTGGGAAACATAATCCCAACTATTCGTATAAATCGATGGGGTCTAAATTAGCTGATACCACTCAAGAAAGAGATCTTGGAGTCATTGTGGATAGTTCTCTGAAAACATCCACTCAATGTGCCGCGGCAGTCAAAAAAGCGAATAGAATGTTGGGAATCATTAAGAAAGGGATAGACAGCAAGACAGACAATATCATATTGCCTCTATATAAATCCATGTTATGCCCACATCTTGAATATCTTGCGTGCAGATATGGTCTCAAAAAAGAGATATTGGATTTGGAAAAGGTTCAGAAAAGGGCAACAAAAATTATTCGGGGTATGGAACGGCTGCCATATGAGGAGAGATTAATAAGACTGGGACTTTTCAGCTTAGAAAAGAGACGACTAAGGGGGGATATGATAGAGGTCTATAAAATCATGACTGGTGTGGAGAAAGCAAATAATGAAGTGTTATTTACTCTTTCTGATAACACAAGAACTAGGGGTCACCAAATGAAATGAATAGCCAGCAGGTTTAAAACAAACAGAAGAAAGTATTTTTTCACACAACGCACAGTCAACCTATGGAACTTCTTGCCAGAGGGTGTTGTAGGGTGACCAGATGTCCCGATTTTTGGGTCTTTTTCTTATATAGGCTCCTATTACCCCCCACCCCCTGTCCCGATTTTTCACACTTGCTGTCTGGTCACTCGTGTTGTGAAGGCCAAGACTATAACAGAGTTCAAAAAAGAACTAGAAAAAATTCATGGAAGATAGGTCCATCAATGGCTATTAGCCAGGATGGGCAGGAATGGTGTTCCTAGCCTCTGTTTGCCAGAAGCTGGGAATGGGCGACAAGGAATGTATCACTTGATTCCCTGTTCTCTTCCTTCCCTCTGGGGCACCTGGCATGGGCCACTGTTGGAAGACAGGATACTGGGCTAGATGGACCTTTGGTCTGACCCAGTATGGCTGTTCTTATGTTTTTATAGAACAGAAGCTGGAAAGGATCAAAGTCCACCGATTCTCACCCCTGCAAGCAAAGGAAATAGATTTAGTGGGATAAACCATCTTGATAATATTGGATAATCCCTGCTCCAGAGGTGCCTCCTAGTACATGATTATTGAGGGTATCTGCACTTTTTCTCCACCAGACAAAAAGCCACATAATTAAAATCCTGTTCTATTGTGGCCATTCTGCAAAGTCCCTTGGTCTTCTCTGCTTTCCCCATCACAAACCGTAATAATTGCTTTCCTTATATTGTTTCAGATTTCTCCTCTCTGAACAGTTAATATGTGTCCCTACTTAATCAAGAAGCTGTGCTCCCTCAGTGCCAAATTTGGCTTGGAAGATTTCAGACGGTATGCCTCTAATTCTGCACCAAGTGCTGGTCAAAATGGAAAAAGGAATCTCTTGCAGCAGAGAATACAATTAAACTGACTCCAGCACCTGGTTGTTGATACAGAGCTCAGGAATCCATAAACTTTATGCACTGCTGCTGCAAAACAGTTGCAGATGGTCTAAACCGATGATTAAATATTGCTGCTGTTTTGCCCAGAAATGCTGTGCCCATACCCTCTGTGTCTGGTTTCCAATTACAGTGGTAATTAAGGGGGCAGAGCCAACTCCAGTTATTTCCAGACATCTCTTTCAATTGTCTCTGGTGGGGAGAAGGGGAGATGCAGATTTCACTGCTGTATGTGGAAATTACAAACTGCTTTGGTTTTAGACAGGCTGTGTTTGTGAAATGAAAGGAAGTAGTGAAAGCAGGAATCAATGTAAAACTTGGCTCCACAGGCTGGGGTTATGTTCTTAAACTGTAGCTCTTGTTCAATTTGCCTAGCTTGGCTCACAGTGGGATCTGTCTCAATTAGTGCAGGTGCATGATGGTGTACAGATAACTTGCCATACATTTGCTGTGTAGTGAATGCAGGTGAAGCTGAAGACAATTAGTGCAGCTTGAGAAGCAGTGGACTTGGTGAATATTTACAACCTTATTCACCCAGTGCATCTCCTGCAACTGATAACCTGTTCCCAGTAACTTCAACTCTGGTCATTCCCTCTGGTTGAAAGTCCGTAGCACCAGCCATCATATGCTGGTTAGAATGCTTGCAAGGTTCCTCATTGCCCAGTTCATCAGGAATGAATGCCCTGAAGCTAAGATAATGAACTTGAAACATGATCCTGAACTCTGCCTTTCCATGTGCAGTCTCCCTCCCCTCCTGTAGACTGGAAAGCTTGTAAAATGCCCAGGAGAAACAAACCAGAGCAAAATAATACAAAACTGAAATAAGCATCACTTCCCATCCTGTCTTATGACTTGCTTGCCTATGTGAAGTGAGTTGCTGGTTCTCATATGCATGTCTAATGATTGTATCTAAGCCTCACAAAAACCACTGTAACAGGCTTCCATTTTGCAGTCTCAAGGTATATCTACACTGCAATTAAAAATCCATGCGTGGCCCGTGCAAGCTAAATCAGGCTCTGGCTAAGGGGCTGTTTAATTGTGGTGTAGACATATGGGCTTGGGCTGCAGCCCAATCTCTGGGACCTTTCCACCTTGTAGGATCCCAGAGCCTGGGCTCCAGTCTGAGCCCAAATGTCTACACAGCAATTGAATATCCCCTTAGCCTGAGTCAGCTGGCATTGGCCAGCCATGAGTGTCTAATTGCAATAGACCTACCTTCAGAAGAGAGGCCAAAGATTGAATTGACCACTGGCTTCTGGTCTTACGCTGAATGACCCAACTTTTGATGAGCAAGTCATCAGGAGGTTCAGAATAACATATTTGAATTCAGTTATTTTGGGAGACAGTTCAGATCTCACATTTCGAGAGGTGATTCTTTTGGGAGCTTTCAGATTGCTCTGCTGAGCACAAAGGGTGTTGTTCTCCTTTCAGGCTTTGATAACATGCAAGATGGAAAAGTATTGGGAAGTGCGCAGCTGACTATGTGGATGGGTCTTAGCAATGCTAGAAGTTCCTTTAAACCTGTTCTTGCCAATGCATGTTCTGCCACTGTCTGTGCCTTGGTTATTAACTTGAGCTTGATGGTAGAGATGGGTTTCTTACAGCAAGATTGTGGTGTCTGTTAAAGGCTAGCCTTCTAGTTTTTGGCAGCTGTTTGTGGTATAGTCTTTCAGTAACTGGCATATCTTCATTCATCTCTGAATCACTCCCCAGCATGAAACAAAGGCAGACAACTGCAGGACTTATTGGATGTGGTCTGATCAATTTTTATCCCCTTTCCATGCAAATATTTACCAGGGGTCATCACCTTAATTTTTTTCCTGCTCTTACTGGCCAGTGTCAATCTGCGGTGGGGAAAAAATCTTCAGATTTTTATGACTTCACAACTTTTTCCTTTTTGTGCCCCTTAAGCAGTAGCAAGCTGCCTTTTATGACTTTTGCACCCAGTGCAGGAAAGGGGAGAGGAAAGGAGTTAAAGGAGAATTAAGACTTAAACTACATCCATGTGGCTGAAGTGCACAGGTTCCCTTCCCTATGTATTCGCTGGCTTGTGTGACTTGCAGCTCTGGGGAAGTATTTGTGAATTTTTCTTATACTTGGTTGTTTAGGTTTTTTTAATATTTAGATTTCACATTACCTAAAATTGCTCATCTCTTTTGAGTTATGGCAATGAGAAAGTGAGATTGATAGCAGGCTGGTTTAACACAAGTGTTACAAACAGGATGAAGAGGTTGTTGGAAAGAGATGGCTGGAGTTTTGGGACTCGTTTTCAGAAGTCATTCTAAATTGACAACTAATGGATAGTTTTTCTTGATGGCTCTTTCGAGCTGGTTGCAAGTTGCTGAGATTTGCGCACAAAGGGAACTCTATCCCTTATTTCTGAGCTGCATAGTAACAAAGTTACTCTGCCTCTGCATCATGCAAAGCAGGTATATTTGTATTATTAAAATAAGTAAGTTAGGCATGTTTCTTTAAATCTTCCTGATTCGTTGAGGAAGCAGCCAGGGCTCAAAACGTGTTCCTTGAGTTAGGACTTCCCTACGCATGAGGGTTAATCTGGAAAGAGGTAGGATGTAAATTTAAAGCGGATTAACTATTCCAGACTAAGGGTACGTCTATACTTACCTCCGGGTCCGGCGGTAAGCAATCGATCTTCTGGGATGGATTTATCACGTCTTGTCTGGACGCGATAAATCGATCCCGGATTGATCTCGGAAGTGCTCGCCGTCGACGCCGGTACTCCTGCTCCGCGAGAGGAGTACGCGGAGTCGACGGGGGAGCCTGTCTGCCGCGTGTGGACCTGCGGAAAGTTCGAACTAAGATACTTCGACTTCAGCTACATTATTCACGTAGCTGAAGTTGCGTATCTTAGTTTGAAGTGGGGGGTTAGTGTGGACCAGCCCTAACAAATTACACCTAAAATAACTATAACTGAAAGAGAGTAGGGAAAAACAAAGACTTTCTCTCATCAGTTTACTTACGTTTTGCATTTGACAGCATTTTGTGAATATAAATTTCACCCTCCCACCCCGTAGAGTCAGATGGTTCTTCCTTTTCATATGTCTGGGTCTGTCACACAGGAACAGGGAGCAGACAAACATATATTTTTTTAAAACAAGAAAATGTGATATTGAAACCACATCATCTGCAAGGAGACTCAAGCAGTTGAACCAAAAACTACTTCAGTTTTTTTAAAGTATACTTGAAGATGATGAATGTTTTTTAAATACCAGCATGCTGTTCTTCAGCTGTAAGGGGCACGAATGCTTTCTACAAGAGTTTTTTTTTTTTTTTTTTTTTTTTTAAAGATGATGGGAGGATTGTGATCCTGTTGGTTTTATTTATAAGAGAGCAGGAGACTAGTTATCAACCCAAGTGGGTACTGTCAGGGTGGATTGATTTAAGTCTAAATGATTTAAATCAAAGTTATTTTAAATCTCTGTTTAATCGTGATTTAAATTAAATTAGCAAGCAGGAAAACTTAATTTAAAAAATCGATTTTAATCTTGTTTTGTGTTTATATTTTTTAGTTATTTTCCTAAAGAAAAGTTGATTCTTATTGGTTGGTAACCATTACAACATGTTGATTTGCAACTAAATATAGTCTTTATGTTAAATTTGGTCATTCTTTTGGCTAACCAGGAGGATATGCTGTATTTCTATACATTTATTTAAACATTGATATAGCTATTTATTCAGATTCTTAATTTTTCCTTTTTTATTGTTATTATATAATGATGAAATGATTTCTTATTTACTAGATTTTTTTTTTTTTAATTTGTGATTTGTATCAAGCTCTCTTTGGATGGAAACTGGAATTTAATTAAAGTGCACAAAACCATTTTAAAATTATTTTTCATTAGTCAGAACTACTTTATGTGCTGTGTATATATAAGAAAAAGGTTTATTGAAACATGTTTTGCATTTAAAACTAATTGATTTAATAAACAAAGCAAGTAACATCTGTAATTAATAAACTGAACTGATAGTTTCTGATCACCATGCCCTTCAAGACAGTAGACCTAGTAGATCTCATCCTCTCAGACCTCATTTTTATTCAGACATTGGAAGAGGAAATAAAGCATCCTGTTTTTTTTTCCCAACTCCTGATTGGTTCCTCAACTTAAATGAACTAGTCATTGATCTGAACTAGTTGAATAAACTGAAATGAAGAGTATATTCTCTCTGCATCTGCAGAAGAGACTGTTGCTATCAAAAGTTGGTTTAACCCTTCAACAAACTCTGGTTCCTACTGCTTAGCTGGTGACCTTCCACTGGTTCAGTGGTTTGACTTTCTTTAAAATTTCAGCAGTAAATGTACTGCCTGAAAATTATTTTCATTTAATGTAAATGATTTTAATATATTACAGTTTAGGGCTTAATATAGCTTGTCATAATTTCAAATTTAATTGTAAATCAGTTTATTTTAGAAAGAAAAATGTGTTTACAAAATCTGATTTTAAATACAGAAATCTTTTTTTTTTTTAATTTAAAAATCATACATTTGTATCCATCCAGGTATCTGTAAGTGTAAAGTACAATTTAATTTTATGCAGTGGTGTTGTATCCTTGTCAATCCCAGGATATTAGAGAGACCAGGTGGTTGAGGTAATGTCTTTTATTGGACCAACTTCTGTTGGTGGAAGAGACAAACTTTCAAGCTTATACAGATCTCTTCTTCAGGTCTGGGAAATGCACTCAGCGTGCCCCTTGAAATATGTATTAACTTCTTATACTAAACAGTCTGTTCTGCCTTGTATTTAACTGTGACTCTCGGAGTACGTGTCCCAGACCTTAAGAAGAGCTCTGTGTAAGCTCGAAAGCCTGTCTCTCTCACCAACAGAAGTTGGTCCAATTAAAGAAATTAGCTCACCTACCTTGTCAACTTAATTTTAGATTGTTAGCTCTCTGGGGCAGGAAATGTCATTTACTGCATGTTTGTACAGTGCCTAGCGCAATGGGGCTTTGACTTGATTGACGCCTCAAGGCACTACAGCAATATAAATAGTAAATCATTTCCATATTGTTGAATACTTAAGTTCTCCTGTAGTTCCCTGTGTTAGAATTAGAAGGTGTTTCTTGAGTAGTTGACATCACAGAGTAGAACTATGAAAATGAGCACAGCTGGAACTGGGCATATGGAAATGTTGTAGGCTCTTCAAAACATACGTTATTTACAGGCTTGCTGGCACCCGCAAGGCTCACTACTCTGTGTTGTATAAGACTGATGTGACATGTTCTGCTGCCTCCCACACGTTCTGCCGTAAGCATTTAAAAATGGTTTTAAAAAGCCACGTAATTTTGAGAAAAACTTTTAAGATGATGTTGAGTATGTGCTATGAGAGCAGAGTTAAGGTTGTTTGGGTATCTTAACTCTCTCTTTATACTTTTAAATGAACAGAAATCCAGACATTTTATCTTAACCTTGAATTGATTGGATTGTTCATTATGCTTGTTTGATAAGTGCAATATTCTTGTAAAGTTTTCTTTCCTTTATTTTTTATGATCCTTTAAATCTTAACTCCTGCTTAACAAAGTTTGTCTGAGAATTCAATTACATTCTGTTGCAAATGTGTTGGTAGCATTAATAATTACACTCCAGGCGTTTTCATAATTTGTCATAATAACTCGGTTACTGCATATTAGAGAACACCCCCCTCCTCCCCAAAAAAGATAGTATAATTGAGGTCGAAATAGCTTGTAAATCCTGATGATCTAGATTGCATGCTCAGAGGAACTGGAGTTGGTTTCATGGTGCAGTTTTAATTTAGAATTCGTTCTGGTGATGTAGCCTCTTACTATGGTACATTAGTTTGCATCCAGCAACCCATTTGCCCTTCATTACAGCTACGGTCTCATTGCTTTTTAATTTAAAAAATAAGAGGGAGAGAGAAATGAGAACCTGGAGTCTAGGTTGGAAAGTGTCTGGATACACAGGGAACATCCAAGGAAAATGCTGGATTTTTCTTTAACTCTTTCATGGCTTTTGTAGCACTAATTCAGTTCTATGTTTCCAGTGGAAATCGTTTTAGAGGAAAGTTTGGGATGACTTGAGCTGTTTCTCCTGATAGTTTTTGGGTTTGAACTGTGGGCGGCAGGAGGTTGGAGTCAGTAGAACATCCTTGTCTCTGGAAATCCCTATTTGTGGAACAGGAGCATGGTCTGCCTTTCAGTGCAGCATGGAAGGCATATGGGTTTACCAGTACTTTTCCCTGAGAGGGTGTTAGCTGGAAAAACATTTTATGCATCTGAAGAAGTGAGGTTTTTACCCACGAAAGCTTATGCCCAAATAAATCTGTTAGTCTTTAAGGTGCCACCGGACTCCTTGTTATTTTTATTTTTGTTTTAGACAAAAGTGTCCCTAATTGGTAGGGGAGTGTTTAAATTACTGGCTGCTGCAAACAATACATCGTTTCAAAGTTGACCTGTGGGGTGTTCTAAGTTGTTAATGTGCCCAGAAGGCATGTAAGGAGCACGCTTTTTAGAAATAAATAGCATTTTTCAGTCCAAAGGACCCTGAAGTGTTTTTCAGTATATACAGACATTACTGCACCAGGCATTGAAATACAGCCATTTCTGGAATGGGCCTCAGCAGGCGCTTAAGAGTGCGCAGTAGACCTGCACAAGACACATGCTACTGGCTTGGGATAAGAAGCGAAGAAGCAAACTATATTCAGTTGAAACAGCAGGGAAAATGTAGGCAGACAGAATATAGTTAACCAAGTTTGAATGAATCTGGCAAGAGACCGGGGCTTAGCACTCATATTCTTACCAGAAGTGCCAAGCCATGTCTCATGATTCTATGCGCACAGGACCTTAATTGTAACTCTCCTTCTAAAGATGGCATCTTCAACAGCCCAGTGCCCCCAGCTATGCCGCTTTTATATCCATTAAAAAATGGCGTTGAGCGTGCTGTCCCCTTTGTACATTGCACATGGTCCCAACTTCCAGGCTCTTCTGCATAATGTGGACAGCCAAGTTTTCAGTTGCCTGTCTTTCATTTAATTAAAAAAAAGTTTCAGAGTAGCAGCCGTGTTAGTCTGTATCCGCAAAAAGAACAGGAGTACTTGTGGCACCTTAGAGACTAACAAATTCATTAGAGCATAAGCTTTCATGGGCTACAGCCCACTTCATCGGATCTCTGTATGCATCCGAAGAAGTGGGCTGTAGTCCACGAAAGCTTATGCTCTAATAAATTTGTTAGTCTCTAAGGTGCCACAAGTCCTCCTGTTCTTTTTTTTAAAAAAAGTGGTAGTGAGGGAAACTAAATATTGGAGCAGCTTATCGGAGAGGTGGTGGACTCACCATTGCTCGGAGTCTTTAAGGTGAAATTACTTACCTTTCTAAAAGATATGTTTTAATCCAGCTCCTGGGAGAAATTCTGTGGCATGTGTGCGGTGGTTGGGCTTGATGGTCATGGAGGTCCCTTCTGGCCTTGGATCGTACGAATTCCCCTGTTTATCCCTGTCCTTCAGGGCCTTGGGGAGAACAGGATTGCATGCATTGTCCCTTAATGTGCTCCTAATATTTGCAACTCTATGTTAGGACAGTGACTATACTCAAATCTCATGCTTCATCTCATCCCACTCACCTGCAGGGATCAGGAAGGATGCCCTCCCCTACTCCCTCCCCAGATGCACAATTGGCCAGATGCATTCTGGGTTTTTGCCTTCCTCTGAGGTACCAAAGATTAGCCACAGTTGGAGATGGGAAACTGGATGGGGTGGCCAGTGTTCTGAGATGGTACAGAGAATCCTCTTTCTTTGATACCTGGCTGGTGTGACTTGTTTACATGCTCAGAGTCAAACTGGTTGCCAGATTTGGGATGGGGAACGTCCCCCTCCCTTCCAACTAAATCACATTGGCTGGGATGTTGGTTTGTTTTAGGGGTTTTTTGCCTTCATCTGCAGCAGTGAGTGTGGTTTGCCTGCTAGGATCCTGTGGGTATCTCAGCTAAACAATTCCCTGTCATTGGGCCTCGGCCATTGGTGGCATCTTGGACTCTCGTGTTCTCTGCCAGTGGACACGATAGTTTAGTCTCCCGTGGACTGAAATGCTTAGGCTAACTAAAGTCGTGGGTGTCTGGGTGAAATGGAACGGCCTGTGATATATACAAGAGATCAGACTAGATGACGAGCTGGTCCCTTAAACTCTATGGAATCTCTGAAAATAAATGAAATGCTTTCGGATTTTGCCCTGAGACAGTGTTGTAGCTGGTCTGCAGCAGTATACACATTTTAATCAAAATCACAGCAGGTCTTGCCTTATGAGCCTGAAAGAATTGGTGCCTCCTGGGGGCTACAGTTCCCAACATGCTGTGGAGCTACAAATTCCCACTTGGAAGCCTGTGCTCTTATGGGACCTGGCAAGAGAGGGACACTTCCACTTTTTCTTCTCCAAGCTGTTTTCCTGACTTTGAGGCTAGAGAATTTTAAGAGTCCTGATTGCATCGAAACAGTAGCTGCTACCTTTGTGGAAGTGGGCTGTGATTTTGAGATTGTAGCTAAAGGAACAGCAAAGGAAAGAGTTGTGTTTTTGATGTCTTAAGAAGGCCAAAGAGGATTTTTCAGAAAAAAGATCTGCTTTGTACAATAGAAAGTTAGGTGGAAAACTGTGGGAGAAAGATAGACTAGTAGGGTGATCATATCACAAATATCATGGAACCAAAACCTGAGCAGCTGGCAGAGGAGAGGAATTTTGAGTTAATTTTTTTAAATTAATACCTGGTTTACACGGACACCTGTTAAACAGTTGGCAGAAGATATTTTTGTGAAAGAATAAGCTGCTGTCTTTGCAATGTAGGGCTGAGAGAGCTCTTATTCCATCTCCCTTTCCCTCCAGCAAAAGGCAGAGGAGACAGGACTTAATGTTCCTGTCTCTTAAGGGGGAGAAGTAGATTTTTTCCCCCCCCTTAAAATCCCAACCCAAGAACTTTCAGGCTTTCTCTGTCCACCCTAAAGAAGAAAAAGCACTATGCCCTTTTTTTCCCCTCTGTGGGTCCCCTTTAATTTTGCCTAGTGAACGGGAACCATGGGTGAAAATAACCGGCAGTTGCAATCAAACACACTATGTGCATATAGTTCCCATGTCCTGCCTCTGCTGAGCTGCAGTACAGGTCTGTCTCATCTTACGCTGGTGTTACGTTCCGCAGTCAGCGCGTAAAGCGAAAACCACGTATAGTCAAAATTCCATTGAGTGTAATGGCGGGCGGAATCGCCCGCACTACAGGTCCAGTATATAAATTGTTATTTTTCTCTTTTTTGTTTTTTGTTTTTGCCGACCGTGTAAAGCTGAATTCGCACATGTTAAATGCGTCTAAGATGCGACAGACCTGTATACAGGCCTAATACTGCCCTGGGTGTGCAAATGATTCTGCATTAATTGGGCATCCAACCCAAGCAGATTTTGGGTACGGAAAATCATTCAGAATTGGGTCTTCGCCTAGGTGAGTCAGAAGACGAGGGTGCAGTATTGGAAATTCAGTGAATTCACCTCAAGGCCATGGGGTCATCTGAGAGTTGGCTCACAAGTGATACAAGTCCTTGGTTCCTGAGTGAAAATTTCTCCACGTCACAAAACCATTGCCTAGTCAGCTTGGTCACCAAATCCTGCTTGGGTTTGAAGTTCCAGGGGTTTTGCATGATAAGGATGTGATGTCCTGGTTGATGTTCATGAGCCAACGTAGGGAAGAAGGTTGACACAGCTCTTGCTGGTACTATTCATCTATTTATATGATATTAAACATCACTAAAGTAATCTCTATTTCAGTTTTCAAAGTTGGTAAAAGTATTGTAAGCAAATCTAATTAGCTGTGCTTAAAATAAATAAGCTTTGTCTCTGGGGCTCTGAGATAAAGGGAGGCAAAAGTTCTTGTCTCACTCACTTTATTTCCTCTTCTTTCTCTTACCTCAGCCCAACAGAGGGACAAAAAGGCCCCGTGATGATGAAGATGAGGATATCAAAGCACGGCGGAAACAAGCCAGTGCACGGGAGCGCAGTCGCCACCGAGAAGAGGAAGCTGCTGCACTGGAAGAAACTGATGATGAGAAAAAAAAACTTCTTCAGATGGTTGACAAGGAGGGAGAAGAGGAAGAAGAGGAGGTAAATTTCCAGTGTTCTGTGGGGATGGGCTGCCTGAGACGTAGTCGCCTCTATTCAAATCAGAGCCTTTTCCACCACATAAGTCTAATGAGAAAAATATGGGTGCTTTAAGGTTGTCTGGACCCAAAACTGTCCCCTCTTTAAGAAGGACACTGTCAATACCATAAATCCAATGATAGTTCTAATTGTACCTATCATCCTACTCTATGCAGTACAAATATTTGGAGGAAAAAAGAAGACTGTTTTCTTAACCACTTTAACAATGGAAAATATGAAAATGAATGACACAGTCATTTACATTTCACTCTGCTTGGATGATGAAACTAACTGGCCATTTTCAGTTCCTGGGGCTCAGAACATCACAAGGCTACTGTTTCCATGTCTCACCCTTCCCAGAATACACTCCTTTTAAAACGGGGCTTCTGAAATAATGAACAAAAGACCCTAAGAAGGCTTGGAAAAAACTTTAAAAATATAAAATCTCTGTTTTAGGTGTAAACTACTTGAATCTACTGCTAAAATTTGTGACCGGAAATAGCTTCTGGGTTCTTATTAATTTTCTAAATCCATTAGCTTCATAGGTACTCTCAGCCTCATAGCTTCACCCACCCTCCCTCTCTTGCAAACCTTCTTCTGTAGGGGGGAGGACCACAGAATTAGGGTAGCAGCTTGGCACAGTTTCAGGGCAACTGCACCTGTTTTCCCCCTCCATGGTCACCAAGGGCACTCGCTTAAATGCTTCTGGCTCCTATCTGTCACTTCACCTGGGAGGAGACCTGTGTCTCATTCCCTTTTGATCTGAAGTTTTAATGCTGCACAGTTCCCAGTATTGCACTGTGATATCCTTGGCAAGCCAGTCTGCCTGAGGGCCGGCTCCTGCATTGTGCTTTCTCTCTGAAGGCAGTGACCAGTGTATTGCTCACAAGTATAAGTCGTCACACTGCATGTTTAATCTTGGGGTAAAAACATTACTGAGAAACAGGTAAAAACCAATATAAGTTCTTACAGACATGCTAAAAATCTTACCAGAGATTACACCAACTCCATCCTAGGGCTCCAGTAGGTTTTAGTCCTTCCAAACCCACAGCTGGGTTTTCCCCATGGTTACAAGTTCACTTGCCTTAGAACCAGAACAAAGGCTGAGCAGTTCAGTCCTTTCTTTATACAGCTTGGGCCTTTGATCTTGGACTTTTGTAACAGATACTTGGTAGCTTCAAAAGGCTGGGTTTTGCATAACTGAAGTTGGGGAATTTGCATTAACCTCTCCCTAGGTATTCCCCTGGAAATCCACTTAACCCTTATTGTCCCAAAAGTCCATACTCCCAGTTCTTATGTCTCCCCACTAGAGAGGTTACATACAATCCCAGCCCGCAGTAATACATAAACTTAATAAAAGTCTTTCAAGGATATTGCAGGAAATTGCCATCGCTGTCACACAGCTATCAAGGGTAAATGATTTCAAGTCTTGGAGACAGAGACCCAGTGTGGGACTGGCCCTTCTATTAAGGGGCAGGGAAAAGATCATTGTATAAATCTAACACCTGGATTGTTGTAAATCCAGGAGATAGACAGCAGGAAGTAATTGTTTCGTGTTTGATGAAAAACAAGTGACTTTTGCCACAGTGGAATCACGTGGGTTTGTAAAATATCATTCTCCTTTGTGTGCAGCATTTCTAATGTTCATCTCTGAAATCTCCCTCTACTTTCTGATGTTGAGCTATTGCCACTGCTGCTGTGGTTGATGGGTGAGACAGATAATGCGGGATTTCCTTAGTGTTTGAGTTGGAGGATGAATGGATCAAGCAAAAGCCTGTTGATTGGCTAGAATCTTGGGAATCATGTAGTGTGCAAGTTCCCGGTCTCTAGCAACAAGAATATCATCCGAGCATTCTGTTTTTTCCAGTAGCCCAGGTGCTAGTATTTAAAAATCCCTTTAGAATCTAAGTCCCCTGATTGGTAGCTTAGTTCATGTCAGTGCCGTTAAATAGCTTTTTTTATTTACTGAGTAGATGCTCTTGTTTATGCAGACAGTCTCTGTGGGTCTCATGGAAACATTTTGCTAACTGGACTTGCTTAATCTGAAAATGTGGCTCACACTAGGGCTATGTCAGCCTTCTACAGTGAGACTTGGGGAGCTTCCTTCTCTGATTGTCATTGGCTCCTGGTTACTGTTCTATCACAGGTGTATCCAGGACTGGCTCCGTTTGTTGGTTACTCTTACTTATTGACAGATTGGTGTTGCGTCCATCTCTGAAAGCTAAGCAATATTTGTTTTGTTTGGCTAGGATGAGCCTCTGGATGAAAGTTCGGTGAAGAAGATGATTCTCACTTTTGAGAAGAGGTCTTACAAAAACCAAGAGCTGCGGATCAAGTTCCCAGATAATCCAGAAAAGTAAGGGCATGTGCAGTCCCTCTGTTTTGCCCACTATGAGCCTTCCCTCCTTGCTTGAGCCCAAAGTTAATCTCTTAATCATAGATGCAGGTTCAGTTGTTGAAAGATCATGTGATTAAAGGCAATTATTGCCAGGTATGACCTGTAAATTGTATTTGAAATTGTGACGGGTTGCATCACAGAAACCCCCTTGGGAACTGCCAACTGATGTACCAAGACTACTTCTGCCCCTGCTTTCCTACCCTGGCAGCTTGGGACTTCAGTGCCCTGCCTGGCTTGAGCCAGACCCGCTAGCCTGCTGCTAACCCAGATCCAGGTCTGAACCATGTCCCCTAACAGCTGTAGGTTTAATTGAAACCAGCTTAAGAAGTGTTCCTGTCTTTAACACTCAGATGCCCAACTCTCAATGGGGTCCAAACCCCAAATAAATCCATTTTACCCTATATAAAGCTTATACAGGGTAAACTCATAAATTGTTTGCCCATTTCTACTGTCCCTCTAAAACTTTCTCTTCAAAGCATTTTTTTTTTTTTAATTTGGCCTTTCCTTTTTGTCCCCTCTTTTTTCACTGATCTCTCCTCATTGTTAGTACTTTCCCCTCAGTTTCTCCACACTTTGATGCTCCTTCCTTTCCATGGCTTCTAACCTTGCCAGCCCCAAAGTCTAAAGAAGGCTCTGTTTACCTAATAAATGTAGGTGCCGGGTGTTTCAGAAGGTGAAGGGGTGACCGTGAATTTAAGGGTGTCTCCTAAATGGATCCATTTTTCTTCATAATTTTTGATACACTCAGCACAGCCAAATCATGTAACTGTATTACCAAATGTGTATGTGAAGGGACTCCTGCTTCACATCATGGGAACTTTCAGAATACTCTACACTGAGCAAAAGGAGTGGTGCAAATCTGCTGATAATCTGACTCTTCCTATGAAGTATTTGTTGTTTGAACACAGGGAGCTCCCTCCCACAGTTCGTCCAAGGCTCTTGGATTGAAATCTGTGTGTGTCTGTGGCTGCAGTCACTACTCATTAGTTCTTGCTGCTTTTCTCGCAGTCCTGAACTTTGCCAGGCCCTGCTGATATGTGCTCTGCCACATTAAGCGGGGAGGGAGTTCTGACAGTGTGAAGCAAAAGAAATATTCTGTGACATGTCAGGCTGAATCCATGTCCCTTTTGCACATCTGAGTTCTAGTTTTAACAGGCAGTGTTGGTACTTGGTACTATGTTGTTGCCCTCTAGCTTGCGCTTTCTCCTGACTGGTGAGTCGCATGTCTGGGAGTCTAATACCCCAAGACAATCCCTTCTGAAGGTCAGAGCTTGCTTAGAGTGAGAAGCAAAGACTCAGTTCAGCAAGGCCAGTTTACAAAACCCTTCTTTCTGAATCTAAAGCAAAAGGAGAGAAGTTCAGTGTAAGCAAGTGACATCCCCACCACTTTCCTCACACCAGTACAAGGACGCTGGGTCTGATTCAAACTTACCGCTGTTCTGGGGATTGCCTTTATTTAACTTAAATGAAACTTTCAGCCTGTTTTCTCCTAAGCTTGGCTGGAGCTAGGTCTCTGCCCCTGCCCCTATACTCCCTGTCTCACACAGACACCCAAGTCCTCTTGTACCCTTACTGGAGATAATATAACCCACACACGTTAACATTAAGATGAGTCAGCAGAAGAATTCTCTATGTAGGAACTAGCCTGCACATTTACTCTTTTAAACTGATACACATAAATTAGAGAGGGCAGGAATGCCACATCATAAAATGCTTTCGGGGCCCAGGTGCAGTGATATGACAAACTGTTTGCAGTGAGTTCTGAATCCAGTGACTGACTTTGCGATGATGTGAGCAGAATAGCAGGGGCCATTTCAGAGTTGGGGTGGGGGGGTGGGGAGGGGCAACTTTAACCGTAATTCCAAGGGCTACTTGGGCACCTGAAAACTCTAGGGATTTTTTTGCAGATAATAACTTAGAAATTAGCTGATACAAGCACTGTTTCTAATTCCTATGTTAAAAAAAAAAAAAAGAGGATTTAATAAATATTAGACCCACTCAGCTCTAAAACTAACATATTCTCACATCTTATGTCAAATCACTTAAGGAACACTGGTTAGGTTTAAAATTTTAATGTACACCTCTACCCCGAGATAATGCTGTCCTCAGGAGCCAAAAAATCTTACCGCATTATAGGTGAAACCGCGTTTTATTGAACTTGCTTTGATCCGCCGGAGCGCGCAGCCCCACCCCCCTGGAGCACTGCTTTACTGCATTATATCCGAATTCGTGTTGTATCGGGTCACGTTATATCGGAGTAGAGGTCTATATTCTTTGTTACTAACTCTTGAATACAACAATTGAAACAATTGTAGAAAAATCTAGATGACTTTCTATACTTTTTGCAGTTCATCAAGCTTGGACTAGATCATTTAACTTTGGAAACATCCTACCAGGGCAAGGCCCCGTGAGTTTATACTGCACTTGCTTGGGGCTCTAGAGGTGTTACTACACTACAAATAATAGACTAGAATCTAATCTTAAACAGGAATGAAACTGACACTTCCAAGTCACTTTCACAGTATTGCCAATCCCAAATGTTCAAAAATCAGGAATCAGGCTCACCAGAAATCATGAGATTAACTTTAAAATCGTGAGATTATGTACAAATAACAGATGTGGTGATCTTCTTTTTATTTGTCTTCTGCTTTTTGAGCCTGTAGGGCAGGGCTGGCTCCAGGGTTTTGGCCGCCCCAAGCAGCCAAAAAAAAAAAAAAAAGCTGCGATCGCGATCTGCGGCGGCAATTCGGCGGGTGGTCCTTCGCTCCGAGCGGGAGTGAGGGACCATCCGCCGAATTGCTGCCGAATACCTGGACGTGCCACCCCTCTCTGGAGCGGCCGCCCCGAGCACCTGCTTGCCAGGCTGGTGCCTGTAGCCGGCCCTGCTGTAGGGTGCACTGGAGTCTTTTGGAGCTTTCTACACAGCCATGAGGGCTAGAAACTTACTTTTTCTTTAAAGAGGCTGAAATCATCACAGATCCACTTGACTCCAGGAACTGGGGCTTTAAGGAAAACAATTATCATGAGACTCATGACAAAAATCATGCATTGGCAACACTGCTTTTACTCTAGTTCCTTTCCAGAAGGCTCTTAAACACAACACTACAGCGACTGAGTTGCAGTTCTCACAGGAGGATATTTAAAACCAAACACCAAGAAAATTCTATATTTTAAAGTTGAGAAAAAAACCTGAGACTTCTGAAATAGCTCAGGGCCACTGCAGGCAGGAAAGGCAAATAACCAGGCACAGGAGCTCTGGGCAGCTCTTCCTTTAGAAAAAAAGTTGGAGGGTCAAATCTTCTAGTCCTTAATCAAGTAAAATTTTATTGCCATGAGCGCCTCCACTCATAGGAATTAACATCACAGTATGATCAATAACTATACACTTCATACTTAAATATCTGAGCCATCTTATCCAGAGTCACACAGCTTAGATGCATTGGCTCAGGGACTGGATTTTTTGGCCTATTCTGAACAGTGCTGAGCACACAGATGGTGCCCAGTGAATAATGCAAATCATGACAATAATCGTCGGCTTTATGGACTCTTTGGTTGCAGTGTCTGTTCTTTGTTCTGGAATTGGCCTGAATACAGCTGAAACCCTAAGAATTTGAGGCATAAACACATCGGATACTCATGTGATAATTTCTCATTCCTTCCTTTTCTCAAACTCAGAACAAAAAATGACTGAACAAAATGGTTTTCAGTTAAAATGTAAAATTGCACAGCAGCTGTTGCTCTACAACTCAGCCTGGGGCAGAACCTGCCACCCCTTGGGAGTTAAGCTATCTCCTCTCATCTGACTCTCATTCTACAGCCTTCCTAACCTCTGTGCTGCTTTTCATGCTGTCAACCATGACATCCGTCCTGCGACCATTTGCTGGAGTCTCAGAGAACTGGCTGCCTTGGTTTTGCTCCTAGCTATCAGAGTCCTCTTTTGTAGCGTGCAGCAGGGAGAGAGGCTGGTCTGCTGTATTGGGAGCTGGCCCTCAGAGACCTGGGTTCTACTCCCCCCCCCCATGGACTTCCTGTCTGACCCCAGGCCAGTGCTTTAAGGACAGAATTTCAAAGGCTTTTAGGCACCCAAAGATACAGCTAGATATCTAGTAGGGTTTACAAAGCACCAAACCTAAGTGCATTTGAAAATCTCATTAGGTGCCTAAATACCTTTGAAAATTTGGCCTTTAGTCTGTGTGTGCCTCAGTGCCCCATCTGTACAATGGGGATAACAGCAATGCTCTACCTCACCAAGGGGCTGAGAGGAGAAATAGGTTAGACATTGTGAGGTGAAGCCTTAGATATTATGGTGATGAGGCCACATAAGTACCACAGGTAGAGTGGGAACTTTTCTGTACACTGCTAGTCCTGCCCTGGGTTTGACCCCTTCTTTTCACCTACACACCTAAATCTCCCCCTTTTCTGAATGTAACCTTGGCTCAGTGCTTTGCTGTATTCTTGGTATTCTATTGTTGAGAATAGCCCCCTTCCACTTTAATTGAATTGTCTCGTTAGCACTGACCCCCCACTTGGTAAGGCAACTCCCACCTTATCATGTACTGTCTATAAATACCTGCCTACTTTATTTTCCACTAAATGCATCTGATGAAGTGGGTTCTAGCCCACGAAAGCTTATGCCCAAATAAATGTGTTAGTCTCTAAGGTGCCCCAAGGACTCCTCATTGTTTTTGCTGATACAGACTCACACAGCTGCTACTCTGAAACCTGTATTTTTTCTGAATCCCCTTTCTCTCTAAAACAACCCCTCCTCCTCCTCCCCCCTCCACTGAGGGATTCCTCTTTTACAAGCTACACTTACAGACCCTTCATTTAATCACCAGCCCTTTCTTATCTTAATCACCTGGCCTCTGTTTGTAAACAAAATACTGACTCCCTGCCCCAGGGGCACCTCTCCTCTGCACAACTCAGGCCTTGGCTACACTGGCAATTCACAGCGCTGCACTTGCTGCGCTCAGGGGTGTGAAAAAACACCCCCCCCCCCCCAGTGCAGCGTTGTAAAGCGCCAGTGTAATCAGCGCCTGCAGCGCTGCACGCTCGCTCGCTCGCAGCACTGCACGCTACTCCCCTCGGAGAGGTGGAGTACATACAGCGCTGCGAGCTATTCCCCTCGGAGAGGTGGAGTACATACAGCGCTGCGAGCTATTCCCCTCGGAGAGGTGGAGTACGTACAGCGCTGCGAGCTATTCCCCTCGGAGAGGTGGAGTACGTACAGCGCTGCACGCTACTCCCCTCGGAGAGGTGGAGTACGTACAGCGCTGCGAGCTATTCCCCTCGGAGAGGTGGAGTACATACAGCGCTGCGAGCTATTCCCCTCGGAGAGGTGGAGTACGTACAGCGCTGCGAGCTATTCCCCTCGGAGAGGTGGAGTACATACAGCGCTGCACGCTATTCCCCTCGGAGAGGTGGAGTACGTACAGCGCTGCGAGCTATTCCCCTCGGAGAGGTGGAGTACGTACAGCGCTGCGAGCTATTCCCCTCGGAGAGGTGGAGCACGTACAGCGCTGCGAGCTATTCCCCTCGGAGAGGTGGAGTACATACAGCGCTGCGAGCTATTCCCCTCGGAGAGGTGGAGTACGTACAGCGCTGCGAGCTATTCCCCTCGGAGAGGTGGAGTACGTACAGCGCTGCACGCTATTCCCCTCGGAGAGGTGGAGTACGTACAGCGCTGCACGCTATTCCCCTCGGAGAGGCGGAGTACATACAGCGCTGCGAGCTATTCCCCTCGGAGAGGCGGAGTACATACAGCGCTGCACGCTATTCCCCTCGGAGAGGCGGAGTACATACAGCGCTGCGAGCTATTCCCCTCGGAGAGGTGGAGCACATACAGCGCTGCACGCTATTCCCCTCGGAGAGGTGGAGCACATACAGCGCTGCACGCTATTCCCCTCGGAGAGGTGGAGCACATGCAGCGCTGCGAGCTATTCCCCTCGGAGAGGTGGAGTACATGCAGCGCTGCGAGCTATTCCCCTCGGAGAGGTGGAGTACGTGCAGCGCTGCGAGCTATTCCCCTCGGAGAGACGGAGTACGTACAGCGCTGCGAGCTCTTCCCCTCGGAGAGACGGAGTACGTACAGCGCTGCGAGCTCTTCCCCTCGGAGAGACGGAGTACGTACAGCGCTGCGAGCTCTTCCCCTCGGAGAGACGGAGTACATACAGCGCTGCGAGCTATTCCCCTCGGAGAGGTGGAGTACATACAGCGCTGCACGCTATTCCCCTCGGAGAGGTGGAGTACATACAGCGCTGCGAGCTATTCCCCTCGGAGAGGCGGAGTACATACAGCGCTGCGAGCTATTCCCCTCGGAGAGGTGGAGTACATACAGCGCTGCGAGCTATTCCCCTCGGAGAGGCGGAGTACATACAGCGCTGCGAGCTATTCCCCTCGGAGAGGCGGAGTACATACAGCGCTGCGAGCTATTCCCCTCGGAGAGGCGGAGTACATACAGCGCTGCACGCTATTCCCCTCGGAGAGGCGGAGTACATACAGCGCTGCGAGCTATTCCCCTCGGAGAGGTGGAGTACATACAGCGCTGCACGCTATTCCCCTCGGAGAGGTGGAGTACATACAGCGCTGCGAGCTATTCCCCTCGGAGAGGCGGAGTACATACAGCGCTGCACGCTATTCCCCTCGGAGAGGCGGAGTACATACAGCGCTGCGAGCTATTCCCCTCGGAGAGGCGGAGTACATACAGCGCTGCGAGCTATTCCCCTCGGAGAGGTGGAGTACATACAGCGCTGCGAGCTATTCCCCTCGGAGAGGCGGAGTACATACAGCGCTGCGAGCTATTCCCCTCGGAGAGGCGGAGTACATACAGCGCTGCACGCTCGCTCACAGCACTGCAAGCTCTTCCCCTCGGAGAGGTGGAGTACATACAGCGCTGCACGCTCGCTCACAGCACTGCAAGCTATTCCCCTCGGAGAGGTGGAGTACATACAGCGCTGCACGCTATTCCCCTCGGAGAGGTGGAGTACATACAGCGCTGCGAGCTATTCCCCTCGGAGAGGTGGAGTACATACAGCGCTGCGAGCTATTCCCCTCGGAGAGGTGGAGTACGTACAGCGCTGCGAGCTATTCCCCTCGGAGAGGTGGAGTACATACAGCGCTGCGAGCTATTCCCCTCGGAGAGGTGGAGTACATACAGCGCTGCGAGCTATTCCCCTCGGAGAGGTGGAGTACATACAGCGCTGTGAGAGAGCTCTCGCAGCTCTGGCGATGCGACTATACTCCGTGCTTCACAGCGCTGCCGCGGCAGTGCTGTGAATCCGCAAGTGTAGCCAAGGCCTTAGATTTCACACGAATGCTGTGCTGTAGTTAAGAGCTCCACCTGGGAGCTCCCACACCTCCTGTAGGGGAATTGGAAATACTGTGGCACTGTGATGCCTGGATGAATGGTTGGTGGGTTGTGTGGCTGCTTTGTTCTCAGTGTCGGGAAGGCCTGCATTCTACTGTGAGGATAGCTGATGCACTTGTATTCCCACTGACCAATTTTGCCCTGCTTCTGTCCACAGGTTCATGGAGTCTGAGCTGGATTTAAATGACATCATTCAGGAAATGCATGTGGTTGCAACCATGCCTGATCTTTACCACCTGCTGGTAGAGCTGAACGCTGTACAGTCTCTCCTAGGGCTGCTTGGACACGATAATACAGATATCCTTTCATTGTGAGAACACTTCTTCCAGGAGTAAGGCTTTCTGCAGGCACCTCTGCAATCTCTTGTGCTCCATTTTCACACAGACTGCTAGATATTTTTTCTCTTCCCTCCCACCGCTTTAAATTTCCATCGTCTTTTGTTCACCTGAAATCCTTCTTTACTCAGCTACTCTCTCTCCTGAACATTTCAGTGTCCTTATTTCCCCCTGCCGAACTGTTAATGTAGACGTCATCTCATTTGAGTAATTAGCCTTAATTTCATTTTTAAAGGTTTTGTTTGGGCACTCGTGTAAAGTGGAGGGCTAACCACAGGCAAGCATGCAGTGCACTTTCCTTTACAAATGCTGCTGAGGGTATGGCACCTGAATGCTAGCATGCATCCATTCATGCTATTTATTCCAGTCCTTGTTCCCCAAAGGTTCTACCAGAGATCCTCAGTTTTGACCTATGTCTGCTGTGTACCAGTGGTTTGTCTGTCCTGAACAGAAGCACCATAACTGCACTAATCCCTTTTGTTGCCAGGACACCTGAGCTTCGGCCTAGGAGCAGACTGACACAAGATACTTGGCTTACCGGTGATGTGTGTGAGAGGCAAAGACTTTCAAAGTGGCTGTAGAATTCTAGTCCCTCTTTAAAATGGCTAGTTTAACATAACTTGAAAAATCAGGTAATGGCTTCCCCCTCTTCCATTCCGGAGGGAGGCTGCATGTACTGTGTTTGAACCAGCATTAGTGAACTAATCAGTCAGCCTGGTCCAAGGCTAGGGTCCTGGATTGGGAGATGAGACTAGGGGCTCGCTGTGTGACTTAAAATCTCTCCGCCTCCTTTTTCCATTTGTGAAAAAGCAGATAATGCCTGACACTTTTCTTAGGCCCTTTGAGATTTCCAGGTTAAAAGTGCTGTAAAAATGCTAACTATTTATTATTGTTTGATTTAAGGATGTCAGTTTTCTTTTAGCAATTTTTTTTCTTGCATTTAATACACTATATTAAAAAAAATAGTGATACAATCTTTGCAAATAGGTATAGTGATTATATTATAAAAACATATTTTTAAAATCTCATTACATTGCAGTTTTCCTCAGAGAGCACTATTTACAGGGTTGACTATTTTAACTTGCATCTAACATAACCTTGGTCTGCTAGAATGCTGATCTCTGCAAAACAGCCAACACCGCTGCTGTCTTATCTGTGATCTGTAATAGAAATTATTCTCCAGTATAAGGTTGTTAACAATTTACTGTTGTACAGCTGGAAATGCCTACCATGCATAACCAGTTTCATGGACATCCTGGTTTAATATTTTATACTTTCACCAGAGACCTCAGGCTTTCTGTGTGCAATGTGCACAGCACCGAGAGGTTATCTTGAATTTGTCATTCTCAGGGAAAACATAAACTATGGGGATTTTGACTGGGATCAGAGGGCTGGTTCACGGTGACCTTAAGAGCTGGAACGTGTGGGAACACAGCTTGTTTTGTCCTTTCAGCCATAAAAAGATGTGTCTTGGGATCACTTTTGTTAAGGGCTTGTCAGTATTTGCACTGCTAGCTCCCCCTCCTTTTATAAAGTAGTCAAAACTTGTTTGTCAATTAGTTTGGGGGCAGAAATTTGGCCTGCGAGCTGTAAACCTGGGAGAAAACATATTTCTTGTCACAGGCTTGTAGAAATCTTTTCAGATGTGTTGGAAGCAGACTGTAGGCTGCAAAAAGAAGAACAGGAGTACTTGTGGCACCTTAGAGACTAACAAATTTATTAGAGCATAAGCTTTCGTGGACTACAGCCCACTTCTTCGGATGCATATAGAATGGAACATATAATGAGGAGATATATATACACACATACCTCTCTGTATGCTAGGTTATTGCTTAAGCCAAAAATGGAAAACTATTGAAATGAAGCTCCTAGACATACAGGAAATATTCAAGTCTTCATTCAAGTCTCTTGGTGGCTTTACTAAAACTGAACAGGATACGGTTTTGAAACAGTGTCCCCAAAGGGAACACCAAAGGACAAGTTCTTCACACTTCATTTAGATTAGTGCCTTGGAGGGGCTAATGCAGGGAGGGGATGGAGAGGTGAGGGGATGAATCCCAGGTGATCTGTTTAGGCAGCTGTTCAACTGAGTTAGTGCAAACGATGTGAGTAAAAGATAATGACTAGGCTGTGACTTAAATTAGCAAAAGTCAGGAGAGCCAGAGAAGCCTTTTCCTTTGTCCTGAACTCACCTGTGCAACTGGCATCCTTGTTGGCAGGCTCAGTAGAGCTTCCATGGATGGAAATGCCATAGAAACCCCACTATCCTGACCACTAGAGAGACTAGAGCACAATCGCAGGTAGCCTGGGGGAAACCATCCTGTACGGGCCCATGGTGCGTTTCTTACATGGCTAGAGGATTTCAGTTTCTTTAGCACTAGCAATTAGGTGTTGACTGTAGTGGTAAATGTATAGGTGACCATTTCAAAAGTGACCTAGGAACCTGTCACTGGCTTTTACTGGCTCTTGGGCTCCTAAGTCACTTAAAAACTTTACTTCTATGTTCAGGGGAGCAGAGGCCTGACTTTGATGTTTTGCGAGCGTAACCTGTGTGTTTGTATCAGCAAAACTAGTCTCGCCTCACTAAAGGTAGGTCTACTCTACAAATGAAGGTGCGATTGTAGCACAGGTAGGTGATACCTGTGCTAGCCTCAGTCTCGCTAGCATGGGTAACAATAGCAGTGTAGACATGGCAGGATGGGCTTCAGCAAGGGCTAACAACCAAAGTGCGTACCCAGGCTCCCACTTGGGCACTTAGCCTGAGTTGAGGTCCATCCCACCCCATCTGCAGTACTATTGTTGCCTATGCTAGCTAGATTAAAGCTGGTGCAGGTATACCTACTCATGCCAAACTCACACCCTTACATGAGTGCTGCTGCATGTGAAGTAGGTACTATCACTTACTGATCTGAGTATTCTACAGTGCCTGGGCGTAGCAGTTTGACGTGGGAATGAAATGGCAGTCGCATTACAGAATTTCCTGGGTCTGGTTAAGTCAGGACTGTAACCTTATTAAATAACGAAGTATATAAAAATACATTTCCATTCTTACACAAATGGATGCCCAGTTTATTAGCCTGTGGATTTTAAAGAGCTCCTTCAGAATCTTGTTACGTAGGACATCTTGACAACTGGATTTCTTGTTCTGTCCCAGTGGGAATTGGGCAGGATTGATCAGTGTGTCTGAGAGAATAGGAAAGTGGGTGTAATGAGAGGGAATACGTCTGGCTGTACTAAAGAGCTGTGTAGCAGTCACAAGAACCATGTGTTATGCAACCCGGTGCTAATGAATGAAAATTGGCCTGGCAGGATCTTCGCAGTTCCTGTGGGGTGCATGGTTATAGAAGCACGCTCTCCTAATTGGGCCAGGCAGAAGAGGGTTATCACTCCACCGTCCTATTACGGCCTTGTTTGTGGGGTGCATGCTATGCCAAGTTAGCTATGGTATCATTGGGAGGATAATGCACACAAATCAAATCGCTACATTTTTCTGTGCTCCTAACTAGAGTTTTAACAATTGCTACAATGTAAAATGGCTGGTAACCAGTTGAACCAGCTCTAGAGTATTTAATTGGTTTAAAAATGACAAAAAGCAAATGGCACTGGGGAACAGTGAAATTGCCAAATACAACAAATAGATGATCATGTTGCAGTATTACTCCCAATTACTAAACTCAGTTTTAGTGCTTATGAAAACAAGGGCTGTGAAAGCAATGCTTCGTCTTCCTCTGTCGCTCTGCTCTGCTCGGCACACACTCCTTGCTAGTCCAGTCTCGGCAGTCGGTGAGCACACGCAGTCACGTTGGGCCAAGTATGAAGATAAATGAGATCTTGATTATGACTTTGGTTATCCTTAACATCTCCCACATGTGTCCATAGCCGTGGTAGATCTGCTTCAAGAACTGACAGACATAGACACGCTCCATGAGAGTGAAGACGGAGCTGAAGTCCTCATTGATGCTCTAGTAAGTAGCAATTTCAGACGCTCCAGATTAGGCTGATCAGTGGCCACCTTATAGAGGGTAAGGATGTGTTTATACCTGTGGCGTCAATGTTCCCTCTAATATTTCCCATCCATGTGCGGAATTAATTTTGTTATGTGCACCAGTATGGAGGTGATATGTGGTGGGGGTGGGGCTGAGGGGTTTGGCGTGTGGGAGGAGGCTCAGGGCAGGGACAGAGGGTTGGGGTGTGGGGGGGTGAGGGCTCTGGCTGGGTGCATGGGCTCTGGGGTGGAGCCAGGGATGAGGGGTTTGGGGTGCAGCCTTCCCTGGGGCTGTGGCGGGGAGAGAGGACTCCCCTCAACCCTTTCTGGCTGCAGTAGCTCCAGGACCAGGGCCGGGGGACAGGTGGCAGCTCTGGGGCTGGGGCCATGGGAGAGCAGCCTCTCCCCACCTGCGCAGCTCTTGATAGCCTGCTGTGTAGCCGCGCAGCTTAGAGGGAACTTAGCCTGTGGTTCTCAGTGCGGGGCAGAACTGTCTTGCTCCTAGTCTGTTCGAATAATCCATTTTCTTTTGAATGGCTTGAGATACTGTGAGTACAGCCATGATGGGTTTCTTTTCTGGTATGAATGAATTCTTGGGGCAAGTTCCTCCTCTGCATCACCAGACCACCTGATTTTTGGAAGGAAGAGGTTGTTTTTAATTTGTTTTGTCTGGGGACGGCATGTTTCTCTGTGTCGTCCCCTACTGTGCTTCCTGTATTGTTATGGCAGGAGAATGAGGTCAGTTCAGTGACAGCAGCACAGTGTCTGATTGAATTAAATAGGAACTTGATACCTGCTCTTTTGCTTCCTTTGCAAAGCAGGGCAGTTCTCTGATCTGCTCATCCTGGGAAAATTGAAATCTGACATAGTTGGTTCATAGATTTTTATTACTTTTTTTTAAAGACCAGAAGGGCCATTTTGGTCATCTAGTCTGACCTCCTGCATAATGCAGCCCTTAGATGTTCACCCAATATTGCCTGCTTCAAGCCAACTAACAACAGCACGATCCTACCAAGGTGGATCTGACGTTGTTCTTTTTACACAAGCAAAAAAAATGCTCAAAATTCTTCATGTATAAGCCGACAAACTCATCCTGCCACATACTTATTCTATGGGTGGAAGAGAGTTTAATTATCCCTTATTCCACAGAGAGTAAACAACCACATGGCATAGTCCTGTACCAGTTGAAAAGGCACTACTACTGACATCTTACTTTCCTTTATGAAGGAACTCTCTGTTTAGTTAACAGTACCGAGTGCCTCTCATCTGCTATGTTGGTGGGATACCCTCTTTTCCTGGTGTTTGGGCATGATATCCTTTTTTACAGCATTGTAGTAGAAGGTGAAAGCTCCCAGTGTGAGCAGAGGTACATTGCAGGGAAGGGATATCATTAAAACTATTGGTAATTGTATGCAAGAGATGGAGTCCATTCTCCTTTCAGGCAGTTTCTCCAAGTGAATTGCTGTGTTTGTGAACCACCTGGACTCTGGCTTGGTCTCTAACTATTATGTCGAGATTAAGGGGATAGAGGATTATGGTTTCTTAGAGGAGCAGGGTGAGAAGACTGCTGTATTCTTTCTCCTACAATCCCTCTTGCCTACTCGCTGTAATGTTGCCTTCCAAAGGTTAATTACAGTGGCCCTGAGCTGAGTTCCTCTGGCTGGCCTCTGGGCTGTTTTTAATTACTGTCCCTTCATAGAAGGGTTGCTGGATGAATGAAATGGAAGAGGGGAGCTGATAGGGAGGGTTCTTTCTATAAAATGCACTGAAAGCAGTACATCGAACAAAAGCTCTTGCTGTGTGTTTCTTGTCACCAGCCCACAATAGCCAGGTTTGATTGTTCACTTCGAAAGAAACAGGTCAGCCATGTCATGAGAAAACCTGAGCTATCCGCTTGTAGATGGCTCCTTTATTTTAAGGATGTGGACATTTCTTTGGGAGGCCTGTTTAGAGATTGTTGCATTACGTACTACAGCAAGCTAAACCCTGTTGTTACTGCACTCACTGAGCTTATAGAAAACCTCAGTTAGCAAACGGGATTTGTGATTGGGAAGACACTGTGCTTGCATTTCCCACTCTCCTGTTTAAAACTGAGGATTCTCACATTAGACTTTAGCTAGTAGCAGGACTAAAGTAATGCTGTTTGTTTAGTGGATTGGCCTTGGTTGGGGCTGGGATCCACACAAACGTCAGAATCCGGATTCCCATTTCTGCTATTGACTTGCTGTGTGGCCTGGAGCACGTCCTTTCATCTCCATGTATGGGGAGTGGAGCTCTTAACAAAGGTGTTGCACTCCGTAAGTACCGACGTGTTGAAGTATGTAAGCTCTCTGGGGCAGAGAGTGTCTTCCTGTATGTTGCACAGAGCCTGGGCTTTAACTCAGCCAGCTCAGCACGTGCGTAAGTATGACTCACCTTGTTGTGACAGAGCGTTAGCAGGCATTAGATGGAGCTAGCTAATGTGAGCTTACATCACACCTTTCAATCCTAGGCAAGGCAATGCCCAAGTGAACGCCGTCCAAGGCTTCCCCCAAACTGCCATAAAAGTCAGATTCATTTTTAATCATATACAGCTGGCTTTGGCCAGGTGGCTCCGTGATGTCACACATAATAGAAGCCAAAACCATCCTTTTTTTTAAAACCCAATCTTTCTGCACCTAGAACTAAGACTTCCCTTGGTGTGACTGCTGACCCCTTACATTGTGAGGCTGCCTTCACAGGCATTGTTTCAGCTCCTTTCTGACAGCCACGGAAAAAATGCAGATAAACCAGCAATTGGAACGAGGGGAGCTGCTTTTATAGCTGACAGGCAGCTGATACCCAGTTGGGTTTTAGTGTCTAGCACTTGGAAATTCAGGGAGATTATAAGTCAATCAGGGTGATTTAGGGAATAACAGACTGTGACAAGGTTCATATTTTTCCTCCAGATGTTTTTCTGTTTTATCTGACACAAAAATTGTCTAATTAAGAAAAACGAAGTGGTGAATTTACTTTGTGAATCCTTTGCTAGCTCTGAGATTTCAGAGCAAGATTGTTCATGTCTCCTGATCAGAGGCATGCTTTCTGGAGTGTTTCTGTTGTGCTTATTGATTCCCCTCTCCCCCCTTTCTTTCCCATCTTCACCCCAATCCTCTTTTCTCCATGTGGCCTCAATGACTTAGGTTGATGGCCAGGTTGTGGCCTTGCTGGTCCAGAATTTAGAGCGCCTAGATGAAGGTGTAAAAGAAGAGGCTGACGGAGTCCATAACACGCTTGGTAAGGGGATATTACAGTACAGTATCTCTTTCTGACACAGTCAACAGAGGGGCGGGCGTGTGTAGTCTGTCCCCATTGTGAACTACCAGAGGGGGCAGAAAAGGCCTTGCGTGAATTTCATGTAATACTGCTTTCATTTAGCTGGCTAGTAATAAAGCATAAATCTGTTCAACAGATAACTTCATTACAGGAAGCTGTATTATTTTAAGAGGCTGCCTCCTCTTCATGTATTAAAGTATTAAATGTGTTTTTCTGTGGTCTGCCAAAAGAGTATCTTCAGTTACCACAGCTGTGTTTCTTACGAATAAATGTGCCATTAATTTGTTACCATCTAGAGCAGGGCTTCTCAAATGTGGATTTTTCTGCGGCCCAGCAGCTTCCTGGGTGGCGACAGGGGAAGGGGGGCAAAGCAGTGGACCCTCCCTGCAGCACCCAGCTGTTGCTCCTGGCTGCCTTGGTGTTTGCTGGCATTGCCAGCAGGGGACCAGCAGCCTCACCACGCAGCCTCCTGGGGGCTCCGGGAAGCACCTCAGCAAACAGGTGGGGCCAGTGTGTGTGCGCAGCAGGCTTTGGGCTTCAATCCAGGGCAGTGGGGCTCCGGTTTGGAAACATTTTCAGAGCGGCCACCAATGAGGGTTGCTGGCCACACTCTTAGGCCACCAAAAAACTTGTTCTGAGAACCCCTGATCTAGAGCCCAGGAAATGTATCCTATAACACAGTGGCTCTCAACCATTCCAGACGACTGTCCCCCTTTCAGGAGGCTGATTTGTCTTGCCTACCCCCCAAGCTTCACCTCACTTAAAACCTACTTGCTTACAAAATCAGACATAAAAATACAGAAGTGTCACAGCCACTAGTACTGAAAAATTACTTTCTCATTTTTACCATATCATTCTAAAATAAATCCATTGGAATGTAAATATTGTACTTATGTTTCAGTGTATCAGTATAGAGCAGTGGTTTTCAAACTTTTTTTCTGGCGACCCAGTTGAAGAAAATTGATGTCTGTGACCTAACGGAACTGAGGATGAGGAGTTTGGGGTGTGGGAGGGGCAGAGGATTGGAGCGTGGGGGTGAGGGCTGCGCGGTGGGGCTGGGAATGAGGGGTTCAGGGTGTGGGAGGGGGATCTGGGCTGGAGCAGAGGGTTGGGCTGTGGGAGGGGGACAGGGCTCTAGGCTGGGGGTGCAGGCTCTGGGGGTGGGGATGGGGATGAGGGGTTTGGGGGGCTCAGGACTGGGGCAGGGGATTGGGACATGGGCTTACCTAGGGCGGCTCCCGGTCAGCGGCACAGCAGTGATGCTAAGGCAGGCTTCCTGCCTGTCCTCGGACCACGCTGTGCCCCAGAAGTGGCCAGCAAAGGTCCAGCTTCTAGGCGGAGGCACACAAGTGGCACCGCGTGGCTCTTGCCCCTGGGCACCACCTCCCCCTCAGCTCCATAGCCAGTGCTCGAGGCGAGGACAGCGCGCAGAGCCCCATGGTCCCCCTGCCTAGGAGCCGGACCTGCTGCTGGCCGTTTCCAGGGTGCAGTGCGGCATCAGAACAGGTAGGGACTAGCCCGCCTTAGCCGGGCAGCACCGCTGACAGGACTTTTAATGGCGCGGTCAGCAGTGCTGACCAGAGCCGCCACGACCCAGTGCCTGACATTCCACAACCCAGTACTGGGTTGCCACCTGCAGTTTGAAAACCACTGATATATAGAGCAGTATAAACAAGTCATCTGTATGAAATTTTAGTTTGTACTGACTTGGCTAGTGCTTTTTATGTATAGAGCTCTGCATATCTGCAGATAGCCGCTGACCATGTTTGTGTTTCGCGGATCGGATGCGGATGCAAATTTTGTATCTGTGCACGTCTCTATTCCTGTAGCCTGTTGCAAAACTAGGCAAATATGTAGATGAGTTGATGTACCCACGGAAGATCTCTGAGTACCCCCAGGGTACACGTCCCCTGGTTGAGAACCACTGCTGTAACAACATTACTTTGGGGGCCCTCAAATTTTGTGCAATGTGGCAACTGTTTTGCAGAATGCTTCCATTCTGTCATCACCTTCCCCTCTCACAGTCGCGTAGTATCCTTTTGGCAACCACAGCAATGGCTTCATAACAAATCATGTTAGGAAAATAGATATTTTGGTTTGTCTCTTCATGCAAATGAAAACAGTGAGTGTTAGTACCTTGTGACCATCCACGTATGTCTCTGGGGGCCACAATTTGTTAACAACTGAGGTACTGTATTTGCTTATTTTAAATGTTTGTTATTGTTTCTCTGTAAAGCACAGTGCTTAAAGCAAATGAGAGGAATTCTGAAAAGAAAGAAATTCTGTTTCTTTAGAGTAATCCATTAGGTGGGCTCCATTTCATCTTTTTACGCACATGCTTCTGTGGCCAGTTCAAATTTGACCTGCAGAACATTCAAAGCTGTGCTGTCAGGGACTTTGGGTACTCAATTAAAGATGTCATTTCTCTGGCTCTGCATCCTTCCTGAGACCTGGAGGAATGTGAGGCTGGAAGTAGGAATCTTTGTTTTGTTCACATCACTGCGTGGGAACTAATCTTTGTAATTCAGCCTTTCCCGGCAGGAGTTGCCACATGGGATGGTGCAGGAACTCTGGCTAGGGATGAGGGAAAGGTAGTTCACAGCTTCTTCAGACTCCCCCTGCAGGAGCTGGTAACACACGGTCTGAAGATGGATCACTGTGGAAATAAGAAAATTGAGACCGTACCCTATACCTAGTATAGCTTAACTAAGACCTCTAACTTTGAAACAAGAACTGCAGCCCTTGGGAGGACATTAAAACTGACTGAGCAGTGTGGAGCTGGGAGAGGACTGGAGCATAAATGGAAACAAAATGGGCTCAGGCTATGATCTGTATCTTTCTTGTCAGCGATTGTTGAGAACATGGCAGAGTTCCGGCCAGAGATGTGTACGGAAGCTGCGCAGCAGGGCCTCATGCAATGGTTGCTCAAGAGACTGAAGGTGAGTTTATTCCCCTTTCATCTTTCAATAATAAGCAACAAGCCAGTGACCTGGAAACTGCTGCGCTTGAGGTGATGTCCGGCATAAGTACCAAAGGCCCAGGGCTAGTATTGACTCTTTCATTTAATGCAGATTTCACAATCCCTTAAATTTCTCCTTCACTTCCACTCCCAACACCTGTGAGTGCAATAGATTTCAAGCCTTCCCTCTTCCAGACTGGAAAATGTGCCTCTTGAATTTTTTTGTGGAGCACCAAAAATCAGAAGAATATGCTTTTGTATGCTAGCACCTGTGCATGGGGCTTCAGGAGTCTGTGGGGAAGTGTTCCAATTTGAGTCTCAGGCTGGTAGAGTTTCTGTAATAATTTGTGTTTTCTGAGACTTTGCTTTTCTGTTTGTTTCTCATGTGATCTGTTTGGTAAATATGGCTCTGATCCTGCAATGAGAACCCATGTAGATCAACCCTTCTGCCTGCAAGAAGCCCCATTGATACCAACAGGGCTCTGCGTGGGTGTAGTAGTCCACCCTGGTGTCTGCAATTGCAGGATCGGGGCCTATGTTAGTAATTTTCACTTGTTAAGGCTCCACGCTCCCTTGTGTGTAACTATTAGGATGTGATGGGGAATGTTCTCTGAATCAGAAGGATCTGTGTTTTGTTTTGATTACACTGTTGCCAAGAAATAAGCCCAGACCATTGGTACCACATGTTAATGTTCTCCACTGCTGTTATGCGCTAGCAAGCGCTTGTCTTCTGAGTCACATGTGTTCCTCCTGGTAATGCTGGTGGACAAGTAAAGAAAAGACAGCCTTGTTGACTGCTTCTGCAGAAAAACCAGTAGCTGGTAGGAAGGGGAAATAAATACGTCAGAGGAAGAGCCAAGTACTTAATCCTTTGCATGCCAAGGAGTGTTTGCCCTTGGGCTGGGGTAAGTTTAAGAAGGGTTCAGCATTTGGATGCCCACAAGGAAAATGCTGAGATGTTGTTAACCTCGAAGAGTCTGTTGAAAACAATGGAGAGTGCATGAAAACATCCCCTATGAAATAGCAGGTGAGGGTGGGGGTGCTGCTGCAGCCAGTGAGTTAACAGCCCTATTCATATGCTGAGGGCATGCTAGTGGTCAAGTCCTTGCCTTTGTGTTGTTCAAAGTTAGCACCTCTAGCAGTGGAGAACCTCCTCCTCTCTCCCCCCTACCCCAGAACACCTTAGTAGTCAAAAGGCAACTGAACCACAAAATATATTCCACCAATTGCGTAAGTCTGCAAATGTTCCTCTGTGTCCCTTTCGTAGTTGTTAGCAGAAGTATCCTATAATTTCTGACTGCAGGTGGTAACATAATTATGTTTCTTTTGGCTAAAAACAAAAAAAGTAAAGCTAATTGTATTCCAGGCAGGTATGTACTAAATGCAGACCTACTTTCTGCTATGTAATTACTCTGACAGCTGAAAGACTTAGAAACTTAGGAAAGCAAAATAATCACCACTTGGATTCCCCTGGTTAGTGCAGCCGAACGTGAACGCTGACAGGCTGGCAAGCCTGGTGCTGAAGGCAGGCATTGTCTTCATTCTGACATGTTTTAATTTCTGTGGGGTGTAAGTGCAGTGTGGTCAGGCAGTGTTTGCTCTTGTTTACAGCTGTCATTGTGGGAAGGTGCACACTAATGAAATTTCATTCAGTGACCCTTGCTTTTGGCAATACTTGGCTGATTTGAACGTTTCTGCCACCGCAGACACACGCCTGCCCCCTCCCATTGCTTCAGTATTGGATGGGAAATACCTTCCTTGCTTTGTGTGGGCTTTTGGTTCCCTTTTTATTTATTTTTTGGTCAGTGAGTGAGCCCTCAATCTGTTAAGTTGCATTGCAGTCCTCGAGAGCATGCTGCTGATTTATTCCCCGAACGCATTCAGGCTTCTTTTGAGCCAACCGCGTTATCCCTTTGCATGCAAACAGATGTGCTGGTCCAGGACCACATCGTGGGCTGGGATAAGCATAAGAAGTCTCCGTCCAGTCAGCACCTGCAAGCAGAATCTTGTTTTTCTCAAGAAGTGGCGTTGATGAGTTAGTAGATAGTGCCGGTTCCAGGAGAAGAGAATTAAACCAGTGCCTCAGCATGTGGTAAGGGCTCTGTGCTGCTGGAGATCCCGTCCTCAGGAGGAGACGTAGGACAAAGGCTCTGGCCAGAGGTCTCTAAAGAGACCTGGCTCTTTCACAAGATTAAAGAGATGTGAACTCTGGTTTCCTGACTGTATTCAGGGTGTGTGAGGTCCGTGTTTGCCACTGGGTAGCTTCACTGTGATTCATTTGACCCTAATTCAGTTCCTGGTGAGGTGGGTATAGGTTGTTCACACTGGGGTGAGGATACGTGCGTACAGACCTATGTATAATCTTTATTTCTGTAAGTGGGTATGGAAAATCTGTCAACACATTTCTTCCTATAAGTGCCCAGTGGCAGGCCATGTTCAGCATCCCAGTTTGTAGACTTTCCAAGCCCACTGCCAGGCGTACTTGGTTACACAAGCTTTTACCTCTGAGGATATCGGCAGGGATCAGAGTTGATTTGATTGTTGTTTTTAAATCAGTGAGAAGAATTAATTTTTTTCTTGGCACGGAGTCAGATTGTAAGATTATTGCTGTTTGTGTTTTGTTTTAATCGTTGCTCATGTGTTGAGTGATCTGCTTAGCACGTTCTCTACATCAAAATAAACACCCAGAGCAGTGCCCCTGAGGGGTTTCTTATCCTTGTTTTTTCCAACAGGCAAAGATGCCTTTTGATGCCAACAAGCTGTACTGCAGTGAGGTGCTGGCCATTCTGCTCCAGAATAATGATGGTGAGATGCACCCCTGGTATTGATATTCTGTTAGGATAGGATCCAGGCTTGTTTCAGATCATGACAGCACTCTCCTGCCTCTGGCTTCCCCTTGCTTTCTCTCTCTCTCTCTCTGCAGCTTTTGTACTCTGTCAAGCCGTATTGATTTTGTTTGCTGATGTATCAGTGTTAGACGGCTGTAAAATCTGACAGTTAGCTTCATTTTTTCCTCTCTTTTTTTCCCCTCTAGACAACAGGGAATTGCTTGGGGAGCTGGATGGGATCGATGTGCTGCTTCAGCAGTTATCTGTGAGTAATTCATTTGCTTCTGGTCTGCCATTGAGAGACTCACTGATTGGGGTTGAAAATAGTGGTGAGCAAAAATAGTAGCAGGAGTGGAACAGATGCTAGGTATTGTTCTGTCTTGGCAGCTTGTATACATTGTTGCATTATAATGCTCACTCTTCAGCACTTTCATAGTACGTTAGAAACTTCCACTGGGAGCTCACCCTCCAAGCCCGATGGGGGTTGTCCCCATTTTAGAGATGTGAGTACTGAGGCACGAGAGAAGTTAATGGTTTACCTAAAGCTACATCAAGACTTGGAGGTAAAGCAAGGATTAGAATTCAGGTGCTCCTGGGATCCTCTGCTCAGTGCACTAGACCACATTGCCTATTTGCCCTTTAAGGGGGTTTACTCAGGTTTGTATCCTTAACTACTACTTGTTCGCTGAAGTGAGAGTGACGTGCGTGGGTAAGGTCTAGGCTCAGGCTTATATTTGCTTCACTCAACAACTACTTCTGGTGTTCACTATCAAGGACTGTTCAGCTGTATCATAGTCATTGAGACTTGCATACAGAGAAGGGTTGAGGAAGAAACTAAGCAAATAACCAGGAGTAAAGACTAGTGACAACAGGGGAGGCCTTGTCTTTGGGGTGCAGAAGAAAAAAATCATAGGAAAAACTAACAATTATGTGGAATTGTTGGGCAGAGATTGGTTGGGAGGAAGTCAGGAATGGCATAAGTGACTATTGAGGGATGCTAGTGGGGTCGTGGTAGGTTGGCCAGGTAGGAGGGTCCCGCAGGCCAGAGGTGGCCCACAGGCCGTAGTTTTCCCACCTCTGCTCTAATCCCATTTGCTAGCAACCATTTGGGACATGGCAATAACAGTCCATCACGCCAAATGGAATGAGAAAGGCGCAGAGATATGGGGGGTAATGCACCGAGAGGGTGGTTGCTACCATCACAGTTGCAGGCTTGTGCAAAATTGTAATTTACAAGTTAAACTCTGAAGTTTTGCCCTGCAAAATGTTAATTTGTGTTTGATGTCAGTGTTCATGTGCAACCAAGTAAGGGCTTACATTTTTTTGTCCCCTTTGGCATGCAGGTGTTTAAACGACACAATCCAAGCACGGCCGAGGAGCAGGAAATGATGGAGAACCTGTTTGACTCTCTCTGTTCCTGTCTAATGCTGAGCTCCAACCGAGATCGCTTCCTGAAAGGGGAGGGGCTACAGCTGATGAACCTCATGCTCAGGTACATATATCTGACTTCTCGATCTCATTCACACTTAACCACAACAACACATGCAGCTTGTGTCCAGACACCTCTGTCCTCATGCTCTGCCTCTTCTCTTCTCTTCTCTTCTCCCTCTGTTTTACTTGGGTCTTCTCAGATCCATAACTCCTTTTCCTAAAAAAGCTAAAAAACAAAAAACACACACTCTACTACTACTCACCAGCAACCTCTCTGCCACAAGAGGAGTTGGAAAAATGTCCAGCAGCGTCAACAAGTACTGCCACTAGTGAAACAAATTGGGTGGTGTCTCCCTGCCAGCTGGTTGCTAAATGCACCTGTAATCAATCCAGGTACTAGTTTGGAGAACACATTCCTTTTTGGGTGATACCCCTTTGTCCCAATGCAATATTCCCCTTTGATATAGCCAGAGATTCTTAATGTGCTTGTGTCTCCATCCAGTCCACTCTCTCACATCTGAATATCTCACTGATATAATCCTCCATCCAGCTCACATCCCTGATAGGTCTGTGGAACAATCCCAGTTCTGAATTTTATGCACAAGAAGTGATTTTTTTGGAGAAACGTCCCCTAGTGAGGCATTACTGAGGTAAAGTAGCTTCTGGAAGATGCAAGTATAATTCTGTCCTGGAAAATCAGGTGAAAGAACACTATCGGTCAGTCCACTAACCCACTAAGAATTTGGACTCCTACAAAAACAGACGACAGGTTGTGGGGGCCTCTGAACAGCGTGCTTTTTTTTTGTATCCAGATGTTATCCTCGCAACATTGATTGACCAGATTGGTGGGGTGCTTTAGTGAAAGCTGAGGTGAAACTGCTTTTGGGGAACAGATATAAATGTGCATTTCCTATCCAGGCACGTTTTGTGTCACACCGTAACTCCCCAGTCCTCCTCCTCCCCCCTTTGCTGGTGAAGCGTATCTGCTCTGACTTGACTTGGGCTCTGCCCAAGCCTCACAATGGCATGTTGAGTGTGTCTGTCCAGTTCTCCCTGGTGCACTGAGCTGTCTGTGGAGGCTGCTAGCAAATGCCAGTGAGAAATGATGTATGGCCGGGTAACGCGCAGCAGTGAGGAACTGAATAAAGAACCAGAAACAGGGATTGTTCAGACAGGAGCGCTGTGTTTTCTTAAGGCTAATTAAAGAAAAGCTCCAAAGGCAAGGACGAGGGGGAAGCCTCCCCCTGCCTCTAGGTTGTTTCTAATACTAAGTGGCTAAGCTCGTCGTGCGGAACTAAATATCTGGAGCACTTGTGCCACGTGGGTGGGAATTACCGTTTGGATTTTTAATGGCTTTTTTCCCTTTTTTGGAATGTGATGTTCACCAGCCTCTTCACCAGGATCCCAGCTGGAAACCTATGACAAGGGGAAAATTTTTCCCTTGACACTTTTTTCTTTTTTTAGTGGCCATAAAGGAGCAATGAAGGACAGAGCACAATTAAACTGCCAGCAACATCTGTGTTGTTGCTGCAGTCTCCGAAAGGAGTTGCAGTTTTGGAAATAGGGCTCCTCACCCAGAGTGGTGACAGGGGAAGAGTAGGACTTATCAAAGCTTGAGCAGGGGTCTGGATCTTCACATGTTAGTCAATGATAAAGGGGACTGGATTGCTTGTGAGGCAGAGCCTTGAACTATTCAAATC
Organism: Malaclemys terrapin pileata; assembly: GCF_027887155.1. Taxonomy (NCBI): domain Eukaryota; kingdom Metazoa; phylum Chordata; order Testudines; family Emydidae; genus Malaclemys; species Malaclemys terrapin. Next base: position 1,329,602 of record NC_071516.1, read on the forward strand.
CAGCACAGGTCAGCAGCAGCCAGAAGACATTGTCATCTGGCTTTTTAACCTGGCAACAGGAGTTGGTGTTCTGCCTGATTCCTTCTAGACGGTCGAAACAACAGACTGGATTTCTACATAGATTGCTTCCGTCGACGTGCAAAGGCTGAAATTGTGGAAAAGCAACATCACTTGCCACATAACCTCAGCCATGCTGAACACAACGCCATCTACAGCCTCAGAAACAACCCTGACATCATAATCAAAAAGGCTGACAAAGGAGGTGCTGTCGTCATCATGAATAAATTGGAATATGACCAGGAGGCTGCTAGACAGCTCTCTAACACCACATTCTACAGGCCATTATCCTCTGATCCCACTGAGGATTACCTAAAGAAACTACACCATCTGCTAAAAAAACTCCCTGACAAAGCACAGGAACAAATCCGTACAGACACATGCCTAGAACCCCGACCAGGGGTATTCTATTTGCTACCCAAGATCCATAAACCTGGATATCCTGGACGCCCCATCATCTCAGGCATTGGCACCCTAACATCAGGCTTGTCTGGTTATGTAGACTCTGTCCTAAGACCCTACGCTACCAGCACTCCCAGCTATCTTCGAGACACCACTGACTTCCTGAGGAAACTACAATCCATCGGTGATCTTCCAGAAAACACCATCCTGGCCACTATGGACGTAGAAGCCCTCTACACCAATATTCCACACAAAGATGGACTACAAGCTATCAGGAACAGTATCCCTGATAATGTCACAGCTAACCTGGTGGCTGAACTTTGTGATTTTGTCCTCACCCACAACTATTTCACATTTGGGGACAATATATACCTTCAAGTCAGCGGCACTGCTATGGGTACCCGCATGGCCCCACAATATGCCAACATTTTTATGGCTGACTTAGAACAACGCTTCCTTAGCTCTCGTCCCCTAACGCCCCTACTCTACTTGCGCTACATTGATGACATCTTCATCATCTGGACCCATGGAAAAGAAGCCCTTGAGGAATTTCACCATGATTTCAATAATTTCCATCCCACCATCAACCTCAGCCTAGATCAATCCACACAAGCGGTCCATTTCCTGGACACTACTGTGCTAATAAGCGATGGTCACATCAATACCACCCTATACCGGAAACCTACTGACCGCTACACTTACCTACATGCCTCCAGCTTCCATCCAGGACACACCACACGATCCATTGTCTACAGCCAAGCTCTAAGATATAACCGCATTTGCTCCAATCCCTCGGATAGAGACAAGCACCTACAAGATCTCTATCAAGCATTCTTAAAACTACAATACCCACCTGCTGAAGTGAAAAAACAGATTGACAGAGCCAGACGAGTACCCAGAAGTCACCTCCTACAAGACAGGCCCAACAAAGAAAATAACAGAACACCACTAGCTGTCACCTTCAGCCCCCAACTAAAACCTCTCCAGCGCATCATCAGAGATCTACAACCTATCCTGAAAGATGATCCTTTACTCTCACAGATCTTGGGAGACAGACCTGTCCTCGCTTACAGACAACCCCCCAACCTAAAGCAAATACTCACCAGCAACCACACATCACTGAACAAAACCACTAACCCAGGAACCTATCCTTGTAACAAACCCCGATGCCAACTCTGTCCACATATCTATTCAAGTGACATCATCATAGGACCTAATCACATCAGCCATACCATCAGGGGCTCGTTCACCTGCACATCTACCAATGTGATCTATGCCATCATGTGCCAGCAATGCCCCTCTGCCATGTACATTGGCCAAACCGGACAGTCTCTACGCAAAAGAATTAATGGACACAAATCTGACATCAGGAATCAAAATACTCAAAAACCAGTGGGAGAACACTTTAACCTGTCTGGTCATTCAGTGACAGACCTGCGGGTGGCTATATTACAACAGAAAAACTTCAAAAACAGACTCCAAAGAGAGACTGCAGAGCTAGAATTGATATGCAAACTAGACACAATCAACTCCGGTTTGAATAAGGACTGGGAATGGCTGAGCCATTACAAACGTTGACTATCTCCCCTTGTAAGTACTCTCACACTTCTTATCACACTGTCTGTACTCGGCTAGCTTGATTATCACTTCAAAAGTTTTTTTTTTTTTTTTTTTTTTTTTTCTCTTAATTAATTGGCCTCTCAGAGTTAGTAAGACAACTCCCACCTGTTTATGCTCTCTGTATGTGTGTATATATATCTCCTCATTATATGTTCCATTCTATATGCATCCGAAGAAGTGGGCTGTAGTCCACGAAAGCTTATGCTCTAATAAATTTGTTAGTCTCTAAGGTGCCACAAGTACTCCTGTTCTTCTTTTTGCGGATACAGACTAACACGGCTGTTACTCTGAAACTTCTAGACGGATGTTCACATCCCCAAACCACCATCACACGTGGCATCGATTTGTCTCCTTGTTGCACATTTCAGAGGGAACAGTGACTGGCTGGGCCTGGAGAGCGAACTACTCACCGCTTGCTAAAAGTGGTTCCTGTAGGTCAAAGTTAAGGGCACTGAGTGGGAGCTTTTATTGCTGCAACCTGTGCTGTCTGTTCTGTTCCCTTTCTGTGGGCTGGGAGTCCGACCCTCTCACTAACAGTGAAATAATTACGTCTCTCTTAAAGGATATAAAAGAACTTGAACATACACAGTTCACTCTTTCTGTGCTGCAGGCATGTCCTTTGATTCCCATTTCTAATGCATGTTTCTTAACACCTTTTTGGTATGGGGTTTATTTTAGGGCTGTCAAGCAATTAAAAAAATTAATCCCGATTAATCGTGCAATTAAACAATAATAGAATACCATTTATTTAAATATTTTACAGTGTACATTGCTCACTTTATATTTATTTTTGATTACAAATATTTGCTCTGTAAAAAACCAAAGAAATAGTATTTTTCATTTCAGCTAATACAAGTATTGTAGTGCAATCTCTTTATCATGAAAGTTGAATGTACAAACATAGAATTATGTAAAGAAAAAAACTGCACTCAAAAACAAATCAATGTAAAACTTTAGAGCCTACAAGTCCACTCAGTCCTGCTTCTTGTTCAGCCAATCACTCAGACAAACAAGTTTGTTTACATTTGCAGGAAATAATGCTGCCCTCTTCTTATTTACAATGTCACCTGAAAGTGAGAACAGGCATTTGCATGGCACTTTTGTAGCTGGCGTTGCAAGGTATTTATGTGCCAGAGGCGCTAAAGATTCATATGTCCCTTCATGTTTCAACCACCATTCTGGAGGACACGCATCCGTGCTGACGACGGGTTCTGCTTGATAACGATCCAAAGCAGTGCGGACCGACGCATGTTCATTTTCATCATCTGAGTCAGATGCCACGAGCAGAAAGTTGATTTTCTTTTTTGGTGGTTTGAGTTCTGTAGTTTACTCATCAGAGTGTTGCTCTTTTAAGACTTTTGAAAGCATGCTCCACACATCATCCCTCTCAGATTTTGGAAGGCACTTCCGATTCTTAAACCTTGGGTCGAGTGCTGTAGCTATCTTTAGAAATCTGCTGTGACAGTGTTCTTAAAACGAACAATATGTGCTGGGTCATCATCCGAGACTGCTATAACATGAAATATATGGCAAAATGCAGGTAAAATAGAGCAGGAGACCTACAATTCTCCCTCAAGGAGTTCAGTCACTAATTTAATTAATACATTATTTGTTTAATGAGCATCATCAGCAAACAAGCATGTCCTCTGGAATGGTGGCCGAAGCATGAAGGGGCATACGAATGTTTAGCATATCTGACACGTAAATACCTTGCAACGCCAGCTACAAAAGTGCCATGTGAATGCCTGTTCTCACTTTCTGGTGACATTGTAAATACGAAGTGGGCAACATTATCTCAATGCTCCCTTATAACATTGTTTGGCAGCCGCTGCTTTGTCCACTGTTTGCAGAAAGACCAGCTCTTTGGAGTTAGCTGGTGGGGGCTTGGAACCAGGGTGAGCTGGCAGCTCCCCTATCAGCTCCCCGCTCCCGTAAGTTCCCTGTGTGGCAGCTGCCCAGCAGGCTGTCAGTTGTCCGGCAGTTCAGCTTTCCCTCCCCCCACTGCCATGTGCTGCTCCTGCCCTCTGCCTTGGAGCTGCTCCCGGGAGCCTCCTGCTTGCTGTTCAAGGGGGGGGAGGGGGAAGACATGCTAATGTAAGGGTGTTCCCCTCTCCCCCGCTCCTTTACCCCATCCACAGAGCAGGAGGGAGTGGGGACACGACAGGGCTTAGGATGGAGGGAGCTTGCTGTCAGCAGCTGCTGTCTCAACTTGCTGATCTACTTAAAAAGGTAGAGTACTTGGAGTGGGGTCAGTGTACTTAAAGGGGCAATGCGCAATTCTCACACACAAGGTGTGTGTCTCTGTCTCTCTCTGCCATGCTGTCTCCCCTCCCTCCATTCGTGCTGCCTGGTAGAGTGTGAGGCTACATTAACAACAATGTGTTAACCCTTGCGGGCTCTGCCGAGTGCTAGTTCATCATTTAGCAGCAAGGCATTCCCTGGGAAATATCCCACCCTCTGACTCCACCACCTCAACCAAGCTTCACAATCAGTATTGCTGTGTACAGTATTCAGTTGTTTAAAACTTATACTATGTATATGTGTGTATAATAGTCTTTTGTCTGGCAAAAAAAATTCCCAGGAACCTAATCCCCCTATTTACATTAATTCTTATGGGGAAATTGGGTTCGCTTAACATTGTTTCACTTAAAGTAGCATTTTTCAGGAACAGAACTACAACATTAAGTGAGGAGTTACTGTACACTATATCCACTGGATCCCCTTGGTCCACATGCTTGTTGACCCCCTCAAAAAATTCTAGTACATTGGTGAGGCATGATTTCCCTTTACAAAAACTATGTTGACTATTCCCCAACAAATTATGTTCATCTTTATGCCTGACAATTTTGTTCTTTACTATAGTTTCAACCAGTTTTCCTGGTACTGAAGTCAGGCTTAGTGGCCTGTAATTGCCGGGTTCACCTCTGGAGCCCTTTTTAAAAATTGGCATCACATTAACTATCCTCCAGTCATTTGGCACAGAAGCTGATTTAAATGATAGGTTACAGACTGCAGTTAGTAGTCCTGCAATTTCACATTTGAGTTCCTTCAGAACTCTTGGGTGAATACCATCTGGTCCTGGTGACTTATTATTGTTTAGTTTATCAGTTTGTTCCAAAACCTCCTCTAATGACCCCTCAATCTGAGAGAGTTCCTCAGATTTGTCACCTAAAAAGAATGGCTCATGTTTGGGAATCTCCCTCACATCCTCAAGCGTGAAGACGGATGCAAAGAATTCATTTAGGTTCTCCGCAATGTTCTTATCGTCTGTGAGTGCTCCTTTAGCATCTCAATTGTCCAGTGGCCCCACTGGTTGTGTAGCAGGCTTCCTGCTTCTGATGTACTTAAAACTTTTTTTGCTATTACTTTTGGAGTCTTTGGCTAGCTGTTCTTCAAATTCTTTTTTGGCCTTCCTAATTATATTTTTACACTTCATTTGCCAGAGTTTATGCTCCTTTCTATTTTCTTCACTAGGATTTAACTTCCACTTTTTAAAGGATGCCTTTTTGCCTCTCACTGCTGCTTTTACTTTGTTGTTTAGCCACGGTGGCTCGTTTTTGGTTCTCTTACTATGATTTTTAATTTGGGCTAAACATTAAAGTTGAGCCTCTATTATGGTGTCTTTAAAAAGTTTCCATCCAGCTTGCAGGGATTTCACTTTTAGCGCTGGACCTTTTAATTTCTGTTTAACTAGGGTGACCAGATAGCAAGTGTGAAAAATCGGGACAGGGGGTGGGGAGTAATAGGTGCCTATATAAGAAAAAGACCCAAAAATCAGGACTGTCCCTATAAAATCAGGACATCTGGTCACCCTATGTTTAACTAACCTCCGCATTTTTGTGTAGTTCCCCTTTCTGAAATTAAATGCTATGGTGTTGGGCTGCTGTGGTGTTTTCCCCGCCACAGGGATGTTGAATTCAATTATATTATAGTCACTATTACCAAGGGGTCCAGCTATATTCACCTCTTGGACCTGATCCTGTGCTCCACTTAGGACTAAATCAAGAATTGCCTCTCCTCTGGTGGGTTCCAGGACTAGCTGCTCCAAGAAGCAGTCATTTAAGGTGTAAAGAAACTTTATCTCTGCATCCCATCCTGAGGTGGCATGTACCCAGTCAATATGGAGATACGTAGTTGAAATCCCCCATTATTATTGAGTTTTTTATTTTAATACCCTCTCTAAGCTCCCTGAGCATTTCACAGTCATTATCACCATCCTGGTCAGGTGGTTGGTAATATATTCCTACTGCTATATTCTTCTTATTAGAGCATGGAATTACTATCCATAGAGATTCTATGGTACAGTTTGGTTCATTTAAGATTTTTACTTCATTTGATTTTACACTTTCTTTCACATATAATGCCACTCCCACACCAGAATGACCTGGTCTGTCCTTCAGATAGATTTTGTACCTGGTATTACTGTGTCCCATTGATTATCCTCATTCCACCAAGTTTCTGTGATGCCTATTATATCAATATCCTTATTTAATATGGGGCACTCTAGTTCACCCATCTTATTATTTAGACTTCTAGCATTTGTATATAAGCCCTTTAAAAACTTGTCACTTTTTAGCTGTCTCCCATTACATGATGTAATTGAATGAGACTTCTTTTTCATTTGACTGTTTCTCATCAGGTCCTACCTGTATTTTATCCTCTTCCCTCCTCTCCTCCTTACTAGGACACAGAGAATCTCCATCAGTAGATCCTCTCTTAAGGGATGTGTCTGTCCGGCTCCTCCGCACCTGTCTGCTTTCCCCCAGCCCTTAGTTTAAAAACTGCTCTACAACCTTTTTAATTTTAGTGCCAGCAATCTGGTTCCATTTTCATTTAGGGTGGAGCCCATCCTTCCTGTACAGGCTTCCCCTTTCCCAAAAGTTTCCCCAGTTCCTAGTAAATCTAAACCCCTTCTCCCTACACCATTGTCTCATCCACGCATTGAGACCCTGCAGTTCTGCTTGTCTAACTGGCCCTGTGCATGGAACTGGAAGCATTTCAGAGAATGCTACCATGGAGGTCCTGGACTTCAATCTCCTACCTAGCAGTCTAAATTTGGCCTCCAGGACCTCTCTCCTATCCTCCCTATGTCATTGGTACCCACATGTACCACGACCACCGGTTCTTCCCAAGCACTACACGTAAGCCTATCTAGATGTCTTGAGAGATCCGCAACCTTTGCACCAGGCAGGCAAGTCATGTAGTTCTCCTGGTCATTGCAAACCCAGCTATCTATGTTTCTAATGATCAAATTGCCCATTACTAATACCTGTCTTCCTAATAATTGGAGTTCCCTCCCCCAGAGAGGTATCCTCAGTGCGAGAGGATACCATGACATCATCTGGAAGGAGGATCCCAACTATGGGATCATTTCCCTGTGCTCCGGTTGGATGTTCTCCTTCCCTGAGACTTTCATCCTCTTCAACATCACAGAGGCCGTCAGACCAGGGGTGGGACGTTCTACTGTGTCCCGGAAAGTCTCATCTGTGTACCTCTCTGTCCCCCTTAGCTCCTCCGGCTCAGCCACCCTGGTCTCCAAAGCCGGTACACGGTCTCTGAGGGCCAGGAGCTCCTTGCACCGACTGCACACGTACGCCATCTGCCCATAGGGCAGGTAATCATACATGCTGCATTGGGTGCAATTAACTGGGTTGCCCCCACTTCTGACTGCATGCTCTTTATACTCCTGCAGCTGGTTCCTTTGTTGTTGTTTTGTTTTTTCAGGGGGGGGGGGGTTAGCTTAAGTTTGAAGAAGTTTAAGAAAGAAATTAAGTGTATGTAGTCCCCCCCCCCCCCCCCCCCCCTTACACCCGCCCAAGGTCTACCAACTCCCAAGTTGTTCTAACAGATGTTTCGTTCACCTGGTGTGGGAGAGAGGAGAGCTAGGTAGGAATGTTCTGTGGCTTGACTCCTGGCTATTTCCGAGGAGCATGCTATATTCTTTGTCTAGTGCTTCCAAGCATGTTAGCAGGTCTGTATCGCTGGTGTAACTGCTCCATTAGTGAGATCATATATCCAGAGCTGCCAGACAGTGTGGTGTCCTTCAGCTGAATGGTTAGCTTAGCAGATAAAGTGACCCAAGAGATTCCCATGGACGACAAAAGAATGAAAACAGGTCTGGGTTACTTATGTTGAGATTTAAGACAATATATCCACCAGCAAAGGAAACTTGCACCTTGTGTGAACTTGTTTTCTTACTTCCCTTGGGGACTGCACACAGCCTTCATCTACTCTCCCATTAAATAGCAAACCATAGTCAGTGTTGAGTGTCTTCAGTTAATGTATTTTTAAGTGACACATTCCACAAAAACTGGGCAAATGTTCTTATTAAAGCAGAGCTGAAATTGATTTTCAGCCTTTATATACTGGGCCTCTGTATGATACATCTTTATTCTGCTTAACTAAATGGATGCGAAAATGTTCCACAGGGTTAATATAGTGAAAGTTAAAAATAAAAGGCGTAGCGAATCAGAGCAGAGTGATACAGGAAGGCTATTCCATATGGCAGGAACTGCAGAGAAAGTTCTTATGCTGACAATGGCAAGAGAGAAGATGGGTAGCTGATGAGAGGAGGGAGCAAACAAGAAATAGTCAATGCACATGAGGCAACTGTTTCAATAACGAGGGCAGTTTTGAACTGAGCCCTGAATTAATGGAGAGCTAGCAGCGGTATTCAAAGAGAGCCTGCAGTGGGCATCGCCCTTTGTATGTGTGGGAAGATGGGTGGCAGCATTCTGCTCTTGAAGACACTGATCTGTGACTGGGGGTCATTGAGACGGGAGTTGCACCAGTGAGATCAGGAGGAGATAGAGGCTGGATGAGCACTTCAGCAGAGGGGCAGATGGCTGATATTGCAGAGGTGGGGATAAACAGATTTGCCTAAAATAATTACGGAAGAAGCAGGAGAATAGAGGATTGAGGGTGACCGAAACTGTGAGCAGTGGAGACAGAAGAGAGGTCTGAGACCAGGTGAGACCTAGAGGAGATAGAATTGCTTGAGGATGCACCTTGTGCCCAGGCATGGAGCCTTGTTTATGCTATGCTGCCTCTCACGAATGAGATAATTTATCAGCAAGATGGTGGCCACCACAGGAGGTTTAGAAATGTCACATTCAATTAAAGTCTTTCTTCCAGCACAGTTCAGGTTTCTGCAGGCCAGGAAGCACTTTATGCAGTGTGGAATCTCAGGCGCTGCCTTGAGCAAAAAAGGTTCAGTTTACTTAAAAAGGCAACAAAGGGAGAAAACCAGAATTGTGTTGTCAGCTTCCTTGAAAACGTTGACACGAGGCTTATTACTTTTGCTGTAAAACCCTGTTAGGCCTTGGAAGAGAAGCGACCACCGTGTTCTCAAGGGACATATTGAGAGGGATCTCTGCTGTGTAGCAAGAATAAAGTGAATCTATCTTGGTTATTAACTGAAGGTGCAGGCATGCACACACAGACAAATGCAGCAAAGAGGGTGCACAGAGATTTCCATTGCTTGAATGACAGACATTTCTATTCTGAAGAAATTCACTGTGGCTTTGCTTAACCTGTGCAAAATCCCCTTTGACTGTGCAGCACAAACAAGGGTATGTGAGCAGTACAAGGCACAAAATCAGACAAATGCGTCTGTGTGTGCACAGCTCCACGGAGCTTGTCTATAGTCCTTTCAAGGTGCATCTTTCATGATTCTTAACATTCTCATCTGTTTACTAGTCCTGGTGTTCCCAATGATCCCTTCAAAGCTCAGAATTAGTCTCCTTGCTGAATCTTTTTTTTATTAAGCATAGACATTTTACCCAGTGTTTGCCTCGCAGGGTCTGTCCATTAGTCCATCAAGCATGCTGTACTGCTTCTTAACCTCTGAGGATAGGACAAGAAGCAATGGGCTTAAATTGCAGCAAGGGAGGTTTAGGTTGGACGTTAGGAAAAACTTCTTAACTTATTAACAGGGTGGTTAAACACTGGAATAAATTGCCTAGGGAGGTTGTGGAATCTCCATCATTGGAGATTTTTAAGAGCAGGTTAGACAAACACCTGTCAGGGATGGTCTAGATAATACTTAGTCCTGCCTTGAGTGCAGGGGACTGGACTAGATGATCTCTTGGTCCCTTCTAGTTCTATGATTCTCAAAGTGACTAATATACAACATACTCACTGGATCCCCCTTGTCCACATGCTGCTTGTCCCCCTCAAAATATGCTAGTAGATTGGTGATGCATGATTTCCCTTTACAAAAACCACGATTATTTATTTCTCTTGATGTATATGGGGAAAATACAAATTTGAAGCGTGAAAACCTTTTAGAAAGGAGAATGGGAAGCACATGCAGTGGCCCTGGTAGATGCATACAATTCCTTTGTCCCTAAGCAGTGTGCACAGGAGGTTGATTGTTACTCTGACGGTAAGTGCTGCTATTAAAAATAACACTACAGCTCTGGTGGGGGGTGGGGGGAAGAGTTACAACGTGTACTCTGACCTCTGCGTAATGTAATGGGAGAGATGCACGACGGGGATGCGATGGACTGGGATGGACTGAATGACTTTAGAAAACCTTGCTTATAAGAGACAGGATGATGTATAGAGACAGGGTTTATAATAATTGGCTTTACATTTATGCTAATGTGGGGTCAGGAAAATCTTGGCAACTATCCTTTTAAAGAAATAGACTTTACAAAGGATACGTCTCTTATGTCGAACAGCAGCGAAGGAATAAACCACAGGGTGCTATGTGCAATGGGGAGACTCTGGATTATAGTGCGTTAGAGTCCTTCTTTTAAACGGAGCTCGCTCTCTATTTGCTGGGCTGCACGTCTGCTTGTGTTTGAATTAGTGCTCAGCTAAAAGATACTTCAATAAACCCAGATGAGACTAAGATAAACTACTTGCCCTCCAGTAGAATAAATATTTCAAATAAAATCAACCCTAGACAGTCCAGTCAAACAGCTATTGATCTCTAAAAGCCTGAACTTAAATCCAATGAATATTCCAGAGATAGCTCTGTGCAACCTGCCTAAATGCTGATCAATAGGCAATTACTTCCCTCTGAAAATATTTCTTAGGCTATTCAGCCAAAAAAAGGACTTTATTTTTTAGCTTTTTGTTATTTTGACCCAGCGTGTGAGGGAGAGTTTGAAGTGGGAAGGGTGTGCAGGTAACGGATAGGGCAAGGAAAAGGTTGAACCCCCAGATCTCAATTTTTATATATTTTTTTTAATGTAATGCATAACTTGCATGAGCAAGGCCAAGGTCTTAGCAGAATATAAAAAAAGGACATTTAATGTATATTGAAAACATCCACAGTTACACTAGGCAGGGTAACTCTTTTTCGATGGGCTATATACTTTCGTGAGGTGCATAGAATTTAAAATACTACTTCTGAGGTACCTGCCTACAATGTGAATTGCAAACATTACAATTACAAATTCCTATTAAAACCAAATGTCTGAAAATCCCTCTGCTTCCCTCCAAGACATGATTTCAGGGGACTGAGTTTTCTCTGCTACATTTGACATCGTCCCCAACAGGAAAAAATGTAGTGTATTCATTGCTATTGATGTTGTTAACGGTTGTCAGCGAAAGGCCAAACTGGGAACTTGGCATATGTGGTAAAGACTCTCTTAATTCAGCGTTAGCCAAAAAAGTTGCTTTATGGAATGGTAACCATTATTGATTCCACTACCTTTGTTGTGTGGGAAACTTCTTTAAGTATTTAAATGCTGACTTGCTCTGTGTGTGGTACCCCAAGAAACAGAAGTTTCTCCCAAGCTATGCTCCCTGCTCTGACCTGTTTACAGGGTGATTAGCATGAACAGAACATACTAGATGCAGGCACTGAAACATGCCTTTAGTAATCTGTACCTTATTCCCTGATAACCAGAAACTTCTACGCTTAAACTCTGTACCGTTCACTTTTTTTTTTAAACATCGTCTTAATAAAATTTTTAAATCTCATCATAGCGAGAGCCAGATTCCCAGCTCAGGTGAGTGCGACACTTGTTAAGAGTTTTCAAGCCTCCTTCATTGCTAGGAGAGAGGTCTGTTTATAGCCTTGTGGGGACATTTTAAGGTGCCTAGTGTAACACTTTGAGGACTGGACTCTTATTAAATATTACTCTGCATAGAAAATATATTTTAACAGTGCTGTTATTTTTTGGGGTCAATTTGTGCAAGGCAGTTTATTTTTCAATACCCTATAAGTGAAGTTGTGGTACAGCTGTCTCTCCCGGTATTCCCATGGTCCTCATCTCTAGCGTATCTGAGAGCCTCCCTATAGTTAATCAGTTTCTTTCTCTCTTTCTTCCCTGCCACCACGAAGCAGGTCGACAGTCTTTTCAGATGAATGGGCAGGCCCGCCGACAGCAATTCTGGGCCCCATGGCAGGACAGTCAATGGGCCCCATGCATGCACAAGCTGTGCCCGCGGTCCGCCTGATATTTGGGCGGTGCTGCACCTGCACTGGCTGGTGCCCAGCGAGCTTCTGGCTGCGTTGCTGGCACGGCCAGGGCTTCTCCATGCCCGCCCGGTAGGGTTGCCAACTGTCTAATCGTGCAAACCCAAAGACACTTGCCCTGCCCACTGCACCGCCCTTTCCCCGAGCCCCCACCCCTGCTCACTCCATTCCCCCTCCCTCCGTTGCTCGCTCTCCCTCACCCTCACCCACTTTCACCAGGCTGGGGCAGGGGGTCGGGGTGTGGGAGGGGGTGTGAGGTGCAGGCTCTGGGAAGGAGTTTGGGTGTGTGGGGGGGCCAGGGGTGCAGGCTCCGGGAGGGAGTTTGGATGCGGGAGGGGGTGTGGGGTGCGAGCTCTGGGAGGGAGTTTAGGTGTGGGTTCTGGGATGGGGCAGGGGGTGTTGGGGTGCAGGAGGGAGTCCGGGGGTCGGCGCTTACCTCGGGCGGCTCCCGAAAGAGACTGGCACATCCCTCTGGCAGCGGTTCTTAGGTGGCGAGCCCAGGGGGTCTGCACGCTCTCCCGCAGCTCCCATTGACTGAAGTTCCTGGCCAATGGGAGCTGTGGAGTCAGTGCTTGGGGCAGGGGCAGTGAATGAAGAAACCTCCTCCCCAGGGGCCGCAGGGCTGTCCTGCCGGTTCTGGGAGCGCTGCGGAGCGAGGGCGGGCAGGAAGCCTGCCTTAGTGCTGCTATGCTACCGGCAGCGGCCAGGGGCCCCTGGGCCCTTTTAAATCCCCAGGGCCCCTGGGCAACTACCCCCTTTGCTCCCTCCATCGGCCGCCTGCGAATGGGGCTGTGAAAACAAGCGTACTGTTGTGGGAAAGCCTGCACAAAGAGGTGCCTTTTCCATTTGCCTCTGAATGTGGCAGGTTTAGTGGTGGTTTTGTTAACATCACCAGGAACCCTTCCTTGCTTTCATGATATGGAAGCATTGTTGTCCAGAAGGAACCCAACGGTGGCTACTCTACTCATGTCCTCTCAGCTGACCTCACACTAAATTTGAATCCTGGTCCTTATGGTGTAACAGTACTTGGTGCAGCACACAGAACACCGTGCTCTGTGTGTGGCCTCTTGCAAGACAGTCTGGAAGTAGACCGCTCTTGTTGTAGCGGAAGAGCACAAAGGCTGTTTTGCCCTCGTTGATTTGAAAGGGAGAGATCCAGGGAGCTAACACTTCTGCTTATCACAAAACAAGACACTTAGAGGAATTTGTGTATAGACTCTTCTCATTTGTTTTTGCCATGTTAATTTTGCCTTTTCACACAGCCTCTTCAAACTTCTATAAATGAATCTTTACTCCATAGCTCTATGCATCACTCCCATCCTGAACACGGGTATTTTCTTTTCACAGAGAAAAAAAGATCTCTCGCAGCAGTGCTCTGAAGGTACTGGACCATGCCATGATTGGACCCGAGGGCACAGACAACTGTCACAAGTTCGTTGACATCCTGGGTCTGAGGACTATCTTCCCACTCTTCATGAAGTCTCCAAAGAAGATGAAAAAAATTGGAACAACTGAAAAGGAACATGAAGGTAGGACTCAGCCAGAGTCTGTCCTGTTACAGGGCGAGGTGGAAGGGGAAAGTCAATTTCTGAAAAGCCCACTCGGGTTTATGAATAAAACACCAGCCCTTTCATTACTCCCCAGCAGCGTAAAATGCACGACAGCCTGTGCAGTCACCTTGGTGCAGTGTTAGCTGTTCACACAGCTGCTTTGCTTATTTCAGTGCCCGCAGCTCATAGTGGTTCCGTTTCCTGTGTGGCTGTTAATAAGTTATTGTAGATGTGTACATGTGTCTGCTGTTTGAAGATCTGTCTCTTTGATGCAAAACTCCTTTGAAAAGAGTAATGAGGCAACTACAAATGTCACCTCAAAAGCAGTGTTTTCAGGGCTCTGAGCATTGAAGTGTGACTCAATGAACATCAGGCATTGCAGAAATAAACTAGTAACAGCTAAAGTTCCTCTCTTTGTTTCCTTTTTCCTCTGGGAGACCTTGCTTTACAGAATGCTTCAGTGGAGTACTCCGGGACCCTGTAACCTAAGCTGGGTCTGGTCTAATCTCCTCCTGCTGCTGTCAGTTGTCATTTTTTTCTGCATACAGTATATATAGTTGAAATGCATCTTGGGGGAGAACTGTAAATACTGACAGTGATGGTTGGGCTTTGCACCAGAGATTTCCTAGCTGAACTTTCCGGGGGGGCAATTCAAACGGTTGGCAAAACCAGTGAGGAGTATGAGTGGATCTTAAATACGTAACTCTTATTTCGAGTAATCCATCCCCAGCTTCTGGCAGTTGACGATTTAGGCACCTTGGCTAATAGTCATTGATGGACCTGTCCTCCATGAACTTACCTGATTCTTTTTTGAACCTGGTTATAATTTTGGCCTTCACAACATCCTATGCCAATGAGTTCCACAGGTTGACTGTGCATTAGATGAAGAAGTAGTTGCTTTTGTTTGTTTTAAACCCGCTGCTGATTAATTTAGTTGTGTGACCCCTAGTTCTTGTATTACACAAAGGGGTAAATAAGCCTTCCCTATTTCTTTCTCCATATCATTTATGATTTTATAGGCCTCTAGCATATCTCCCCTTAGTCGTCTCCTTTTAATCTCTCCTCATAAGCAAGCTGTTCCATACCCCTAATCATTTTTATTGCCCTTCTCTGTACTTGTTCCATTTCTAATGTATCATTTTTGAGATGGAGCAACTAAAACTGCATGCCATATTCAAGGTGTGGGCATGCCATGGATTTATCTAGTGGCGTTATGATATTTTCTGTATTATCTATCCTTTTCCTAATGCTTCCTAACATTGTTGTCTTTTTTTCTGGTGCAAACTGAGCGGATGTTTTCAGAGAGCTATCTGTGCTGACTCCAAGAACTGTTTCTTGAGTAGTAACAGTTAATTTAGACCCCATTATTTTGTATGTGTAGTTGGGATTATGTTTTCCAATGTGTGTTACTTTGCATTTATCAATATTGAATGTCATCTGCCATTTCGTTGCTCAGTCACCCAGTTTAGTGAGATCCCTTTGTAGCTCTTTGCAATCTGCTGTGGGCTTAACTATTCTGAGTTATTCTGTGTCATCTGCAAATTTTGTTACCTCACTGTTTACCCCTTTTCCAGATCACTTAGGAATATGTTGAACAGCCCTGATCCCAGTACAGATCTTTGGAAGACCCTGCTCTTTTCCTCTCACCACATGAACACTGACCATTTATTCCTACCCTTTGTTCCTGTTTTTAACCAGCTACTGGTCCATGAGAGGACCTTCCCTCTTATCCCATGACTGCTTACTTTGCTTAAGAGCCTTTGGTGAGGGACCTTGTCAAAGGCTTTCTGAATGTCCAAGTGCACTGGGTCATCCTTGTCCATGTGTTTGTTGACCCCCTCAAAGAATTTTAATAGATTGGTGAGGCATGATTTCACCTTTACGGAAGCCATGTTGACTCTTCCCTTACAGATTGTGTTTAATTATATGTCTGCTCTTTACTGTAGTTTCAACCAATTTGCCTGGTACTGAAGTTAGGCTTACTGCCCTGTAATTGCTTCTGGAGCCTTTTTTAAAAATTGGTGTTACATTATCTACCCTCCAATCATCTGGTAGAGAGGCTTGCTTAAGTGATAGGTTACATACCATAGTTAATAGTTCTGCAGTATCATATTTGATTTCCTTCAGAACTCTTGAGTGAATACCCTCTGGCATTTATTACTGTTTAATTTGTCAATTTGTTCCAAAATCACCTCTACTGACACTTCAGTCTTGGACAGTTCCTCAGATTTGTCACCTAAAAAGAATCACTCGGTGGGGGGGAGGTGTCTCTCCCACAACCTCTGCAGTGAAGACCAATGCAAAGAATTCATTTAGCGTCTCCACAATGGGCTTGTTTTCCTGTGCTCCTTCAGCCCTTCGATTAGCCAGTGGCCCCACTGGTTGTTTGGCAGGTTTCCTGATGTATTTACAAATTTTTTGCTGTTGGTTTTTGTATCTTTATCTAATTGCTCTTCACATTCTTTCAATTTGATTTGGAGAATACCATGACACCTCCAAGACTGTGTTACATTACCTCCTACTGGTTCAGACCCCGTACTGAACTAACACCAGCCATCTGTAGTCAGGGTAGAGTATTTATTATGGTCAGAATAGCAATGCTGCAAAGCAGCCGGGTAGGGGGAGTTTGTGTTTGAGAGGGAGTCTGGATGGCAGGGAAGAAAAGCGACAGATTCAATGAGCAGCTGTTTTCCTCCTGAAAAATGTGTCAGTAGTGAGCTGGTAACAGTACATTTGCTTTAGAGCACCAACATTAGAAATTTGATAACATTATATGAATGAAGGCAATGGCTTGGCAAGACAGCTCCTGGAAGGCATGTTTGGGCTGTAATCGCTGTTGAGATGAGCTCTGCATCTTGAATACAACAGGACTGGGAGGAGGGAGATGAGAAAACAAAACAAGAAATGCAGGCCTGGTGTGGCTGCTTGTCTCTGATGTGGGGAGGATGCATACTTGCCCTCCAGGGCTAGTTATGATTTATACCAAGGTTGGCTAATTCAGGTTCCATTCACTATGTATAGATGTGTTCCTTGTTTTCCTAAATGATGGTGAGGAAGAGATGCTCTTTTACACTGTTACTTGGATTTGCATAATAAAACTGGAGCGAGGGATCTGGTGAGACACTCCGATGATAGATTTGAGGCTGTTTTGGAATCTTATTCCCAGGGGGAAATAACGACTGCCTCATTCCCTTTATGGAGGAGCCTTAATCACTATGCCAAGCTGTGCGATTTGGAGCAGGAGACCTGGGTCTGCTGGCTGTGCCACTGATTTGATTTGTGGGTTTGGAAAAGTCACTTAACCTTTGTCTCAGTTTCGTCCTTGTCAGTCTGTGGACAATGCCTGTCTGCCTACCTCATGGGTGTGTTGTGAGGATTAGCCAGTGTATTGCAAACCCTACAAAAGGGCTAGGTTATTAATTATTATTTATATTGTAAAGTGAAGCAGAGTGGCACGTACTGGGCTCCTTGTTCACATAATTCTAGATCATTATTGGTCAGTGGAAATGAGGGACGGAGAGAGATGAGTCTAGAGATAATTTTTATAGAGAGTTTTTTTTTAAATCCTATTTCCATAAGTCCAATTTTCTATGTTTTGCATCATTGGGCAGGTGAGTTATTGGGTTTATAGCCATTTAAGTTAATTGGGATGTTTAACGGGGTTCCCCTGGAGTCTGTCAGGGCCATTGTCCTGATGTGTACGTGTGCCTGGGCCTTGCCAAATGTTTCGCCAGCAGTGATACAACCCAATAGCGGTTCTGTGCTTTGGGGAAGTACGGCTTGAGGATAGCCACTGTGAGCCACTGACAGAACGGGAATACTGAAATATCTTCCTGGTGTCCATGCTGTGGTGGCATCCCCGGGGTGCAGCCTGGGACTGTGGGACCGCTGTGCCCCCTGAACTGTCTCCAGCCTGGGCTGTCCCTCACAATGCCCTGCTAGTGACCGGCAGCAATCCGTCCAGGCGTTGTGATCACTCAGCACAACAGCATGTGGAGCCCCACACCCAGCTCTATTGCATGAATGCTCCCAGAGCCACTCATGGATCACACCGAGACAGGTACCCGAGCCAAATCCCCCCAGCACTGTACCCCAGGAATATACCATCTTGCACTGCTCAAACTGGGCAGTGCAAATTTATTCATCGGTTCCCCACTTCATCAATGGAGAGTGGACAGACACCAGCCTTTGCAAACCTGAGCAGATTTGCCCCACACTTCAGAAAAACTCACTGGTAAATATAAACAATTAAACAAATTTATTGACTATAAAAGGTAGGTTTTAAGTGATATTAAGTGATAGGCAAAAAGTCAGAGTGGTTACCACAATAAAATAAAATATAAGCACACAGTCTGAACTCTCAACATTATTAGACTGGGCAGCAACTAGATGAAGCAGTTTTTCTCACCCCACTGGATATTGCAGTCCTTAATCTTCAGGTTCATTCTTTAAACCTGGGCCAATCTCCTGTGTTGGAGTCTTGTCATCTTCTCAGTGTCCTGGTTGCTTGCAGCAGAGGTGGGGGCAGGAGAAGGGCCCATTCTTTATCCACGCTGTCTGTTTTATACCCTCAGTCCATGTGCTTGGGGAGCAAAAGTCCAGGCATGTCTGGGGGGCATTGCTGAGTCTCTCCCAGCAAGGTTGAGCAGTTCCCCGCCGCCAAAGTGCCCCGAAGACCCAGATCAGAAGGACCCCTGCTGCCGAGGACGCAACTTCAGAGGAGGAGCTGTCACTGATTACTGAGAGGGAGTGCTGCCACCTAGAGCAGTAAAAACCCTGGCGCCGCTCCTGGGGTTACAGTACGCTCCCCCAAGGTATAGAATGTTACGCACGCACACTAGTCTTAGGGGAAAATGTGCTCGATCCTAGTGTCCTGATTGATTCTCAGTGCCTCACTGTGCTCTGTTATCCCAGAGTCATGCCGCCCCATTGTGTGCCCCCTGCTTGTCCAGAGATGAGTTGACAGTTATGGGCCATGCTCAGGGCACTGCAGTACATGTTTTTGTTAGTGGTATTCTCATAATCTTTGTGCCCACTTGGGAGTGGAGTGGCAGCATTTCAGAAGTATTGATTTCTGAGGGCTTTCTGCCTGCTGGCACATGCCAATCATGGAGTTTTTGTCAGGGGTGAACGTTTCTGCTGTGGGAGCTGATCAAACAGGAGAGTAGGAATAGGAGCTGCGCTTCCATTAGAAAAGAGCCAGGAGCTCATGGCAGAGCCCTGGCAGTGTAGTTGACGATAGAACGGAAAGGTGGGTTTGTAGATTTGTGCTAGTAGTAATTTCTGAGTCCCTGACGATGTGGGGGTGGAAGATGCACGTTGTCAGGAACAGAGTTCCTGGGTTTTGGAGGAGGGCCCTTAGGGCAGATGCAGGATCTGCTTCAACACTTATGAGGCTCAGTGCATGTTTCTCCACAGCATTTCTAAGCGCTGACCTTTTCCCTTCTGTCCAGGTAGTGAAAGCATTCCTCTCTTCCCATCCTGATTGTCATATAAGCTCACCCCCTCTACACACCCTGGGCCCCCATCCCAGACAGAACTGCTTTTTATACAAAGAGCTTCTTTGTAGCCTCCTATTGTGCCATATCATGCCGGTCCCTCTTTCCCCGCTACCTCCAATCCTTTCCTCCCTTTCAAGGCCCTACGGTACTTTGTCCTTCCCTACTTAACCATCCTGGTCACTTATCACATCCCTCTGCAAACAGTGACAGCCTAGGTACCTCATTTGTCTACCTCTCCCGCAATGTCTCTGGGCTTTATTCCAAGCTCTCCATGAGCTGGTCCAAAGGCCACTGTCCTTTCTCCCCTAAAACCCACTTCCTCTGTGATGTCCTCAAGAAATTAGCCAATTAAAAAAATTATTTAAGAGAGAAATTCCTTGCTCTGTCGTGTTGTGCACTGGCTTTTGCAGAGTCCTTTACCCTCCAACCCAGCCTTACTACGTTTCTAACCCTTCATCCCCTCTGCATCTTGTCTCAAGCGGGTTTGGAAACTTCTTGGAGCCGGGATTCTGTTGTATCTGTATTGCAAGGGATCTGAGGATCTAAAATAAACCCTCTGGTGAAACATGTTACACAGAGAATGTGTTTGCTGTCCATTTTGTTTTTCCTGAGCTTGGAAATGGTAAAAGGGATTTTTCTGCCTTGCTGTGGAAGCTTAGCCAATGAGCAGTGGGAGGAGTAAACAGTATTTAATTTAAAGAATGGCATTAAGCCATTTGTTAACAGGCACTTTGTTAAACAAGGATTAAAATGTGTGTTTGATGCTTTTCTTGCTGTTTGGAAACCTTGTTACTGAGTGGTTACTGAATCCACGTCTTTTCTCAGACCCATCTATCATCTGTCCTTCTCTGTCCCCTCAGCTTTCTCTCTCTCTCTCTCTCTCTCTCTGCCTGGAACAGTAGAAACCCCAGGTGCAGGGTTCTCCTTGATGATTCTCGGCTCTGTGGCCTGAGATGAATGGGACTCCCCAAGTGCTGAAGGTCCGAAAAGACAGTGGTAGTGAGTAAGAGCCCAAGCCATCTCCCCTCCCATGGCCACATGCCACCATGTAGCTTAACTTTCTCGCCACTGGACCCTTTCAGTCCTTGACTGAGATCAGCACCTGTGTAGGTGTACGTCACCTTCCCACTCGGCACATCTTCCTGGGGTCTTTTCTGCTCCCTCCCTGCCTTCCAGTTAGGTCGTCTTTTGCTTTGTTTTTATTTTGGTGACCACTTGCTCTGGCAGCGCCAACAGTGCCCCAGGCTCCCGCCTCCCAGGGACTCTGGGGGAACTTTAGTTCTGTAGTTCCTTAAAACTCTCCTTTTCTGTGGTGCCTACCGTGGCTAGGCCACTGCCCATCATACTGTTCAGTATCGTCTCTTTGTTCCCTTGTGCTATATCAACTAGTCATCTCTTATCTTGTGCTAAGATTGTCGGCTCTCTGGGGCAGGGACTGTCTTGGTTCTGTGTTTGTACAGCGCCTAGCGCAATGGGGTCCTGGTCCATGACTAGCGCTCCTCGGTGCTATGGTAACACAAATAATAATTGTGGCATTGAGATGCCAATGTCCTTGTCCTGATGCTTTGACACCCTGGCACGTTGCCACAAGGCTTGGCCTCATGGTGCTCCAGAGTTCTCTGTTGTGGGCTTTGGAGCACAGAGTTCATGAACACGGCAAGCTTTGCCTATGATGTGTGAATGATACACAGACTATGGGCTCCTCATGAATTGTATCTATGGATATTTTGCCATGTTCATTGAAGGGTCACATTATGTAGTAAATAATTTTAAGATTATCTACCGAACACATCTATCCTTTTTTCAGTAACAGCTGGTCCAAAATTTGAGAACAAATAGACTAATCATTAAATGTTCCATTAAAATTACCCAGTTTCTTTCAATAGTAAAAACAGCAGAAGCAAGATTGTCTTGGCTCAATGAGTGGGAAAAAAAGAATCCCTCTACTGTTTCAGCATGGTATGCTAGAGTCTGGGATATCCTTGCCATGGAGAAAGCTCACGCATCAGATTAGTGTAAAACAAACATGATAAGATGCACTTTTAGACATGTGGATGCCTTTTGTATATCCAAAAAAGGAAAATTCAGTAGTAGCAAAATATAAAGCTTTGCGGTGTTCCCTTTGAATACTGAAGGTCGTAAAAGCATTAGAAAGTGATTCCAACAGACAGGTACTAGTAGTCACTTTTCATGTTATTGTTCATAAACACTTCATCCCACCTGCCTGACACCTTGCCCCAAAAAGAGAGAGATTCTTTTCCAGCAGGCGACTGCACATGCAAACTTTCAGGTGGAAAGGAGCTTTTGACTTTGCCTGGAAACTAGAAAAGAGGTCAAAATCAAACATCATCATAATTCCTTAGCGTTAACTACTGTAGTTTCATAATCAAAATCTGTATTTTCATTAAAAATGAAGTTTGATGGCCTTCATGCTGTAAACAAACCCCCTAGAGAGCAATTGAGACTGCAGTTAGACAGTTCACACCTTGCACTGCAATTGTTCACATCTTTCTTCAAACATCTTAACGTTAAAGCCTGATTAGCATTTAAATGATGACCCTGTTAAAATGGTTTACCACTGGACAATGTGCAAAACACATTCATCAGTAGCACTTGTCCAGTGACTGGCATTATGTTCCATTTGTCTGTAGTTAGGTGCTACCATTGCACCTGCACCTTTGACAGTGAGAGGTTCCTGCTTCTCTACTTTCTTTACTTTGATGGGGACACTAGGAATGTGCTTTTCACATAGGAGTTCATGTGTAAAATAGCGTTGATCCTCCTATCTACAAAAATCTTCTTTTGGATATGGAATTTTTACTAGAGTATTTATTATTTTGTCAATGCAACTTGGCCAGTTTTCATTCATTACAGAAAATTGTATAGTCCAAATTAAATGTTATAGGAACCATTTCATAGAATGTATTTATCTCTTTAAAAACTAGCATGAAGGTGCCAACTCTGGGGATTGGGATAACTACATTTTTGTCTCTAATTTTCTATAGTATTGATACCAATAAAAATGATATGGTGCCTTGTATTGTATTGTATTTGTCTTGTAAAGTGCCTCATTCATAGTTTGGGTTAGGTGTGGGTTTTATACATTATATAAAAGGGATAAAAGTAAAAAATAGGTCTTAATGATGAGACCCCTTGTACTTCAGTCCTGTTGGATCACTTAAACTTCAAAGATTGACCCACATTGTGTAATTGACTATACTGGATTTACTCTTGTTCTAATTTCCAGTTTTCTGCCAGAGTAAATTCTGTTATGGGATATGCTTTCCTGATTTATACAGTGGATCTTAAAACTTAGGTTTCTGGGACATAATCGTATGTAACTTTGACTGTAACACACCAACAGTGTAATCCAATTGATCTTTGAGAGCTATTGCCTCATCCAACAGTCCTACCATTAATGTTGTGTTTTGGCGAAGGCCTGTGATTGCTTTAAAACTTACTCCTATGAACTATATTACATATTCATAGATTCATAGATTCATAGATTCTAGGACTGGAAGGGACCTCGAGAGGTCATCGAGTCCAGTCCCCTGCCCGCATGGCAGGACCAAATACTGTCTAGACCATCTTGGCCATCTTGGAACCGTCCACCAATAGGCCACGCCCCCTGCAAACCACGATATTCTCCCTGCTGAGATAGAATAAGTGCAAGCCCTGAGGGGCTGGGGGGGGCAGGGGTCCCCCAAGTTTCTGGTTCAAGACCGGCCCATGCAGCGAAGTCAGAGTCGCATTAGTAACCCAGGGTCCGGTTCGTTCCCAGCTCTGGGGGACCAGGCAGGACGTGAGCCCGGAACCGGATCAGAATCGGCTCCTGGCCGCCCCTCCGGACGGGGCTGCTTTGTTCTGGACGCTGGAGAGAATCTTCTTCTGGTGCCCAGCCATGTGTGTGTCTTGGTACCAGAATAGTGTTGAGTTTAGACTTTTCTGAGGCAAAACTGTTAGTCTTCATGCAATGAATTTTTAAGTATTTTGTTATCTTTTTGATTATTTTGTTACATTTTATTATTATTTTGATATTTTGTTAATACTTTACGTCTGGTGACGTTACATTATCTAGAGTCTTGCTGTTTGCATTATCTTTGATACTTTTGCATACAAACAAAACTGCCTTTGATGAAAACAAATTTCTTCTGTCTTGCGAAGACTGGAGACAACAGTATATATAGTCGTCCTCAGGCTGAGCAGGAGAGACGCTGCGTATATTTGATCATAGTGAACACGTAGAATTTTATTATTGCAAGAAAGCCACTGCAATCCTGTCTACTTCTGTGCTCGTGTGCTCTGATTTTTGTATCCAGATGAGTATTTGAGGTATGAGGGGAGATGGAACGCATCTGCCTACTCCCAAAGAAGTGGAGAATTTTTTATTCGAGACGCCCTCTCTACTCGCTATAGTGCCACAAAAAATAAAAATATATTGGTTTGGTGCTTGTCTGCTTCTTTAACACACTACTTGTTATCTAAAAAGGAATGTTTTTGAGAGTTTGCCCTGTAGCAGATAAGGTCTTGATACTCTTGGACCTAGTTAACCAAGCCCTTCTAGATATTGTCTGAGATTACTGAGGACACAAGGAAGAGAAAGGGAGGAGAAATGGGCTCTACAGAAAAAGAAGTTTAATTCCACTAGATACTTTGTGTTTGTTTTTTAGGATTAGCTACTTGCCATAATCCTCTTGATTAAGGATTACGATTCCTGTAGAAGTGTGAACCAGATGAGCCTCCCAGTAGATGACTGAATACCATGCACGATTTACAATACAATGTGGGTTGGTAATGGCCTTTCACAGGCTGTTAATCTATACAGCTAAATGCAAGTAATATGTGTAAGTACCACATTCCCTACAGCTAGCATCTGTAGACAGGGTTGCGGGGAACTGATTGATCAGAAGCAAACTGAATTTCAGATTAGGGTTTGATTGTTTTGTTAGAAAGATGGTTATGAATCATAAACCAAGGAGAGGAAGATGCTAAAGTGAGTCTTAAATTGTGAAGGAGGGTCAGGAATTCTGTTCCACATAGTGGGTCATCGCAGGAGGACCGACTGCCCCACCACTGTGGACAGACCGGGAGGAAGATGCAGTGATGTCTGGTACCTGAAGAGTATAAGGGAGCTGAGGAATAAAATGGAATGTGGCAGAGTTCGGTAATTCTATGAAGAAGGTTGACAACCATCTGGATTTTTAAATGCGAGGTAGATGGGATAAAATGTTCTTTTCCTGGGTACGTGAGTGCAGAACATTCACATTTTAAAAAAGCAGCACTCCTAAATTTCAGAAAGCTGAATAAAATAGTCAGCGTATTCATCTGGCAAAAAAGCCAGGAGTCTGATGGGGCACCTTTGCATCCCATAGGGATGAGAGGTCTGTCTGTCTGTCTGCTGATCTCCAAACTGCGCTATTAGGCTGTTGCTTTTGGAACAATCTATTGGTTTAAAATTCCTGAACACACTCAGTGGGTTAAAATGGAGGAAACACAAATTCAGGTATGAGAGGCAAGGGCCTCCTCTCTCTGGATCATCAGGTAGCCTGTAGGGAAGCAAATCTTTAGACCCACATGTTGGCTAGTGTGCCCAGCCTGAGAGAAAACAATCTTTCCCTTGCACACCAAGAGATTGTAATGAACTGGGAGGATGTTCATACTAAGTCATCCAAATTTAACTGCCTTCACTTTCCCCAAATGTCAGTTTTATTTAAGAATAATTTATTTTCTAACCTTGGAAGAAGTTCTCCCGCTTTCCTATTTACCAAGTATCTGCAGTTTGTGTATTTTGCCAGTCCTGCCCCATAATAAAAAGAAGCGAATTAGAGTGACACAGCTTTTCAGTTTTCCTTTAGAGGAATAGCTCTGTTACTAAAAATGCTCTCTTGATCCATGGTAACATGCACTGAAATGTAGCAACACCCTTTAAAATGAGTATCTGCTATGTGACTAAATTCCCAAGGCATGAAAAGGGTAAAATAGAATAGAAAACTGACTTGATAGAGATTAGTTCTTCTAACTGAACATCATCTGTGAGCCAGCAGAAAATATTTTTCACACAGTGGTCTGCCAAACGAATGCCTACTAAAGAAATCAATCTGTTTAAACAAATTTATTGCACCAATTTATTATTTTACCACCAACTTTTCAGAATACAACAGGATCCTCTTATGTGAATGAGTCTTAGTTTTAATGTTTTAAATTAGTGGTTTTAAATAGGGTTTAATTAGTTTTAAAGATTAAACTTTGTTTAATGCTCTTGTAATAAAGAGATTGTTCTGAAAAATAACATTGCTACGGGTTTGAAGGGAACTTTGCCTAGGGAGGTGCTCTAATCCTGTCTTGCTACAGGCTTTCATGTGCCCTGGACAGCTGGCTCTGACCTCGCTTTACCCATCAGTAAAATGGGAGTGATGCCCTCCTCCATCCTGGGCTTCCGAGGGGTAATTCATCTTTGTACCATTTTCAGAATCATGGCTGGAGGGCTCTGTACAAGTGCAAAGTATTAACATAAATGAATAAATGCTAAGACTAGAAGGGACCATTGTTGTCAGTAGGCTTACTCCTTGTGACTGCATAACATGTGCCCTAGAATTCCACACAGTCATTCTTGCGCTGAGTCCAGTAACGGGCGGCTGAGCTAGAGCGTATCCTGTAGGTCTCTTTCTAATTTTGATTTTAAATGATTTAAAACTCTCTTAAACTTCTTCCACTGGTTCATCAGAATTCGTGCTAAGCGGGCTCTTGCCCCTTCCTTTCTTCTCCCCTTTCCACCAAGTGGGTGCTGTCACCGCTTTGATACCCCCAACATGCACAGCTCTCTGTCTTTGGTATGATGCTCGTTTAATCTGCATCAGTATTCCACTGGATTGTGTCTGGGCATGGCTCTGTCTGCGAGCTCCCTGCCCTGCCAGCCAGATGTCCGTTATAATGAAATTTAAAAAGGGGGGAAAATAACAATAAAGGCAGAGAGTGTAATGTTATGGCTTGGTTTGACAGGACCTCTGCTGCTGCAGCTGCCAGTGCCAGCCATGGACTAGATTAATCTGTATTCCAACACACCACTACCGAAGTCCAGATCGATCTAATTAGGTATTTTAAGAACTGCTTGCATCCTAAATCTTCCATGTCCATCTTCTCTAGGGAGGTCTGTGAGGTTCTAAAGTGATATTGGACTGAGAAGAATCTCTGGTGCAGTAGGGGAGCATGTGCCATATGTGACCTACCTAGAACAGAGGAAGACTTAAGGGCCTTGTGCATTGCTCAGACACAAAGGCGAGTCATAGCGTTGGTTACGAGTTTAACGGTTTAATCACATCTGGCCCAATACAATGGAGAAGATAACGTTATCTGCCAGGATAGAGTATGGCTTAGAGTCCAAAGCAGAAGCTTTTGGTGACCAGCTCTGCTTTGCACTCATGCATGTCTTTGCAGACTCTTGGGAATCGGTTGCGTCCACACTAGGAAAAAAGGTGGGTAGTTTTGATGTGTTAGCAGGTCAAAGGAAACAGTAGAAGTGAGCCTACTATTTACCTCCGCTTACTAACAGGCCTTGTCTTCATTCCAATTTCCCCTCCTGTTGTTTACCGTGGGTTGGCTAGTAATGGTAAGAACACACCTTTTTTCCCTGGTGCAGACCAGGCTTTTGTGGGTCTGGGTTTGACCCTTTTTCAAAAGAGAAGCATCTAGGCCTGTCTTGCCAGGTGATTGTTCTGGGTGGGGCATCAGGGTAGGTAGCACCTTTGGCCTCTAACCTTCTTGTTTCCCTCCCCCAGACCAACATTTTCCATTCAGATTTTGCAAAGTTTCCACATAAGAGGGCCAGTATTTATGGAGTTGATTGAGCTGCCTCAGGTGTAATCTGAGGGCCGTATGGGACCAAGGGAGTGATGAACTATGGCTTGTAGATGTAGGATGAGGACACAGCTGATCAGCTGCTGGTTCCTCTGTTGAGGGACTCAAAGCAGCAGCAGTTTCTAGTCAAGTGTGAGAAGATGCACCACTTACATGTGTCTGGGTGTGTGCTGTATCGTGCTGCAGGTTCCTGGAAAGCTGTGAATGTGCCCTGTGGTGCCCAGAAATGCAGACGTGTTTGGGCTAGTACATCTCGTTGTTCCTGCAGGCATCTTGATTTAATTAAGTAGTGGATTCAGCCAAGCTTCATGTCCGCTTCGGTTTAAAATAAGCCAAGAATTGTCTGTGGCAGTTCAATTAGCTGCGTTCCTGTGCTGCCCATAGGTGCTGGTATTAATTGGGCAGTAGAGCGCATTAGAACATGTTCGTCGGAAATAGGCCAAGCAAGTGGAGACTCTCCTCCTTTTGGCTCAGAAATATTTTAGACTTGGAGAATAATTATACCATCATTTGGGAAAAGAGATTAAACAGAGAAGGCCAGATCCTGCCAGTGCTACCTGGCATAGTGCTCACTATTAAAAATGGTCCCATTAATGTCAATGAGATTGCTCCCAGTAGTAAGCACTACACCCACTAGTAAGTGTTTGTATGGCTGGGCTCATAGTTTTTGTTCATGCCATTGTATCATGAAATAGGACTTCACATCCATGTGTCCGTAGAGGAAGCTATAGAAAGTGGGCAGGATAGGTGGTGTAGCCAAAGAATAAACACTGAAGCATTCTTAAGATGACTCTGTGTCCTTGTGGTTCTCCATAAATTCAGTGACTGAAAAGGTCTGAGGGGGCCTCATACATAACCACCTGATTGTGAGCTTGCGGGAGGTGCTGTGGCTAATATGTAGATGTTTAAGTAGAGGAATATTGAGGAGGAGAAGGGGGGTGACGTTCAGTTGCATAGGACGTAGGTTACACTGCTGTTGGAATATGATGTTTTAAAAAGGAAAGCCCAGAGAAGAGCTGCAAGAATCGACAGGAAGTCTGGAAAACCTGCCTTATGGCTTGAAGAGAGCAGCTTATTTAGGTTATCAACGAGAAGGGTAACAGGTGACCTGGTCTGTGTGTGTAAGCACCCTACACAAGAGAGGGCTTATAACAGAGGGCTCTTAAATCTAGCAGACAAAAGCAACAAGATCCAGCGACCGGAAATTGAAAGTCGAAAAATTCAAACTGGAAATCACATTTTTAATAGTGACGGGAACTAACCATTGACCAGCTATGAAGGGATGTGGTGGAGTCTGTCATTTACAGTCTTTAAATCCAGACTGGATGTGTCTTTAAAAGACGTACTATAGCTCATCCAGAAATAAGGGGCCGGATGCAGAAATCACTGGGTGAAGTCCTCTGTGCTGTGGAGGAGGTTGGACAAAAAATCCTACTAGTCCCTTCTGGCCTCTCCATCTGCGAAGCTAGGTAGACAGACCCTAGGGCGTATCAGTGACAAGCCCACCTTGTCTGTATTCCTGAAGGAATTGGCTCGATGTTCAATTACTGACTGCAAATCCTAAAGAGGGGGGTGATGCACAGGAGAGAGTGAGACTGGTACATGGGAGCAGGATTGGGGGGCAGGGGGTCCTCATATTAGAAAAGATCAGGCTGTCCCGGTACAACAGGGAGTGAAGCAACTTCTTACTCCACTAGCAGCCCCCTCATAGCCTCCTCTCTCCGACACAGAGCAGGTGAACTCTGGCACGTCGGAAACACTGGCTTGCTTCTAAGCCAGCCGCTAGGACGTTTACAACTTTTTTGAACGCCGTCCTCCTCATTTTAAGGACAAATGGGCTCAATAGCATTTGGGGTTTTTTGTCATCCTTTTTCTACATGGACAACTCATTTGATATGGGGGGGGGGGTGTGGTGTAGTTGCCTCTTGCTAACCTGAAAGCCCCTCTGCCGTGAGCCTGCATTCACACAGGCTGCCTGATGTATCCATGGCCATCCTTCACCTCCATTTTATCCTGTCGAAATGACGGAGCAGCTGAATGGTGCCGGCCACCAGATAAACCTGTTATCTCCTCTGCTCTTCCTGCCAGCAGCTCTCCCCATCTCCTTGGTGCATGAAAAACTGACACCACCTCCAGCAGAAATCTGTTCCTGAGAAAGCGACATTTATTAGTAGCAAATGAAACTGTGTGTATCTAGTTTTTTGTGGTTGTTTTGCTGCCCTTATGTGGCACGCAGATAACCTGTGGTGCAAAGGGGCAGACCCCAAATTGGGGCATGGCACACTGATTACTTAAGTGACTGCAGCCTTTTAATGAAAAGATGAGCTGTCAGTTTATTTGAAAGTGCCATGCAAACAGATAAATGCCGTTTGTTCTTTGTACACCAGCGCAATTGAGTGAGGCTTCTCTTGGCTGCAGGCTAGGCAGAATTGTGGAAATGCATGTTAATCTGGTTTGATGGCAATGAGAAGATGATCCCTCTTCTCTGTATATTGCATTTTCTTCTGTGAAAATAACAAACCTTGACACCCCTCTCCCCCCTCCCGTCAGTGAGGCAGTGGAGGAGATTTTTACAGCCACTATTTCTCATCAATCTTAATCAGCAGCATTAAAGCAAAGACATCATTGAGAAGTTCTAGTTCAGAATACATTGAAATGTATAAAACCTGAGGTCTGTACTTAATGCATACTGGAAGGCAGGAAGCGATAACAAATGATTCAGTGAGGGAGAGAAGGTGAAGGCTGTCATTTTCTCTGTGGCTTTGTGCTTGCTTTTATCTGCCCTTATTTAAATGTTGCCCTTTGGTGCACTGCCCCATATCTGACATTGGCACAAACTCTGCAAATGATTTGCACCCCCTGCAATGACCGTGCCTTTAGTGGGGTGATGCAGGGCATGTAAGTCAATGCAGTGTATACCTCACTGCTCTTGTTTTCACCGCCTCCCATGAATCTCTGTCTCTCCTCTTCCACCCACCTTTGTGCCCCCAAATAAATGTGAATCCAGGCTCTGTCAGCACAGCAGTCTGCCATTGTCAATGTCTTAATGGGCAAGATAGAGGAGCCGAGGAAAGCGTTACAATTGGAGAATTGGGCTAGAAAGGAATGGAGATGTTTAATTCACATTTTATTTGGAATACATTTAAAAACCTAGATTCTACCACAGAATTGTAGGACTGGAAGGGACCTCTAGAGGTCATCCAGTCCAGCCCCCGGGACATATGCAAGCACAACCTGTCTTACAGGCAGGTACATACCAAGTAGTTAGACACCCACATGAAGTAAACTGTGGGCACAAAGAGGGAAGTCCAGTTAAGATCAGGCTGAAAACCAGGCCCTGTGTGAGACCAGATTCTGCCTCGAGCGAGGTTGGGGCTGTGTCTGGGTGTTCCTTCTAAGGCCAGCAGGGAGTCTTCCTTTCCTACTTAATGTAGCTCCTGGGAAGCCTTGAAAACCAGCATTAGAGAGCCACAACACACCCTAAAAGCAAAGAGGCCTTGAACAGAGCTTTCCCTTCCTGTGAGATGCTGAGTGACCTGAACTCCCATGGAAGGTGCCCAGTGCTTTGCAGAATCAGACCCTGGGAGTGAGACTGCTGCCATGTCTTGTTAGCAAGGATCTGGAGAGGAGATTCTGCTGTAACGTTTGACAGGGAAGAGCTTCTGAAGGAAGTGATGTGATGCCTGCCATGCTCTCTCCCCTTGCTGAAAACCCTGTTTTTCCTGTGGCTTTGGAGAACAGCATCTTGTTGTGGGACATCGGCATAGCTATTCATAAAGAGAACACCTTGAAGCTGTGACCTGCCACACACAAGAAAAGAATCCGGACAAATTTGAGGTGCTTAGTTCAGTTGCCCTTCAGACTCTGAAATTTAGTGGGGTTGAACATGAACTTGGGTTGCCTCTTGTGTTTTTGCACAGTTAATATTTTATTCTGTTCCAGGGTTGGGCTGTGAAAATTTTGACCCCTAAATGGAATCTAGAAGGCTGTAGAGCAGATTTATTTGTTCATTATTTCCTTGTGTGTTGTGCTGAATTTGTATTCCGAACACAGGATTTTCTGTAAATAAGAGGTTTGTTTGAAGGTTTTGCTCTAGCTAATGCCAATTAAATCTCTGTAGGAGCTGTATTCTGGCGTTCTTCTACCTTCCTTGAGCTATGTTGTTCTAACAACTGCTTGGTAACGTAAGGGTCACTCAGCTGCCAGTGCCAGCTTCTGTTGAATGGAGCCTGGTTTGGGTCCAGTATGGCTGTTAACCGTGAAAGAAGCAGCAACGCCATCCCGTTAGCTAGGATAGGAAGTGCCAGAAGGAGAGTGAATGCTGCTGAGAGAGACCTCAGCCAGGGGAGTTAAACGGAACTAGGTTTGGGCTGTATTTTATAATGTCCCTTTTTTTCAGGGCTGCAATTAACAGCAAGAAGATTCCAAAACAGGTTCAAAGGGCTGGTCTACACTGGGGGGTGAGGGGGGGAATCGATCCAAGATACGCAACTTCAGCTACGTGAATAACGTAGCTGAAGTCGAAGTATCTTGGATCGAATTACCTGGGGGTCCACACAGCGTGGGATCGACGGCTGCGGCTCCACCGTCGACTATGCTACCGCCACTCGTTCTGGTGGAGTTCCGGAGTAGACGCGTTCGGGGATCGATATATCGCGTCTTAACGAGACGCGATATATCGATCCCGGATAAATCGATTGCTACCCGCCGATACAGCGGGTAGTGAAGACGTACCCAAAGTAACTAGGGTTACCATATGTCCTCTTTTTCCCGGACATGTCCGGCTTTTCGGCAGTCAAACCCCCGTCCGGGGGGGAATTGCCAAAAAGCCGAACGTGTCCGGGAAAATGGCGGCTCTGCTCCTCCCCGTCTCTTCGGCTCTGTTTAAGAGCCGGGCTGCCCGAGCGCTACCGGCTTCGGGCAGCCCCCATGCCTCCAGACCCTGCGCCGCCGGAGCCCGGGAGGGGAAGTGCCCGGCTGGGGGCGCAGGGTCTGGAGGCAGGGGGGCTGCCCGAATCCGGTAGCACTCGGGCAGCCCGGCTCTTAAACAGAGCCGAAGAGTCGGGGAGGAGCAGAGCCGCCGCGGCTGTTGGCTCTGCTCCTCTTCGGCTCTGTGTAACTGACAGTGTCAGTTACACAGAGCCAAAGAGGAGCAGAGCCTCCAGCCATGGGGGCTCTGCTCCTCTTCGGCTCTGTGTAACTAGTTACACAGAGCCCCCGTGGCTGGAGGCTCTGCTCCTCTTCACCTCTGTTTAAGAGCCGGGCTGCCCGAGAGCTACCGGCTTCGGGCAGCCCCCATGCCTCCGGACCCTGCGCCCCCAGCCGGGCACTTCCCCTCCCGGGCTCCGGCGGCGCAGGGTCCGGAGGCATGGGGGCTGCCCGAAGCCGGTAGCGCTGGGGCAGCCCGGCTCTTAAACAGAGGCTCTGTGTAAAACAGGGGCTCTGCTCCTCTTCGGCTCTGTGTAACTTACGCAGTGTAAGTTACGCAGAGCCGCCGGAGCCCCGGAGGGGAAGTGCCCGGCTGGGGGCGCAGGGTCCGGAGGCATAGGGGCTGCCCAAAGCCCGAGCGCTACCGGCTTCACGGTTTGCTGGGCAGCCTCCAGACCCTGCGCCCCCTCCCGGGCTCCAGCTGCGCTGGGGAAGCGCCGGCCAGGGGCGCAGGGTCTGGGGGCTGCCCGGCAAACTGTGAAGCCGGTAGCGCTTGGGCAGCCCTTTCCCCCTGGCTGGGAGTGGGAGGAAGGAGGGGGCGGAGTTAGGGTGTGGAAGGGGCGGAGTTGGGGCGGGGCTAGGGGTGGGGAAATGGGCGGGGCCAGGACCCGTGGAGGGTCCTCTTTTTTTATTTATGAGATATGGTAACCCTAAAAGTAACACAAAATTTGATACAAGCCTAGAGGTTTTTTCAGCTTTCAGCTAGCTGGGAGAAGAGACAAGACACCTAGAGACCCATTCTTGCAACAGCTTCCCCATTCTTTTATAACCACACCCCAGATCACCCATGTGATGGACAGGAAACCCCTGCAGCTGGAACTGAAAGTGTGCCTCTTTTACACCTTGTCCCAGAGAGGAAATGATCTGATATTCCTGACCTGTGTGCAACTCTCTCTCTTCACCACCAGAGCATGTCTGTTCCATCCTGGCCTCCCTGCTGCGGAATCTGAGAGGGCAGCAGAGAACGCGGCTGCTAAATAAATTCACGGAGAACGACAGTGAGAAGGTTAGTGCGCTGGATGTCCAACGGTGCTCCCGCTGTTGGAGTAGAGGGCAGGGGAAGATGCTTAGAATTGGCATGGTGCCAGCATTTCAGTGGCCGTGGGCCAGCCTGAAAAATGGGTCTAAGTTGCTGTATCTCCAGGGGTGGGGGGGGGGAAAAAAAAACCCTACCAGTAGCAGTGAGACTTGGGAATATGCTAGTTACTTGTGCTAGCTGCTGGCCAGTACATGGGCTAGTGCTCTTACGTTCTGCACTTGTATCCCTCGCCCCTTCCATGGAGTGCTTCATCCTTAGCAGGAGTGGCGTTTGGGCATGGAATTGTCCCAGAAGTACCACCAGCTGATGGGTACCCATCTGCAAAGAAGCAGCTTTTTCAAACAATCAGGTCATCTGCTCTGACTTCCTGCATTCCACAGCCACTGAAACCCCCCCAGTTCCCCCTGTATTGATCCCAGTAACCTTGATTAGACTAAAGCATTCCAGACCTCAGAAGACCAAACTGTTGTGTGCCCCAGGGGGACGATAGGAAGGTGCACAAACGTCCAAGGCCCAGCAAGATATACCCAGCTGATCCCAGCAAGTGACCCACACCCAACACAACCAAGGTCCTTGTCAGTCTAATCTGGGGAAAGATTCCTTCTGACTCTGAAAATGGTCATCGGTGTGAGCCTGAGCATGTGAGCAAGAATCCCCACCAAGCATCTGAGAATTCCCAGTACTGCCTCGGTGCACAGTCCACCCCGCCCTTAAGGATTATCGTGGTCCCTCTGTGCAGAACACACCCATAAACCCTCAACGTGCTGTTCACATGCCTTCCCCATAACTGGTTCTCCCAACTCCGGAAAGTCTCTCATATTGAAAGGCCTTGTTTAATTGCTTAATTCAGTACAACAGAGAGGGCAGCCTTAGCCTCTAATGTGTAACAGCGGTCTGAGTGGTCGCAGTCTGGCTGGACAGACGGCCACACATGAGCGGCGGGTGGACCCCCCTTTGGGGAGGCTAGCCCCCAGCCCCGCCCCTTCCGTACTGAGGCCCTACGCGCCCCCGCTGTGGCTGTGGACCTGAGCCCTCCACCCCAACCCTCCCACAGCCAGAGAATCCCCAGGCCCTCCCCCACCCCTCCACTGCCGGAGGAGCCCAGGGCCAGCCCCAGCCACGCCGGCCCAAACAGTCCCAGCCATGCCAACCAGCCCACCTGAGCCCCGGGCTGGCCTGAGCCGAGAATGGGAAAGGCAGCGTGCCTCCCTTCCCGAGACCTCCTAGCCACCCAGCGGCAGAACACTGAGCTTTTTATATGCGCTATGCAGGTTCCAGGGTGGCCGAGCAGCCGGTATCTGCTACCCAGCTTCCCAGGCTTCATCAGTCATCTCTCTCGAGTCCAGGGAGGTGACTGATGAACTCGGGAAGCTGAGTAGCAGATACCACCTCCTCAGCTGCCCTGGAACCTGCATAGCGCCTAATAATAAGTAAAAACCCACAACCTGGCATCCCATGGCTGTGTCTTCCCTGGCCTATTACACCTGCTGCATGTAGGGATCTGGGGAAAGTGGAGGGCCACAGATCAGAGGAGTGGGCTGAGCTCATGGCCTGGTTGCCCACCTTCTAGTGGGAGCTGATTGGATCCCATTGTGATAAGGTGTAGAGATCACTGGCATTTCAATCCAAAGCATTCACCTGTCCAGCATTGGCCCCTTCCCGCTCTCACTCCTTCCCGTGTCTCTCCTGGGAGTGGCAGAGCTGCAAGCTGCTTTGTGGGATTTCTGGGAGGACGAACAGTGGAGTAGGAAGGGCTGAATACTGAGTGGAGTGGGCCCTTCTCTCGCTTAGGTCTGTGTCTCTCCTGCCCTCACAGGTTGATAGGCTGATGGAACTGCATTTTAAATACCTGGATGCAATGCAGGTGGCTGACAAGAAGATAGAAGGAGAAAAGCATGTATGTATCTCTTCCTTGTGTTGCCAGCCCGTGTCTCTAACACCTCTTCTTCCTCCCACTCTGAGCCCTCAGCCAGGGAGGTCTTTTTTTAATGTCCTGCACATGGCACGTTTTTGACTTGGCTGCCTTCTACCCACCCTCTTGCAAACAGCTGAATGCCTGCTTGCCTGCCGAGGAGTTTCTTCTGGCGGGGTGGGTATCCTCTGGGACAAGGTTGTACACAGGGGTTGACTGGCACGCTGCTGTTGGGCAAGGAAGACGTGAATCTCTGTGTAAGAAGCAGATGTTCCTGTCTATAGTTGCTCAGCAGCCAGATTGGTGAATTCCAGCTAGAGCACAGTGAATCCCCGAGCTCTGGCAACACAATTCACCACTCCAAGGACAGGCACCTGTGCTGGTGCCCCATGGGCTGCTTCGCGTCACGCCCACAGACTCTATCCCTTGTACAGGGCAGGTAATGAGAGAGCTCAGGGCGTTCTGCCTGCTGGGCTTTCTGGGACTACATTTGCAACGAATTCCTGCCTCAACCAAGCCAGTGCTGTGTGCTGAAACTTGCGCTTTGCGGCTCGCCGTGGTTTCCTCTGAGGGGTCTTCATTTACCACAAGCTCTGTCCCTGGACTCACTTTCTTTGGTTTTTACCGTATTTTTAAAAGTTCCATATCTGCTTTAGATTAGCCCTGTCTCTAAAATGTGCCCGGCCTTCCCTTCCTTCCTCTTACCCTCTAACTTCTAACTGTCTGCCTGTCACAACACTGTTCAAATGGCAGTCACCTTTTCCTGCTCAACTACAGCTCCACCGTTGTTTTTCATTTGCTTCCAGCTCTGTAACGCAGCACTTCTCTGTCCTGCCTCATTAGCCTTCTCCAGACAGGCATCCTCATGGTTCTCACACAGCTACTGCTAGCAAGGCCCCAGCATGACTGCATTGAGCAGGGGGGGATGGTATTTTTGTCTGAGAAACAAGGTTAGAACCATATTGTAAAATAATACTTCAGCCTACTGGGTTAGGTTGGTCGCTCTGCAGCATAGTTGTCTAGCAAAGTTCTCTGGTGAAAATCCTTGTCCTCGCTGGCTAGGGAAGCTGATAGCAGGACCTGGTAGCAACAGCCGCATTTCAACACACGTGTAACTAGCTTGGCTGTGCTTCCACCATGCACAGGGGCTAGGTGTAAAGTGTTTTGGATTAACATATTTGGGTTTATTTATTTGTGTGTGTATATATATGTGTGTACACACACTGTACAGTGATTCCTTTCATTCACTTTTACTAGTCTGAAATGTTACTGGGGCTGGCAGATGGGGGGGAGTTAGTGACATGCAGTGTGACAGTTACATGGTAATAGTCAAGGCCTCCTTCCTGCCTCTTTAGAGTCTTGATCAGCTGTGAGGGAGCGTCTATCCAGATTAGATGGGGCTGTAGCCAAAGACTGGTGTTTGCGCCAGATACCTACAGTGGCTCGTTCTGAATGACATGAGCTTTGGTACCATGTCGTATTTTCTTGGAACTGAAGCTGAAACAGACTTTTCTGAAAGAGACGACGAGCGGTTGGAGTCGGGAAGCAGCTTGTGGAGCTGTTAGTGAGTTTGGCCCACTTCCCACAAGATTATCGGTATCCGCACTGAAGAGGGTGTGAAATTGATTAGCACTGACGGAGAGTAATCATGGCTGTGGCTCTCCCCAGCACATGAGCTGACTCTGCGTGCCGCAGGCTGCAAACCCCCCCCCAGTCTCTGACAAACATCTGTCTCCTCAATGCAAAGGCCATTCGCTGGGCACTGGCAAACACTCGGAGGGCATTCGAGCTCAGCAGCTTCGTGGCTGCTCAGAAAGGCACCGGGGTGAGTGATGAATTGAGTCACATCCACTGCCAGCATTCAGGCTCCAAATGGACAGCTGCAGCTCCACAAATGAACAGCGGCCTGCAGCAAAACCGCGTTTTCCCTTCCGTCCCCGCCATTGCTCCCGTTCAAACGCAGCAAGAAGTGATTGATTCTGTACATTTCAGTGTTGGTGGGTGGGGTTCAGAGCTCGAAGAGCAGGGCTAAGGGCACTGTCTGGCCCCTAGCAGAGTGTGGGCAGCTGCTGCTTAGAGCCCTCCCCCTCCTCCCTCCCCTCACTAGCTCCGTTTGCTATTTATAGAGCATCTTTCATCCAAAAGGATCTCAAAGCATTTAATGAATATTACGCCTGCAGAATCCCTTTAGCCCTCGGGCAGCTGCCAGCCAGCACGTGGTATGAAGGGGAGAGGGGCACTTGGGGCCCAGGATACTTGGGTGGGGACCTTTCTCTTACAGTCAGTGCCAGGGTTCCTCAGCGTCCATGGAGAGCAGACAGCACCTGTAGTTAAACTGCGCAGGACTCGCTTCATTTATATGGTAACGATGAGGGGCTGAATTGACCCTGCCAAAGGTAGAAATATTTCACCTTTGAGGTTTGCCCCACTCCCTGCTGTTCCAGCTCTGGGCCTCTCCTACTTAGAGATGAGTGGCATTAGGAAGCCCTGGGCATTCACCGAGCTCAGCACATTTGTGACAGATCTGTTCCACGTATGCTGTGCCCAGCTCTCTTTGCTGCCTGACTTACCTGCTTTAGGGGCATGGGAAAAGGGGACCCCCTTGCAGCTCAGATCCTCCGTTAGCGAAGTGCAGCTAGAAAGGCAGCACCCTCCCTGCAGTGTTCTCACCACTCCCCTATGCCAGCTGCCCGTCATTTGGAATGGCTCGAATAAATGGCTCCCTCTTACCCTGCTTCCCCTAGCTCTAGCGATGTTTGGGAGAGAGCAGAAATGTCCCCCATGTCCTTCAACCTTCTGCAGCACCTTCCATCTGAGCATCGCCAAGGCCTTTACAGGTATTCAGTTACGCTGCAGTTCCTTCCTGTGTAGAAGGTATGTGTCTGCATCCAGGGGCACCGGTTTGCACCTCTTCAAGGCTGGCAGGCAGCAGCAGAGCCAATCGGTGACCAGCTGAGGGATGGTCCAGTGATTAGCACGCTAGTCTGGGCTGTGGGATACCAGGGTCCAAATTTTGCTCTGCCACACACATCATGTGTGTCCCCGGGCAAGTTGTTCAATCTCTCTGGGCTTCTGTTCTCCTCTGTGTCGTGGGGAGAATAGCTCTGTCCTGCCTCCCACGGGTGCTGTGAAGTTAAATCCATTAAAGATTGTGACTTGCTCAGATCCTGTGGTGATGGGGGCCATAGAAGGGGGATGGATCACTTGATGATTCCCTGTTCTGTTCATTCCCTCTGGGGAACCTGGCACTGGCCACTGTCAGAAGACAGGATACTGGGCTAGATGGACCTTTGGTCTGGCCGTTCTGATGTTCTAAGTACCTAACAGATTTTTAGCACCCTCTGCATGCTCTCAGCAGCTCCAATTTCCTCTTCCCCTCATAGAGGCAGGTCCCATTGGAAGCAATGTCCTTTTTTGCTCCACCATGGTGGCACCAGGGAAGAGGCTCAGGAGGTGTCCTAACTGCAGCACTCACATTAATGCTAAAACAATTGGTCTGAAAGCTGTATTGTAAGCTCCTCTGGGCAGCGGCCAGGTCCCCAAGATGAGAGATCTTTCCAACATTTTATACTGTAAACTTCTAGGGAAAGTTTTATGGCGTATGTGAGCAGGGGGTCAGGCTGGGTGGTCATGGTGGTCCCTTCGGCCTGGGATTTTGTGACTCTATGAATCCTCCTGTTTATCCCTGTGCTTCATGGGCCATGGGGAGAACAGGAATGCCTGCATTGTCCTGAACATGCTCATAAGCCTTGCAGCTCTGCGTTAAGACTATGACTATAACCAAATCTCATACTGGGGCTCAGGACAGAATCCACCCCCATATGCATGATTGCCTTGATGCATTCTGGGTTTTTTTTTCACTTTCTTCAGCAGCATCAAAGATTGGCCAAAGTTGGAGATGGGGCTTAGGACAGCATGGACCAGTTCTCTGAGGTATACAGAGAATCCTTTCTTTGATGCCTGGCTTGTGTGTCTTGCTTACCTGCTTGAGCTCAAACTGGTCACCAGATCTGAGGTGGGAAAGGAATCTTCTCCCCTCCTGCCCTGGTCACGCTGGCTGGGACACTGGGTTCCTTTGCAGCGGTGAGTGTGGTTTGCCTGTTAGGTTCCTGTGGTCATCTCACCTAAACAATTCCCTGCCAGGGTAGGGACCTCAGGCCTTGGTGGCACCTCGGTCCCTCCTGTTCTCTATCTGTGGACACAAGTTTAGTCTTTTGAGGACTGCAATGCGTTAGTCTAACTGAAGTCATTGGGCTCAGCGTAGGGGGTCTGAGTGAAACTGACTGGCCTGTATTACACAGATCAGACTTAATGGTCCCTTCTGGCCTTACGCTGTATGGAATCTATTACATTAATAAGTTTGTCCTACAGGTCCTAGAACAATGAGTCCCAATCCTGGCTGGGATCTGTAGATGCTACTGTAATATTAAATCTCTGTGCATTCTCTGTGCTGCCAAGGCCATAACTGAGTAGCAGAAGCCCGGCAGCCCCTCCCAGAAAGTCCTGTCCAGCCATTTTCCTTCACAAGACAGCTCAAAGTGGCTGCTGATTTTGGCAAAAAGTATGGCATGCCGTTCAGTAACCCACGAAGGGCACTGTGACTCCACCCCTCTATTGGAAACGTCCAGTTATGTGTAAAGTTGCCTCCCCTTCTGGACCAGGTGCTGAGGGACAGTAGATAGAGGTTAGAGATGCATCTTCCTTCAGTTGGTCATTTCAAGATGGTTCTGCCATCAAATGCCCCCATCAGAGGGGAGTAGAGACAGTTTCTGAGTTCATGGCCCTGTTGTGTCCCTCCCACTTTCCAGGGAGGCAGGGGGTCAGTCACCACAGCACAGTGCGCATTAGTGGTTATTCACAGGGGTTATGGAATAAATTTCTGCTCTCCTTCTGGTTCCCAGAAATAAGTTGTCTCCCCTCTGGATGCCTAGAAAAAAGCAAGTGCATTGGACACTAAAAACTGCAGAAGTGGGAACTGGGAAAGGCTTGGAGGTGTCTGCTTGCTTTGTTTTGGAGGCCCCATTCGGCTCTGAAGTGGCTCAGGGAGCGTGGTCTTGTAGAAGTAGGCAAAGAGAGCAGAGACTCCCCTAACGCTGATACCCACAGGACACCTACCTGCACATACCTACTGTACACCAATCATCAAACCGTCTAACATTGGTGCTTGGCCCTTCAGTACTGTGCTCTGCCACTCAGGGTCAATATAGTGCCCGAGGCCTTCACCGAGGTGATGGGCGTGAGGGGAGCTGCCCTCAGGTTTTGCTAAGATTCCATGCTTAGAGAGGCTTAGCCCTCTTGGCCTTCGCCTTCTAGGTAACTTCCTAGGCAGAGCTTCACTCATGCTCCTAATTAATCTTCTGCAATGAAGGGCCCTGTTCCCAGAGACTCTGGATCTACAGGTCCATGTCCCCCAACAGGTTCATTACTGCCTGGGCTGGGATGAGTGAGACTTCGATCTACTCCTTCCGTAGATGGATGAAAGCCACGTTATGCAGGGAGCTTGAGAGGCTGGCTTAGGCCTAGTCTTCACTTACCGGCTGGTCCGGCGGCACGCCATCGAT
This sequence comes from Malaclemys terrapin pileata, assembly GCF_027887155.1. Taxonomy (NCBI): domain Eukaryota; kingdom Metazoa; phylum Chordata; order Testudines; family Emydidae; genus Malaclemys; species Malaclemys terrapin. The sequence continues at coordinate 1,370,741 of NC_071516.1, forward strand.
GTTCTGGGATCGATTTATCGCGTCTGGTTAAGACGCGATAAATTGATCCCGGATCGATCCCGGAAGTGCTCACAGTCGGCGCCGGTACTCCAGCTCGCCGAGAGGAGTACGCGGCGTCGACGGGGGGAGACTTCCGGCCGCGTCTGGACCGCGGTAAGTCCGGACTAAGGTACTTCGAATTCAGCTACGTTATTAACGTAGCTGAATTTGCATACCTTAGTCCGAAGTCCGGACTAAGTGGGGACCAGCCCTTAGTGGAGTAGAATTTGGCCCAGTATGAGAGTTGGCTTCATGTCAGTATGGCGGAGCTATGCACTTGCTGCGGGATTGGAAGTGATCAGGCGATGAGTTAGCAGCATTCGCCCTAACAGCCATGAGAAGCCAGGGACTTCCTTTTCCAACACCAGTACGTCTTAGTGCTTTTCAGACGAGTTTCTAGCAAATAAAGCCTAGAAAATATCGAAGTCTTGGCTTGTGAGGGAAGTGTCTTGTTCTCTCTCAAGCTCTTTAATCCCTTCTGTAGGAAAAGGTGCAGAACCCCCTGGGCTCTTAGCTCCGTCTAGAAGGAGATATAATTATAGGCAGCAGTAACCGCAGCGAGCTCTGAAAAGGGAAGAAAAAGGCAAGAAACGGTTTAATATTTTTTTTTAGTTCCACAGAAAATTATGCTCAGCAGGTTTATTCAATAAAATGTTCTCACCAGATACTTTGCACTATAATGACTTACAAATTACATGCTAATTGTGCTACGGTTAAGTCATTCCACCCTTGAAAGGACAAGATGGACTGAACTAGAAGTGAAGCAGTGTCCACAGATTTTGATAGCTTAAATGGGGATTTGTATTAGTCTGGCATTTGAGTTCAGTTTGAATTGCATGGAATTGAATTGAGGGCCAGAGATAATGAGGGGAGTTAATGTAAAGTATAAGCAGTGTAACTATGTTCCCTGGAGGGCATGCAGATTGCAGAATCTGGCTACAGTTACGCAGTTGTTTGGTCGTCTTGCTGTCTGTATTGTGAGCTTCTTCAGGAACAAGCCAAGAGACTAAAGTGAGTTTTATAAGCTCTGCTACTGGGATTGCTGGGTCATTTAGACAAATCATGTTGAATGCCCTGTCACACTTCCCATTTCTAGCTCCCAAAGTTTACCGTATCTGCATATGTTTACTGGTTCCCTGGAGGTGCTAGGCATTGTAGCAAACAGTGAGCTTTTCAGCTATTGCAGATCGGCCGCTCAGTTTACAGATGCACAAGCACGTCTCGGCAAGTAGGCAGAAATGAAGAAAACTTCACAGACAGTACAGTTGCTTTCTGTATGTAGGTTTGAGCTCTCAGCTGTCACCTTCACATGACCTAGATGTAGACCTGCCCTTTTGCCTGCAGTAGGAGCTGTGACCCCATCCAGGAGTCAGTCCCAATCCTGCATTTCAAGGAACATGATGGCAAATCAGTGTGTGAGAGAAACTGGGAGATCAGAGTGTCTGTTTTCACTGAAATGACAGGATGCAGGAAACAGGCTCAGTGCATCTTTGGCATATTGTTCAAGAACACAGGCTGCATGGAACAAGTCACTCTCCTTTGGTAACAGCGTATGGGGCCTGCAACGCCTTTTGGACTCTGAGTGAATTTGCCAGGGCCCTTAAGGCTGTTTCTTTACAATTTTTTTGAAACAAGATAAAAGATGTGCTGTTAGCTAACACGTTCTCAAACTCTAGTGGGGACGAGGCTCCGTAGGGGAAAGTCTAGACTTTCACTTAGCCACCTTAGCATGTGTTAAAAAACATACTGCTTTGGCTACACTTGTCTTTAGAACATATGCATTAGCTTAACGTTTCACTTTTAAATCGCAGTTTAGACAGCTTATAGGACTCCCCTAGTGCATGTGGGTCACAGCAGCATAGCTAGGCCCTACTGGGATGTAGGGATGGAATGCCAGGTCTTTGGTGTTTTGTAGTATTATCTGTCTTCCCCTCTCTCCTTTTGCTTTGGACATTGTTCCAGTTCACTGTATAATTGGGCTGCTGTGGTTTGAAAGGAAATTGCAAATCTTTACACTTGATCCTGGTCATTCCTGATCCTCCTGGTGACTGATTTACACCCAGTTCTCTGTTGCCTGTAGGATTGGCAGGAGGAGCCATGTACTCCGCTCTCCGTCCCACGGGCTTCTCTTTTTGTTCTGGGCTGGATCAGGCATTTCATGGTGCGTGAGTTGCTGGGGGATACCGAACTCACAGGATGTGCTGAGTGCCTCAGTCATGAAATCACCTCAGGAGTGTGGCAGACATCCTTCTTCCTTGCCTTTCCCCTCTCCCCGCGTGAACCTGCCCAACACGGCAGGGTGAAGGGAACGAGGGGATGAGCTGCCTACATTAGTGTAGGATCCAAGGCCTAACAGCAGTTTTCATGTCCATGCCTGAAGTGATGTATAATGTTCTGGCTTTTAGCTCTATGCTTTTCTTAGGCTTCTCAGGGCTGGTTTACACTGGGAACTTACCTCAGCATTGTTACATCTCTCGGGGGTGAAAAATCAACACCCCTGAAAGACGTAAGTGTATTGAGCCTGACCTACCCCACCCCCTGGTGTAGACAGTGCTAGGCCAGTGGAAGAATTCTTCCGTAGTTACCACCTCTCGGGGAGGTGAATTAGCTGTGCTGATGGGAAAACCCCTCCTGTTGGTGTGGTTAGTGTCTACACTGAGGCGCTGCAGCCATTTAAGTGTAGACAGACTTTCAGAATGGTGCAGTGGCATTCGTGACAGTCTGAACTGGTTCTCTCCCACCCTGCTCTGCATGGTCAGTCCTAACTCTCCTCAGATGAGAGAGATGAACTGACATAGATGTGAGGAGAAGGGTGTGGAGCATCTCTAAGACCCACTTTGCTACACTGTGCAGAGAAATGTGATCTCTCTACATGGTAGTAGCAGATCCGTCATCTTTAGATTTTGAGTCTTCACGTGACACTCTAGGCCTGTCAGTCCTCCCTCATTAGTGTGAGAGGAGTTCATTTGAGTTTCACAGAAGCCCATCTTCTTGCTGTCTTCTCCCATCAGCAAGGGGCATCTCAGTGAATATTGGTGGCAGATTAGAAATGGCATCTGTGTCTCAGTTGGAGGGAAGCAGCTTGATGGCTCAGAGAGACACAAAGTGGAAAGGTGGCTATTTGGTGGTGTACTGCGAGACAGATGAACATTTAAAGGGGGCTGTGGTTAAAAAAGACTGTAAATAAACGGCACCTTAGTACTGTACGTATCTCCCTGCAATGTGTCTCATGAGTTGTATCTGCTTAATTTGCTGGTACACAGCAATTTTGCGTCACTGTCAGTGCGGCAGAGCCTGTTCTATCTATGGACGGGACAAGCATCTTCTTTGCATAATCAAGCAAAGAGCTGAATGCTGCTCCCCAGATCTCTTCGTCTTGGTAGCGACGTACATAAGAGAAATAATGACGTTGCCTTTATGGGAGAATATGGGAATTTTTGCAATACCTTCATAAGCAATGTGCGACTCAGTTTGCGCGCTCAGTTGGTATCCCTACTCACTGAGTATTAAGGGGTTAATTTCTCTCCGGGATGGGGAAGGTGAATATCATGTACACCTGTCTAGGTTGGAGCCAGTTACGTTATCAGGAACTGACTGGAATCAGCACAGGTGAATAGTGTGTCCTGAAGCGACAACAGACGTTCCAATGACTGACCAGTAGCTTTCAGCGCCTGGGAGCCGAGGAAGCTGACCGTGTGAACCGAGCGTGGCCAGGAGTCTGTTGGTGCTGCACATTGAGGGTCAGAGAGTGACTGAGAGGCTGATGACACCCAGGAGCCCCAGTGAGAGTGGGGGAGATGACTCTGCTATGGTGAACTGTGACTTGCGCTTGGCTTTGCCATTCGAACCTGGACCCTCCTGTGCTGTTGTGCAGCTGCCTGATAAACACTGCCTTGTTCTGTAAAGCCTGTTCTGCCTCCTTGCACCCTGGCCGCGTTGCCCCCTGAAAGGCCCAGCTCTCTGTCAGGAATCTGAATTCCTTTGGACTCTGTGCAGAGGCACGTGACTGTAGTCCGAACGCCCACATTGTGTTGCCAGGCGGCTTGCCCCTGTGAAAAGCTGCGCTGAGGGCCTAGTGAATAATGGGGTATTCCCAAAGAGACTGTAAAGGCTGGGGTGTCGAACCCCTGTAAATCCACAACTGGCTGCAGCCCCGGCAATCCGAGAATCTCACCCGTTACTTTGTGCTCAGTGTACGAATGAAGAGCTGTCGCGGGCGATAGGCCACGGGGGGACAAGGAGCTGCTGTGAACAGAACTTTGAGAGCATTTAAAGGGCCAGCACATCCCTAACGGACTATGTACGTTTCAGGTAGCCAGTTGGTGTACCGGGAAGTTAATAGGAGCTGTGGGCGGGCTGTCAGGAGTCCCCCCCGTCCCCCTTCCTCCCCCCGCCGAGCATCCCAGGCATTTGACTGGCAACTGTTGCTCTCCAGCCACAGGGTAAACCTGGAGCTGAGCAACCATTGCCATACAGGGGGAAATGTCTGGGCAAGCTGCACGGTGGTGTAGCCACAAGCTCTCCTCACCCCCAAAATCCCTACATCCTGGGGCATAGTGAGCTCCTGAAGAGCTTACTTCGGGGTGTCCGGGCCCCCAGCATGGTCTGTAACCCTCTATAACTGCCACTCCTCCCTCCCCCCCCCCCCCAAACAGGAGAGCCCTGTTCCTTTGGTTCTGCTATTGGAGACCTTTGTGCCTGTGGCATGGTGGGCAAGTGTAGAGGGGAAACAGGAAGAAGCGTTCGCCCCAGGACAGATTGGGCATCTCCCCTGAACTCAGGAATAAAGGCTGCCCTAGGAGCATAGCTTTAAATCTGAAAAGTTCTCCGTCCCTGCTGGGGCTGCCGCAGAACTCCTCGTACTGCATGGGCTTGTCATTGCACGAGTCGGTCTTCCTGCCCGTCTCCCGATCAGGCTTGTTTTAGTTGGGCTCGAGGATAGTTATTTTTCCTTTGTGGGGTTGCCAGTGAGTGACGACTCACATGCAGCAGATAGAGCTGTAACATCCCACTCCGCAGTGCCGCCATCCATCACGAGCGTGCTCGGCCTGTGAGGCCTGGTGGCATCCGGCGACCTCTTTGCAAGATGCCAGGAAGCCTGTCCTAGTGCCAACCTCCTGAACTCGAGTGGGAGGGAACTCAGTGCTTGTATAACATTCAGAAGCCTTTCCACAGGCAGCAACATCCTGCTTTTGAACTCTGCACAGCCGTGTCTGTGTCCATTCTTCAGAGAGCTGGAGTGTATTAAAGTTACCGGGGACTGCTAGAGTCCAGGGTTTTCTGCCCCTTGGGCATCCCCGTGTTGTCGATAACCCAGTCGACTTTAAAGCCTTTTCTGAGTCTCACACATGGAGTCCGTCGGAGAGGACTAACTTCTTTCGTCCCACATATGGCCGGGTCAGGAGATTTGTCTTCCTTCCCCGTTTTGGAGGCATTAGTTGAGTTGTCTAAGGCATGTAGAGCCGTCACTGAGAAGAGCCCTTGACTATCTGAAGAGGAAGACTAACAGGGTAGCAGACTGTAGGACCCTGCCTAGGAAAGCAGGGCTGGGGTCTCGAGTCACACGATTAAGATGCTGAAACCCTGTGTTAAGATGCAGGGTAAATATTAAGCTCTTGTCTATGCTAGCAAGGGTTTGCCGGTAGAGCTCTAATGGCAAACCCTGCTCGCGGAGAGACCGCTTATCCTGGCAAGAGCTCTTTTGCTGGGGTAGCTTATACCTGTTCCCTGGACAAAATAAGCGATTACTGCCGTTATAGCTGTGTCTAGCACAAAGATCTCCGTCAGGAGTAACCACACTCCTAACTGACAGGTGTTGGCAGTATCTCTAAGTGTACACCAGGCCTCTGCCGGCCTGACCGGTGGGCACAGTTAGCTCCAGCCAGGACCGGAAGGTGGAGGGAGTCTCTCTTTGGGCCCCGAGACGACAAAGGAGCTAGGGCAGAGGAGGTCCTGGAGGAAGACTCTTAAGAGCAGGGCAGGGACAGACGCCTTAAGATTGTTAGTATTTTGGGCAGTGGGGAGGAGTGAGATGGATAGCTTAGCGCCCCCTCTCCCCCTTACAGGATTCTGTAGGGCCCTGGTAGCTTGATTCACTGGTGCTGGCCTGCTGTTAAATATCTCACCAGGACACACACTCTGCTTCCCATAGATGTGTTAAAGAGGGGCTATGCATGAGGCATCTGCTGAGGGACACCTCCTGAGTACTGTCTGTGTCCTAGCTCAGCTTGTCTCCAGCAGACGCTATGCTCAGCAGTTTGTAATGTGAGAGTCTGTTGCAGAGGTGGGAAGGGTTAATTCTCCTCCTGGTGACTAAGGGACTCTGCCTGTAATTATATTGCAGAGTTAGGCTCAGAAAGACAGAAAAAGTTGGTAGCCGAAATCAGCTTGTGGCACTTGTGACCTTGTGTGCATCTTTGCCTGCAGCACGCACACACACAGGACGTTCTCCTTGCTGAGCATTGCAGGTAGAGTGTACTCGCTGGTGATGGCTCTAATGAGGAAATATTGCTCTGCTGGTTTGTGCCCACCTGCCAGACCACTGCATAATAAATCAACCGAGCTGCAGAGCGCTCGCAGGGCCTGACAGGCTGCTTCCTTCATTTTCTAAAAAAACTCCACTGTGAAGATTGTGAAAGGTCACACGTGCCAGGAGTTACAGCCGGCCTCTCTGAAAATGGAGGGTACATACCTATGGGGGTGGGTTTGGTGGGCCTTTCCCAGGAAGGGACTGTCTGAGTTTATTGCTGGGTTAGCCTTCGGCGGCACTTTGGAGAAAATGTTCCAAGCAGTGGGATGACTGAAGGGGGGCACTGACTGGCTTTGAAAGGAAGCTCTATCTGGTCCTCCCTGTAGGACAGGAAGTCACCATGCTGTAGAACCTTTCCGAGTGAGAGGAGTAAAAGGGGATGAGAGCGGTTCCCAAGGGATCCTCCTCCGGCCCCTTCAAAAAAACCCAAACAAACCAACCCCACACTCCTCTTATGCCAGACGCTCTTCCTGGCCTGAATGGGAACTGATCATGCTGAAATGACTGCTTTGGGTAGCATTCCTTAATGTGCTGTTCTGCATCGACCCCTTGTAGTCACTGTACCTACAATGCCCCAAAACTATCTGGCAGAACTTCAGCAGGTGCAACTGGCACAAAAGCCAGTGGAGCTATGACTGTTTGTACCAGCTGAGAATCTGCTGCATGAATGAAGCTGGAATAGCCAATAGTTTAGTGGTGGTGAATCCGCATACTGTGTAGACCTCTAGGCTTGGTTCTGTCTTGTTCATGTGGCCATGAGAAGCATGGCGCTCCAATAGACAGGCCTTTGAGTCTGGTGAGGGTTAGTAGCAGCCCTTCACTAAAAAGTGACCTTGAGGAGAGAACTATGCACATTTTTCACATCAAAACTGGAAACAGTTGAAATTGATTTTTTTCACATTTTGTCATGGAATCAGAAATCAGCCTGACTTTGAAATACTTACAAACTTGTTACTGAAAAACAAAAACGTGCTCATTTGCAGGTGAGCACGTTTTAGAGGCAAAGGATGAAAGTTTTGCTCAGAAGTGAATGGAATTGAGTGAAATTAAATTCATTTTCAAGAGAACTATAATTTTGTAAGAAAAGTAAATGAGAACTTGCAGTTTTTAATGCATAAAGTATGGTCAATGAAAGAGTATTGGCAAATTTTTGCAAGTGTGAAAATCCTATGAAATGGAATTGGGACCATTTTTGTTTAAAGAACCCACCTTCCCCTTTTTTCCTAGTTTTACACAGCCTATTTTATGGGGAAATGTCAGAGATTCTTGGCCTGGAGGAGGATGGTGGACACAATGGCTGAGTTCAAGAGTTTGGGGGGTGGGAAAGCAGAGGGATCAGATCCTAGGAGTTCGGTCAGAGGCTCCATTTCCTAGTGGGGGAAAGCTGTGAATATACGGCAAAGCAGATAAACCCTCTATAGTGAGATTACAAAAATGCCAGATACTTTGAGTCTTTTGTTACCTGTACCATAGCAATATGGGGGTAGGGCGCTCTCTTGATCCACCTGATAACACCACCTTGTGCTATCCTTCAGGATATGGTGCGCCGGGGGGAGATAATAGATGATGACATGGAGGATGAATTCTACCTCCGTCGCCTAGATGCTGGTCTCTTCGTTCTACAGCTCATCTGTTACATCATGGCAGAGATCTGCAATGCCAGCGTCCCCCAGGTAAAGACACCACCCAAATCAGCCATGGGCTTCCAGCCATGACACGCAGGGCTCTGAATCCCCTCCACTGCTCCTCATCCCTACAGAAACTTCTCTGCACTAGAATTTTTTTTTTTTAAAGAAATTTACTCTCATCACAGTTGCACCAGTGGTAGCAACCATGGATGCACTAATGGGCCAAGAATGCCAGCATTGTTAGCACCACATCATCTAGACCAGCTCCGAGTAGGGCCAGCAGTCCCAGAGGTAGAAATGTTGGGGCCCTGTCTTACCATTGGAGGTAGTGCAATTTCCCAAAAGTCTCATGTAGGCCCCACCTAGGTCTCCTGTGAATTCCCACGGTATCTGATTCTGGCTAGGGGTCTCTCAAACCAGGTGATGTGCCCCGGTCCTTTGTGCACACGAATATGGAGCTTTGTGGGCTGGGGGTGGGCACACCTTTTGCAAACCCATTGGATGCGCCTTTCAAAACTTGTCTGACTGTGCACTGAGAGAAGTGGGCTTCTGAAGGTAGATGGGAGTTTAGAATGCTCGGGATTTTTGCACGCCTGCCAAGAAAATAAGACATTCATGGTCTCTCTGCAGCTGTGCTGGGAATGATGTCTGTTTGTCCTCTCTTCTCTCCCTACCAGATTCGTCAGAGAGTCCATCAGATTCTGAACATGAGAGGCAGCTCCATCAAAATTGTTCGGCACATCATAAAGGGTGAGTTTCTCTTGCTCACTGGTTTGTAGTACCCCAGTCATGTGCCTTTGCCCAGGGCCATCCCCCCTGAGAACAAGGGAATAGACAGAGCTTGTTCAGACTTAGCAAAGTTCTAGTTGAGTCTCATCTTTCGTTCCCATGGCCCCGCCCCGCCCCATCTGTAGCATATCCGTGTCCATGGCGTGTTAGTCTTGCTCTTAGCAACAGATTAATATGGATTAGGGCGGTAAAGTATCGCTCTCCAGTTTTAAGATGTAGCTGTTGTGATTTGCAGTCCTAGCTTTAATGTCGTGTTTGCAATAAAGCCGTGCTTATTTGGGCTCTACCATCCCAGCTCCAGGCCATCCCATCTCTTCTCCAACATAAATAGTCAACTGAATTGAGGCGCAGGAGGGCAGAGACACGGGGCAGGCTGCAGAGATGATCACCCGCAGGGAAGTTCCCCCTCTGACTTGCCACTCCAGGTGGCTGGTCCGTTAAGAGTCGGCTAAAACAGCGGTAAATTCCCTGACCGCCCAGGCTGCAGTTCCTTACTGTACAGTGCGGCCGTGGCTGGCTGACCCTGAACAGCTGGGTTGGGATCTGTGGGTGCTGGGGGATGAGGCTCTTGCCTCTGAGGGGAGGGGGAATGTCTCGAATGTGGTGTGGGGCTGTGAGTTGTGCCACTGTCAGTGCATTGATCAGGGCTGTCCTGGCTCTGAGTCCAGAGCAAAGAACAGCTGCTGGCCTGTCCCTTCTACCTGACAGCGTCGGTACGGACAGGAAGAGAGAGAGAACAGCTGTTCCCCCCAACACCCCTCCGTTCAGAGGGGAGGGCAAGGGAGTGAGCAGTGCACTGGTGCCATGGGGAAAAGATCGAGGTGATTAGGGACTCCGGGGTCCTCGGGAGTATTCTGACTGGGGGCCCTGGACACTGTCCAGCTGCTGCGGGCTGGCAGCCGTGGTGCAGAAGCTGCACACGGAATAGCGGGGCCAACCTGTGCTCCAGGCTGGTGTTCGGATGTCAGGGGTCGTGCACTTTGGGCCAGATTCATCCTTGGTGTCACTCCGCTGGCATAACAGGAGCTACCCCAGGAATGAACTTGGGGAAGCTGCCTGCCAGTTGGAGTACCGGGTTTAGTCTGGGGGAGTGGGGGGAGGAGTCCAACCCACTGGCCCTGCGTGTCCCCCTTGAGAGGCTAGTGACGGAGGACCGGGGGGGGGGGATTTCCAGCCCTTGGCACAGTGGGAGCAGGAATCCCGCACTGCAAAGTGGCATAACTCCAGCACCACCCTTGTGCATAGAGCCGTTGCTGAAGCCTCCCCCAGCCTCCCCCCCCCCCCCCAGTGTCTGGTTCACTCTCGGGGTGGGCGCAGTCTGGGATCGCCCCTTCACTGCATAGTCTTGCTTTCCACTCCGTGGGCTTCTCTCTTGTTCCATTTTTATTTTCTATTTTTGCATACTAATTAGGTGCCTGCTTTTTAGTTTGGTTTTATGGCCTACTTATTCTCCATGTTTCTCTGGCAGCTGATGGGTCCCTGGGGCTTGCTGCAAATTGCTTATCATGCAAGTGAAGCAGTAGGCCTCTTTTCCTCCGGTGGTTTTTCAGTGGGGGAGGAGTGGGCAGGGGAATAAGTGAATCTCTGCAGATTGACCAGGCAGTCCCCTGGCCTGTTCTCCTGAAGATCAAGCCGCACTTACAGCTGGAACGTTCGTGTTCTCTTCAGGAGTACTTGGACTGGAAGGGAGCAGATTTTGGAATGGAAGTTTGGCCTAGTAGATAGAGCACTGGACTGGGACGCAGGGGACCTGGGTTGTGTTTATGCCTCTGCCACTGGCCTGCTGGGTGACCTTGCTGAGTCACTGCCCTGCCCATGCCTCAGTTTCCCCATTTGTAAAATGGAATTGATGACCCTTTGTAAAGCACTTTGAGACATGCTGATGAAAAGGGTTGTATTAAATTGTGGTGGTGGTATCTAAGCTGGTCTCTACTGAAGGAACAATTGTTTAAATAGGGGCAGTTGCCCTTACAGGGAGGAGCATGGACTGGTGATTGCTGACCATAGAGGGGCCAGTCTGTCCTGCCTCTGCCCCCTTGTCATGCCATTGCCCCAGCCCCCAAGTGAGCCCTCCCGTGGTTTCAGAATGACGTCCTGATTGGTGAATGAGGCATCAGAAGCACCGAGATGCTACAGGGATGGGCCCACTAGGAAGATAGCTGGGAGGGAGGAATGTGTGTTAAAAGTTAAACCAAAGCCTGTTCTGTGCTTAACCAAAGAGAAAAGGCGAATGCTTTATAACGGCGCAAAATTTGGCCCATGTTCCTTCAGTGTATGTTCTCGGCTGTTTCCAATATCCTCTTATAAACCTGGAAATATTTCCCTATTGATGTTGACTGTTCTGTAACCATTGTATTTTCTTTTGTCTAATGAAACAGAAGCCAATCGTAGGCACTTTCTGTTTGCACAGTAGCAGCAGTGCGTACAGCTCTGAGGAAGCGCTGATGGGGCGGGAGTACACACACACACACACACACACACACATACACACACACACACACACACACACACACACACACACACACACTACATTAAAACCCACTCTCATTGGGTTTTTATCTGCTTTTTTTCACTCCATGTCATCAGCTGTTAGTGACCTAATAAACCATTTCCCAGCAAGTCGTTGTCAGGCTTAGTCTGACAATGCTAAATGCTTAGGAGAAAAAAAGAAAAAAGTGCCGCGCTTTGGGCAAACCTAGAAAGTCTGTGACTTGTTCTCGTGTGGGAGATTTCATTGGCTGGTAGTGGCCCCGTGGCGATTACATCGCTTGAGGCAAGTGCTGCAGACGCTTTTTCCTTAAACAAATCCTTACTATCTAAGTGAGCCGTGATCCAGCTCTGCCAGTGTCTCCTGCTCTGCGGAAAATGGCCACCGGTTCCTGCTTGAAGTGAGAGGAGCTGAGTAGCCTGGTGGTGTCCCACTGCCGGGCAGGGCTCTTGGGATGGAGTCCCTCCCGGCACTCAGACGGGGTGCAGAGTTCCCCTTCGTCCGCTAGTGAGCAAAGGCCAGGCCACTTGCTGCCTCGCTCAGGCACTCGGAGTCACAAAGGCCAGCAAAATGGCCTGCTCGGGGCAGAACCTGCACCTCCGCTTATTTCCCTGCGGGGACGGTGCCGGTATGTGGAACGCCTACACCCACACACGCACACCCACACACACACACCCCCTCAGCACCTGGCGTTGGTCTCTTCCAGGAGAGGAGTGTTACGGGTGGGCTGGGCCGTCACTGTGCTCACGATGCTCCCCCAGGCCGGGATGTGACCGAGAGCCTGGCAGCAGAGAGAGGGCATGGCCCTGGGTGCAAGCGCCAGGCAGCTGGAACAGGATCTGAGCTGTTAACCACGGGGTGGGAGGGGGGCTGTTCTCTGCTTTGTGCAGGAGAGCCCTCTGTCCTCAGGTGCTCCCCCCACCTCCTTGTCTCCAGGATGCCAGTCAGACGGACCCACTAGCAGCAAACCGCGGTGGCACCGGGCATCTCTTGTCGCAGAGACTATAGCAGTTTATAAATATTAAACGGATTTCTCCCAGAGGCCTTGGCAAAGAGCTCTCTGCTTTGTTTGTGGAGACAGAGAGGGTGCATGAGAGAAGGCTCCCACACCAACTAGCTTCTCCCTGTCCCCAGCCTTTTCAGTGCTCTTATAATGAGGGCTTTGATGGAGCTCAGAAATGTGTAGCAATGCTGAACACATAAATATTAAAGCAAACTTTCTTCTGCCGCATTGCCATTCAGACACTGAATACAAGCTGTTCTGTTTGTTTGGGAAGAAGGGGATGCATGAGAGGAGCCAGAGAGGCTGGAAAACATCTTCCTAGGCAGACAGCTTCAATTCACTGAGATGCTCGTGTCCTCAGCCCCAAATCTGCCTTTTGTTTTGTAATAATGTGTAACGGTGCAGGGTGCACTGCCTCTGGCTCTGATCCAGATCTAATGGGGGGGCTTTGAATGCGGCTTGGAGACAAGTCCTAAACTGTCTCCTCTCCAGATGATGAGGCTGGGGGATGTACTCGGGACTAAAGTTCTGGTCTCCCTGCTGATGTCCACCGTGCTAAGGAATGAGGGAGAAGAGCTGGAGCACCTATTCTAGTGCCCCATCCTTTCAAAACAAATCTTGTAATGAGGAGTCAGTAGATGTTTAACATGCAAAGTTTTAATCACCAGGAAAACGAGTCCATCTCTGTCCCTTGGCTAACTCTCCATCAGGCATTGACGTGAGTTGGTCACAGGCCAGGATACAAGTTTAGGTTCTGCAGGTGTGTCGCTGCAATAGGGGAGGCTTATCTGCCGTAGCATCTTGCTCAGGGCTTGGTTTTGTTTTTCTGCAGAGTACGCAGAGAACATCGGGGATGGGAAGAACCAGGAATTCCGGGAGAGCGAGCAGAAGCGGATTCTGGAGCTGCTGGAGAATTTCTGAGAACTCTGGGGTTGAAATCTGTGCGTCTCATAACGAGGATGCAGCCAGCATGCTGAGCCTTTCCACCGCCTGCTGCCCAGCAGAAATGACCTCTCGGTTAAACCAGTTCTAATAGGGATTTCTGAGACATTAAAGTTCATTTTTTTATTTCTTGTTTGATGTTTTCTGCCAAGAGACCTCGGAGAGGGGTTTGAGAGCATCGCAGACACTAGAGCAGCTTCATCCTGTGGCCTCTCTCCTGCCTACTGTTGAGAAGCAATCCCACAGCCTGAGGGCGTTGACAGCAGAGTAGAGGGGAAGCCTGGTTAGCTCGGGGCCTGGTAGTGAGACGCTCACCTCCAAGTAGCAGAGTCAAATCCAGCCCAGGGGAACACTGGTCAGGAATGTTACCACATTTCAGCAACTTGTGGGATGGTCTCAGACAAGTTCCACGGGACACACGCTTCCATAAGTGGCCCTGATTGGGCGCTCTTGTTGCCGGACTCACTGGGCCACGGAGACAGAATTCCCCTCTCCTAGGGAGGCTTAGAGAGCCCTACCTAGGTTGTAGCGGGGGTTAAACCAAGAGGAACGGAGGAGAGTGCACTTGCTCCGAGTTGGGTAAACGGTGCCCCTCAACATCTCACCCTCCTGTTTCAACCCACTGTCCCCCCGTTCTGTGGATAAACAGGACTCTGGCCCCTGAGCCATCGATCCGTGAATGTAGTGCTGGTGGGAAGGAGAACCCCAGATGCAAACTGTCCCAGCCGCACTGTGCAGGTCTCTGTTCCTTTCCAGGGAGTCACGGCAGGTGGGTTGCCTGTGAATTGCTGATTGCAAAGAAGCTGACCAAAGCCCTTTTCTCGCTCGCCCTTCTTCACTAGCAGTGTAATTCCAGATGTCAGCCAGCCAAACCCAAGTGTTTCTCTGAGCAGTGGCACCCAGCTGGGACGGGAGCCTGCTCAGAGCATTCTTGCTTCCTTTTCTGTGCTGCTAGAGTTAATGACGGTCATCACAAAACAGCAGAGCTCCAGTAAGCTGGGCTGTGCCTAATTTAGAGAGATTTGCATGCTGGCAGCATTCATTTTTTATCTCAGAAAAATGTCTTGTCAGGGAAGCTTAAAGGGTTCCTTCAATCATGACTTCAGGAGGCACCGCTGGCCTGGCTGTGTTGAATGCCATTACTTGGGGATCAGCAGGGGAGGCGTGGTGGCAGCAGCTACACAAAGCTGCAAAAACATAATGGTGGTGCAGAAATGATCTGTTCTGCCCGTTTTCCTCCCTCCTCCTTGACCCCTGTAGAAAAGAGGATCTTTCACCTTATCCTTTCAGAGATGGCTTCAGTTCTTGACAGTGCTGAACCCTGGAATTCTTCCCTTTCCATGGTGAACTCCTGCTTGCGTCTGGCCTTGGGACTTTAATACTGGAAGATGACCTGCTGGAAACCATGTTGGTCCTTCATTAAGCTGCATTTTGCACCAGAGAAACAAGGGGGTGGGGGATGGGAAAAGAGCTGGGTGGAGTAGCGGGGGACGGGTAGTAGTAATGAAAGGAATCTAAGAGCTACGTGTTTAAAAAAAAAGGGGGGAGAGAGGGACATGGTTTTGAATATGCTGAGTAGAAAAGAGTAACGTGAAGCATTGAATGCAGGCCAGGTTGTTAGTTTAGATATACACCTCTACCTTGATAGAACGCTGTCCTTTGGAGCCAAAAAATCTTACCGCGTTATAGGTGGAACTGCGTTATATCGAACCTGCTTTGATCCACCGGAGTGCGCAGCCCCGCCCCCCCAAACGCTGCTTTACCGCGTTCTATCCGAATTCATGTTATATCCGGTAGCGTTATATCGAGGTAGAGTTGTACAATTGTGCACATAATTTGCACTCAGTTACTGCAGCTGCATTCACACACAAGGGAGCCGTGTGCACAAATTACCCGAATTGGCTGTTTCTGTGCACAGTGACCCAAGCTGTGTCTTTAATCACAGTAATTGTGGGTGCAAGCTAGGTACATTCTGTGCACAGTCGCACCTCAACGCCGCTTCCTACCCGAAGGGCAAGATTCGTCCACCATGTCTGTGGCAGGAATGAGGGCAGCTTTCCAATCTCGCCGCTGTGGAGTGGCCTTAGTTTATAGCCATCTAATATTTGTTTTCCGTTAACTCTGTCCAGACCCTTGGCCTTAGCTGGGCCATCAAGTGCGGAGAGCCAGGATTGGGAGATACCAAAGGGCTACTGCTCTGCCAGTTAGTGGCTGCAATGTTTGCAGAAGTGCTGCTGTTAGTGGAGCTTAGAGAACACGGGCAGTGACCATTTTATTAAACAGCCTTTCTCTTTGTGAAACCTTCTCTTGACTTGATTAGCTATTTGCCAGCTACGTTTCAGTCTGCGGGTCGCTCAGTATCCAATTCTTGCAGCCAGCTCTGTGTGCTGTCACTTGGCCACATGATGTGGTTTCTGTTCCCTGACTAGATTAAAGTCACTCTGGTGCAAGTACTCGTGTCTGAGGTTTCACAGCCCCCGTTGGTGCACGTTCTCCATTAGCTCCCAGGGCTGTCTCCACAGTCAGTCGTGCCCGCCGATTCCTTCCCTGACTGTTTATGAAAGGGGAGGATGGGCAAAGGGAATTGGTTTTTTTCTTCCAGTGAATGTTGGTGGGGAAAGCTGTGAGGTTTGGAGGAACTGAATTCGCAGGTGCTTTGCCTTGTGTGCCTCCTAGTGGCTGTCTGAGGGACAGAAGTGGCTCTCACAGCTTTAGGGTCAGGGACAGATGCGCACCTGGAAGTGGGGACAGCTAGAGATTAAGGCTCTGGTTCTGGGCTGCAAAGATTGCAGAACCAGCCTCTTGAGGAACACAGAGCGTAAGGGGAGTGATGGGGGGAGGGGGTTCCCCTCTGGGTGGTGCAGGGGCAGCAAAATGGCCTACAGTCTTCCCCCCACTCTTCCTCCCATGCAGCCTTGAGTGCAGGGTGGTGGCTTGGGAAGTGAGGGGCTGGGGCTGGAGCACATGGTGCTCAGGCTATTCCAAGCTGCTGCAACAGCCTCTAGACAACTATTGCAGCAGAGGGTAAATTAGACCAGCCCTGAGGTTGCTCTGACTTACATCAGAGCCAAACCGGCTCCAGAACTGGGAGGTGTAATGCCACCTTCCTCCTCCT
The DNA here is from genome assembly GCF_027887155.1 of Malaclemys terrapin pileata. NCBI lineage: Eukaryota > Metazoa > Chordata > Testudines > Emydidae > Malaclemys > Malaclemys terrapin. The sequence goes on from NC_071516.1 coordinate 1,387,274, forward strand.
CCACACCCCTCCCCTAGTTCTTGCACTAGCTTGGCTGGAACAGTGACTCGGGGCCCAGACCAAGGGGGAGGTCGGAGCCTTATCACACCTCTTGTACCAGCCTAAATCCTCCAGAGCTGTAATACCCTCTTTCTGCGTTGTCTGCAGATCTGTTAGCCAAGACAAGGGGCTGTCACTGAGCACCCTTATCTGACCCGTAAAACCATCACAGAGACTTGTGCTTAGAGGGAGATTCAGAAGCAGCCTGATTGAGAAGTCAATTGAAGCACAAACAGGCCAATCTGGTTTCAAGAAAGGAGTAAATTCTGCAGATTTTTCACTCTCTTTTTCCCAGTGAAAGAAATGTCTGAGGGGATTATAAAAAGTTAAAATTCCAGTGCTTATCTGCACGCAAAGCAATCAGAGTGTCTCTTCCTTGTGATAGATGAGACGAGTGGTCCAGATGTCACTGAGGTATTAGCACAGAGCTTGTTATCTTGGTACAGGCTTTCTTAAAACAGTGGAGTGATTCTCTTGCAACAAGACGCTCCTTCTCTGCTAGCGACGAGCAGCAACGTTGCTACACTGCCTCAGCGAAGCCCATGGAAACCATCTTGCACAAATGTCCCCGGGTGTCTGAGGTGTTGGGGACTCCGGTGAGGCCATCGGAGGTTCCTAAATCTGGAACAAGTAGGCACCGTTCCCCTTGAAAATAGTCGCAGGATCCCTGCTCCTTTCTCAAGAACAGTGTGTATCCGCTGGGTTAATTTCTGGGTTCTCTTCAGCTAGCTGGCATTTGTGCCTGAAGAACCACCCAGCACATATATATCTTCAGTGAATAAAGAGAGTCTTGTGGGGCTGGGAAGTCATCTTTTCATTAGGCGAGGGAGCCGCAGTGGGAGAGGAACGGCTGCAATAAATTGTGGTCTGAGTTTGGGACCTGCTGCAAGCTGAGCTGCTCCACCCGCAGGATTTGCCCCTGCAGCACCTGGGCACTTGCTTCTTTCGACACTAGCCAAGAGAATTCCCTCCGGCAACACGCCAGAGCCCGCGCTGTGCATGGGGTGGGGAGGGGGACTCAGCCTCTTACCACAGGGCAAGGTGTGAGGTGCCGGCTCCTCTGCCCTGGGTTATTAATTAAGATCACTCTGCAGCTTAAAGTGCTCCTGCTGCACGCCAGGTCACCTTTGCAGTAATGTTCAGTGGCACGGGAGAGCCTGGGAGATGTGAGCCAGGCACGAAGAGTCTGGGCAGCTGTGGGTAAAGATCGTTGTTATCATTGGGGAGGATTAAAGGGCTGAGCTCATAGTAAACTTCCTTCCTGAAAAAATGGTGGGTTGTAGACAGGGGGATTTGTCCGGCCTGCTGCCCCTGGGTTAAAGTTCAGAGGGCAACGCAACAGTAGCTGTGCGAAAAATAACTGGCGAGCCGGGCAGTGCGTGTTAAATGCGTTATGTTACTAGTGACGAGTGAACAGGGAGTTAAATATAAATCCCAAGCAGGGGAAGAGCAACTGTCCCACAGCGTGAGCTGCCACAGGAGATGACAAAGAACCTGTTCACAGAGGAAATAAGAGTCTCGTTCATTTATGGGTCTTTGGCAGACCTTTCAAGACCCCCCTGCTGGAGGTGGCCGCGCGGTATGGAAGTCCCAAAAACAAGGAGGAAGGAGCGTGAGAGACACGTCTCGGACTGTCAAAAGCCGTGAGAGAAACAGCACTTGCCCCTGGGAGAAGGGGGAGAGCAGAGACAACTGCCTGTGATCAGGAGTGCGAGCTGCGCTGGGATCAGAAATGTCGCCTTGCCACGGGTGGCTCTCACCTGCCTGTAACAGACACCTAAAGGGCCTGTCTCTTTATTGACCGTTTGGGCAACTCTTGTCTCCGTGTGCCGTGCCAGTGAAGTCCAGTGGAATGGGAACGCCATCTGCTGGGTTACCTGGCTGCAGACAGGGTCGGCGATTCCACTAGGCGACCCTAGGCGGTCGCCTAGGGCGGCAGGATTTGGGGGGCGGCATTTTGCCGTCCTTGGCAGAAATTCAGCGGTGGGGGGTCCTTCCACTCCGGGTCCTCGGCGGAAATTCAGCGGCGGGGGGTCCTTCCGCTCCGGGTCTTCGGTGGAAATTCAGCGGCAGGTCCTTCACTCGCTCCGGGACCCGCCGCCAAAGTGCCCTGAAGACGCGGAGCGGAAGGACCCCCGCCGCCGAATGCTCAAAGGGGGAGCGCTGCCGCCTAGGGCGGCAAAATCCCTGGCACCGCTCCTGGCTGCAGATGGACTTTTCTGTCTTCCTAGCAGAGGGCTTTGCACCCGCTTGTTGTGTAAGTAGGGCCTTGTGCTGGGGTCTGGGATGGGAAGCCTAGGCCCAGTTCCTTTTGGGGAGCAGGCTCCGTGCTGGGTGGAGGCTGCATTGCCCAGGACAGGTTGTGAAATGCGTTGGGATTCCGGATGTAAACGGAGCTTTCGAATCGCAAGATTAGTGCTGTGGCTGGTGCAGGTAGCACCGGGGCCGGGCGTAGGACTGAGCCAGGACATTGCCTGCCCACATACCGCACTGAATCAAGCTCTAGCTGGGACACACGAGGGGCGCGTGGAGGATAGGATGGGAGCGCCGGTAAATCGAGCTCTAGCTGGGACACACGAGGGGCGCGTGGAGGATAGGATGGGAGCGCCGGTAAATCGAGCTCTAGCTGGGACACACGAGGGGCGCGTGGAGGATAGGATGGGAGCGCCGGTAAATCGAGCTCTAGCTGGGACACACGAGGGGCGCGTGGAGGATAGGATGGGAGCGCCGGTAAATCGAGCTCTAGCTGGGACACACGAGGGGCGCGTGGAGGATAGGATGGGAGCGCCGGTAAACCAGCTCTCCCTGCTCCTCGCGAGGAGCGGAGTTCTGATGCCATGTCAAGGATAATCCCCTTTGGACTCCGATCTGGTCTCTTGGAGTTTAACCAACACACGCTGCACGATCACCACCCAGGCAGTGCTGCTAATTGAGAGCTGAGCCAAGCTGTGCTCTTCCCACCAGTGCAAACGTGCTGGGCTTTGGTTGCCTAGTTCCACAGCGAGTCTATAACCCAAGGCCCCCGAAGCAGGAAGCTCTGGGGCTCTTGGTCACAAGTTGTTGGGGGTGGAGGACTGCAGGAGAGGGGTGGGGTGGGGTGGGGAGTTCCACCTGTAGTATGCTCGGCTGGTCTTTGTGCTTCCCCTTTTCACCTGCACTAGGGAATTCCCCACCCACCCCCAGGGTGGCTACAGATACTGGATTCAGCGCAGTCCCCTCCTTCCTCTGGACCCTGGCAGCCAGAACCCTTTCCTCGGACTCTCAGCCCAGGTGGTGGGGGCAGGCTCCATTTCTTTCCGGGGTTAGAAATCCGTGGGAAGCGGCGCGGCTCTTAGCCACCCCGCTGGGTAGAGCAGCTAAGCCTGACCCCCACCACGCTGGAGCGGAGGCGACACTCGGGTAGGTATCTAGGCTGAAGCCAGCCTGGACAGAGGCGGGTTCTGGGAGAGGTGTGCAAAGGGCTTGCAGGACAGAGGAGCAGCACGGCTGCCGAAGGAGCGACCTCTCGCCACATTCCCGCCCTGCAGGGAGGAATAACCCCCATTAGCACACGAGGAAACTGAGGCACGGAGAGGTTGGGAACAGAACCTGGAGTCTCCTGATTGCCATTGCTCTGCCTGGACCCGAGCGGGCTGAGGGATGTAGAACGGCTGCGTAGCCATGTGCTTTGCACCCGGCCAGGCCAGGCTAGCAGTGCTGGGCACCCAGGGCCCCACCTAGAAGCACCTGTTGACGTGCTCATCCTGGCACAGACGGGTGCAGCATCATTGGCCCTGGTGTCTTTTGTCGCGCTCCCCTTCCTTCACATCTCACTCCTGTGGACAGCGTAATGTAAATCCACTGGGCTCCCGTCCGAAGCAGCTGGGCCTGTGCTAGCCCATGGCACGTGAATTCATGTGCTCCGGAATCCAGGGCCTCTGTTTGCTGCCGCGTGCTCGGCATTCACAATGCAGCACTCACTGTGGTACCGCTGCTGCTCCACGTCCTGCTCTCTGGCTGGTGCCAGGGGATTAGAAAATCCCTTTTCACGTTCCTTTCGAGTGTGCAGGAGGTGGGAGAATTGACAGGGCCGAGGAGAACGGAGCTCTGGTAAGACAGGACGGCTGGGGCAGCGTTCTGGGCGTCCCACCCCCCCAGCGAGAGCAGTTCAGCACACAGCTGGGAGCTGATTTATAAGATAGAGCCGACGAAGCGTGCGGGGAGAGAGACCGATTTATTGCACCTCGCTCTGGGTCGTGTTTTCTTGTCTCTGATTGTAAACAGACTTGACTAAAGAGGTAAATTGGAAGTTAATTAGAGGGAACATGATTGATGAGACACGTTGTGGTGATTTGGGAGGTGAGGGAACTTCTTACACTCAGAGCAGAAGGGGGCAGGGGGCCTCCGCGGCTGGTGTGATGCCCCCCCCCCCCCCAGCATCGTAACCCTTGTTCTTCTGAATCCCTTCCCGGAAGAGAGGTTGGCAGCATCACACACAGCAGGGCCCACGCAGCCTGCTCTGGCCTTGGCGTTGGGTGGGAGGGGATCCGTAGCACTGGAGCTGGTGAAATCACACTCGAGGCAGGGGAATAGAACATGCTGTCTGCCCTCCCTGGCCCACCAGCTGGGGCCTGCTGTGGAAGAGCAGGGTGCCCGTGCGGGTGCCCGTGCGGCAGGAAGGCTGGAGTTACCACAGCCTGGCGTCCAGCCTCCTCCTGCCCCAGGGAGAAGGAATCTGCATTTGCAGAGCAGGGAGCTCAAGGCACTTTACCTGCAGTGAGGCCCCCACTAGACAGATAAGAGGGCTTAGTTGCCCCATGTCAGAGCACTGCCCCAAGGCCCCCATGCTGGGGCAGGTATGTATCCCAGCTCACAGCACAGAGGGCTATGGGGATTTCGTCCTTCCTTAGCCACCCACAGGCCCGAGCAGTGTGACCCGGAGGTGGGGCGGCCCGGTCAGTCTAGGCTAACGGGGCAGAGTCTGTCTTGCTGCAAGCAGTCTTCATGGTACTTTGTGCATCATGTCACTCGGCTCCAAACTGCATCTCGGGCGTCAGAGTCTTCTCGGGAGGGCTGGGGGGCTCTGAACCAAATCCACCTCTTTTCTGGCTGCTGACAGCTTGAGGGGAAACGAGGCTTCTGCTGGCACAGATTGTCCCTGCCTCTCTCCAGGGGGGTGGAGCGCCGGCCATGCCAGCTGTCCCCGAGGAGCCTATCGTAAGGGCCGGCTCGAGGGCCCGTTTCTTGATACGCTTCCCACTGCGGCCTGGGTCTCATCTCACTCCGTTGGTGACAAGTCTTGGACTGTGCTGGAGTCCCCAGGCTTCCCATCCCTCGTTGATCTGGTTTCAGACCTGGCTGCTGGTGCTGGCTGATCTCCTGCTGATGAAGTCAGATCCCCTGAGATCTGTCGGCGTCAATACTGCTGACCCGCGAGGGCCTGTTGGTTCTGCTGAAGTCTCCAGTGAGGGTCTCTGCTTCTTCCTGTGTGAAGCCCAACACGTGGCCGTGGGTGGGTGCTCGTCTGCAGGCAGGACTCCTCTTGCCGCCGCTCCGTTAGGGATCGCTGGGAGGACTAGTCCAGACGTCAGGGACGCAGTGCTACCCCGGCCCCCAGCTCCTTGCTCCCCCATGGCAGTGACCTGACCTGCTCGCAGGGTGAATGAGGTGGATATTCAGATGAAGGGTCGCTGGCTGAGGCTCAGCGCGTGCGAGACGGGGGGTGATCTTGGCCCCAGAGTCCAGCTCCGCGTGGCCGCCTGCCTGCTGACATCAACCGCCCCTTCCAAGGCGTGCGACCTCCCCCCCATTCCTCCCTGGACACTTCTGTTCAATTCCGAATACGCCGCGTCACACGAAATCAGTGTTCCCAGCGTGGTGCCCCCCGTCTACGGAGGGTATTACATTGGGGACAGGGGAGGAGTAGCTGCTTTCCCATCCCCACCATGGCGGCTGTGGGGAGCCTGCTGTTAATTTTTTCTTTCTGCCTCATTTGCACTCAGGGCTACAGACCCATCCTTAGTCAGACTCTGTTCCCACGGGAGCCAACGCAGGGCCTGGCTCTAGGCAACTGATGTCGTAAGGCCCTGCGTGCAGACGCTGCCAGGGCTGGGTGCAACTCCTACGTGAGAGCAACCCAGAAAGCAAGCGGCCGACGTTGGAACCCGCTGGGTTAGAGCATCTTTCACAGAGCAACAGGACCAGCTAATGGCACCTGGAAAGACTTCAAATTGAAGCAACATAACCTCTCTGATTTCCTTGCAGGAGGGAACCCAGCAGAAGCTGTGCGGGGGTCCCTGGTGTGCACAGAACAGTAATAGCTGTGTTCACTGGGTGTCCGACTGCATCTCCGACTTGGCTCCCCGAACAGCTTGTTAGCATCTCTAAATGGGGCGAGGTGAGTGCAAATCATGACTGAGGGATGTTTTCTGGCATCCTTGTACAGGGGCCAAGGCAACACTAAATACAAAGAGACACTGTCAGAATTGAGAACCAAACCTTCTGACGTGCAAATACAGTCACTTACACCAGGGATTTTTCCAAGAGATCTTGGTTGCAGGAAATCTTATTGTGAGCAGCAGTAAATAAACCAGAAAAGGCACTGTGGGGAGGGAGGAAGAGTCTTTTGTGTTTGATTTTTGGCCATTAAATTCATGATCTGGAACATGAAACAATCCTAGAAATGACACTGATACCCTGTGACAGCCCTTTGTCTGCTGGGAAATTGACGGTCGGTTTTGGAGAAGAGGAAGAAGTTAAATGACCAAAAATGAACTTGAATCATTTCTAAAGAAATGCTGGTTCTTTTACCAAGGCCTCTTTGTCCGGAGGGTTCTAGGGTTTGGATAATCTTGCGTAGCAGGTGGGCTGCTCCAGTCAGATCTGTGAGACTTAGAGAAGCCCTTATGCCCAGAGTGGAGTGTGCTTGCCCATGGTGCGCGATCCTCTCTTTACGCCTCAGTCTCTGTCAAGCTACCCGGGAACTTTCAGTTGGTAGATAAAGAGCAGCTGTGAAGACTTTAATTTGGCTGTCTCTTTTCCTGGTGAATGTTCACGTAGCAAAGACATAATCTTTAAGGATCTGCTGGCTCTGGCCTTCAACCTGAAACTGTACCTCTGTCTGTCTGGTTGGTTTCCACCACCCCAGTGTGTGAGCACTTCACAGAGTTGATGATTCTCTCTCGCCTCAGCCCTCTGAGGGAGGGAAGTATTAACAACACGCTGCAGATGGGAAATGAAGCTCAGAGAAAGTGACTTGTCCAAGGTCACACAAGGACACTGTAACAGAGCAGAGAATCTAACCCAGGTATCCCGAGTCCCAGACCAGGGCCTTAGTTATAAGACCATCCTTCCTCTCGGTGCAGCAATCCTGCAGGATCTATGGATTTCTTTCTGTTCTGTTCTCTGTCAAGCACCTACTAGTGGTGAGGCCTCAGGACAATGGTCTTGGGTCCTTTGAAAGCTCAGAAGGACTCGAGAGAGAGAGCAGCCCTTCCCCTCTCTGGAGGAATAATGGGCACTTCTTGCATAAGCCAGCAACGTGAGGCTTTTCGCTCCCCTAGAACTCAACAAGCTTGGTCCAGTTCTTTACACAGAGATCAACAGCCTCCTTCAGCCCTGCACGTTTTCATGCATGGCCTTGGGTCAGAGACCTTCTCCCCGCTGGGAGGTTGATAATTGGATTAATATTGGAAGACCAGATGCTACTCGAATTATGGCCCAGTTAGTAAATCAGGTCAGGAGCACTCCTGCATCTTGTCGTCCTGTCCTACCACCTGGGGCTGGGAGCCCATCCCATCTCAGTAGGGCCAGACCTAGACGCTGCCGGATGTGGGGGGGTTGACTTAGCGGGGGCAGTCTTCCTCTAGAGTCCGTTCTGAACCCCAACGCCCGTTTGCAGGCAGCAGGGAGATGGCAGTTCAGGCTCAGACATTGCAGCACTGGAAGAAGCAATGAAATCCTCATTCGTTTTCTCTTTATACTTGTCTAAGGGAAGTCCCCTAGATTTAAGTGAGTGCCCAGTTATCTTTCCTGGGGTCATTGCCAGATCCCGGGGGGTTGCTTCTCCAGGCAGAGTGGTGCACGTCCCTCCCCTCCCAAACACCTCCCTCATTCACTCAATGGGTCACTGAGGCCCTTATCCAAAGTCTGGTAAATCAACAGGAGTCCGTCCTTCCATTGGCTTCAACAGGCTTTGATCAGACACAGGGTGCTTTGCTCCCCAAACCAAGACTTCGTTCAGCCCTGTGTATCTGAGTTTATAAAGCATCTGTCCTCCAAGGAGATTGACGAGCTTTGCTGACATGGACCCGCCTAGCAACGCTGTGGGTAGGAGAGAGATCCTCGCTGTTCTTCCTTTCCCCCAATCAGTAGAATGGTGTAAGGGACGTGCCCATGGGCACATGAGTAAGCAGCAGCAGAGCCAGGAGTAGACATTGGGTCTTCTGAATTAGAGGATTGGGCCAAAAGAAATCTGATGAGGTTCAACAAGGACAAGTGCAGAGTCCTGCACTTAGGAAGGAAGAATCCCATGTACTGCTACAGGCTGGTGACTGACTGGCTAAGCAACAGTTCTGCAGAAAGGGACTCTGATATGAGTCAGCAGTGTGCCCTTGTTGCCAAGAAGGCCAGCGGCATATTGGGCTATATTAGTAGGAGCATTGCCAGGAGATTGAGGGACGTGATCATTCCCCTCTAGTCGGCACTGGTAAGGCCTCATCTGGAGCACTGTGTCCAGTTTTGGGCCCCACTCTACACAAGGGATGTGGACAAATTGGAGAGAGTCCAGCAGAGGGCAACAAAAATGATTAGGGGTCTGGGGCACATGATTTACGAGGCGAGGCTGAGGAAACTGGGGTTATTTAGTCTGCAGAAGAGAAGAGTGAGGGGGGGATTTGATAGCTGCTTTCAACTACCTGAAAGGGGGTTCCAAAGAGGATGGAGCTCGGCTGTTCTCAGTGGTGGCAGATGACAGAACAAGGAGCAATGGTCTCAAGTTGCAGTGGGGGAGGTCCAGGTTGGATATTAGGAAACACTATTTCACTAGGAGGGTGGTGAAGCACTGGAATGCGTTACCTAGGGAGGTGGTGGAATCTCCTTCCTTGGAGGTTTTTAAGGCCCGGCTTGACAAAGCCCTGGCTGGGATGATTTAGTTGGGAATTGGTCCTGCTTTGAGCAGGGGGTTGGACTAGATACCTCCTGAGGTCCCTTCAGCCCTAAGATTCTATGATTCCCTACTCTCAACACTAGATCGCCATCTCTGCTGAGGCCGTGCCCGCCCCCAACTGACAGTGGAATCTGTGTTCTCCCAGACCCAGCTTCTACTCGCCTGTACTTTTCACGGAGTACTTTGGACCGTGCTCACTTGTCTGGCAGTACCCAGACGTGTCGACACAACCCTCCATTGATTTTCTGATATCGCCCTAAGCCGTCTCCATGGTGCTGTTATCATTGTCATAACCTGTTTGTGTAATAAAATATCTTATTTATAGACTGTGGTAATGTGCCTTCCTGCGATGCTCACAGGCCCTGGCAACTAATCGAACAGCACATGACTGTCGCATTTCAGCTGTGGAAGGAACCTTTCCAACAGGGATTGTCGAGATTCCAAACGAGGGCCAGAAACGGGTCCAGTATCCGTCTGAATGGTATTTATTCTGCCCAGGAAAAAAATGAACAAATCCATCCATCGTTCTGGGCACGGAGTGGAGCGGCAGAAACTAACCTGAGCCCATGCGAATAGGCTTTGTGAAAAGGCCTGGGTCCACTTTAATAGCTGGACTCTAAACGAGAGCCCTCTTCATACCATTAAAAGCTTTATCTTCGGCGGCCTGAGGCCACTGGTAGGGAAAGAGCATCTCTCTGGGCCGGGTTCACAGCCGACGCTATGCGAGGCAATAGGCGGCGTCGAAGACCCACACGTGAGAGGTGGCTGGTGGGAGGTGAAAGGGTCGGGCCTCGGCCCGCTCTTTCCACTGCCCCTGTGGATGGGTGAGCGGCGTGAGGGAGGCCGGAGCTGGGCGGGGAGTAACGGTTACGGGAGGGGCCTGTATTGGGGACGTACTGTGGGAACAAGGCGTTCAGTGACTTGGTCAGGGGAACGCTTTCGACGCCTACCTGAGCGGCCTGGCTGCGTGATCTTGTGGGAGTCACTTACCCCTCCCGAGCCCTAGTTACTCGCATGCAAAATGGAGCGGGGCTGGTTTACACCCGCTGAGGTCCTGGCCCCGCGCTTGGATAGCACTGCGAAGCTGCTCAGGGTTTTTATGTATTGTTGAGCCCAGCGCATGGCCTCTAATTCTGCTTCTGTTTTTTCTCCATTAACTTATAAATTATTTTGAAATCTGAATTTAAGGGACAAAATTGTCGTCAGCACTTAGAGGCATAAAAAATAAATCAGCTACTCGGTTAAGATGCGATTCCGGTTTTCCTCCTGCAATGAAATTTTGAGCAACACTGATGGTGCGACGAAGTGGGGGATTGTCTTGTCCGTGTTTTCCAGTGGTTTGCATGCAGAGGGAGTGGGACTCAGTCTCCCTGGGTGTTACGGGTTTAGCTAGGGTTACCATATTTTAATACTCCAAAAAGAGGACACTCCACAGGGCCCCGGCCCTGCCCCAACTCCACCCCCTTCCCTGAATGCTCCACCTCCTGCTCCTTCCCCTCCCCTGCTTCCCACGAATCAAATGTTCGCGGGAAGCCTGAAACAGGCAGGCAGGTAGGCAGCAGGTAAGCTGGGGCAGTTGCGGGGTGGGGGCGTGAGGAGGCGCAGCCCAGTCCGGCCCCCCCGGCCGAGCGGCTCCCTCCGGTGGCCGGCCCCCACCAAGAGGCTCTGGCTCCGGTGTCTCCGGCCCGGCTCGGCTTGGGCCCTGGGGCGCCGGCCCCGGTTCTGGCCGAGCACGCCGGCCCGGCCCGGCCCGCCTGGCCCCAGCCCTAGCGACTCCACTCAGCTTGGGCCCCGGGGCTCCGGCCCTGGCCGAGCACCCCCAGCCCCGGTCCCAGCGGCTCTGGCTTGGCTCGGGCCCCAGTTCCGGCCGAGCGGCTCCGGCCTGTCCCCGTCCCTGTCCGAGCGGCGCCAGCCGGCGGCCGAGCACCAGCGGCTCCAGCCCGGCCCCAAGCCCCATGACCCCTCCCTATTTTCCCGGGATGTCCGGCTTTTTGGAATTTCCTCCCGGACGGGAATTTGAAGACCAAAAAGCTGGACATGTCTGGGAAAATCCAGATGCATGGTAACCCTGGTTTAGCGAGGTAAGGGGAGAGGGTGTTTGTTACAGAGGACTGCAGAGGGAACTTGGGACCCCAGCTGATGGCCTGGAGGAGGGAGACCCCAGTGACGGGTGACCTGGCGACCTAGCTCCGGAATTGCAGCCAGTTCTGGCCAGTGGGGGGACAATGGGCTGCAGGGAGAGGACCCTGGTGACCTGACCAGCTGGTTCTAGCCCAAGGGGGCCAGAGGAGGGCGGAGAGTAGGGTTACCATATTTTGTGCCTCCAAATGGAGGACACTCCACAGGGCCCCGGCCCCGCCCATGCCCCCGCCCCAACTCCGCCCCCTCCCCTGCTTCCCGTGAACATTTGATTCGCGGGAAGCCTGAAGCAGGTAAGGGGGAGTGTGGGGGGAGGAGGCGCGGCCCAGGCTGGCCCCCCGGCGGCTCCAGACTGGGTCGGCTCGGGCCCTGGGGTGCCGGCCCCGGCCGACCACCCCCGGCCCGCCCAGCACTGCCGGCCCCTGGCGGCCCGGGGCACCCCGCGGGCCCGGCTCCCCGGCCCCGCGACCCCGGACCGGCTCCCGGCACCGCACCGGCTCCGGCCCCGCACTGCCGACCCCAGCCAAAGAGGCCCCGGCTGAGCCCTCCCTCCCTCCCGATTTTCCCGGACATGCCCGGCTTTTGGGGATTTCCCCCCGGACGGGGATTTGAGCCCCCAAAAGCCGGACATGTCCGGGAAAATCCGGACCTATGGTAACCCTAGCAGAGAGGAGAGGAGGCCCAGGCAAACCAGTTTATGACCCTGTTTCCCTGGAGAGAAGACAATGGACAGAGGGGGGCTTGAGGCCGGGGATCTCAGATGCCCAGCTGGGAAGCAGGGGGGGCTCGGGGCTGGAGAGGGGGAGCAGGCGGAGCCCACCTGGATGCAGGGGAGACTGGGATGTGCTGTGCGGAGGGAGGCCAGGCCTAAGGGTCAGAGAGTTTCCTGTGCTGTGTTCAATGCTCAATAAACCCTCCTGTGTGATGCTGGCTGAGAGTCACTCTGGTCTAGAGAACAGGTTTGCATTAACCCCTTCAGGGCTGGAGGCCCGGGGGATCCAGAGCGAGTGGACTCCCTGAGGGGGCCCACGGCAGAGACAGACGTGCTAAGGCTCAGAGAGGTGCAGCTCCAGGAGGTGGAGGGGCCTGACCCCGAGAGAGAGTGGACCCCCAAGAAGGGCTGTCGCACTGAAAGGGCCCCCCACCCACGAACCACACGGGGCCAAGAGTGGGCACGATCTGTGAGTCGATGACAGACTGCAATGGGGGAAAGACGTTGGAAGCACGAACACAGCTTTGTCTGGTGTGAAAGGATGCTGTCGGGTGTTGCACCAAACAGAATTTCTGTTTCTTGTCCAGTTATAGTTGAGTTCAGTTGCAGGTTAAATGATTCCAAATGTAAACGTTTTCTATTTTCTGTCCAAATATTTAGACTGTTTCAAATTCAGCGTCCAATTTTGCATGCTCACTTTTGCAAACACAACTAAATGCATATTCAGAAGCAGATGCACACCAGTTCTACACATGCAAAGCTTTCAATTTCATATGAAAATTGTGCAGCTGGGAGCTTGGATGTCTAATTTGCATATGCAAATGATTATCGGTATTCATCCATTTTGCAGGTGAGCACTTTGCAAGCAGAATCCATTGCACATGCAAAATTGGAAAGCGGGCGGGAAATCTGTCACTGAATGAAATAGAAAATGCTTCAGCCTTGAGAGTAGGTTGCAGTGGGTGTTCCATTATCACTCAGAACAGCCCAGGGGTTTGAAAAACAAAATACAGACTGCGCAGACAAAGGGACCCTATTTGCACTGCGAATGCCAGTCACCTGGGTTAAGGGAGAAAATCCTGCTCTCATTCGCAGCTGGGTGACACCTCATTGGCTTCAGCAGGTCTGTACGGGTGCAACAGGGGGCAGGGCCTGGTCCCATTCACTGGTGAGTTACGATCAGGGTGGAAAGTGAAATTTTGCACATGGTGCAAAGATGTCTGGCATATTCCCTTTCTCTTTCTGCAGGGCTGGTCGCCCTGCTGCACCCACGGAAGACTTATTGTCCGTTCATCATCCTACTGTGGAGACAGAAAATCATCTGGAAATGGAACTTAATTCAGGCTCTACATCTGGAGAGGTTCCGAGCTTTAAGAGGAAATTTATGCTCTCATTGCTTCTTCGTGGCATCATTTAAATAGATTTGATTATGCAATGAAAGATCTTCGCAGATTCCAGCCGTTTAACTGTGATTATACAACATCGGTATCCAGATTCCTAAGATAGACCATCAGTACGTATGCTCCCTGCATGTCACTCAGCAGGTACGACCAGCCAGGGAAGAAAGCACACCTGGCAGGACTGGGCTCTCAGTACCTAGGGACAAGGATTCCTACCGGTATTCAAGAGGAGAACATTCACCTACTGGGAGGCTTCATCCATTACCGTAATTATATTATAATCATCATATCTAGCTCATGCAAAGCATGTCTCATCTTTTGATCTCAAAGTGCTTTACAAAAGAGGTAAACATAATTATCCAGATTTTACAGATGGGGAAACTGAGGCACCGAGTGATGAAGTGGCTTTTCCAAGGGCACCCAGTAGGACCAGACCACGTCTCCTGAGCCCCAGCCCATCGCTTTAGGCCCCACTGCCATGATTTAGTTAACTCTGCCATGTGCTTGTTACACACTGCTGGTTTCTTGTTCCAATTGTACTTGGCCAAAGGCAACCAATGCTCATGTCTCTGGCTGTAAAGTGCTTTTTGCCAGGCTTGGGGAGATGTTTTCCTCCATGTGCCACATTGCTCAGCTGGTTACTTGATTGTGGAGTATTCTCGCTGCCTCCTGAATCTCAGCCCCTGCAGGCCAGGTTTCCGCTTTCGCCAGACCCTGCCCTCCACCGCCGCATTTGGTGATCTGGCCAAGTGCAGCAAATGCTTCACTGAAGTGGGATTCTATTGAAATGATTTAAAAGTAGTGGGATTCCTGCACAAGGAGACTGATGCAAAGGAGATGCCCTCACTTTTCTACAGCCAAGGCCTCCCTTGAAGTTCGGAGGCAAGTGACTCCCAAGGGTTTGCCGTAATCTGCTTAAAACTTTAAATCTCCCTAAACTTGCTCAGGCGGCTGCGAGGTTCCAAGAACCTATCCACCGGGAACTCCTGCAGCTTTGCCTTTCATGCTGCTGCCCTTTTGATGTTACAAAGCAAGAACCTTCTGAACTGCAGGCAGCTGTCTGAGCATCGTAAGAGACAAAACTACAAACTGGCCGGGATGATCAATTATTGCTCTTTATTCCTGCCCCCCACTCCCCAAATCCTAGAGGGAGTAATGAACCTGAGTAGAGATCAATGCCATCTGCTCTGTTCTTAGGGGAGATTTATTCTGACATGTGGAAAACATTGCAGAATGCAGAATTTTTTTAAACCTATTGATTTGTAATGTTGGTATTACGCTGTCAGTAGTTACACGGTCTATAGTCTAGCACTTTTTTTAGCCAGACCTCCAGGGACCCTGCCTTCCAGGGTGGTAATATGAAAAATACTCTTGCCACTTCTGTGGGAGAAATCCCGCTGAGTGAAGGGTGAAGAAATACTGTTGTATTTTCAAGTCCAATTTAAAGAATCTCTTTGAAGAGTGGGGGGAGGTGTCTGTCATCTCTCAGCAATACCTGACATAATCTGATTGACTGTTTATCTAGAGAGGAAATGTCATTTGGATTCCTGTGCAGTACACAGATACCATCAGAGGAGTGAAGACAGTAGGTGTGACTTAGAGAAGAAGCTTGGTATTTAGACGGGTGATCCGTGGCCTGCGGGTTCCTATTTGTGTTTTTGTTACCTTTTTTAGAGCAGGTCGGCAGAAGTTATAGGGCATGCCCTCCGCGTGGCCTGATTCTGATCTGTTCCACTGGTGGCATCTGGGAAAACTCCATTGATGCCAGTGGAGTTATTCCTAGATGTACATGGATGTCAATGAGATCAGGATCAGGCCCATTGTGTTAAATCATTTCCTGAACATCTTTGAGAGCAAGACGGTGCCACAGTGGAAAGTGTCTCTTCTTACGCACATGGGCCTGAGACGGTACATGAGCCAAGTCTGGCGGCCATTATTCAGACAGCACGCCCACTGCTACTGACAGGAGCCTTGCCTGAGTGAGGATTTCAGGATCGTGCCCTTGCTGTCCCCAGCACAATTACAATACATTGCGATCATCGTTCTAAAACAGCCGGGCTGGAGCCAGTGCTGGCTGGGATCACGCGGGATCCCGGTGGCTAAAGAAACGGGTGGGTGAGCTATTGCCTAGTCTTTGTAAGAGTGTAATGCTGCCGACTTAGTTTATTTCACTATAAATAATGCATTTTCCATTGTGGGGGAGGGAAAGTACATCCAAGGGCCTGTCTTCCTATAAAATACCATAATGAAATAATCAAAATAGGATTTACTTAGATTATTGCTGCTTGGTAATATACTGTAGATCGAGAATACTTCCAGCCTTGTATTCGAGCCTATTAAGCTTTTTGTTATGAAAAGGAACTTGCTGGAGTTGTGATTTGTGACACACTTTCAAACTTCCATAAGAAATCCTTTCTTACAAGACGCTGTGGGTGCTACCTGCAAACAGCTCCAGTAATGCAGTGTTTAAAATCGCACATCCCCTCTCTCTGTGCGGGTATCGGTTTCTATGTGTTACTGTATTAACTGTAATAGATTGAGCCATGTCACTTAACCAGAAAATCAGGGAGATAAAATAAGGTCGTCTAATTGGAAGAGTGTTCTCTCCCTCCCCTGCCACTGGAAAATAGAGGACGGGATTTATCTCAAACTTCCCAGAACGATTTCTCCTTCAGGCACAGCCCCACCATGGGAAACGTTAGACTCAGCGGAGGAAGGAGGTTAGCAGCGTGTGCACATGGGGTTTTGATGGAAACTTTGGTAGCCTTATCTCTGGTGGGTTAAGACTTGGTCCTGGCCCTTGCCTCGGTGTTGAGCATGCGGTGCGGGGAGTGGTGGACCATAAGGAGCCTTTTCCCCAGCAGAATCAGATCTTGCTACAGTGCATTAGAAAGTGGAACGAGGTAGCAGGGCCCAGGTCCACCTGTTCAGGGTTCGAGACCGGAGCTCTTGTTCTCCTCGTGCACTAGTGGCTTGGTTCTCAACCTGTGGTCCGTGGGCTGCCAGAGGTCTGCAGACTACATCTAAGGGGTCCACGACAGACTTAGTCTGCAAACTGACTGAACAGACTTCAACTATAGCTACAGACGATAGATTTCCAAAGGGAGACGCACCTCCATGGGAGATTCCAAAGGGGTTTGCAAATGAAAAAAAGGTTGAGACCCAATGCACTAGTGCCTATATTTCTAGCAGCAGCAAATGCTGAGTTTGCAGACAGTGGCAGGGCCAGCAGAAGGCTCCCTAACAGTGGGGCGGGAGGGGCCACTGGTGCCTGAACATGCGCCCCTCCCTCCAAGGCCCTGGCCCTGCCCTTGGACTGCCCCTTCCCCAGAAGCTGTGCTCCTGCACCACCTCTTTCCCCCCAAGACCCTGCCCCCTGCTCCCCCCGGTCACTCGCCCATATGGCTGGTAAAAAGTGGGAGGGCCATTGCCCCTTGGCCCTCCTGTTCCGGCACCGCTGGGTAGTGGTGCACGCGCACCAAAGTGCTCTCTGAATCCACGGGGTCCTGGCCGCAGGGTCTTGGGGAGAGAGGGACCGGAGCGACTTCTCTGCGTCTCCTGGCTGCAGTAAGCAGGGCAGGGTTTGGCTCCAACCCCCAGCGGCTGTTAAAAGGACAAGGGAGAGAGTGGAGACGGGGTGAGTGCAGACCCCTGCCAGAGAGCGGACTAGAACCTCTGGCCAAGCTTCCATGGAATGGCTTCCTGAGGCCTATAATGCTGAGAGGGCCTTGGGTACCGTGATGCGAAGCAGCGTACAGAACGAGGCAGGTCTGATGCTCTTCTTGGGATCGGCCAAAGCGTTCTCATTAGGACTGTCTGTGTGTTATACTGGGCAAAGACACATTTAACCTGAGCACGCAGGGAACTTCCCCTCCCAAGGAGGTTTGCGTGACTCAAATTGGTTCATAGGAGAGCAGCACAAACCCCATTGCTTGGAACATGAAAATACATTAAAATATTCTAAACCCTTGAGTGCAAGTTAACAAGACCTGCTGATTTTAAAATGTAGTAACCAAGGGACGCATCCCACCCATGTACTTATTTGCTACACCAGTACTGACTTGGACTCTTAATACAGTCCAGGGGGTGGCATACCTGAGCCCACTTATCCACCGACGCTCTAAAAACTCCCGCCTCCCAATCTGGGTCTATGCTGGTTATGTGATATGTATGTATTTTGTGATCCTTGTAAGCGATACCTGTAATCCCTCATAACTGAAGCCTGACCCCAGATGTACAGCACCTTCCCTCTTACCTTGTGTATATTTAATTTTAAACATTAACTTGAATACATTTTTTAAATCTGCTGTTTAAGATCCTCCTGCGATACTAGTAGAATGGAAACAGTGGTGTTCTAGGACTACATCATCTGTTCCCTACACCCCCCAGTACTGAACAGAAATATTTATTGAACACATCTGCCTTTTCTCCATTATTATTGATCATTCTACCATTTGCATCTTGTAATGCACCAATATAATTGCTAGGATTCATTTTGTTCCTAAAATACTTTAATAATTCCTTATTTTCCTTAATGCTATGTCCCTTTGCTTCCCGTATCAATTTTCTACACTCCCTACCTTCTGATTTGTATTCATCTAGGCAAAACAATAACTAGAGGCCTCCAGTCTCTGCCTTGGTTTCTTCAACACTCTTGAGTTTTCTTTGGGATTTGGTCAGGGTCCCCTCAGGTTTCTAGCTCCCCTCTGTGAGACCTCATTCCCTCCCCTCAGGAGAAGCAAATCTCCTCTTTGCCCTGTACAGCCAGGTTCCTCCAGTTTGGACCCATACAGCAGTCAAAGGGTTCCCCCTCAGTCAGGGCTCATCTCTCTCCTTTCACTTCTCCAGTTCTGTTTTTACAGGCCTGCACTAACACCGCTTTCCATTCTTCCCTCTCCCCTAGGGAAGCTGCTACAGCTACCCTTTGCTTGGGGAGGCCAGGGCCTAGGCGGTTGTTGCTGATCTTTACCACCTGGCCGGTTCCACACAGACCCCCAGGCGCCAGACCCCGGGGGTGATGCAGGAGGGACACAGGGAAGGCAGCTACCCCATGAACATCACCCCGGCTCCGGAGCTGAACAGAGTTGGGTGACCAGATGTCCCGATTTCACAGGGACAGTCCCAGTATTTGGGGCTTTTTTCTTATATGGGCTCCTATTACCCCCCACCCCCTGTCCCGATTGTTCACCCTTGCTGTCCGGTCACCCTGGACAAAGCCAGATTGTCCCAGTCCCTGGTCCCGCCCCGGCGCGTTAGGGGCAGAGGCTGCGATCTGCCCCTGGGCTGGGGTCCCGGGGGTTCAGGGTACAGCCCGAGTGCCAGCGGGGTTAGCGCCCAGGATGTCACGCGTGGCCGGGGCCCTAGGGTGACCCCCGTGGGGGGCCCCGGGCTGGTGCCAGGCTGTTGCGCCGCCGGTTCGCTTCCCCCCGGGCCGGGCCGGGGCTGCCCGGCGCTGAAGTCGGGTCCCGAGAGGGGGCAGGCGGCGAGCCGGTGCCCGGCGCTGTCCGTGGTGCTGAGCGCGGGGCAGGTCCGGGGGTGCCCGGGCCGCGCCCCAGGGAGACGCACAAGGGGCCCCATGGCGGGGGCAGCCCCGGGCCGGTGCACGGCGCAGCGCGGGGGCTCCGCACCCCCAGCCCCCCCCCCCAGGGCCAGCGCGGGGGGGCGATGCAGCCCCTGCCCGAGGGGGGTGTAAATCCGGACCCCCCCCAAGGGTAGCCCCCCCCCCGGCCTTGGCGCCTCCCCCGCTGGGACCCGGCCCAGCCAATGAGACCCTGGGAAAAACTTTGATGCTAAATCAAGCGCTCGGATCCCTCCGCCGGCGGGGGGGGGGGGGGCTCTGGGTGAGCCGCGGCACCGCCACCGAGCGCGGAGCCGTCCGCGGCAGGGAAGAGTCCCGCAGTCTCCGGCAGCAGCGCGGGAGCAGGCGGCACCGCGCCCCGGCGGCTCTGCGGAGGGGCCCGAGCCCATGTGAGCCGGGCGGGCGGGCGGAGCCCCGAGCACCATGGGGGCCCTGGGCCTGACCCTGGGGATTCTCCACTACCTGGGGCTCTACCTCCAGCTGGGCGCCCCGGCGCGGGCCCCCGCGGCCAACGGTGAGCCGGGGCAGGGACCGGGCCGGGGCAGGGACCGGGACCGAGCTGGGACCGGGCAGGGGCAGGGACTGGGCCGGGGCAGGGACCGGACAGGGGCAGGGACCGGGCAGGGGCAGGGACTGGGCCGGGGCAGGGACCGGGACCGAGCAGGGACCGGACAGGGGCTGGGACCGGGCAGGGGCAGGGACTGAGCAGGGACCGGGCAGGGGGAGGGACCGGGTTGGGACCGGGCAGGGGCAGATACCGAGCAGATAATGAACAGGGACCGAGCAGGGGCAGGGACCGGGCAGGGGCAGATACCGAGCAGATAATGAACAGGGACCGGGCATGGGCAGGGACCGGGCAGGGGGAGGGACCGGGTTGGGACCGGGCAGGGGCAGATACCGAGCAGATAATGAACAGGGACCGAGCAGGGGCAGGGACCGGGTTAGGACCGGGCAGGGGCAGATACCGGGCAGATAATGAACAGGGACCGGGCAGGGCGGAGGCCAGGCGGGGGCAGCCTCCGGGGGGCAGCGCGGGGCTTTGGAAACTTCTCCCCCCGGGGCGGGGGGCGCTGAGTCCGGCTGGCTGGGCGAGCCGGGGCTCGCGGGGCTGCGAAGCGAGCTCGGGGCGCAGCCAGCCGTGTGCGGGGGGCGGCCGGAGGTGCCGCTCCTCGCTGCGTGCCCAGCACCCGGCTCCTGCCGCCAGCCCCGGGCAGAGCCCCCCGCAGCCGGTCCGTGGCGGAGCGAGCGGAGCGGGTCCGCCTGTCCCGGGCTGAGCGCGGAGCTCGCTGGGCAGGGACCGGGGTCGCGGAGGGGGTTGCTGCCCGCGGGGGCAGGCTGAGCTCCCGGGCAGTAAGTTTGGGTGCGCGCCCCCAGCCCCGCTGCGTGGGTCGGGAACAGCCGAGCGCACCCGGAGCCTGGAGAAACCCGGGTCCGGGGCCCGCGGGCGCAGGAGCTCGCGGGGACCCTGATCTGCCAGGAGTTAGCGAGGAAAAGTTAGTGACCCTTCTCCGGGGCTGGCTGCCGCCGAGGGGTCGGGGTGGGGCGGGGGCCAAAGAGGCCATTTCCGATTGCATCGTCTTATCAATGTAGCCTCGGCCCCCCGGCACCGGGTGTGGACCATGGTCTGGAGACACTGCAATCCCCCTGCCCGCTCCCCTTCCTCCCTCGCCCCAGTCCAAAGCCTCGGCCACTCGGCACCGGGTGTGTACCAGGGTCTGGAGCCACTGCAATCCCCCTGCCCGCTCCCCTTCCTTCCTCGCCCCAGTCCAAAGCCTCGGCCACCCGGCACCGGGTGTGTACCAGGGTCTGGAGCCACTGCAATCCCCCTGCCCGCTCCCTTCCTCCCTCGCCCCAGGCTAAAGCCGCCTGGGTTGCTTCATCTTGATTCCCGGAAATCCTACCTCCCCTGGCCTGGTGCCAGGCGCTGGATCTGGCTGGAACATGGGAGAGCCCTTCTTGTGACCAGCTTCACACATTTATTGTCTGGTTTCCATGAGAACTTCCCAAGCAGCTCCCCCAGGACCGCATCCCTCACTGGAGGAGGAGGAAAGGACACACTCGCTTCTGGTTTCTCCTGTCCCTGCTGGAGCCAGGGAGCTGGATGTATCTTACATCCCTCACCCCTCACTGGGGAAAGCCACAACTCCGGCCATGTCAGGTGATGGTAGCCTGGTCTATAGGTATGGGAGCCTCCGTCAGAACAGGGACCCCATTGTGCTGGGGGCTCAGCAAACCACAGAGCGAAAGCTGGTCCCTGCCCTGAGGCGCTTCCAGTCGATTTAAGAGCCCTGTACCGTGACTGCCTGGCGCTCAGAATGCGTCGTGCTGCGCGGTGTAACGTTACCGTGCCCTGCAGTCTGTAACAGGGATGAACAGTAGGAGTAATCTCTCATTTGTGCTAGGGCCTGGGAAACCAGGAGCATTTCCTGACCTTCCTCGGGTGCTGTGGGAAAGGGGTGCTAGAGACAGAGATCTGCCTCCATTACCTCCCACAGCAATAGACAACTAAGCACTGAAATGGTTGCTGTAAAGAAAAAAGATCTGAGTGGGTGAGTGCTTTTAGGAGCCTCCTTCCAGGGCTTTGTACCATGGGCAGTTCCGCAGCAACTCACTTAATCACAACAGAAACCTTTATTAAGGACCCTGAAAGGCAGTGAATAAGTGGGTCATGTATAATAAGCCATTTGTGTTCAGCAGGTGAATACCAATTTGATAAAAGCTGTGTGTGCTGCAAGCCTGGATAAATTGCTGTTTAGCAGATTGGAGATTGATCATTTCATTAGTCACTGGTACACCTTTCCCCAAGCAGCGGGAGAGGAGGGGAGAACAGAGCCCTGGAAGCCTCCCTGGAGTGAACAAGTGATCCTGCAGGGCAGGGCTGGAACCAGGCATCAAGAAATTCAGGGGGCACGTCAAACTGGTTACTTCAGAAAACGACCCCCCGGTGTGCTTCGTCCTAATTCCAGGCCCGATCCTCCACGTGCCTGTTGACTTTGGTGGGTGCAAGCCGGGGTCGTGTAACCTCTTGGATTGAGAGGAATGGCTTCCGAGAAGTGCACCCGCCTCTGACCTAAGTGGAAGCACAAGAGGCTTTTGGAGGGGGGACCAGCAGCCTGGGTGCCCCTGTCTGCAGCTGAGAGTTTGAACCAGAACATGTGCTCTAGGGGATGCAATATTTTAATCCTGTCCCCAAAGGCATCAGCTGGGCGTTGGAATGAAAATGCGCCATACGCTCACCAGGCTTCCGAGAGGTTTGTTCTGAATGGTTTGTGACTGCAGCTCCTAGGTGTTACGGTAATACACACAATACGTCTTCCTTTACGGGGGTATGTGGGGACCTTAGACCCCCCCATCCCTCCTCCTCTGCGTTGCAAGCCTGAGCAATGTGATCCCAGCCCACCTGGCTGAAAGAGGCTGTTCTGACCAAACTCCCTCCCCGCGCGCTCACCACAAAGGGTTTGCGTTGAGCTAGTTGTGTCTGTTTTTGTGCGGAAGCCGCCCTGGCCCCCCCAGCAGGGAGCCGCTACTGCATTGTGCGTCCCTGTCACTCCTCCACAAACAGCACTGCCTCGCTCTTCCTCGGGCTACTTCCTTCAATTATTCATGCCCCCCATTGCAGACAGCGTGCGCACGCTGGGCTGGTGCCATTGGTTTTCAAATGTGGGTTATTCTCCGTCTGTCTGTGTGCACGGAGCCGGGAAGGAAAAGAGCCAGTTGTAAACAGCGTGCATTCCAGAGCAGGAGAATCCAGCCTTCTTCTTTGCATCAGTGTCTTACATCAATGAGCCAGTTAGTTTAATGGCTGAAGGATTAAGGGAGCTGTGCCCTGATTCCCCACGGTGCTGCCCTTGTCCTTTGTCGCACACACCAATGATTATTCTAGCAATTACTTTCAGAAACACTCTGCATTCTTCGGGATTTTTTTTCAAGCTTCCTGGTGGGAATTCTCCATCCGATGTGTTTTTCCTGCTGCTTCTTGTGCAGTCGTTCAAGACAATTACTTCTGACATCCCTTCCCCATCAAATGTCTGTGCTTACCTTTCCCTGGAAGCAGGCTGACATATGATGGGCAAGACAGTGGGAATTATCACTTTAGGACAATGACAGCTAATTGGCATTTAAAAATTCTCCATGAACCAGGCAGCAAATCAACTAGCGCAATGGGCCCCTTTCCCAAGAGTCTGGGAATCACGAGGCAGACAGGGCTGGGACCTTGATTTAACCAGAGCTGGAAACTCCCTCCTTCCTTCTGCGTTGTCTCGGTCGTGCTCCTCTTTCAGGTTGGTGTGATTTGGGTGGTGACTGGGACAGGCGGCTCAGCTCCCTCGCTCTGGCCTAGTCCAGGTTCTCTCTGTTCACATCTTTCCAAACCCAGACCACAGCCACCTCCTCTGGCTTGAATTTGGCCTTAACCCGAGTTCTAGTTTTCATCTTCCTCTCCCATTCCCAGCAGCCCTTGGGTAATGCTCTGTGCTGGGCGGAGGTTGTGATAATGCTCCTTGGTCATTGGACTCACTGGGGCAGAATAGACCCAGGCCAGTGGTTTCTGGTCCTTCCGTTCACGCTGACTTAGTCCTGGTCCTTTCTGGACAGGCACATGCCCCCTCAGCCAGCTGGCGTAGGATGGCGCATGTTGTTTCCTTTCCCATCACCCGACTTCTTGGAGTGCCCTAGTGACACTGACCGTGGCCAGCTCCCGGGGGCAGAACCAGAGGAGCCAAGAGCAGCGCTCTCTGAAGTGGCTGTTGATATTTGGTGCCTTGTTTATTTTGGGTTCCCAGCTTGAGATGACGTGGCCCCGGCTTTCTTCCCCCGCCGCTCCCCTGGGAATAATGTGGAGCCGCAGGTGCCCAACCACCATGAAAACCAGGCCATGGTGTCTCCAGCTGAGTTTCCAAATCAGAGGCAGCTTCTGGCACTTTGGCTGAAGGAGTCTTGCCAGGGGCCCCTCGAGAGTCACCGGTAGAGTTTTTGGAACAGTCCCAGGAGTCCTGGTGCCCCATTTTCTACTCTAACTGCTTCTCCGCTGTTCTCTCTGGAAGC
Organism: Malaclemys terrapin pileata; assembly: GCF_027887155.1. Taxonomy (NCBI): domain Eukaryota; kingdom Metazoa; phylum Chordata; order Testudines; family Emydidae; genus Malaclemys; species Malaclemys terrapin. The sequence continues at coordinate 1,411,330 of NC_071516.1, forward strand.
GAACGGTGGGAGAGACGGGAGTGTGACCCCAAACTAGTTCACATTCAGGCTACTGGGTGTCTCTTCCCTTGAATTGTCACCTCTTGGGAGGGGCCTGAAACGGGGGATAGGGACGATTTCTGCCATGCATTCCTTCCCTTGCAACGGTGAAGCCTCCCATGGGGACAAGAGGCCTTTTCCTCTGTGTGGGTAGCAACCCAGCCAGCAGCCGTGAACTGTTAGAAATACACACCGGATCGGGGTCCAGCTCCCTGGCAAGGTGAGCTCTGGCCCTGGTCAAAATCCCCACGTTCGTTGCATTTTTTTTGTTTTTGTTTTGTACGGTACATATCACAAGCTCCTCTCCTTGCTGTAGTCAGTGGGAGTTTTGCCATTGACTGTGATGGGAGCAGGATTTGGCCCTATGTTAGTAAGGCATTTGGGGATCTTTCTGGGTGAAAGGTGTGCTCCACAGCTGAGCTTTTGTGTTTTTCTCTGGGGGCTTAGTGCTGATTTCCAGATTTGCAGTGTGTGTGTGTGTTTGTGTAGCCTTGCACATCATGCTATTAATGAAGCGAGTGACTTACAGATCACTGAGCAAGGACTTCTGCACAGGGACAAAGGAGAAAGATACCTTCTGTTTAAGTGTCTGTATCTGGTTGCTTTCGGAGCTGAATCCCCTTTGCCACTCTCCCAGCTATCGGTGCCCCCTCTGTTCACGCTGTGACATAGGAAGTCATAGTGCTGTGTTCGTGCATCAGGCTTTGGTGCTGGGATGCATTCTTGATGACCCAGCGTCAGCGTTCCCCGGGAGCAGGCTCATTAAAAACAGATTCATTCTGAGATTCTTAGGCCAGACAGCACCACTGTCATAATCTAGTCTGACCTGCACAAGGCAGGCCAGAGAACCTCACCCAGACCGTTTAGGAGAGAGCATGGCACGGCATGCTGAATGTATGTGGAGAAACGGCCGTAGTTCAGATACCCTGGGTGCATTCTGGCATCAGAACGGCCCTCAGCCCCGACCCCACTTCCATCCCTTGCTCCATGGAGAGAGGCATGAAGCAGGAGCGAGCAGCGTCTGCCCAGGCTAGAGGGTTAATTGAAATTTGCAGCAGAAATGTGCTCTACCCCCCTCTGCACACGCACACGCCTGCCTAGGCACCCTGGCTCTTCCCTTTGCTCATTCCTGCCCCAGGTTTGATGACGCCCAGACCATGAGGTGTCTGCCCATAGGCAGCGGAGGCCATCTCTAACCAGAGCTAAGGGAGTCCAAGGACTGGTTACCATGGCAGAGCTATAGGACAGAGAGGCCTGTGGCGTGTGGCTCCCTGTGTGCTGTATTTACTCCGGGGTTCACAAACACAGCACTGGGAGCGTTGGCTGTGGACTCCGTCCTGCTCCTGGGGAAGTCAAGGGAGTTTTGCCATCAGCATTAATGGGAGTAGGAGCAGGGGCTGAGTGATGAGTGGCGTCCCCTGCTCCGACCACACTGGGGCTGCAGTGAGCCCAGCCCCTGCTCCGACCACGCTGGGGCTGCAGTGAGCCCAGCCCCTGCTCCGACCACACTGGGGCTGCAGTGAGCCCAGCCCCTGCTCCGACCACACTGGGGCTGCAGGTGAGCCCAGCCCGTCAGAGTCAGGGGAGTGGCAGCGACAAACTCGTTGGATTCCCACTGTCCGAGTTTGGTATGTGCCCAGTAGCTCCAGGGGTACTTTGAAGAATATCCAGTGTGTGTGTGGGGGGAAGGGGCGGTGGAGGGGGTGGGGGGTGGGCGCTGAACCTGAGCCGTGTAATAATGAATTTATCATGCGCCTTTGAGCACCTGGCCTCGGCTTGCTGATGCTCCCCCGAGCTGCCGGCTAATGGCTCCAGCCCAGGAGCAGCTGCAAATCACCAGTTTAAAAAAAAATAAATCCGGCTGCCAGACAGATGTTTCCTCCTCCCTCCAAACATGGCGATTCTCCCCCAGAATTACCCAGGTTATGGGGCAAGATACAGGCCTGGGCCCCTGGGCATGAGATTGTCCCAGCTTTAGATTGAGAAGCCCATGCATTATCGGGAGCGTAGGGCTGGGGGCTGGGATTGTGGTGCATCATGGGTAATGGGAGCTCCCTCTATCTCCTTCGTCAGTGGAGACACACTATACAGCTGGCCTCATGGCAAGGGAGGTGCCAGGTGGAGGGTTGTAAAAGAATCCCAGTGGGAGATGTTTGTATAAGAGGCTTTCTGCAATGGAGGGTGCCGCCGGGGGGAGGAGGGGGGGAGGGAGGTGGCTTTCTGGGCACTCATGCAGTGAGTGCAGAGCTCTCGGCTGTGCCACTGGCCAGTGATGCTGCCACCCCAAACTCGCTGAGAACCCTTTGTCCCAGCCCTCGCCTGCAGGCTGGCGGGAGGGGGGGGATTTGCATGTGTGTGATAGGTGAATATCTATAATACACAGAGTACACTCTTCTCTATCCCCAGGCATTTCAGTGTCTGTGTGTTTGGGGGGATAGGGGTTGCTTGAGGGGGATTTGGGGTGGTTCATTTACAATACAAGTGCTACAATTGGAGGCATGTCGAGAGCTGGTGCGTGACTGCCTGTAAATCACCGTCTATGAAATATCCCATCAGGCTGTCAGGAGGTGAGTGGGAGAAGAAAGCTCCACTGGGTCTGCAGAACTAGCTGTTCGCTTGCGGTGGTTTAAACCCCAGCCCCCCTACGATGGCACAAACCTCACGAGCCGGGTGGGTGCCAGGCGTTGGCTCCAGGTCTCTGGTGAGAAGCGTGGCACGTTGTGAGTGACACAGCTGTGCGGCCCAGGCAGGAGTGCAGCTGCTGCGAGGTAGGGTTGTGTCTCGCGCAATGGAGTGTGCGGTGAATCAGGATTGGGTCAGGTGTTTCCAGCGCAGCAGCAGCTGATTGGGCCAGGCAGAGCTGACGGCCGAGGGGAAGAGCAATGAGTTTTCTACACGGGGTAAGGGCTTGTCTACGGACTGAGCAGTGTGGGGAGAAATCCCCCGTCAGGAGCTTGGGGATGGCCCTGGAGGGAGCTCATGGCTCCGTGCCAGGGAGAGCAGACCCCAGGAGCAGGTTCTCCGGTGAGACACCCACGGCTCTCCCTGGCGCAGTCTGGCCCCAGCCTCTTCCCTTGAGCAACCTCCCTCCCCAACTCGCGTCTGTCTCCTTCCCAGCACGCCGGGCTGAGAGCGGCAAAGGCTGGGGAGCCCAGCGGCACAGGTTGGAAGTGATCTGCACTGGGGTGGGGGAGAGGAGAAATGCGACCAGCCAGGACGTGGAACAGATGGGTGAAGTCAGAGGAGCTAGTGGCTGTGTTTAGTTTTAATTAGACGGGCCCTGGCAATTCCCGCAGGCTGCTTGTGGTGGTACTGGGTGTTTGTGCGAGTAATGTGTAAACGCATGCACACACACGTGCGTGCACACACTGCTGCGGAAGCCAGAGGCAAAGCCCCCGACCCCTCTCTGCAGAGGGGCCACTAGAGGGAAGCTCTGGCGCTCCTCCTGCGTGTGAGGGACACGAGCTTCTCCCCAGGCCCGGAGCTTCTCCCCAGGCCCGGGCATGGCCCAGAGGGGCGAAGGGGCTGAATTGCGAGGTGATGGCATCACGCCCTGGCTGGCCATGAGGCAGGGCTGGGGGGGTTTCCCAGGACTAACGGGAAGGTGTAAATTAAAGCAGGCGCCTTCCACGTGTAGATCCCAGGCAGACATTTCCCAAAGGGCTGAAGGGGCGGAGCAGCCTAAACCCCACTGATTTCCGGGAGACCCAGCCCCCCGAGTGCCCAAGTCACTTTCCAAACCGGGACGCAGGCTCCCGACTCTCTAGGCTGGGTGGGCGATTTTACCCTATGCGCTTGCTCAGCCGCAGCCGCGTGAGCTGCCCCCCGAGCACGCCCGGCGTGGGCTGGCTCTCACGGAGCATTGCGGTGGGACCTGGCCCTAACTCTGCCCTCGTTTACCCCTCTGCCACCCCAGCAGCCGCAGAGCATGGCCACTCTGGGACGCAGGCCCCAGGGAAGGTGGGGCCGGGTGGGAGCAGTGGTCACTGAGCTATTGATGGGCCAGCACCTGGTCAATGGTACCTCCAAGCCACGGCAGGCTTCCTGGGAGCTTTGCTTCCTAACCCCAGCCGGGAGGAGGGTCAGCCATTGTGGGACCGAGCTCTTTGCTCCTGGCTAGTGTGACATGGCCGCGGAGCCCGGGGGGGGAATAGCTCAGTGTAGGAGTGAGACTGAGCTGGCAATTAGTTCTATGAGCCCCTTGACTCACTGAACCATAATAAACCATGAATTATGACAAGGAGTTCTGTGAAAGGAAAGAATAAGCCGCACTCAATCACAGCCCAGCACATAATGACAGAGATCAGCGGTACAGAATGTACCGAGAAATTAGAGAACTACTGATACAAAGTCCTGCTCCACCTTTCTTTGTGTCTCCCCGCTCTTCCTCTCCCTTCCTGGGATTAGCCTGCCTCCCTCGCTCCCTCCCCTTCCTTTTCAGATACCTTTCCTGCCTCTGCATCTCCAGCGCTGTCCACACGTGATTCCTTCCTGGTCCCTGCTAGTGAAACGCTCAAGGATGTCAGCCTTGAACCTTCTCTCTGAGTGGCCCAGGTGCCTGCCTGGTGCTTTTCCCTACAGACCCGTCAGTGGCACGGCCTGTGCTGCTGGAGTCCAAGGCCTGTTCCTTTCATTCGAGCCCCCTGTTGTTAGGGCGGGTGGCAGGTGCTCTGGGCCGCATGTTGCCATCAGCCGCCGGAGCAGCTCTGATCATCCCAGCAATTCCCCAGCTCCGTGGCTGGTTGTAAGTTCTCAGTGCAAGTGGAAGCAGACGGCGCTCAGAGGGTTTAGTGTCAGACGCCGCGTTGTCGTTATTTAGCCTGCAAGGAGCCTGTCTCGGGAGTCTTTTTCTTCTCCAAATTCCCATTGACTCCAGGAGGGGCAGGATTTCACCCCGGATGTTCACAAGCGCTGAGCACCTGCAGCTCCATGTCCACCTGTACGACTTGCAGGGACTCAGCACCTCTGGGCAGTGACCCCGAGCCTGGCGGCTTGGGGCGTTTCAGAAAACAGCGCACTGAAAACCACCCGGATCTGTGTAAAAAACCCAGTTCCCTCTACAACCATCACGCTTCCTCGGGGTGGAACCAAGTCACCATGATGCTGGTCTGTCCAGGAGACGGTTTCCATTGCAAACTGGATCAGCTCCAGAGGCGACGCTTTTGGCCCATGTAGACGTAGCAAGATGCCTGTGATTGACTGGAGTTAATAATGGTTCATCGGGGTAAATAATTCACAGGCAAGCTAGAGCTTTAACTAAGTCATTAATATGCCTTTTGCAAATGTCCAATACATCTTTAGCTGCCCTTCAATACGTGTGTACACAAATATTAACCTGTGTCTGTGCCGGTTTGAGCTACAGCGTTCAGAACATATCTTCAGAGGAGACACTGCCGAGCATCAGCTGTGCATGCATCCCCAGCCGGGGCCCAGACTTGAGAGGGGGCCAGATCCACTGTTGTCTTTTCCCCTACCAAACAACATGATTTCGTTGAACAGAAAACAGGGTCGGGTTCAACGTCTCTCCCGACTCGAAACATTACTGGGGGGAAAACTTTGGAACTGTTGAATTGTTGGTTTTTGAGTCAAAACAGTTTTTGGTTTTGAAATTTTAGTAAATTTAGAGAAATGTTAACAAAAGAGAAGGTCCAAATGAAAACTCATCACTTCAAATGGCCCAAAGGGAATTTCGATTCATTCATTTATTTATTGGAATTCTTGCTTTGTGAAAATGTTCAAGATTTCAACTTTTCATCCCAATTCGGACCAGGACAATGTTTCACTATCTTGAAAACGTCTGTGGAATGGGAAACCCGTTTTCCACCCGCGCTGGGGGCGGGGTGGACACAGAGCTGCTGCCAAGCAACTCCCAGGCACGTTGGGGCCGGAGCTGACCCTGAGAACTGCGAAGCCTCTAGCAGCTTCCTGATGCCCTCACTCCCACGCTGAGCAAAGCTGGGCCCAGAGACAATCCAGCCTTTATCTCCGGAGTCCGCTCCATCCTGGGCTCTCTGGGAAGGCTGCTGCTAAGGGCACCAGTTGTGGGGAAGGATTTTGTGCTGTAAAATCGGAGAAGCGCTCAGCTACCATCGGGATGGGCACAGGCTAAGCGATGGGCACACACTGGACTCACCAATTCATGGTGCGCAGGCCAGCACGCTGCTGTCTGATGTCGCAGGTTGAAGCCGAGCCCTGAGAATGGAAAGATCTCCAGCGGGAGGCCCCTGCTCTCCCATGGCAGGGTCTGAGGAGCTCAGGCCAATGTGGAGGGGATTCCAGTGAAGGGCACAGGTGGGACAGGGCCCTGGTACTGTCCTCAGAAGCCACCCACTCCCCACAAAGCTTGTTCTCAGGACTACAGACAAAGCCAGTCGATTGCTCCGGGCACTAGCGAGCCTGTGTGTGTCGCTGAGCACTGGGTCCTCTGCTCTCCCCCCATTAGAAACAAACAGATTGCGCCGGCCGCGTGCTTCTCTGTCCGAGCCGCACTGGCCACCGGCTGCCTGGGGCCGGGAGTTGATCTCGGCAACAAGGACGGCTGCTCCCGCCCCAGGCTCCGGGGAGGGAAGGGGCAGAGGAGACAGTGAACTGGATTTGTTTTCAGCTCAGCACACTGAATCTCTGCCCCTAATTGATCTGTTGCAAATGCCCAGTGGACAGTAAGCAGAGGGGACCTGTGGCTGCTCCGAGCCGGTTCCAGCCGGGCGAGAACACCTTGATCGAGAGAGTTTTTCTCTAGACCTGGGCCTGGCTGTGGGGTTTATTGTTAGGGTGAAAAGAGGCCAGAGCAGCAGAGCGGTGTCTGCACCGTGGTGAGGTTGGTGATTTCAGGCATTGCCGGGGCTCACCCGTCTCTTGGATCATCTCCTCTCCGCAGACGCTGGTGGACTCCAGTTATCGCTGGTTAAACCCACCTGTGTTGGATGAAATCAGTCGCCCGGATGCGCAGCAGCTCTGCCTGTCTGCTGCTGACGTCCTGCATGGTTCTACCTGAATTCCCTCCCGTGCCCCTCTCCTGCACGCGCCGCTCCCTGCGCCCTGCTGCTGCGCTTGGCTTTTCTTCGGCACCATCCTCCCTCTGCTCTGGAGTTGTGAGCCTCTCGCTTCCTGGGTTCACGCCCCGGCTTCCCTGCTCCCTTTGCTTGGAGTGCTGCAGACTTGGCCCCTGGATGGGTTAGTATTAGGGCCGGGTCGATAGATTCCCCCCCCTCCCTGGGCCTGCTTGCAGGACCCCTGTGAGTAGGAGGTCCCCCAATAAGAATCTCCTCCCCCCTCCCCCCGAGCCTGTCCAGTTGTAGGGTATGAAATCCCACCGGGGAAGATGCTCAATGGGCACAATCCTGCAAGTGCCAGAGTGGTTCCCCCCCCTTACTGTCTCCCTCGATATCCCTGCAGCAGCTGAGAATGCGTCCCAGGCACTGCCTTGCCGCTCCTTGCACGAGGAAGGGGGGGGGGGTGAATGTCCCTGGCTCTTACAAACCCCCCTGCCTGGGGGCGAGTGGGTATCTTTCTGGTTGGGTCCATTAGCGATAAAAGTCTGTCTGTGAGGCTCGTTTACAAGTCTATGGAACAAACCTCCCACCCTTGACCTCTCCAAGTATCGCTCCGTCCCCCTTTCGTCTCTGAGCTCGCTGACGCTGCTGTTCACTGGCGCTGTCTGGAGTTACCCTCCGGCCTGGTTTCCGCCCCTCGCACTGCACTGGGGCTGCTGTCCTCAGAGTCCTTTTCCTAGCCAAATGGCAGAGCCAGGGCTCGACCCGCAGCCCCGCCGGTCAGCTGCCTTCGATGCTGTTGGCCAGGCTCTTCTTGCAATCTGGTGTTCTTCTGGCTTCCCTGGCTCTGTCCTCTCTCTAATCGCTCCTTCAGCAGATTCTCCTCTTCCCCCTCCAGCTGTCTGTGGGGCTCCACAGGGCTCGGTCTTCGGTCCTCTCCTCGTCTCCCTCTGCACCTTCTCTCTGGGTGATCTCATCCACAAACACAAATTCAGCGACCACCTCTCCATGGATGCTCCATAGACCTACCTCTGTACTCCAGACCTGTCACCTTCTGTCCCTCTAAACCAGAGCTCCCAATCTTCCCCCGCAAAGCCCTGCCTGCTACCTCCTTTCTCCACTGTCCTGCCTGTCACTCAGACCTCTCGCTAGGGCGGCAGGCTATGTCTAAGCCTTGCCGGCTCTTCCTGCGTACCGGCTCTATCCCGTCACACAGTTACATGCTCTCCTCATCTTGTGTCGCAATTACTGGGCTATGTTTCTCTCTGGCCTTGACACGCGGTGCTCGTCTCCTTTCAGAATACTGCTGCAAAGATCACATTCCTCACCCGTCACCCCTCTCTCTGCATCCCTCCACTGGTCCCCTCTCTACTGCATCAAACATAAGCTGCCTGACTTGGCTTTCAAGGCCCTTCACAGTCAGTCCCCCTTCTCCCTGTCATCTCTCACTTGCTCCCGTGGCATCAGTGCCCATTTCGCATTGGCCCGGGGCACCAGCCTCCTTCGCTGGTTACATTTTGAAACAAGCAGGCTCCTGTTTTCTGCCTTGCTGCCCCTCCCGCCTGGGGAGAGCTCCCCAAACATCTGCAAAGCTAACGCATTCGCCTCCCGAAAATTCTCCTTTGCCGTGATGCCACTGCTGGGCGGGGCCTGCTGCCTGTCACTCTGAGCCCTGTTGTCTCATGGCTGCAGCCAGGCCAAAGGAGGAGCCCGAGGAAGCAATCTGGTGTCTCCTGACAGACTGAGATTGGCATCTCTCTGGGGCAGGGACTGCCCTTTTGGGCTGTCTGTTCGGCACGTGGCACAGTCAGCTCCTGGTCCAGCAAACGAGTAACTAATAATACAGATGCTGTGTGATGGGCTACGCTCGCTGCTGACTTTACAGCATTTCCATTAGCCAGGTGTGTTGAAAGCATCTCGGGGCCTTTCACAGCGGGTTTTCAGCTCTTTCCAGTGAATCTCTGTTGAAGGGAACGTGAACCCTAAAACTGAGCAATGGCCCACAACACCCCTCCCCCCCCGCGCTCATTCTGAAAGCGTGAGACTTGCTTTCGTGTCCCAGCCAACAGAAGAGAATTCCGCATCTACCCCACCATACAACGGTGCTCCCCCTTTTCAATACTGTCCTCCTCCCGTCCAACGGGGATCCAGCCAGGGCCCCCCTCGCTGGTAGCAATGTGAGAAGGCAGCCGGCTGAGAACCCCTGCCATCATAGTCCTCACCCAGCAGGGTCTCTAGGAATCTGCTGGAGATGGAGGAACTGTATCTTCTGAGGTGCCACCTTTGCAAAATGATATCCAGGGAAGGAGGCTACACCTTGCTGTATTTTTCTGAGTATCTAGGGCGTCTAGGCACCAGATGGGAGGTTAATTTGTGAAATGTGAAGCTTCCAGGCGGGTTGTTAATGATGAGAAGGAATGTTATTTAATGCATGAAAAACTTCTAGGCCCAGATTGTTAGGAAAGGACACACGCGGCTGTGGCAAATGCAGGCACCGTGAGCTGCTGGGTGTTCATTTGCACAAGCACTTACTGCAGTTGCGACTAGAGCTGTACGACTTTTGTTCTGTGAATAGTAAATTCACTGAAAAATGTGCTTTCAGGGCACTGAAACTTGGTGCATTCAGGCAGAATTGGGTGAATAGTTTTGGTTGAAAAAAACCTGAAGACCAGAGGTTGGAATTGTGGCTTTGATTTGCCGTTCCCGGCATTTTATTCCCCTGAGCAATTTTTTTTTTCATGTTATGGTGGCGGGAAATTCAGCGTTGGTTTGAACCGAACAAATCTTTGGGTTTTCAGTTTGTCACCCAGCTGAAACCAACCTGGCTCCGCAATAATTGTACCAACCGCATCCACCCTGCCAGGGCTACGTGGCTGTTGGGGGAGGGGTTCCCGCTGGCCTCTTGTGGCTGATAATGGCCACTTGGAAAAGTCCTTTGCCATCCAGGTAGCTCCAGTCGTAGCCTGGCTTCTGTTAGTTCCTCTGCCGCCCGCCCCGGAGCAGCTTGCGTTCTGTTTCAGTTTCTCCTGCCTTTCGCGTCGAGCCTGGCTCCAGGGCGCAGGGGACTGACGTGAATTCGAGCGTAGGCTGCACGCGACTTACAGGCTTGAACATGCAAATTAGGGCCTCAAACTTGGTGGCAAGATCGTCCCTCCCCCAGCTGGGAGCTGCGTGTGAGCGCTGGTTTGGTCTGCGCGCGTGGGGCTGTCAATGGCGGCAGGCCAATGTCACACGCTTATTGCCTCCTGCAATGACCGTGAGGCTCCTTTGTAGAGCTTAGCATCGTCTTTACCTCCTGGACTAAAAACTGAGACCAACAAACTCCTCCCTGACCGACCGACCGGGCAGGGGAAGTGCCTGGAACAACAATTGGGTGTCAGTACTTTCAGGAGAATTTCGCTCTGCCTTCTCTCCAGGGTATCCCACCGGTGGGAGGGGACAAGAGGTGAAATGCAGGTACGGCACTTCAGGAAGCTGCAAACCTGCCCTCTCCCCCGGCTGCAGTTATGCTGTGTGAGGAAAAGGAGTGAGCCGAAAACCAGTGCTGAGAGAGAATGTGCCGGAGAGCAGCCCTTGGCACTGCTGGCCTTAACGAGCTCTGCTAATGAACCTCGAGATATTTTAGCCTCTTGGGGTGATTAGAGCCCTTGGAACCTGTGTGTGTTGGCATATAGCGAGGAGCCACTGCCACGGGCCGGACTGCCAGGCCACGAGAGGCCCCGTTTGTTTCCTGCAGGAGAGACAATTACCGGGCACCAGCGCACGTTCGTGATTCACTTTCCGTCCGCTCCTGGCCGGGAGAGCAGCTATGTGACGATGGCAAAGCTCTTTCGTTATGAAACTGTCCTGTCCTGGGCTGCTTCAGCCTGTGCTTTGTCAGCTTGGCACAGGCTGGGCGCAAGCGTCGCCCGAGCCATTGCGACAAGCCGGGGAGCCCGCGGCTGGTGCCCCAGCTGGTCCCGCGGGGATCTCATTATCTCCAGAGGATGCTCTGTTATGCTGCCTGCCGTGGGTGCGGGGCGCGGCTGTCACATAGGAGGCGGCGTGGGCACTGGAAGCTGTCTGTGCTCCGGTAACCCCGTAATCAAAATATTGGGTCCCCAGGTCTGCACACATCTGGCAGCCCCAGGGGCTGCTTCTGCTGATTGTTTAGGTGGAATAGGGAGGAGAAGAGCTCTGCCCACTCCCACGTGTGCCCGGTGCGTCGCGGAGCACAGGGCAGGCTCTGAGCTGTCACCCACCTGCATCCCGGGAGCAGCTCCATGTTTACTCCTGTGCAGCTAAGAGCAAAATGGGGCCCACTGCTGCTGTGAGCTGGGTCCCTGGCCCAGATCTGGTCCCGTTAAGGAACATGGCAAATCTCCTGCTGATGTCAGAGGGAGCAGGGAGTGTCGCTGTCCAGCGAGGTCCCACTCCCCGCACACAATGGAGTCAGGGCCGTTTCTGGAAGGCCGAGAGGCTGGCCTGGTCTCTGTGTCCCTCCCGCTCCCCCTTGAGCCCTCAACAAGGGAGAGCTGGTGTCAGGTCCTTGTGCTCACCTGGAGTCCCGTCTAGCTGAGAGGCGAACCTGGCCTGGATTTCGGATCGCCCCCGGAGCAGACTGGGGGGCAACCCCAGCAGGGAGAAGTGTGGCTGAACACCTCCCAGGAAAGTGCTGGGCGGTCGGGCGCTCCTTCCCTTTCTCCCCGGAGTGTCTCATTCTGCGTTCGCTGCCAGGAGTGCCCGGCTGCGCTGAGCGACCCCGGTGGGTTGGTCTGTGCTGCCCTCCCCTGCCGGGACTTGGGCTCCGCGGCAGGGGGGAGAGAGCGAGGCGACCGGTATATCTCAGGTTATGACAGCACCAGGCTGTCCCAGCAGGCGTTTTCAATTCCGTTTATCTGTGTTTCCCCATTGAGTTCATTTTATTTCCCCTGATTTTTGTTTCCTGGGAGATTTATCGATCCTGGTTTCCGCGGTTTATGACAGCCAGTGGCTATAAACCATCGGAGCACTGAGCCCGTTAAAGTCACTCTCTCCTTTGCCTGCTGGCTAAGAGAAGGCAGCACCAATGCCAGTGCGGGGGAGCAGAGCAAGGTGCAAAGGGGCCAGGGCTTCGGAGCCAACAGGGTGGGGCAGGTGCAGCGTGCTGGGCACTTCCAGGTGTTGTCAGGGAAGGGTGTACGGTTCAGCATTTCTGAAGTGCTTTGCAATGTCCGTGCACCATCCTCACCCAACTGGCCCTCTGAGCTCCCCAGGGAGAGCAGCCGTCCCCTCTCTGCCCCGTGGAGAGCAGGGATAAGGACCTGCTCCTGCCTGTGACCCGCCCTGTGAATGGGGCTACTCACCAGAGGAAGAGTGTTGCCCAAGGCTGCAGTGGGAGCTGGGCTTAGAGCACTGAGGTTCTGGCTCCCACCACAAGCCAAGCCTGCGGACGCACAACCCCATGTGTCAAACATACAAACCTTGGCCAGTAACACCATCGACCGTAAGGAACGGCACAAGCACGGCCATAGAGGGTCAGACCAAAGGTCCATCGAGCCCAGGATCCTCTGTTCCGACAGTGGCCAATGCCAGGTGCCCCAGAGGGAAGGAACCGAACAGGGAATCATCCAGTGATCCATCCCCTGTCGCCCACTCCCAGCTTCTGGTAGTCAGGGCACCCGGAGCGTAACAGCCGGTTCTGCTTGTTGGTGACCGGCCCCTAGCGGGAGACAGTCGCACAGACGAAGCCACACTCCACAGACTCATCCGGGAGGGGAGCATTGGCCTGCCTGGGTATCCCACTGAACGTTTCCTTTTCTGCTCTGCCCTGGGCACAGGAGTCGGAGTCTGAAGGCAGGACCCTGCCATGTCTGTCCTCGGAAACCCTGCTCAGGCCGCGGTGAGAGCTCTGAGCAGCCACGGAGAATACGTGGGAGGAAACCAGGGAACTGTCGGTCTCAAACTATCAGTAGTTTTTAGGCCGGGGTGTCCAGCCCTTGTCTCCGCCTCCGGCCTGTCACTAGTGGCAGCACGGTTTGGAGAGTACATCAGCACCTGCCATTTGTTACACTGCAGATGTTGTAGCTCCAGTTTCTTAATGAATTTGCTTTCCCCATGTTCTCTCTCTGGGAACACTTGTGCGATCAGTTTTCACCAGGCCAAATAATCCTGGAAAGTGAATTTCATGCACAGGCTTTTGTGGAAACTGACTTTTAGATTCACATGCACAAGTATTTGCACCAGGATTACAGCACAAACAACAAAGCCAAGTGCTTGAACATTTATCTAGCCAAGGACCTGCCTCCGAGCGTGACTAGCCAGCATGGCCTGAGCAGGGAATATCACAGGTACACAGGACCTGCCTGGGAAAGACCAAAGTTCCCAGCCAGTTTTAATTGATGAATTGATGAATTTCTGACCTGCTTCTAGACATGAGCAGATCGAGAAGCGTCTTCCCCTTGCTGGACACCGCGATCTGCAGCTTTGAGAATGTGGCGGCTTCCCCCAGTCCCCCTGTAGGAATGGCACAGGGAGGTCCCTGCTGAGTAGCACTGGGGTGAGCTGTTGATTCCAGGGGCAGGAAGCAAAGGCCTCAGGGGCTTTTCTATGAAGTGCTCCCGCTTTTCTCTCTCCTGCACCTTGCACTGTGTTTTTGGAGTGCTGGTCGGCACAGCGGGTTCAGCGCAGCCTGAAAGGGCTGTCGGAGAAAGAGTCCGCGCTGCATTGCTGTAAAAGGCCCTCGTAGTCGTCTCCTCCTAAGGCTGCACCACTATCAATCTTTCCTTGGATTTTCCTCCAGGGGGACCCCAAACTGTTTATCACCTTCCTGGGCCATTCTCCAGCGCATTGCCAGGTGCCAACTTCGCTGAAACTGACACCGATAACATCATAACTCTCATTAAAGCAATTCTTTATTTTACCTCTGATAGCAGCTGCGTGATGTGATGTTCCTGCCCTTTGCTTCCTCATCTGCCACCTCGTGTAACTGGAACACTCCGTGTGGTTCTTTTGGGTTAGTTTGTTTACATGGTGTGTGGGTGTGTGTGTATGTGTGTATGTGTGTGTGTGTGTGTGTGTGTGTGTGTGAAGAGTGCTGCAAATCCATATTCACAAAGGTTTGACTTTAAGGCATTTGCGCTTGTGCCGTGTTCTGTTTCATGTTCCGTGAACGTTGGAGCATCCAGCTTTTCATCTGGGGACCAGCTGGGCCGTTCAGTGCCGATCCCTCCGCTCCCATGCAAACTAGGGCCTTTGCACATGAATACAGGGAGTCACGAGCCTCACTTTGGGTTGGAAGTGCTTGCACAATCAGTAGCAATGCCGTGTAATTTAAGTGACCAATCACACTGCAGATATCAGTCAGTTTACGACAGTCCGTGGGCAGAAATACGTCTGAAGAAATTGCTGGAAGAATTCCGTGTAACAACTGAACTGGCCAGGAGACGCCTGCTCCCTAACAGGAGAGAGGCCTGAGTTCCTTCCTGGGAATAGTCAACCCTAATCCAGTGTCCTTGTGGTGTTCTGTATTTCCCACTGCGTTTCCGAGACACCCGTCCCCTCCGCCCAATACCAGACCCACAGATACAGAGGCAAGACGTGTGTGTCCCAGCATCTCTCTGTGCGGTGACCTACGTGCTCCATCTCCATAGACCTGGGCCTGTGGGTGAAGCTCGTGTGCACTCTGAATTAGAAGAGCAGAATCCTTCCTTGCCTGCATTGGCTCGTATATCTGTGGGCGGCTCATCCACTGCTGGCAGGGTGGGACGGAGCCCTCCCCAGGCACCTCTGCAGCCCGAGGGGCCGTGGCTTCCGTTATAGGAAGATCTATTTAGCGTCTTCCAATATTGCTGAACTAATAGTTAAAAAGGCTCCAGTGAAATGTTCCTCTGAAAGGCAGGGATTGCAACCTCTGACTGATCCCGACCCTCAGCCCCCCTTGATTTATTGGGGGGCAGCATGGGACCCTTGAATAGATGGAGCCTTTGGACCCAGTCTATTTTTATTTCTTTTGTTCCCCCCAAGAACTGTGTGACGAACTGGGTCTGTTCTTACTGTGGTGTGTGAATGCTGACAGGGGAGTGTGGCTAGGATAGTCTGCATTGGGGGATGGGAGTCTGCCCAAGGGCGAATACCTGAGCCTGTAACATGAGAACCCAGGAAGGGGTTGGAGGCCAGGTGACTCCTTGGCCCGGGAAACTGATCAAAGGCTGTGGGAGGGGTCGCTGAAGGCAGAGTTTTGGAAGCTGGGTGGTGAGATGGTGGGGAGGCAGAGATTGCTCTGACCTCCCAAGGGGGGCTGGGGCGCCCTGGGACCCCCAGATGGACCTAACTGAGGGGGCCCTGTTGTCTGTGCCTGCAAGACCTGTCTTGGACTGTATTCCTGTCATCCAAATAAACCTTCTGCTTTACTGGCTGGCTGAGAGTCATGGTGAATCGCAGGAGGCCGGGGGTGCAGGGCCCTGAGTCCCCCAATACTCCGTGACAAACTGCCCCCCAAATACCCAGCTAACCAAGGGGGACTTTAACCTACTGAGAACCATCTCCATTTGATACCACCGTCGGGGCCGGCTCTGGCTTTTTGGCCGCCCCAAGCAAAAAAAAACAAAACAAAACTGCGGCGCGGGTGCAGAGGGACCGGCTGGAGGTGGGGGGGTGGGGAGGGGGACGGAGCGGGTGGGAAGGGGGCGGCCAGGGCTACAGCAGGGGCGCTGTCACACAGCCCCTCCCGCTGCGCTGCCGCCTGCCGCGAGGGCTCCGCTCCGGTCGGCGGGGAGGGAAGGAAGAGGACTGCCCTGCAGGGCGCTCTGGTTCTCCACGCCACCGCCCCATACAGGGCGGCCGGAGCGGAACAAGAAAAAAAAAAAAAAAAAAAAAAAAAAAAAGGCGGCCGTGCCGTCCTAGGATTGGGCGAATGCCGTCTCCAACAATCTGCCGCCCAAGCACCAGCTCGCTCAGCTGGTACCTGGAGCCGGCCCTGACCACCGTCAGCAGAAGCCCTTACAGAACATGGTATCTGCATCCCAACTGCTTGCCTTTGGTCTTGCAACACCACTGCAGTTTTTGAAGTGCTACTCTCTGCTGTTGTACCTCCTGGGGATTGCAATGCCGCACGCTCTGCCCGCACCGGTTCCCAGCGAGGGTGGCTAGATAAAATATCCCCTACAGCATCTCTCTGTTTCCTCTGTCACTGAGCCTTCGTCCCGAATTCCTCTCTCTGTCCATCACCTTATCACTCATCTAACATCCGCGCTATTGTGCAGCCTTTCTTTCACTCACAGACAGTGTCTCACTGTCCATCTATCAGCCAGACTACCGTGCTCCATCAATCTCAAACGGAAAAGTCTTGATGTGCTGGGCGCTGGGTGGAGCGTCACTCCTCAGCAGAGAAGCCCTGTGAGGAAAGACTGCATCCAGCCCATGCCGTTGGTGCCCGTTTCTTTGCAGTGGGTTTGTGTCGTTGGGACGGGATACACGGGTGCTCTGGATGGGTCTGCGTGAACGATGAATATCTCTAGCTGTTAGTAGCCTTTACACTCAGACTTTGCTTTTAAATGTAATTTGACAAATGGCCTTTTTCAAATGGAAAGCATTAAAAATGTGAATTTCTCATTTCTGGAGTCCCCTTTGTGCTGGGCCTGCGCTCCTGCTCTTCTGAACTAGCGCCAGTTCTAGCAAAAACCAATTCCAGAAAGAAGGCAACATGATTTCCAACTCGGCTGGTCTCTTGTGGAGTTTGTAATGAAATGGGAGAATTCGTGCAGTTCGTCAAGGCTTATGAGCAGTTTGGATTCCTCTGGCTATGTAGCTGTTAGCCATTTCCCTGAGCCGTCTGAGCAACAACACTGAGTTTAAAGGGCCCTACAGTTACTCTTGATTTGCGTCCTTTGTTTATGCACCAGTGACATCCCTGATGCCAGCAGAGGTCTGAGGCGGGCGCTTGGTGAATTACGCCGATGCGGGGAGGGCACGTTACTCGGCATGCCCAGGAAAGATGGCAGCTATTTGATATTTTTCTAAAAGGACGGCTAGTGAGCTAGTCCATGCTTTGCGAGTACTGCACGCGCAGACAACGCACGCACAGCTTTGCACACGTGACTGGGCACGTACACTTGATAATTGTGGGAGCAAATGGCTCAGTGCCGTTGTTCATGTATTTACTGTACTTACCATGTTAGCGGCCCCTGGAAAGGAGCTGGCAGTGGGAGATGCGCATTTGCATGCACGCAAGTCAGAGTGTACCGTCAGTAACCGCACGGGGGTTTGGGTGTGAACAGCAGCTGCGAGCTGGCCAGGGTGCCCTCTGCTAGGTAGTGAGCCTCTGGCATCCACTGCGGGGACGCTGCCTGCTGCGACGTTCGGCCCGGTGACCCGGGACACGCTGCGCTTTCCCCAGACATTAGGCCACATCCTGCTCATGTGACAATCGTCATTTTCATGGCAACGGGTTATGATCTAATGAGCAAAGACACACGCCTGGGTTCTGGCTATGGAGACGTGCTGCCAGGTCGCTGGTTGCTGGCAGGGCGTGACTGGCCCCTGCCCGATGCGGGGGGGGGGGGGGGGCTGCATTTAGGAGCTGGGGGGCTCTCAGGTGTATGGCAGAGAAGAGCAGCAGAGGCCAAACAGTCTGACACCCTCCCCCACCCCCCGCATAGGCATGGAACGCCCCATAGCCCCACTCCCTGTTCTCCGCTCTCCCCCTCTTCCTCCCTTTCTCACTCCTGCATCTCCTCCGTCTCTCTCTCTCTCTCTCTCTCTCTCTCTCTCTCTCTCACACACACACACACACACACTCTCTCTCTCTTTCTCTCTCTCTCTCTCTCTCTCTTGTTCTGGGGCCTACAAAGAGCTGTCTCCCCTGCGCTGTTCTCCGGGGCTGCTGGCCGATGGCGCTTTGCAGCCCAGGAGCATGCGGGGGGGGCGTGCCCAGGGCCGGATGGTGCCCGTGGAACCAGATCGACAGTGAAATGGACGGGCCGGCCCTGCAGCTGAGAGAGGAGATGGGGGCACAAGACAAAACCCCCAGTGCAGGGGTGGGGGTGGGGATGGAGGAGAGGAGCACGGATGAGAGCCAGACGGGGCGGAAAGGTGGGAGGCTGAGAGACATGGGGGTGAGACAGGGAGACTGGACTAGCCAGGTGTGGGTGGGAGGAAGCCGGGGGGGGGGGGAGGGAAGGAGCTGAGAATGAAGTGCTGGGGCACTGGGGAAAGCAGGGCTGAAGTGGGGAGGGGGAGAAACTCCCCTATTCTTTCCCTGTCAGCGATTATTTACTGCCCATTTCACTCTTCGGTGCCTTTTGATGGATGAGCTCTTAGGAGTTTCCAGCTGGCTGGTCACTCCCGTTTAGCCTCCCCTCCCTGGCCCTGTGGCTCGGGGCCCAGCTGCAGCCGGCAATGTGGGGGTGAGGTGGGGGAGATGGTAGCCCGCGGCCGGGATTCTCTCCTGGGGGGAGGTGCGTTCTGCTGCGGGCATCAGGGCCGACCAGCTGGGAAGGTTTCCAAGGAGCCTTTGCAGCTGTTCAGAGCAGCGGTGCTGCGAGCGTGTCCCGGTAGCTGGGAGGGACGGTCGGGGAGCTGCTGGGCTGAGCACAGAGGGCCTGTCCATACTGGAGGTTGGACTAGCGAGGCTGGAGTGTGGGTAGCAGACGAGCGCACTCTCGGCTGCAGCCGCATCGGGCGTCGCACGACGTTCAGCAGCCCCGTGAGAACAGCCTGCGTGTCACAAACGCTCAACTGGTGTCCGTCTGCTACCCGCCCCCAACAAGCAGGGGCCCCGGGCTCTGGCTGTGGGTGGGTGTCAAAGGGCTCACTCGCTCCTGCAGCGCCCCCTCATGGCTGTGTCTGGGGAATCAGCGCTACTCTGGCCCAGCGCCCCCTTCCATCGTTCGCTTGCCCCGGACCCTCTATCTGCAACTCGGGCATGTCTCAGCCCTCCCGCTACGTCGCCGTATAGTGCCCCCTTCCGGGCTATCCCAGTCCCTCCGGACCAGCTGTCCAGTGGCATCTCCCACAATCCTGTGCCACTTCTGAGTGGCTGGCAGGGGAACCCGGGCCTGCCTGCTACTCTAGTTTCAGCCCAGAGACCCTCATCAGCAGCCAGGTTCTGTGCAATCTCCACTCTCACTGCTGTTTCCCTGGGCTGCTTCCTACTCTGCCCCCCCACAGGCTTTCTTCTCCCCCTTCTGGGTAAACCCTTGCGCCAGGGCCAGGATCCCAGCGCTTCTCTCGCTGCCGGGGTTCCTCCTTTTCCCACTCTAAGCCCAGAGGGTGATTGCCGGCTCCCACGCTGCAGCCCCCTTCTGCTGCAGACTTCCTGGCTTTATCCTTTAGCCAGCTGGGCTTTATCAGCCACTAGTCATTGTCAGTCAAGCCAGACACTCCACCAGATCTGGTTAATTGGCCCTGCCTGCACCACCGTGACCCCTTCAGGGATGGGATGGGGTGTAGGGCTCCCTGCTGAGCAGAACGTTCACGGCCTTGTTGCCCAGCTTGGAGGAGCCACTGCGGCCTGGTGAGGAAACTGAGGCATGATGGATTTGGAAGCAGTCGAGGGGCCAGCGTGGCCCAGCCGCACCCTCCCTGCCCTCTGTGCACTGCAAAGCATCCATCATCATTGGGAGAGTGGTGTCTCCACGGCCACCCTCCGCCGGGGTTACCCCGGGTCATTTCACTGGTGCCTTCACACGGACCCGGAAGGTGCCGGGTGCTGAACCAGTGCATCCCTTGGCCGGTGCTGCCCACTCAGGTGGCGTCGGGCCTGGTCTCACTCTAACCCAACCCCCGCACCCCCGGCCCCAGCTGTGGGGGAGGGGCTGCATGGCTTTCGGCTGGTAGAAACCACCATAAAGGAGGGGTGGCTCTGCCTCAGTTTCTGCTTCTCTCTGCTCTGGGTCACATTGACGAAGGGCGAGTACTGCGGTGCTGGCTGTCTCCCCAGTCCCTCGAGATGCCAAGAAGCTCCGGGGCGGGGGAAGGCGTGAGGGGGCGCGCGTGTGAGAAACCCTGGCGGTTTAGTGCTGGGTTTCAGGCAGCTTGTGGCCTTCACTCGCGGGTAGCACCAAAAGCCGGAGCGGCGACGGGGCCGGTGGGGCTGAGAGTTCCAATCATCAAAGCAAATCACAGGACAAAGCGCAGGGATGAGGTGGCTGTTCTGGGGCAGCGTCCGATGAACCATCTCCATCACCATCACACGGTGTGGGGACGGATTGGTGCCAAATCACTGGTTTTCCCGGGCACCAAACCCAACCCTCTGTGCTGCAGCGACTGGTGGTTGTATTGGCCTCAGCTTCCCTGGAAGCCGAGGAGGTCACAACCCTTGTTGAGCCTGGCCCAGGATGGGTTGGTAACAGCCTGTGTTGCCTCCTTCTGATGGCAGCCTGCTCGCTGCCGATTGAGAACCAGCTGCTGGACTTGGCAGGACCTCAAAGGGGAGCAGAAGGTCAGCTTTGCCGAGGGCGGCTCTCAGCCAGGCGGGGAGCATGTTGCTGTCGCCTTTCCTCTCCTTTCCTGGTACGTTTCGCGCACGCTGGCCGTGCGTGCCAGCACTCCGCCAGATGGCCGGGGCCCCTCGCAGCAAGATCCTCTTTGGTGTTTGCTTCCCCAGCCCGCTCTGCGTTGTCACAGAGGGACCCAGGATTAGAAGCAAATACAAATCCAATCTAAATGCCCGGGCTGCTTGGCAGCAGAGGCCCTGCACATGTTGTAGCCTGGGCAATCGCTACCCGCCGCGCTTCCAGCGCCTTTCTCGCAGGCTCATGTTAATAAGCTGCTTTACGGTCTTAAGCTTCTGAAACCACCGATTTTGTAACAGATGCAATAATGGGGGTCAGATTATTTCCTCTTCGTCCTTCTCCTCTCACCACTGCAGGGGCCATCAGCTCCCGAAGCCAAGACCAAGTTCTGTCTGCTCCGGGGAATCTCTGGGCTCCATTTTACATGGTGGGGTGGCTGCGGCAGGCAGGGCCTAGCCGGGAATCGGGCTGAAATGGTCCCCAAGTCCAGCCCAGTGTGCGTCTCCCCCACTGCCCTTCAGAGCTGTCGTCTAAGCATAGCTGTAGGGAGCAGTCTGCCCCCAATGGCTAAAGCACCTGTCCTCACCTGGCAGAATCCAGCGTGTCCGCTCCACCTGGAGGAGTCATTTGCTCCTGCTAGTCCCGTCACCCCGAGAATGCCTCGCTTGTGCATTGGCTGGGGGTGGGGGGGGGTTGGTTGTGATTCAGTTGGGCATCACGGGGTTAACTGCTTCCCGCTCCTTGCCCTACCCAGGGGTAATGCAGCCTCCTGGGCTTGTTGCCCCACATCCCTCCCCCTTAGTGTTACTCAGGCTGCTTAGCAAAAGACTTGCTCCCCCATTGAGCTTGTCTCCCTGTAGCTATTCACCAGGCCCTCCCGCAGGGCTGACTTGATGGGGATGGGGATGCTGCAAGGATGAGGAACTCTGGGAGATCTCACAGGGGAGAGATCCCACTAGAGCAAATCCCTGATCTGCGGGACGCGCTGAGGCTGGCGGGAGAGCTGGCAAACGGAGGGCATCTGCCTGCTGGTCAGCACCCGGACATGCTGCTGGCTTGATTGTAGAGGCTGCTCCGGCTAAGGCTCGGTCCGATCTCCTTAGTGTCTAATGATGGGGAGGGGGACGCGCTGATGTGGGGGGGGGGTGTTCCCAGCAGCCCAAGCCTCTGAGCTTGCAGCATGGTCTGGAACGGGCTCTCTCATGAGATTTCTAGTGGAGCCACCAAGCTCAGAGCCGGGCCTGGATCCAAATCTGAATTAACCCCTGTTTTGCAGATGGTCAGTGTCCAGGAGGGAGGATGGCCCAGCGGTTAGGGGACTTGGGAAACCCAGGTTCAATTCTCTGCTCCAGCCAGACTTCCCGGGGGATGTTGGGCCCGTTGCTCAGTGTCTCTGTGACTCAGAGGGAGACGGAGGGAAAACCACGGCCCTGCCTCGCGGCTGCTCGGAGGAGAGATACGTAACAGACTGTGAGGCGCTCAGGTGCCTCTAGGGCCCCAGCTGCAGTATCTAAGGCAGGGAACCCCATTGCAGAGAGTGCTCTGAGCTGTGGGGTCGTGATGCAGCTCTAGATCCCAGCTACACCTGGATTCAGGAAGGGGAGGCGCTGACGTTCTAGATCTCTGCTTTGTGGTACAGATGGAGGGAACCCGGAAGGGAATGAACATAGAGGCCAGATGAGGGTCTTGGTCACCCCACTGTAAATCTGTCGTGTAACCCTAGTAGAGGCAACAGAGAGTGACAGCAGTGTGTGGGGACCACGTTCCGTCTCACTGCAGAAGGGCCTTGTCCCTTCGCGTCTTGGTGTCTTCTGCAGAACTGGTGAGGTTCCATGTGGTGTTGTGGGCCAGGGGCTTTCACGGCCACTTTCCTTCCTGCGACGCAGTCGCGACAGCGTCAGCCCTCCAAGAGATGGAGCAACGGCCCCTAGAAGCTTTCCTAAAGGCTGGTGTTGCCTCCAGCCAAGATATCTCCTCCTCCGGGTTCCAGGTAGAGCTGAACGAGGAGGCAGAGGGAGCCCAAGGGACGGGCTTCGTGTTCCCCCCGGGTGAGAAGTTGGTATCATGGGGTGAACGTCCTATCGACTGCAGAGGAGGGGAACTGTTCAGCGCAGGCAGTGCTGGTTTCAGTTTGGATGCCCTTTGAGAAGGCCGAGCCCTGAGGTTAATTAATACGCACGCTTCCCAATTAAAACGGGAAAGAAAGAAGATGTTTGATTCAATCAAGCCTTTTCTCTGCTCATCTGCCAAATTCTAGTCTCTGGGAGCTGATTTTAATTGTGTCCCGAGTAATTTAGACATGGGCTTGAGACCTCAGGCTACCCAGCACAATCTACGCTCCTTAAACTCTATAATTAAAGCAGATTCCCGTGGAGGCCGTACATCGGATCACATTCCCCAGGGAGCTCAGGCAATACGTGTCCTGGGTGGGCAGGCGAAAAGCCACTGGGAGAGGTGCGTTTGGTGATGAGAAGCGCAGCCCTGAGGTTTCTTGCCCAGATTCCACTGGGGCTCATTGTGTGTGCATGGGGAACGGGGGCTTGGCTAACGCTAGGGGAGGGTCAGACTCCACCTTAGAAAGCAGGGTGCGGATCAGCTGGGGGCAGGGCCAGCCGGTGCTACGACAGGCTCTCCTTGCCGTGCTGTGCAGTGTTTAGAACAAATAATGCAGATGCTAACAACAAGCTGCTGAGCATTAATAAGAACATATGTGGCATTGAAATCAGGAGTCCCGGTAGGATGTGCTCATTAAGGAAAGTGCTTCCCACTCACTTGATACTCAGTTACTTTTACGTAGCTTTGTTTAGTGTTGGGGGAACTGCAGTTCCCCGCCAGAGAAGGGCATAAATCGCAGCTTCTCCCGGGTACCGCTGGGGCTCAGGGTGTGAGCCGGGGTCCGGCCCAGGGCTTTGTGCCCAACAGCAATGCTGAGGCTGTAAAGAAGCTAGTGCCCTGTGCCCTTGGAGTGGGGGCTCCAGGGCTCTTGCACCCTGGCTGCCCCTGCCAGAGCTGGACGTGTGCAGCGGACGGGCAGAGGAAGGCCGAGCCGTCGGACTGCCACACACCAACACTGTGTTTTATGAAAGGGGAAATGAAGAACCACCAGTGGCTGCCTTGTTCCTTACAAAGACGCTGCTGGGCTCCTCTGCTGTCATGGAGCGATTCTCTCGTGAGCTGACGGAGGCAAATTGAGACGCTGGGCTGGGCATAGGAACCTGGGTCTGAACTCCAGTTCTGCTGTGTTCTTGCTCTGTAACCTTGGGCTGGTCACATAACCGCTCCGGGCCTCAGTTTCCACAGCTGTGAACTGCGGATAACAATATTTCAGCTTAAGGGACGGTGCTTTACCTTCCAACAATGAACCCATCTTCCCTCTGTGCACCATGCCAGGGCCTAACGCGCGAGCCGCTCACCTTCAGAGACCTGCTGTGGATTCAAACTCTGCCTCCCTCACAACAGAGGAGAACCTTGCTCAAGCCTCTGGTGAATCGTTTCCACCTCACCAAACCAGAGCACATTAGCCTTTGCTGTAGAGATTGAAGACTGGGATATCAGGGCTTCTGCTCGCAGGACTGATGTGCAGGGCAACAGAGCTTCAGGGAGGTCCTGCCCGGGCTGGGACAGCAGGGGCCGCGCAGGTCGGAGGAGAGGAGCATTGGCAAGGCCCTCCGCCGTGGCCAGGACTGGCAGGGCAGGAATGCTGCGGGCTGGGGTTTGGGGCATTGAGGGCCGTATAGAAGCCCCTGAACTGGCACTCCAGGCAGGGCTGTGGGTGAGGATTAAAGCGCACTGGCAGAGCAGTGGGAGGCGTTTGCGTAGTATCCTGGCTGCTGGTGCCCCTTGGACCCCATGAGCAGCAAACTGCCACACAAGGCGCAGACAGAGAAATCCATCGGTTGTACTTTTTGCTGATGTTGGAACTGGAGGGCGAGATCCTGATTAGGCCATAATCCGAGAACATTAGCATCGTTCTTGTGTAATTGGTTCACGGGAATGGCCCCAGCACTGATGTTGCAGGAGCAAGAAGCGCAGCCCTTCGCTGTGTGTCGCGGAGTAGCTGGAACCAGGAGGCAGGGGGCTTTCATCCTTTTTATGTAGCCAGCTTGAATCAAGAGAGCACTTTTACGCAGGCTTGTAATTCACACTTATTTCCAGGACCTGGCTGTTGTGGAATCCCAGGGATATCTTCCTGCACTGACTGAAGCCTCTGTAATTCTTGGTGTCTGGGGTCCCTTGGTTGAATGGGTGGCATGGGAGGAGCGCTGCCTGGAATTCAGCAAGGAGACGGGGATGCCTGTTAAGCCCCTTATGCAATGTATTTTCCTGAGCTCCCCTGCTAAAATGGATTAAAGGAAAGCGATAAGTCTGTGGGATTTCCATGCGTCCAGAGGGACGGAGAGATATTAAAGGTATTAACTTTTCTGTCTGGGCTGATAATAATTCAGTTTTCAGCCTGGATCAGAACTCCGCAAGAAACCCACGGGGAAGCGGCACACGCAGTTCTGTAGAGGCAGGAAAAGCCATTGGGGCGGGAGCTGGAGGAAACCGGCTGGATTTGAAGGGCAGCTCCGGGGATCTTGGTGTCTGGAAAGTCAGCACTGAGCTGGGCGGGATGAACTGGTTCTGATAAAATAGCTGCCCACGTTTCACCCAAACGAAACACTCCTGGGAGGGAAGTTGCCTGTTCAGCCTGGAAGAGTGGGGGCTTCCAAACTCCGGAAGGCTTTGCTAAACCCTCAGCCCCATGGAGGGTGGGGAGGGGGTGGTCTCTCCTGACAGGGTAGAAGCTGTCGGTGGGAGGTCATTGATCGTGACAATAGCATTTCCGGAATGACCCGCCCATTGCAAACACTCCTTACAGTGGAACAATACTCTCCAGAGACGATGAAAATAATTCTAATTACACCTCTGAACAATATTTGTTTTGAGAGAGAAAAGCAAACCATATGGCGTGTGGAAGACTGTTTGGGGCGGCATTAAATGAGGATTTGTTTTTCATTTATACTTCGATTTAGGCAGCGCTGGGATTGTGTTTGATTTACTGGGCAGAGATCCTGTAACTTGGACATCTTGCGTGTCCTGGAACGGGAAGTGCCCGGGAACAGTCTGGCTTGGGAGAGCAGGATGGACTCACGGATCCGAAAGGCCCCCTTGGCCTTTGCATGCTGCTGGGTCTTTCTCAGGCCGGATATTTCTTCTTTTAAAAAGCCCGTGGGTGGGGTGCTGCTCTCACGGACACAGGCAAGAGTCTGGGGAAAGCGCAGGGGAGCGAGTGAAGGTTTTCGGGGGTAGAACTGGCGTATGTGAGAGGGGAACCAGGCCCAGCAGACAGCTTTGACTCGAATGACCCTGTTTGTACAGAAAGGACTGTTCCCAGGATGGGGTACGCTGGCGGCAGACTCTCCGCACAGAAGCTGGTCTCTGAGGGTCCCTGGGTTAGGGCTAAGCCGTGTAGCCCAGAGTGAAATGAACACGGGGGCTGCACAAGGCGGATGGTTTAGGGCTGGGCTGACGCCCACTAGTGCAGAAAAGTCTCAGTGTGTCTGAAGGTGGAGGCCAGTCTCCATCCCTCAGCCCCAGGGGATGGGATCTTTCTGGTGAATACCTCCTCATGACGGGCCCGGGTGCAGGCTGTGCCGTGGGCAGAGAGGCAGGCTGCTGTGGGCAGGGGGTCTGGCCAGCTGAGGATGCGTGCCCTGCAGTCTCTAACAGGGGGCTGGCTCTCCCTTCTCTCTCCCCTGCAGCCCTGTTCACAGAGACCCCGCATGACATGACGGCCCACGCCGGGGAGGACGTGGAGATGGCCTGCTCCTTCCGAGGCAGCGGCTCCCCCTCCTACTCGCTCGAGATCCAGTGGTGGTACGTTCGCAATCACCGGGACTGGACAGACAAACAGACGTGGGCTTCAAACCAGGTAACCCCCCTGCTGGCTTCTCTGCCTCAGAATTCCTCCCTGAGATTTGTTGGCATTTGCCTTTGGCAAACCAGACCTGCCCTCCCCCAAAGCCAGGGGCTGTGGTGGGGTCCTGCTCACAGGCACTCCCCTGCCACCAGGCTGCTGCTCCTGCCACTGTTCCCGGCTGGCAGGCAGCTCTGGGATCGTTTGCCCAGGGTGTTTGTGTCTCCGGCAGGCTGAATACGGAGACTTTATCCCAGTTAACCTCCCTGCCCCTGGAGCCAAGGGAACTTCCTCGTCCTTGGAGGAGGTGTCAGAGCCCCGGGGAGGTGTAGGAGCCCAGCACCTTGTAGGATCGGGCCCTTTATCCAGCTCCTCTTTCCCCGCTCTCCCGTCTCCTTCCCCAGAACCCACGTTTCCAGTCTGTTTCCCCGTCCCTCCCCAGACGGGGGAAGGATTCTGGCCGCGAGTCCCTGCCCCATCATCAGGGATCATACCAGGATGATACCAGCAGGGAAGGTTACTTCCCGGGGTCCTGCAGGCCAACGCTCTGCACCTTGGCTGGGCCGGAGCAGCCGGAGGGTGCGTGGCCTCCCCCTGGTGTGTCTCTTTCCCCAGCTGGCCGATCCTGCTGGGGTTTGATAATATCGCAAATGGATTTGTCTTCGTGCTCCTGTGTTTCCCTTGTGTCACCACTGTCCATCCCTTCCTCGCCCGCTCCCCCTTCGCTCCGGATATCAGTCCTGGCAAACAGCTGTCTCTTTATTTCTCTCTCTGTTCACACAGAGATAAGGGCCAAATAATGGAAAGGCAGCTTTAGGTATTTTAATGAGGCTGTATTCTTGTGTCTTTGGCAGTACACTGCTACCGGTATTACCATAAATTGAGAGACGTGTCAGAGAAATGCTATCACTCGACAGCATTGCTATAGAACGGGGGTGGGGAGAGAGTGAGGCGGGCGGGGGGAGCTGAATGCCATGCCGCAGAGCTCGGACACCTGGGTCCCAGACACTAGGGGAGCAGACGGAGAGGACTCACTGCACTTGAGGATGTCGCGGCACGGCTTATTAGGCCATTCAGAGGCATTGATTCTCCTCGGGGGAAGGGCTGAGCTGTGAAGCTGTGAGCTCAGAGTCCAGTAGGGAGGGGAATGGGGAAGCAAGAGGGTCGTCCCAAAACTGAAACCTAACGCAAACCCCAAATCTAAAACCTGATTCCAGCCAGGAGCCTTTACCGATCGGTCTGGGCTTGTCTCTGCGTGCTCCAGCTGTCCGAGACTCTCCCTTCACACTGTCGCCCATAGCACCCAGGCCTTCCCGCATTGCCCCGCACAGCTGGGGGTATCACAGCCTGCCAGTTACAAGAGCACCGTGCTAAAGGAGTTACATGCAAATTGTGGCCGCGATATTTGAACTTAGGAGCAGAAGGTAAACCCAGAGCGTCTCCCGCACAGTGCTGGGCACTGCCCGCACCCACCGATGCTGCTTGGCGCCTGCGGGTCGCCGAGGGCTCCCAGTTCTGTATCTGGACACTCGGAGCAGAGCCTGGGCAGCTGAGCGGTCACTTAGGTACCCACCTGGGAAATTGCGCTCAGCACCTGGAACAGCTCCCCCTCATGGGAGGTTTGCGGCTCTCCACAGCAGCGTGAATGCCGCCTGGAAGGGGTGAGGAGAGAGAGGGCAGAGAACAACCAGCGCAGTGAACAGCTGTTTTCTTCCCCTCCTGTCCCTTTCTCCATTTCCTTTACCCCAGGCCGCTCTGTGCTGCCCCAGATGGTGCCCATGCAAAGAAAGTCTGTTCACTCCTCGATGCTGTGTGTGGCAAGGCTCCTGGGCTGGGGCAGGGTCCTGCCTCGGGTGTTCTCCAGGGCTCTTCCCAGCCCACCCTTAAATCGCTGGGCCCACTGAGCCCCCTTCCCTCTGGGCGGATTATTCCCTGCTGGGAAGTCTGGGTTTCCAGACATCCAGCCTGCATTTTCCTCTGCCCAGACTGGTTCTGTTACTCCCGGCCCAGCCGTCCAGCCCAGTGATCCCTGCATTCCTTAGCCATCATTTAGCCCAGCAGCACGTTGCTAATCTCCCCTCATAAATCATTCGCCCAGCCCCTTCATTCGGCTTTTGCCTTCCTATTTGTCATCATCTGCCTGGTGCGGAGGGGCCCAGAATTGACTGCAGCATCCTCGGCGCGCTCCGTCTCCCCAGTCTCTGGTCTGATGCCTCTGTGCCTGTTGCAGCCTGGTGTCATCATCTTGCATTGCAAACTCCTTTCTAATCTGCAGTCTGCCAGGTCTCGCTGGCCGGGAGCAGCCGGTGCGAGCAGGCAGGACTGGTGCCTTTTCCAGGCACAGCATTCAGTGCTGAAAGGCTGAAGCAGAATGAATTTTTCCTCTTTTCCTTTCACTGCTGGAACTTTCACTCAGTAGCAGGCTCGCTTCCCCTCCTCCACAGGACCTCCGCCACCTACACACCGGCTCTCCCGGCCGGCCCCCCCTTCTGCCTTTGAAGCATCCATTAGGGGCTGAGGTGTGAATTAGTCTGATGGGTTTTTTCCCCTTCCAGCTGAACTAATGGGTTCTCTTCTCTCCTTCTCTCCCCACCCCCATTCCTCCCTCCCCGCCAGCTAAAAGCATCTCAGCAGGAAGAAACTGGGAAGGACGCGACGAAAATAAGCGTGAGTTTGGATAATGACTTCTGGCAAGGGCTTTAATCGAGGGTACAGCTGTAATTTTGGTCCCCGAGACGCTGGCAGCTTGAATAAAAATTGCCCCGTTCTGTGTTTTAAAGACCAAAGATTTTTTTCAACTCGGTTTGAAAAGCTGCTGGTAGGAGAACTGGTGCATGTTGTGATCAGGAGCTGGTGGCCACTCCGCAGTGAAGGCTTGCAACCCACGGCGCATGAATGCCGTGTAGCCCTGTGTGGAGTGATTCCCTCCCGGGGGTTCTGCTTTGGACTCTAAGCCTGAATTCTGGAGAGCATTTAAGTGTGCAGTGCAGTACGTGCTTACGCGCTCTCCTGAATCGGGGCCATACATTAGAACAAAATGACTCATTTAGCCCGTGAAGCAATTATGTTTTCTGCAGAGTTTTAAAATTCTTTGGTCTTCTTAAGCGCCTGCTGTCGGTCCCTGTGGAGCGGTGCCCTTTCTCTGCCCAGTGACCACGGGATAAATCACGTCCTAGGCCTTTGCCAGGGAAGGGCAGTGAGAGAGAGAAATGGTTTGGGCCCAAGACTCTGGCTTCCCTTCTGCTTCCATTGAGGCTGCTAGAGGCGGGGCTCTTGGGCTGGAGAATCCAGAGGGAAAATCCGACTGAGGGATCCACTGCACCAGCGCTTCCGAACTGGAGCATTGGGACCGTTCGGGCTGCTGGGCATACGCCTGCTGCACATCTCCTGGGGGGTCGTCCCACGGCTCCAGGTAGCCCCACACAGCCAGGTTTGGGGTCCACCCAGCTTGGGAACTCAGTCACTGCAGAACGAGTCTATGTGAAGGGTCCGATCCTGAGCTACTGAGTGCCCTCCTTCCCCAGAGGAGTTCATGGGCGGCGCGGGACATTGGGTCCTTGCAGGAGCGCTCAGCCCTGTGGCTCCGGTAGGGCCCCTTGCATGAGTGCAGGTTGCTGGCATGAGGAAGGCTGCAGCCTTGAACCTTCCCCCTGGTTTATTAGCATTGCCCGAGCACCTGGACACTCTGGCTGAGAGCGGGGCCCCAGCGTGCTGGGGGGCGGCACAAACATGTCCCTGCCCCCGAGAGCTCGCGGGCTGACCAGACCAGATGGCCACACGCAAGGTTTCTAGCCCCAGGTTACAGATGGGAAACTGAGGCACAAGGACCCGAATTCTCAGTCCTACTAAGGCCCCTGTCTGCTGCCTGCTGGTGTTGAGGAGAATCTGGCCCCAAGAGGGAGCGACTGGCCCCTGCGCACACAGGGTGTCTGTGTTAGCTGGAAATTGATCGCCCGAGTCCCAGGCCCCACCCTTCCCATCACTGCCCCAGAGCACAGCCGCTTCAATCCGAGCTGGCCTGAGCTCTGGGAAAGCCGCGTTGTCGTACTCCCCAAACGGAGGGTGTAGACAGCCCAGGACAGATCTTCTTTGAGTTCCCGAGGCAGCTAAGGGACAAGTTTACACTTAGCGGATTAGAAGGCCAAAGACATTTCGGCTCACGTGAACGGAACGAGGAGACACCAATTAGTTAAATAAAATGAATGGTCCTGGCCGCCTGCTGTCACTGGCGTCTTCGCTCCCTCCATGTCGGTCTGGCTCCCACCTGCGCTCGCTCGCTGCTCTGGCTCTGATAACGCAGGCACGTCACAGAGACTTGCTTCTCAATTATCTCGCAGCTCATGGTGGAGGCGGGTTTTGCCCAGGCCCGGGCTGACAGAAATAGCATCCTATTTGAAAAGTCCTGGTTCTAATTGCCTGGGATTTTCAGAGCCCTGCGCTAGCCCGAGGAAGGGCCGAGCAAGCCCAGCACATCACTCCCCTGTTCTGGGCTGAGTTCAACAGCTGAGCTCACCCCTCCAGCGCTGGCACTGCCCAAACTCCTGACGGTGCTCAGTACCTCACAGGATTGGGCCCTGAAAATACAGATACACTCTCAGGCGACTGGAACCCCCCGGGCTGATCTCACGACCTAGGGGCATCTACTCTCATTTTGATGTGTGGGGACAGTATTTGGTCCTGCCATGCGGGCAGGGGACTGGACTCGATGACCTCTCGAGGTCCCTTCCAGTCCTAGAATCTATGAATCTATGAACATGGGTAAATCCTATTGACAATAATAACCGCCCCCCCCCGCCCCCGCCATGGAGCCGAGCACACAGAGCATATGCCCCTGGACCTAGTCAGCTGGGTTGTCTCCAAAATGTTGAGCCCACATTCATCACCTTCACACGTTGTCCCGCCGGGAATTTATCTCCCCGAGCGTGTGATGTGGGCATGTTTCGAACCCTGCTCTAGCTGCGATTTCTCTAGAGCACCCGTCGTGCTCCTGCTCTGGCGCTGAGATTAGAACAACTCACCCTCATTAGAGCGCGTCTGTTTAGAAAGTTCTCGGGCCTGGCGTCCAGGGGCTCTGCTACTTCAGTGGAGGTGCACAAGTCTGAATGTGGCTCGGGTGTGGGCCCTGTGTGGATTCTGTGTAACACCCTAGGGCCGTGCCCCCTTGGACTGTGGGCTCTGAAGCTAAGTAGCAGCGAATGTTGCTCATTGTTCGTCGGGGAGAGCTCCAGTGTTACTGGTGCAGACAGTGGTGCTTCCCCTGCTCACTCCGTGTCTCTGGGAAATAGGGTCTCACCGGGCCATTGAAGAGAGATTCAATGGAGAGCCCAGCTCCTTGTGGGCATCAGAGCACACAGAACCTTTTCATAAGAATCAGGGACGTTAATCTACATGCCAGGGCCAGACTCCAGGGAGAGGGGCTCCATGTTCCCCCCAAACGCCTTGTGTAATTGTGCCTGGGCTTCACTCTCCCCTGCAAACCCCGGGTGCGGTCACAGCTGCTGCATGCCACGCAAACTGGGGCTGTTTCAGTGGTGGGGAAGTGACTCCTGGACAGGCTGCTGTGGGGCTGGACAGGACCAAAGGCGACGTGTAAATGTAAATCACCGTCACTAGAGTCAGCGACGTAGAATTTGAGGCTAGGAGGGGGCTCACCAGATCAAGTCTGACCTCCTGTGTATCACAGGCCCCCAGCACCCACCCACTAACCCACCAAGGCCTTACAGCCCCCGGGGGGCCTAGACTGTTCTGTGCCCGGGCGGAGAATAGGCGGGAGTGAGGGGTCCCATGTCGGAGGTCCCTGCTGTGGCGAGGAATTCAGTGAGCTAAACCCAGCTAATCCTGGCAAGTGACCCCCCCCCCCAAGTCCCTGCCAACCTGACCTGGGGGAAATTCCTTCCTGACCCCACATTGCGGTGTGCGTAACAGCACCCCAACCGGCTACGCTGGAGTAATGCTAGAGTGGTGAAAGGCGTTGTCTCGATGTGGTGCACAGGCGGGAATGGCTCCAGCTAGTGTGGCTGCATCGGACTGGGTCGAACACAAAAATATCCCCATCTCAGCCCCCCGTGCTTTCCTTCCCTGGCACCCCAGCGCGCTAGCCTGGGGGAGAGGCCTGGGGATGCCAGCCCAGTCGGTTTGGTTCATGTCCCTGCCCGGGCAAGGGCAGCGGTGGGAAAGTTACACAAAATGGCACTGGGTCCCGCTCCCCTCCACCAGCGCGGTCCCAGCCTGTCTCGGTACCGCTCGCTGGTGGGACCTTTGGAAACGATCAGCTCAGGTACAGGGCTCCCCAAGCGTGCGCCTGCTCTCGTGCCTTTGGAAATCCAGGCGCGCACGCGTCCTTCCTGCTCTGCCTGTGCAAGCTCAGTGCCATACGCTGTGTCGCTGGGGTGAGCTTCAAAGCAGCAGCATGGCCGGGCGACCAAGCCCTGTGAAACGCCCAGCCGCTCCTTTGCGACTTCTCTTTTCTGGGCTGGTTTCGAACGATTCCAGAGCTCTCTGGAAACTGCCAAGGTGTGGCTGGTTTCCACCTAAACGCAGCACCGGCTCTGACTTCCTAGCTCCACAGCCCAAGACGGGCTGGGTGAGCCTGCTCCGTTTGCGGGGGGCCAGTGTTGCCTGGCGTGGGGTTTGCCATGAGCTCAGCTTCAGGGCCCGTCAGTCTGGCCCCAGCTGGGAGGTCAGAGACCTGCCTGTCCAACGTGTATGGAACCGGTCAGTGCTCGCCTGGGGCCATGCAGCAAATGCCTCTTGGAGGTGCTGAGCGCCCTTGCTTCCCTTGGAGGGACCGTGGAGCCTGCACAATGTAGCCCCTGTTGGGGACCCGTGGGCAATCCGCTGCTGCTCACGGGACCCATGTCCAGGCCGCCAGGCACGCGGCCGCTCTGCTCTGAATGAATGCATAACGTTCAAATGACAGAGAAGCTCCCCAGCCCTTCCTCAGACCCAGCCAGTTGGGACCCCCCTGCGGCGCCACTCCCAGCTAGCGAGGGGCATGGGGGGAGCACAAAGGGAAGCAGATGGGAGACCACGAGGGCAGAAGCTGTGGAACGATCCTGGGGTGGGGTCTTCTCTTTAACTGCGCAATTGCATTTTCCAGCATAATTAGGCAGTTAATTGCATGCCTGAATGTGTAACTATGATTGATTCCTAGGCAGGCTGGGGGTGACGCTTCCTCCAGCTCAGGCCACGGGGAGAGATTCGCTTTTGAAAACATTTATGTATTGATTGTTGTTTTAAATGTCCGTGATTATTAAACATTTAGAGCCTGGGAAAGAAATGCAGGGAGATGAGCCGTCCCTGCAAGTGACTGTGATAAAATGTGCGCAGCGTCCAAAGGGCAAGTAGAGCAAACACAACCGGCCCGAGAAAGCAAACCAGGGCTCTGCAAACGACGGGCGGAAAACGTCGCATGGAAAGCTCCCCTAGCCAGGTGTTCTCCGCTCAGACTTAGTCAGATCATAAATAACGTTCTCGGCCCCAGAGATCCGATTGCATTACAGCCCAGGAAACAGGAACCACCTTTAATCTCCATTCACGACTTTTCAGCCAGAATGAAATTCAGCCCCGCGCAGTGGCCAGCTCCAGATCTGGGTGCCCGGGGGACTTCGGTCTTGCACTAGGCTGCTTTCCCCGGGGGTGAATTTCACCCCAGAGGCGGAAGAGAAGGTGCTTTAGCTGAGAGAGGCACAAAGGAAACTTGTCTCCTTATTGTAAACAAGAACTGCTTTCAAAGGAGCCTGTATGGAGTGCTGGGCGGCATGTCAAGGTGCTTTTCCAGCAGCTTGCGAGGCAACAGCAAGTGCACGTGCTCTGAGTTCGTTAGCAAGCTGCTGGCTTGGTGCATTTGGGCTGTTGCCGTAGGGCAGTTATGCCCATACAGCAACCGCATTTCCCTAGGAGGGCAGCGTTGGCCAGGCCAGGAGAGACTGCTGGGCTACCAAGGCCTTCAGTGTCCAGTTGCAGCATGGCCAATATCCAGTGCGTCAGAGAGAGGCTACAAAAGAAACCCTCCAGCATCTAGTCCAGCACCAGGGCAGAATATTCCTTCCTGACCCCTGTGGCGGTCACTTCACACCCTGAAGCATGACATTTCATTACTTTTATCTCAGCCTGCATCACTGCAGATATTATTAGTGTTCATAAAATTATCCAGCCCTTTTATAATCCAGCCACAGGATGGGACTCTAGGACCCACTAGAGCAGCAAATTCCACAGACTGACTGCAAGCTTTGCAAAGGAGGTTTCCTTTTATTAGTGCTAAATTTGCCAGCCATTAATTTCTTTAAGTGATTCCTTGTTCTTTTAATACAAAGTTAAAAGGAGGAACTGATCCTTTCCCATGACACCCTTCAGAATCTCCCACACTTCAGCAAAGGACCGGTAGCTCACCTCCCTTCAAGGCTGCAATACTTGGTGTTGTGCATAAATTCTAGCCAGACCTCTAGCCTTCCCCATCTCCATAGTATCTGTCTCAAGGGGAGGCAGTCGGGTCTGGACACAATGCTGTACTTGGAGAAATGGCATTGTCCAGTGGAACAGGGCAGCAGACTGGGACTCATGACTCATTGCATGACCTTGGTCTAGGTACTGGGCCTCAATTTCTCCATCTGTAAAATGGGAATAATGATCTTTTGCTCAACTTTCCAAAGTGCTCTGAAATCTGTGGATGAAAAGTGCTATATAAATGCAAACTGCTATTTAAATTCCTTCCTGGCCTTGCTGCAATCAGGAGCATGAGATTTGCTGACCCTTTTCCTAGTCTGTGCAGCTACAGCTGTGAGTATTAGTCACAAAATTATCCATCGACAGTCTTTGACTCCCTGGCAGCTTCCTGCCCAGCTAACTCTCATGTTGCATTTTGAAAATGCAGGAGGAAAAAAAATCTTAGTGACAGCTTGGCACTGCTGTCCTGGTGTTCCTTGCTGCACCTTCAACCCCAGGGGGAGATTGCATGCCAATTCTCTGCTGGGTTTACAGCTGGAATGACCATTGGCAGCTCTCTGAGATTCTCATTAGCAGACGCTGCTGCTAAGGGGATGAGGCAGAGCAGCTACAACGTGTTGCTACCGTGCCTGCAGGTCCCAGGAGAGCCCCACCCGTGGCTGCTGCCGAGCTGCGTAATGCCAGCTCCCCCAGACTGTGCATCCAGCCCGACCCCCTCACTCCCATCTTAAGGCATCAGCTCATTACTCTCTGGCTCCACGGCCTGCAACTGCAGAGCACATGCAGCCCTATAATGAATCCATTCATTAGGCGGTGACAGGTCTCTCCCGCTCACTGAGCCTGCGGCTGGGTTTGGTTCTGCCCTGTTGCTTCTTCAGCCGGGGGTTCATGACTCCCAGGCTGCAGCCTCCAGGCCAGGCGCTAAACCCTGCAAAACCCTCAGCTCACCAATGCAGTGGTAAGGAGAAAAATGGCCTTTCCCATCCAGTGTGATTAGAGGGAACAGAGCCAGGGGCCTCAGGGCGGGTTATAAATCTGATTTATTGACCTCACCCAACAGCAGCAGCAGCTTGGACTAGTGCGTAAGTCTTAAATTTCATTGGGTGATAAATACTGAGGGCGAATCAATTTGGTAGAAAAGCTAATTAGCCTGCGTGGTTCTGCATCGATCTTCAAACACAGCTCGGTGGAGAATGCTGGGGATTTCATCACCTCGGCCTGTGCCGCTGTGGGCTGAAGGATCCCATCGTGCACAGAGGCCTGGGAAGGCTGGGGGTGAGGGGTGTGCATTAGAGCAGATGAGGTTATGTCCCGGCCAGTGGCTGAATAGGATTATTTCTCCTAGGACCGGCCGAATGGCATGTACCACAAGCGTGAGCTGCTTCATCTCCATGCTTGGCCTGCTCCAGTTTGCCTCACCTCTTGCCCCTTTCAGTGGGGTGGTTAATCACAGGGTCGCTGCTATCATCAAGGGGGCAGGGCCCGGCGTGATCTCTCCAGCTCTCGTGCCCCCCGGGTTTCTTCTTCTCCCTCTAGCTACGGTGGCTCTTCAGGGTGCTGCACAGCCAGGGGGGGAGATGGAGCTAGCGTGGGCCGGGGGCGCCGGACCTGGGGAAGGCTTTTCAAGGGCTGCAGCAAAGAGCGGAGGCTGGAATCAGCTGTGACTCTGAAGCCTAAGGCCCCACCCAGCCCCGAGTTGTTGGTGCCCTCCTCGGGGGCAGAGGCAGATTAGGGTTTTGTGGGGCCCTGGGCCAGAGCAAGTGGGGGCCCTTCCCCCTTCCCACACTCCTGCCAGGGAAATGGGGCTGGGGTGCGGGCGGACAGAGCGGGGCAAACCCCTGCACCCCGACCCCACTCCCTGACAGGAGCGCTGGACAGGCAGAGCAGGTCGGGACGTGGGGGTGCCCATTTTTCCAGGGTCCCCCATTGGTCCAGTGGTTAATCCACCGCTGCGTGGGGCATTGCAGAGAAAGGTGTGATGGAGAGTGGGAGGGCTAGGGACGGGCTGCCCTGCCGAGGGGCTGTGCGGAAGCAGGCACGGAGTGGGGGTTAGGGGAGCTTGTTCTTGGAGCCCTTCTGAGCTCAGCGTTGTGCTCTCTCCCGCTCCCTGCCAGGTGGTGAAGGTGGTCGGCAGTAACATCTCCCACAAGCTGCGGCTCTCCAGGGTGAAGCCCACCGACGAGGGGACGTACGAGTGCCGGGTGATCGACTTCAGCGACAGCAAAGCCCGGCACCACAAGGTCAAGGCCTACCTGCGGGTAGAGCCGGAGGAGAGCTCTGAAGCGCCCCACCACGGCTCCTCCGCCAGGCACGTGCAAGACACCCAGCTGCTGGGCGGCCAGCTCTCTGACCACGCCAGACTGAGCGGCACCCCCTCCCACCACCAGCACCACCACCACAAAATGGGCAAAGAGCTGAGGAAGCGGGCGGCAGACACCTCCTGCCTGCTGTAGACTGAGCCGGCGTGGCACAGAACGGGCTGCTGGATTCCCCCCCCACACACACGTCCCTCCCCACCCCAGACTGGGCAGAGGAGGAGTGCACGAGGACCGGCACCGGGTTGATGGAAATCTACTGCTCCGAATCAGAGACACACTCTGTGACTCTCGCATGTACCCCTCTCTCCCCACCCTGCCATGTAGCGATGGAGTTTTAATTTCTTTAAAAATACCCTGGAGCTGATGCAGTGCCGTTTCCAGGACTCGGATGCAGACACGGGACCTCTCTGTTCCCAAGTAGGGTGTGACCAGAGGTGGGGAACTTCCTCTGTGCCATCAGCTTGTAAGGGGGGGCTCTCCCTGCTGTCGGTGCCCAGGGGAGGGGCTGGGGTTGGGACTCATTTCCATGGAACATGGCCCCTAGTCGCACCGTTCCCCTGGTGTGCCGTGTGCAGACAGGGCTTCCAGCTTTGTGCCAGGTTTCGTGTATGCCAGCTGCTCACGCCCGTCTCGCATTGCTAGCTTTCTATGACTCTAGTGAACCCAGCTGGGTCTCTCTGTATGTGGGAATCGCAATCACGCCCCTTTGCTTTGCCTGATGAGTCCTGTCCTCCCTCCCTCGAGAGACCCCGCATAGTTACTCTGGTTGGATCCAGTTGTGTGGATACAGCGTACGTCGCTCATTCCTATAGACGGTAAATAAAGTTACCTCGTCCTCCTCCAGGCTGCCACACCTCGCCCCCGGCCGAGGAGGCCAGTCTCTGAGGGCATGGGAGGAAGAGAGGGGCACTCTGAATGGGAAGCCCAGCTGGTTTTAAGGAGCCATCACATTGGCTGGAGGGAAGGGGCAGAAAACGCCAACCTGCCTAGAATTCATTGGATAAAAGGCGGGGCCCGGGTCGGCTTGGGAAAGCGCAGGGCTCTGCCAACCCTGGGGCGTAAGAGCTCTAGGGAGGTTTTGCACCCACTGCCCCCTCTTTCCTCATTGCATTTCATGGAGAAGTGGGGAGGGGCTCCTCCCCCACTGTCGAACCCGTTCCTCGGCCCAGGGAGGGGGGTGGGCTCAAGCCACAGCCCGGTTCCGAGAATTCCTACCCTGGGTTGTTTGATACGACAGGCCGAGCCCAGCCCTGGTTCCCGGGGCACGCGTTAGTATTTCTATGTGCGCAGGGAGGGCGCGCTGCAGCCCGCCAGAGCAGCTCCTGGCGGGAACGGGGGGCCGTGGGCCCCCGACCTGCAATCACACAGGAGGGGAAAGGGGATCTCAGCGGCTCTCTTGCTCTAACCTCCCCATGCACCACATGATCCAAGCTGTGACTTGCAGACCTGCTGAAGCGAATAAAGCTCTTTAAATGAACGCCGCCTCCGCCTCTCTGTTCGTAGCAGCGTTTTACAGGGGGCCCTTTAATAAACACTGGGCAATATAATCGAGCAGGGTACCATTTGAGACAGCATCCTCCCCCCGCCTCTGACAGTGCCACCTGGAGGTGCCCCGCAGCCATGACGCACCCTGGCCCGGTGCTGGTCCCAGCTGCAGGCCCTGCCAAGCAGCAGAGCAGCACTTTAATCCCAGCTGAGAGTTTAGATCCCCCACGGCTGAGGGATCAGCTGCAGCTGGCAGTCCTTAGGCTCAGAGCCTCACCAGGAGGCCGTGATCCTGTGCAAGGCGCTTGGGGAGAGAGGAGCTGCTCTCTCGGGGCTGGCTTGGGGCATTTGGCTGTAAGCTCTGCGCAGGGCCTGCAGCTGGAAGCAGGGTGAGTCTGGGGTTTGTTCTGTCACCAGAGCCCTCGGGCGTTTGCTCAGCCTGGCCTGTCTCCTGAGCTGTGCAGCCCCCAGGCCGGCCCCTGTACTGCCTGCTGGGGGTGCAATGCGGAGCTTAGACTGAGACAGCAGCGCTCGGAGCTCCCCCAGCACGTGCGCACGGTGACATGGGCAGCTAGTGCCTCGTGTCCGAACTCCTGCCCTGCCCCCATGTCAGGGCTTGGCCCTATTGGTAACCGCCAACTCCTCTAGATCCCGCTCGGCCAAAATGCGCTCCCAGCCAGCGCGAACTGCCCCACCCACCCGCCAGCGTGACGGGGTGGGTAATTGCCTACGGTCTTTGAGCACCTGAGCCCAGCGCGCCCCAGCCGTGGAGCTCTGCGTTCTCAAACCGGGGCTCTGGCCTGCCACCGCCTGCCACGTGCTGGGAGCACTTGCTTTAGAGCGAAGGGAGGGAGGTGAGGCCAGGACACCAGGGTTCTCTCCTGTGCATCTAGCCGCGCACCATGGCTCTTCAGTCCCCAGTGCAGAGAGGCCCTGGCTTTCTGCTAAGGGCGGTGCTGTGCCAGTGCTAGCCGTAGAGTGCCGGGGAACAGGAACACAGCAGAGGGCAGAATTTGGACCCTTTGTGGGGAGACCCGGCCACTACCCTGAAAACCTGACCAGGTCCTGGTACCAGCTGGCGTACAGAGCTGTGCAGCTACTTACAGGACAAAGTAAGAGGCTCAGATTAATTCTCTCCGCTTCATTTTCTGCTGCGCCTGGAGAGGTTTCCATTGGGTCCCTGCGTGCCCTGCTGATGGGAAGCCTCATCCTCACCATGCTGCGTCCTGCAGCCAGACCCTGGGCTTTGGGAGCTCCCTCCAGGCACCGTGCAAATGTCCTTACCTCAGAGTGGAGCAACTCTTCAAGGCCCCATGGCTGAGAGGAGGGCGGGAAGCTCAGATCAGGTGTTGGCCTTGGTCTGTGCCAGGTGGCTACAGAAATCCAGTTGCATGAAACTTAGCTGCCTGGAGGGGCCGGCTTTCCTTTGGCACCAGGGCAGGCTCCTGTAGGAGCCGTCTGGATCTGCGGATTTCACGGCATTCTCCAGGCTCAGCTTTTCGTAATGACTGAAGAGAACCTCTGAGCCCTGCTGGGGCTGAAGCAGCCGCCTGAGAACAAGCCGTTGCAGCAGCGGGTGTTGGCGAACTTCAGAGCCTGATGGTGACCTCACAACACCCTGAAAGGCAAACGGCTGGGCCCCCGGTTTCCTGATGGCTCTGCGAACAGGGTCACATAACTGCACCTCTCCAGCGCTCTGGGGCCATGGCTTAGCAAAGTATAGAATACATTAAAACATCCACCAGGGCCAATGCCAGTCACTTAAAGCCAGACAGAGAGGCAGAGCACACGGCTCGCAGTCAAGGACAGTAATAAAAGCTATCCCTTCCCGCCCCCTTCCTCCCACCACCCAGTCAAGTTTGACATTGTCCACAATAACACAGGAGGAAACTGTGCAGAACCCTACAAATGCACAGGATACTTTGCCAGGAAAGAAATATTAACCAGCTCCCGGTTCTGGTAGTTTTAGCAGAAAATCCAGCTCTCCCACTAGCAATAAGAATCGCTAATCTGTCTCTCCCTGAGCGGCCCCTGGTGTGTTTGTGTTGCTCTGATACCTGGTCAGAGGCAGACGTCTCTCCTGTGAGAGAGAGGGAAAAAGCTCACCCCCCCCCCAAATAGTTAAACTAATCGACAAAGGCTGGCAAAGAAAGCGAATCAGAGCAGCCTCCAGAGCGACCCAGGGCTGCGAATCCCCGCAGAACAAACGAGAGTCAATAAATGGTGGGGTCTGGAGTAATAGCTGAGAACCTGGAGGTGAGTTAGTAAAACTCAACTGGTTGAGTTAGGAGAAATTCATTTCCCTGGGTTTAATTGAACCTGCAGGAGCAGGAGAGGCAGTTCCAGCTCCTGGCACGCTGCCCCTGGTCGCTGAAGCAGGAGAGCCCGGGACAACCCCTAGAACACAGGACCAAACACCCGCTGGGCAATGGCTGGGCAGCTCTACCACCAACTGGTAACCCTGGCATGCCTGCCACATGCATCGCAGAGGGCCCAGAGCAGAGACATGCCCCAGCTCGGCTGCCAGCTGCGTGCCAGCCTTAAACCAGGGCCGTGTCTGAAACTCCCTGCACCTGCTGCTGGGCTCTGGCGAAGGAAGGATTTCCCCCTTGCCTGGTTTAGATTCTGCAGGAGTCTCTGCGGGACAAGCGGGTGTATCGCTCGCTTGGGGCACCGTCCGTAGGCCTTGGCACTGACTGGCGTTGTGGGGTTCCTGGCGCTAGAGTGGAGATGGGCTCAGGTGCAGGCCAGTCCGCATGCTGAGCACATCTAGCCCCTGCAGCTCCCGGCCTGAGGGCACTGCACCGGCCACACTGGATTGGGTGCAGAGCAGCTCCCTGGGATGGAGGGGAGCCGATGGGGAGGAGGAGCTCGCTGTGCGTTCCCCATTCTCCACAGGGTCAAAGGGCGCTCCTGACAAATAGAGTCCTGCAAGTCTGCGGATCTCCGCGTCATAGCCATGGGCATCCACACCCGCCTGTTCGGGGATCCAAATGGTGTATCCGCACCGGCTCCACCAACAAAGGAGGCTGGGGACGAGGTGCCCCGGGAGGTGGGAGAGGTCTCTGTCTGCGGCTGGACTTCCAGTGAAATCAGCCCGTCCGGAGCTGGTGCCGCCGCTCAGGCACCAGGGGCAGGTGCTGTTTCCAGACATGGGACATCTGTGTGATGCGGCTTTCGGGTTCTGGAGCCCCCGATATCCCCCGGGCTTTAGTTCCTCCCTCCTGCTCTCCCTTGCTACTTATTCTCCTGGCCGGCCCATGGGCCAGCAAACTCAGGGGCTGCACAGGTCAAAGGGCATGCTCAGGGAAGGGGCTCTAAAGCATGGCGTCCTCCCGGAGCCCCCTCTGCGCCTCAGATTCGCTTTCTGCCCCCCCCCCCCCCCCGAGAGCCGGCACTGCTGAGCCCCACCCGCTGGCACGTACAAAGCGCCTGCCCCCAGCGGGCCCTGTGCTAAGGTCACAACAGCCCTGGGCGCGAGGAGGCGTTAAATCCATTTCCCAGCTGGGGAGGCTGCAGCAGAGGGGTTAAGTAACTTGCACAGATCAGGAATGAAATCCCAGTCTCCTGAGTCCCCGTCCTGTGAGCCAGCCCCACTAGCCTCTCCCCTTCCCGCTGCTCTTTGCTAGTCTGCCTTGTGCATTAGCATCAAAACTACCAGCTGAGGTCTGGCTGCAGCGCTCTCATTCCGGGTGCCGGCTGCTGCGGGGGTATGCAGCAGAAAGAGCTCATTTCAGGTACTAGAAAAAGGGCTGAGCTTAAGTGCCAGCAGTTAGATAACACCCCCTTCCCCCCCCCCCCGGTTTGGTTTGTAAACTGAACAAACTTAATATGCAAGTCACTGGCGAGGAATAAATAGGCACCATGAAAATGTCATTTCCACAGAGTCACTTTTCTGACCATTATCCCGCTGCAAACAAAAGCAATTTACTCTGCCTGTAATAAAGCAGGGGTGATAACGAACCTGAGAGGAGCCGCACAGCTTGCTCCCGGGAAAGGCCAGCCTCCCTGCCCGGGCAGCCACTTCAAAAGAAACACAGGATGCTGGGCAGAGACCGCGGCCACTAAGAATTCCCAATCGATCCATAAAGCCCAGAGAAACCCCATTGCGTCACATACACCGACGACCTGGCTGGAGAAGCTGTCTATGAAAAATCAATCCCCTGTCAGGAGGCAGTTCTGCAGCACATAGATCCACAGAGGCATTGGAGAGTATGTGTCAAAACAGCCCTGCTGCCATCAACCAAGGGCGCAGCCCCATTAGCCCAGGCACTCTGTGACGGGGGCCCAAACTGGCTGGAGCCAACCACCAATTCTGCACACACACCTTTGCGCATGCAGTGAATTTGGGTGCCCAGCACTGGCATCTGGGTGTGACGCTTTGGAAGTTGGGCACCTGTATGCAACTGCCGGGTTGCCTTTGGAATCCCCTGTGTGTGCAAACGTGTGTATGACTGTGTACATAGGTGATCAAATCAAGGCGGGGTGGACATTAACAGCCCTGTTCAGGTTTGGCAGGCGCTGTTTGCTGTCGGCTTTTTAAAGACCATTTCCCCCATTGACTCCAACGCAGTTCTATGGTGTTCTCCTTTTCTGCCCCCAGGGCTCTAGAGTGATTTTAAACCACAGCACCTTTTGCAGCCCTGTGG
Source organism: Malaclemys terrapin pileata (assembly GCF_027887155.1). Taxonomy (NCBI): domain Eukaryota; kingdom Metazoa; phylum Chordata; order Testudines; family Emydidae; genus Malaclemys; species Malaclemys terrapin. The sequence continues at coordinate 1,454,629 of NC_071516.1, forward strand.
GAGCTCAGGCGCTGGGCTGTCCCCATCTCTCCACTAGCTGCGTCTACCCACAGTGGGCGGAGAGTAGGGATTATTCAAACCCCTTTTTGGTTTCTATTGAAAGTGTCAGAGCAGCAGAAGGCCCGTGCTCCAGAGAACCCCTCTGAGCCTGACACGGCTCATGCTGCTTCTCTTCCCCTGTGGGGCCCGAGGAATTATCGTTAACGGCAATATAAAGTTAAACCTTTCGTAAGTGGCCACCTGAGGACCAGCAAGAACCACTTGCCTGGTATAACTGGTCTTTAACTAAAGGTCAAAGAAAATTGTACTGGAAGCCTTGGGGAGACCTTAAAGTGGCCACGTAAGCTCAGGGTCTTGCCTAGCGGAGGTGGGACAGAGCCGGATCTAATGCCCTGAATTATTTATAACCTTTTTAAGTTGAACTGCTTGCCAGTCTAGGGCTTTAATGCAGTGCAAGGTGCAGGGGGCTTTGACAGGGCAATCAGTGGGGACAGACAGCCTGCACGCCTCTCCGGACACGCGCTGTAGCTGGGGCGAGGGGCCAGGGCATGACACGCAGTGGCTCGGTTCCATAGAGCGTGAAGGAGACAGCCCTTGTATTCTGCTAGCGAGAGGCTGTCAGGGCCTTAGAGCCGGGGGTCCTGCCCTCTGGTATTGGTGCTTACGCTGATATAGCAAGAGTTCAAACCCCCCCCCACTACTTTACTCATGAGCCTCTGCCCTGGCCCCAACCCGCCTGCTGCACCCCACCACGGAGCCTGGGGTTTGCAGCAGCCGCTCCTCAGGGGCAGGGGGGGGGAGGGTTAGTTGTAGTCAGTATTGCCAACGTCGGGCAATAGTCTAATTTCATTGTTGTGGTTGCAGCTGTGTTTAAAGCCTCTTGACCTCTCGTGGCCCTGTACTGGCTGGGCCATTGCCGCTGGGTGTACGGGCGACTACAGCCCATTTGCTGTCAGACGTGTCTGCCGAATTCTTCACAAGGCGAGTGGCTGGGGAGCAGTTCAGGGACAGGAGCAGAGAGCTGGCAAAACCAAATTCCCGCTCTTCCCCAACCAAGCCAGGCCTGGCCATGAACACTGTGCCCAACAAAGAGCCGGCTGCGGCGTGTCTCCGGTACTGACCTAACAGCTGGGTTTGGCTGCACTCGATGGGTCTGCGGGCTGCTTTGGACACAGTGATTTGTGGCAGAGCACTGGCCTTTAGCCACCCTGCCCATGAGCAGCACATGCGGGACGTGGCTCTGGCTTTGCTCCACGCATGTAAGATACGTCACTGCTGAATTTGGCTCCTGGGGGAGAAATCCTTGTCGAGGAGCGCTGCTCTCCCGACGGCTAGGGATAGGCGCCGCGCCAAACCAGCAGCAGCTTTTCTGTGTCAAACGCGAGTCACGTAGTCTCTGTGCCTTCGCGCAGCTCAGTGGGTTTCCAGTGGTAAATGGTCGTTTCACCTACAAACCAGAAGGCTGTTTCATTAGGTCACCAGGAAGCCCATGCTAAAATTACAGCCTCAGGCTTCCGGTCCTGCCTGGAGCAGGGGGTTTGGGTTTTAGCTGTTCCTCTGCCAGCAGCATTAGCACCTAGGGAAGGCAGATGGTAATTACGAGAACTTTTCCAGTTCCTTTTGTCTCACGTCAGCCCCAGTGCGACAATGCCGCACCTTCCTCCCACCGCCCGGGAAGGGAAGATTTACTGCTGGGGCAGGCGTTCCCTGCAGCAGCCGGGTCTGCCCAGACCACTGACCCTGGTGCCTGGCTCCTGTTCTTCCTGACAATTAGCGAGTGGCTAAGGCCCGGAGGCGCTTTACCTCAGAAGAATTCTTTGCTTGCAGCACCATCTACAGGAGCCCTGGCTAGACTCTGCACTGACTCGGCCCAGAGCCTGGCGTTCGGCACAGCGCTGGCCATGGGTACACGTAGGGCCAAGGGGCCCCATTCTCACTCACACCAGCAGGGCCGACCCACAACATTTTGGCACCTGAGGCGGGGAGCTCAAATGACGCCCCCATGCCTCCTTGTAGACACAATTTTCTACACTCTGGGTCCTAGTGGTGCCCCCCACAGTCTGGCACCCGAGGCGGCCGCCTCAGTTCGTCTCCTGGTAAGGCCAGCCCTGCACACCAGTGCCTGACTCTCCCCCTGCGAGGGGACACATGGGCCTGGTGTGTTTAGCGCATGCCCTGGCTTTCCAACGTTCAAAGGCGAGGCTCTGCAGTCGGGCAAAGCACTGCAGGTTCTCCGGGACAGCCAGTGGCAGTAAGTGCTCACCCGCCAGCCATCTCCTGCTGCCCTGGCTTTGAGCTGACACATGATTCAAGGCGTCATCTGCCTGCGGCCACGGGGGAGAGGGCACCACAGTATGTGTGAGCTTGGCTCCTCTCCCCTTCCTGCAAGCTGAAACTCACTCCACTTCCGGCCTCTGGGCCTTGTCCCCTTCCTTTCACCCCACAGACAGAGCGGAGAGCCAGCTGATCAGGATGGTGCTGGGAGCTCGGCTCTGTAGGCAGAAGATCCCACCTGGTTGTGAGGTTCATGTTTCTTCTGTGCAAAACCAGCACAGCTGGGTGCGAACAAGTCTCGTGGGCCATTCCACCCACACACACGCACGCTGCTGGAACGAAGCCCCTAGAAGTGTGCAAGGGAATTATTTGAATTATCACAGCGCCTAGGAGACCGTCATGGGCCAGGACCCCACTGTGCTAGGAGCTGTACAAACACAGAACAAAAAGTCAGGCTGCAGCTGCCCAGCGACCCCCACGCTGTGCCTGGCCAGGCCTCATTCCCTCCTCTCCCGATTGCTGGTTTGTTGTTTCTGGTTTCCAAGTGAGCAGCTTGGGCGCTGCGTCCTGGTGAGAGCTGTGTACCCACTCTGTCCACAGGGAGCGCTCAGACACCCCCCTCTTCACCCGACGCTCTGCCCCGGACAGCCTAGCACACGACAGCTGAGTGGCACTGAGAAGATTCAAAGACATGCTGGGGATGCTTTGTGGCGGGCGCAGGGAATGGGGGTGGGTGGGCAGCAGATAGGTTGCTAACCAAGAGAACTGGCCACTGGAAAGGGAAACGATCGCTACAAACGCAACGCCCGGCCTTTGTTCTTGTAAAGTCCCCCTGGCAGGACCTGGAGCCAATGAACGCTCCCCTAAGGACCTTTCAGAACCCCGTCACCAAACGGGGAAGGGAAAAAGAGTGTCATTTATAAAGTAATCAGCCTGCCGCTGGACTCCAACACCTCTCTGCATGATCACCTGCAATGCAGCCTCTTTTCCGCATTCCTCAGGAATGGCGGTGCTGCCACCCTGCTTCCAAGCCAACCACATGGCCCAGAGGGCTTTAGAAAGGTACCGAATTGGAAAGCATGCCATGGATTGTCTGGAGTGCCGACAGGTCCCAGCAGGAGCGATACTAATCATTTGCAGGGCCAGATACCTGCCCTTTATCTGTATTGTATGTACAGTCACTTCTACACTTAAACTTGTCTTTTCTGTTTTAGACTGTGCACCAATCTGGCCTAGGGCCATGTCGGAGGAAACGAGTCCTTGCCCCTTGTGGTGCCGTTTATGTAGTGTAGCCACCACCAATGCTGCTGCTACCTCTGGAGTGAGTGAGTGTTGAATTCACACGCGTTTCCAGCCACTTTGCACAGGCGGTAAGTTACTGCACAAGCTGCAAAGCACTGGAGAATCCGTCCTCACAGCCCCAGTCGAACACATGCAAAGGGGTAGGGCCAACAGTGCCCAACACCTCAATATGGGATTTAGAGTAAGCTCGGAGATGTCACTACCTGAATGTAACCTACAACACGGTCAAGTTGCATAGCTTCAGAATGTGACCTATTTAGAATAGAAACAGCTGGCAGGAATTCTAAACGGCTGGATATACAAAAAGGCAGTAGACTGTCCTTGAGACATTGAACAAAACCAAGGGCTGGGACGTGGATAAAAAAAGAAAAGAAATAAAAGGCATAAATATTGTATAGCATTTTATTTCCTAACGAATTAATGGTGCAGAAAAACCAGCTAATGCTGGGTGTAGTTTGATGTTTGAAGCCAGACCCCAAGCAACATCATCAGCAAAAAAATGAGGTTCAAACTAGGCTGTGAGTGATATTCAGCCATATCACTGGGTTAATTGCCACTCATTAGTCTAGCTGCCAAATTCAGGTTTAAGAAAAAATAGTGTACAAAACCCAACATGAGTCCAAAAGGTTTTGTTCTGTTTTTTATTACTGCAACAGGTCTTTCCTCTTGTTTTAATGTCTGCCTGCAATGCTGTGAACCTAAACACTGCATCCCTGGGCTAGTGCAGTAGTGTAGGGCCAAGGGGAAACATAACAAGGCCTTAGCCACGTTCCTTTCCCTGCTTAAACTACACCTGTTTTTGCCTCTCTGAATCTTACTTCTCTCCTCCATCTCCTCCTCTCATGGTAACAGAATGTGGGATGTAGTACGGTGCTTGCAGGGAATCTGCATGCTGTTTCTGAATGCTCAGTGTCAGCTGTGATGCAGTTTGTATCGTCAGTAATGTTCAATTTTTTCCTTTGAAAGGCCTGAGTCTTTCTGATTAAGAATCATTTCTGCAGTCTAGCTGCTGCCTACAGGCAATACCCGTGCAAGCAAACAAAATAACACTTGGTGATGCGTTGCAGAAATGGTACAACCCTTGGTGCACAAACAGCACTTCCAGGTGCCATAAAATAGTGAGCACCACTGTGCTATACTTGAACTACAAAGAGCCTACCCAGGACCCATAGCTCAGGATGCTGAAATATTTAAAGGGATGCACAAAAGAATTACAAGAATGATTTGAGGTCTGAAAACAGGCCTTATGGTGAGCGCCTTAAGATGCTCACTTTAGTTTATCCAAGGGAAGGCTAAATAGTGACTTGATCACAGTCTACACGTAGCCTACTTGGGGAAGAGTCTGCTACTCGGCGATGGCTATTTAGCAGAAAAAGGCCTAACAACATTCAAGGGCTGGAAGCTGATGCTAGACAAATTCAGACTAGAAATATCCCCCCGTGTTTTAAAGGGCAGGGTGATTAACCATCAGAACAACTCACCTAGGGCTGCAGGGGATCCTTAAACACTTGCCATCTTTAAGTCGAGACTGGATATTTTTCTAACACATCTGCTGTAGCTCAACCACAAGTTATGGGCTTGATGCAGAAATGACTGGGTGATGTTCTCTGGCCTGCAATGCAGGTCAGATTAGATCAGTAGTTTTCAACCTTTTTACATTTGTGGACCCATAAAAAATTTCGACTGGAGACGTGAACCCCTTTGGAAATCTTAGACCTAATTTGTGGACCCCCAGGGTTCTACAAACCACAGGTTGAAAACCACAGGACAAAATGATCAGAATGGTCCCTTCTGCCCTGAAAAATCTAGGAAGAGACCTGGGAAGTAAAACCTGCCAGTCTCGTTTTATTGCCCCAAGTGAGTGAACTGCAAAATATAAACTACCCCAATGCTGCTAAAAGGGACTTTAGGAAAATCTCTGCTGGTTTGATCATCTCAGCTCTTACCAGAAGCGCAGGTGAGGGATTTCCTTTGAAACATGATTTTATTTAAATTGTTTAATACGAAGCACTGCTAGAGACAGAGTTCTAACCCCGAAGAAGTATCTGCCATATTGGAGAAGTTCCGGTCAGCGAGGGGAGGAAATTTCAATTCAAGTTTTCAGGCTATCATTTATAATCAGTGAAGAAGGGGATGTGCGTGTACGGTGGGGGGAGGAAGGGGAGGGAAGCAGTTGGAAGCAGGGGAGAGATGCAGTTGCATTCTCTGGCTTGGGGCAGCACTGGCAGGGGCATTCTGCCAGGGACTGCAGGCAGCAGCCCAGCGTTTTGACAATAGGGATGGGAGCGTCTTGACAATCTCCTTCTTTAGCCACAAAAGAGCCTGAGATGCACGTGCCCCTTTGGCCCCACGTGTGTGCAGGGGAGTGCAAGCCCGGCGTGTGCTATATCTAACTCTGCCCTCAGGGAGCCGGGTCTCAGTCCTGGAGCAACTCTCATCTTCCTCCGCAGTGATTCAGTCTGAGGCGATGGGACGTTCCTAGACAGCATTGCATTTACACCAGCCATTTCTCGCTTCCCCCGGCCGCTATCCCAGTGCCTCAGTCAGCGAGGGGGGTTGTGGCTCAGGTGCCTCTCGGGGCCCGGCTTGAAACGCCGCTGTCTCCCGTTGCTGCAGCTCACCCAGCAGGCCCAGCACGTTGTCGGTGAATTCGGTCCGTTGCCTCCCCATCCCGCCTAGCTTCACCGGCTGGAGGCTGGGGTGGGGGGGCTCATACGGGAGAAGGCAGCAGATCTGGTTCAGCAGGAGCCAGGTGGCGTCAGGGTCCACACACATCAAATGGAGGAAAACGCTTCGGGGGGACGTGGGAAGAAAGGAAAGCAGAATCAGAGGAGGGGCTGTCTGATCTTCCCCCACCAAGGCAGGTGACAGGCTCGGCAATAAGCAGGGCCATCAGATGGCTGCTGAACCCGACAGAAACAGAGTTCAACCATTTCACGGTTATTGGCAAGTGGCGGGAAACCTAGTCGCTATTCCCAGCAAAACGATATTAACGAACAAGCGTTGGTGACTAATGGGTCTCGGGGCCGGAGAGCTCCCAGCATGACAAGGGGAGGTGCTAACTCAGCTGCTGTGAACTGAAGTCAATGGCGCGATGGGAATTCACACCTGCTGAGCGCCTGGCCCAGTGGGCAGGCCAATCCCGGCCTGGTGTGAGCAGGCGCCAGTGGAGGGAGGTTGCTGGGAACACAGAGGACACGTGGATTAAGCCAAACAGCACTTTGAGTTTCCAAGAGGAAATGTGCTAATTTCTTGCTGCTGCTAGAGGGAGACATTAGAAATAAGCCCACCCAGATGGGGCACAGACACTGCTGAGTTGACTCTAGAATCCTGGACATGGCTTATGTGTTTGGTACGTCCTGGACCTGGCCTCTACCAACAACTAAACATCAGTTTAAAGAGAGCATGTGAGATAAGGTGCAAAGGTACTACCTGGCCCCTGGAGAGCAAGGGGTTAACCCCTGCTCAGCTGCCCCCTCCCCTTGCACAGGTGCTTAGGAGCAAGGTGACAAGATGGCTGCTGGGGAAGGGAGAGCTGCAGAGCCTGCCCTAGAGGCCAGGGCTGACGGCTGGGCTGGGCAGTGGTTCCAGGAGCTGAACACTTGTTGCTACAAACGTTCTCCCCCAAGGCAGAGACCTTGCTGGCTGCCTCTGAATTTTCCCAGCTACCTCCCACCTCTCATGGGGCAGAAAACGGTAACAAACTTCATGTTACAGAAAAGTGGCAATTTTTTGTATGGCTCCTGCTGCTGTGGGCCTGGCGGCCATCTTGAAGTTGAATCTGAAAGGGGAGGCGGGCAGGGGAGTTAAGGTTGGTGTGGGAACCTTGCATGAGAATTTCTTGTGGGTTCAATGTCAGAGCCTCTGACATGGGAAGGAGATGCTGAGTGTGACCTGGGGGGAGAGCAGGAGCTGCTGGGGCGTGAAGAGGCTAAGGGTTCATTTGCATGAGTCCTTGTATTTATTTATTTCTTCTGTTAATTCCCCGGCTGTCAATCACTTTGGGTTTGACTTGGTTTGTCAGGATTTTGATGCATGGGAGGCAGATTGGGTTTAATTGGCACTAATCTCCATACCTGGGCCACAGGCGAGGCTAAAGGAAACGGGAATTGACATGCCATGTTGGCAGCACTGTCCAAGGCCCTCCTCCTGCGAGGGGCTAAGCATGATCTATTCCTCGGAGAGTCCATGGCAGTTGAGGGTGCCCAGCCTCTGTCAGGATTCAGGCCAGGGTTTTAGTGCTTAAAGAGGCAGAGAGACACCTAATGGGGATTTTCCAAAGAGCCTCTGTGCCCAATTCCCATTGAAACCAAAGGGAGTGAGACACTTCTGAAAATCACACTAGGCGACTACATGCTTCTTTAGGCCCCTCCAATACTTAAAAATCTGGCCTCAGCCCTTATGCCCTGATCGTGTAATGAGAGCTGCAGACGTGGACCCCTCCTCCCGTGAGGATCTGACTGCAGGATCAGGGCCTTTGATCATAAGCTCTTTAGGGACTCTGATCTTTGCTTTCTGTGAAACACCCTGTGCACACACTAGAGCAGAGGTGGGCAAACTACGGCCCGTGGGCCACGTCCGGCCCGTGGGACCATCCTGCCTAACCCTTGATCTCCCGACCAGGGAGGCTAGCCCCTGGCCCCTCCCCCGCAGCCAGCGCTCTGGGTGGCACGGCAGTGTGTCTGGCTCCAGCCAGGGCGGTGTGGCTGCCAGACATGCTGCTCTGAGCGGCATGGTAAGAGGGCTGGGGGGGTTGGATAAGGGGTGGGGGATCCTAGGGGGCAGTCAGGGGACAGGGAGCGGGGGGGGGGGGGTTCGATGGGGTGGAGGTTCTGGGGGGAGGAGTTGGATAAGTGTGGGAGTCCCGGGGGGCCTGTCAGGGGATGGGGGTGTGGATAGGAGTCAGGGGATGTGAAAATGGGGGGGTTGGATAGGCATGGGAGTCCCGGGGGACCTTTCAGGGGCAGGGGTGTAGATAGGGGTCGGGGCAGTCAGGGGACTGGGAGCAGGGAGGTTGGATAGGGGGTGGGGTCCCGGGGGGGGTGGTTAGGGGCAGGGGGGTCCCATGAGGGGGCGGTCAGGTGACAAGGAGCAGGGGGGATTGGATGGGTCGGGGGTTCTGAGGGGGGCAGTCAGGGGGCGGGAAGTGGGAGGGGGTGGATAGGGGACAGGGAACAGGCTGTTTGGGGAGGCACAGCCTTCCCTACCTGATCCTCCATACAGTTTTGCAACCCCAATGTGGCCCTCGGGCCAAAAAGTTTGCCCATCCCTGCACTAGATAAATAGCATTGTCTATTTACAATATAGTCAAGGAAAAGACTGGCATGCCCAAATTCATCATTTCCACCTCGCTGTGGGAAGGTGCAAAGAAGCTGGGTTGTGTGGGAGGAGAGCAGTATCTGTGATAATTGGAATGGAGAATGAAATTGTGAGCAAGCACAGAGAGGTAAGTAGGTTTCTGTTTCATTGTGAAGCAGCAGACACTGTTCCTCTCATCTGAAATGCAAACCAAAGATCCTCTGCTAAGTGATTCACACAAACACGAGCCCCACGTCTATCAGAAACGTCCCCTGCCTGGGCTTTTATGCCTGAAGTCAGCGCACTTCCTATGCAATTAATTTAGACAGAAGTGTTTGGGAAAAGCTCCATTTTCTGACACCTCCTGTGCTCTGAAGGTATAGGGGTTTCCTGGGTACTTAGAACAAGTGTAGGAATAAGCTGGAGATGCTAGGAAGACTTCAAAGTAATCCTCCTGTTGCTGCATAACCCCCCGCTACCCTACAAACAGCCAAAGAATCAATCTGCATCATTAACTTCTAACCCATCTGGGGCTCCAAAAGACGTAACGTCTGTATTACCTACACCGAACACCCCTCACTGCTCCCAGCGTGGTACTTCCAGAATGCAACATGACCTTGACTTCCAAACCGTGGATGGTCTGGGACCGACTGCGTCGGCACCAGTGCATGGTGCTCTGGGAAAACACACTGGGGACAGCCAGATCCTGGCCACCTGGTGCTGATCTCAGTCACCCCAGCTTTAGTTTAAGCCAGTGGGGTTGCACCAAACTAAATTGCTCCTGATTTACACTAGGACCAGGGCAGAATCTGGCACTAGCCTTCGGGACGAATCACACAGCCAGAAGTTAGATTGTAAGGATGCAGCAGGTTTGCTAGGGCAGACACTTGAGCAGTCTCTGCTCTCTGCTGGGATTCAGTCTCTCCTCTCTACGCTGTCTTAGCCAGGCCCATCAGTGACTAGAGTCCACAAATCCCTGGGGTGCGCTGCGGGGTCCATTGGGCCTCGCCGTTAGCTTAACATCGGCTGAAGCTGTATCTAAACAGTCCCATTATACATGGCCTGTGCTGACAGGACGGATCAGTAATACAGCAGGTAACAGGGACGAGCACAGAAGCCGCTGTCTGGAATATTACCCAGCCAGTGTCAGCTTTTCCGCCCCGCGCGCACACACATCTTACCTCTTATGTTCACAACAAAGAAATCCCACTCTCCTCCCCACTTCCCAATCAGCAGCTCCAGAGAGAGCAACTCTCCAGACGGTTATCTGGTTCCCAGAGGACTGGAGGCACTCAGCTCCCTGTGTGCCCATAATGGCCCAAGGCCAGTGATTATCTCCTGATAACCTGGAGTGCTGTGCAGCTTAAATAACAACTTGACTTTTACATTTTAAAACTTACTCTTAGGTTGCTTAGAAACGGCCTCTGTTTCCATGGCAAAGAATCCTGGGGTTAATCCAGGGGGTTGGATTTTTTGTAAACTTAAATGTGATTTTATTGAATTGTGCTTGGCGCAGGTGGCTGTTTTAGTGCACTTCAGCCCAGCCTGCAACTGACAGCTGTCAATACGTGTCCAATAAACTACAGCCCTCAAACCCAGGCGAGGGGGGCGGCTTTACTGCTCAGCAATCAACCTGGGGAGCTAAAAGGTCCAAAAATAGCTCCTGCTTGCTCCAGTGGCACTGAACAATTTATCAGGTTGGTGCAGAGCAGCGCTGGGCTATTCCGCTGGCTTGCCTTTCCCCACTGATGAGCTTAGCCCTGCCAAGCACCAGGGCCAAGGTGATCAAGGCTGGCAAAGCGGAGGACGACTCTGGCTCCTAGCTTGCCTCTGTTAAATGTCCAATTAAAGAGAGCCCTGCCCTGCTGCCAGGGCCCTACCGGAGAAGGAACAGGGAAAGGCGGCCTTCCAGGAGTCACCTGCCGCTTTACCCACTGTGGTAGCAGGCCAAGGTGGATTCAGAACCATGCAGCTTCCCCACCCTTCCCCATGGCTATTACAGGGACAATAACCCCGGCCTGGGCATAGTCACCAGCTGACAGCCACCTTGTCACACTGTTGGCTGCCCCGTATCCCCCCCTCAGCCGTGCTGTGACTCACCTTTTGCCAGATGCCATTTCTGCCTGCTAGGCACTGTGCGAAAACGCAGTCCCCAAACTCACTTTCTCTCACTAGTTCAACTCCCGGCTCCCACCTTAGGATCAAACAGCCTCCCTAGGGCAGGGTGATGTTCCAGATGGATCGTCCTGCACTTGCTTTGTGCAGCTACCCTTCCCTCTCCCACCCCTGCGCTCTTCTCTTGGGTTGGTGTTAGCACTCCCAGCTGGCATGCAGCATGTCAGAGGCGTTGCACCCGATTGCCCTATGACTCCTGCAGTCCCTTGTAACCCTGTGATACTTTAAATCTGACCCTCGGTCTTGGCAGGTCATAAATCACGTGATACGAGTAAGAATCCAATAACCCAATCGTTAGCGATACTTGGAGCTGGAACGTGACCCTGCCCCAGCTGGTTCTAGTCAGCACGCCAGGGTTACGGCTGCCTGGGCATTCTAGTTATAACCCTGCTTTTCAGCTGCACCGTAACATTTTGAATTTTGGATCCAATCGGCTGGTAATTTTCAGACTTGCTCCCTGCCTAAACGTAAAGGGATCTGGTGTGAAAGGCGGAGTCGGACGGCTGCTGGGGCTATTTTCAAGCACTAGGGAATAAGGGAAAATACTTTCCTCATTACTTTATAGATCTATCGATATAGATATATCCATTTTTAATTTTAAAAGAGCTCTAGTGCTGAAACGTCTGGTGACAGGAAGCTGAAGTCTGGCTGAGGCTTTTTAGCGAGGGAACCGTGCCTCCCATTGTTCTGGGGGAAACTGGTTTTGAGTTACCCAGGTTCTATCCCTTTGAAAACAGTACATCATGCATGCCTCATGGTTTCTAATGCTAGTGGTACAGTTAACTGTGAACCCCGCGTCCCAAAGCAGGGGAGGCAGTGCTACACAGGACTGAACTACATTTTCTTATAAAAAGCCTGCCAAGGTTTGTGCATTGAACGAGACTCATGAAACCTTCAAGGGCTGAGATGTGCACAGATCAAATCTTCACATGCCCGGGCATGACACTAACCTCCAGCTGGCCACCAGAGCTAGGTGTGCACTCAGGGAGCTGGCCTTGCCTTGTTCAATAAAAGTGTAGGGAATGACTGGAGCTCCCGGGGGGGCAGTCCAGATAGTGCCCGCTCCTGGGTACCTTTATCTTCAAAAGAAAACTAAAATGGCAGTATGAGGGGAACACAAAGGCTACGTGGCCAACCGTCAAGTCAGGCACTGTTGGAGTTAAAGGCTACATGTGCCCTTAATTCCACTCTCCTCTGTGCATGCCATACAGCAGCCTCTAAGGACCTGATCACAACTTAGGTCCCTAATTCAACATATCCCTGTTTTATTCCACAGCGTTTTAAGGTGCTCCAGGAACGATTAAAGCACCAAATGTACTGCTAAAACCTGGAGTTAAGCTTTCTGCCCCAGCACAGCTTACAGAGAGGAAAGGGGCTCCCGCTAACTCGGGGGATTTGGCCCACAGATGACAAATCCATTGGAGACAGGGACTGGAGCCTGCTGAAAAGGACAACAGCCACCAAGGTAAAAATAACCCCCCATTCCCCAACCCACCAGTACAGATTAAGAGGGGAAGGCTGCAGTTTCTGAGAGAGCTTAAATCTGCACAGCTTCCCTCTCTAGCAGAGATGCTGGCCAACTGCACAAAAGCTTTTCATGCTGTGCCCTGTGCTCAGGGGAAAGGTGCCTGCTAGTTTTCTCCCTTTTAGGAATATTCTACCCTATAAACTCACAATGCCAGCTGCTTTCTGCCTGTTGTGTGAGACCCAGGCTAACACTGGGGCGGGAGGGAGGGAGAGGCTAGTTCCACAGAGAGAGGGAAGCCTCTGTCCCTTTCCTCCAGCAGAAAAATGAACCCCTGTTCTTATTCACCCTGTGTATTCTGTAGCTGGGCAGATCTCATTGACTGAGATCTTTTGTCTGCTCTCCAGGTGGCACAATAGAGCAGCAGTGATTTTTCACTGCAGCAACAAGCTTGTGACTCAACGGAGGGCAGGATCTGGTCTAGCTTGAAGTATAATTTGTGTGAACACTTTGTAGATGTTAGTATATGTGCACCTGAGCCGCTAGGCAGCTCACAGGGGTGGCGGGTGGGGGGGGGGTTGCCAGGATTCCCTGAAGATGGGGAGGGAGCTTGTGTGGGAATGGAGGGATTCAAGGAGCCCCTGGCGTGTGCAGATTGCTCGACCAAAGCAAGGAAAAGTGCAGCTCTCCAGTAAGAGAAGTCAGGTAAACGAACAGCAACTCCACAAAGTACATTCTAATGTATAAATCCAGACCCCCCGCTTGCTAAGAGCTCTGTGCAGAGCGGGGGTAAAGCAAAGGAGGCACATTCTCCTCCCTGCAAGTGGAGAGAAACTTAGAAAATAAACTCCACACTGCAGATGGGCTGGCTCTTCCGCTTCCACCTTTGGGTGGTGACTCATTTCACCAGTGGTAGAAGGTACCTCTCATGGACCCCCTCCTCTGCAGGCTTCAGTGTGAATACGCTGGGCAGGGGGAGAAGAGAAGGGGACACCTAACTCCCTCCCCTCATTCAGAATACACCCTGCGTGTGTGTGTGTAGCGTTACCTCCGGGCGGCCTCTTGCAGTTTCACGGGTTGTTTGGCACTGAGGTAAATCAGACAGGCATCTGCTACTTTATTCAGGTCACTCTCGCCTGCAGAAATGGGACAGAAAGGAACAGCAGGACATAACTGACACTGGTTAATGGGATCTCGCAGTCTAAGCCAGAGCTCTTCCTACCCATCCCCTAGAGAGGCCTGCTCTATAGCGAGGAAAACATCAAGACAGGAAAGGAGCTCTCAGCCCTGCAAACTCACCTCTCCTCCCGCACAAGGCCGGGGACGCCCAGTGTACTGCAGCATGCTGCAGAAATCTACCAGAATGGAAGGGTTATCCATGGAGTCGTCCCAAAACGAGACCGGCTCGTTGAGTTTGGGAAGGATGTCTGGATTCCAGCTCTGAATTTTGGTTAGTTCAGAGAGCAGCATGGCTTGGCCCCAGACCTGGCTGCCAGGGCTCTGGGGTTCTAATCCCCTTGTGACACCTTCTTGCCAGGTCAGAGACAGACAGGCTGACAAGGGGGGAGAAGGACCAGCAGTCAGATCCTGAACCAGGTCCTAGGAGCCCTCCTCACCCCTTAGTCTCCCAGGGAGTCGAGGGCACCAGCCCCTCCGTGTTGAGCTCTGACGGGGAGAGGTGAATGCTGAGACATGGCTGGAATAGGCGGAGCTGGAGAATGGGCAGAAAATTAATCCCACATGACCGGGACAGAGCATGGGCTTTTCTAGCCGCTGTGAAGAGCGACGGATGAGGCCTGCTGAGCAGAGGGACAAAGATCAGAGACAGGAGGGCAAGGCTGGGCAGAGATCTGACAGCCGACCTCGTCCTTCCCTGGTACTCACCCAAGTCCAGTTTCTCACACAGCGAACCCAGCCCCTGCAGCACGGCCAGCTGTAACTTGAAGGCAAGAGTATGGCTGTACATGGGTCCGGCTCTGGCACTGACTGGAGCCTGGGTGACAAGGGAACCGGCCAGCTTGGGCAGGACGTCTTTGGAGAATCGTCGCCTCAGGAAATCGCCACACTTCTCGGCCAGGGTACATAGCACCTAGCAAAGAAACCCCACTGAGCCCGTGGTTACTGGGAGGGGAGCTCAGCGGTGCGCAGGGGCAGAGTGGGAATGCACAACTCAGCAACACCCTCAGCGAGCAGGAGAACGGGGAGTTCATCCCTGGATCGCGGCCTGTCATTATTACAGCAACCTGCTGGCTGTATTCCCAGTGTAGAACCGAGCGGGGAGAAAGGAGGGATTTGTGCTTCAAACGTGGGGCTGGGAGAGCCGGGTCCCACCCCTGGAGTCCCTGTTACTTTGGGCAAGTCACGTAACCTTCTTCATCCCTCAGTTTCCTCATCTGCAGTTAGGTGATCACTGCCTTAGCACACAAGTGGGTCGTGAGGCTTAATTCAAAACTGCCAGGACCTCGGAGATCGGATAAAAGATGCCAAACTGCCATCATCACAAAAACAGTCCGCACTGCCAGCAAGCAAAGGGGAGCTAAGGCCAACTGCACACAGGCAGTGAACGGACGAGTTTGAGAGTTACGAACAGGAAGATGACGTAACTTATGCTAACTCATCCCTAGAGAGTGGGGTGGAAAACGTATCCATGCTGGGGTCCTCAGCCTGGGCTTAGCTTGTAGAACTGGGGTCCTGCATTGGGCATGGTCTAGTTATGCCTCACTGCAGCATTTTCTATCTTCTGTAATTTAAAAGGACACTTTCAAAGGATTTTTCGTATTTTTTTAAAAAACCCTCCCTGCTGCTTATAATCATCCCTTGAATAACTGAAAAGGAAATCTGTTCTGTACAGCGATTTGTCTCTTCCTTTACCCAGGCACCCGGGGAGTTTATCATAGGGCAGCTCTGAAATTCTAGGGTGCTGGCTGTTGGTATTGTGGAGGCTTTGTCACTGCAAAGGCTTCATACCTCTCCTCAGCCTGGATGGAAAAGGAGGTAAGTCAGCCTGCGGAGCTGGTGACCTTGCAAGGTATCCTCATAAATGGATGTTTTATTGCCTGGCTTCCTGGGAGCAGGGTGCCGCTGGAACGCAGCAGAGTGCACTGCCAGACTGATGAGGGTGGGAACAGTTTTTAACTTTTTTATTAACCTGAGCATTTGCATTAAGTGCAACTGCAAAACCACCTCCCAAATGCCTCAGCCACAAGGAAACCCCTCCCCTCCAGGAGTAGGGCCTCTTGTCTCTGGGGGTGATCCCCCAGGGGTGCCAGAACCCACAGCTCGCATGAGAGTATACCGTGCCTCTGACAGTCAGCCCCTTAGGCTGTAAAAGGATGGGTCTTCCTTTCCGTTCCTGCCCAGCCCAACACACTGCACCCAATAAATAATCATTCATAATGCTCTTCCCCATTGGGAGGGCATCAGTATCTCATTCATGGGCATAGGGCACTAAGAGTACCTGCAGATACAGACCTACACTGTGCAGGGAAGCACCTTTGCTCTGCACCGGGTGTTTAAAATTCATTCTGTACAATGAGCATTCTGCACATGGCAGGGTGCCAGCTCTGTGACTTGCTCTCTCTGCTCTGGCTTGAAGGCCGTTGGCCAGGATTCATCGTCGTACCTTGAAGGCTCTGAGCACCGCCAGCGGGTCGTCGTTAATCAGCCGGGTGACGAGAGCCGGCCAGGCGCGATGAGCCATGGGAAGCAGATGGTTTTCATGAAGATGCAGCACAATCACGCAGAACTCCAGCACGTCCAGGACCTGCACAAGGAGAAGGCACAGCTCTGACAGGCTGCTACAGTGCCCCCTGCCTCTCTGGAGAGCAGAGGGTGGAAGAGTCTAAAGCAATGGGATCCACCTCTGCCTCTCCCTGAACGGGGGGTGGGGAGCTGGGGAGGAAAGCCACGGGGGCAGGAATGGGTGGCCTCTACCTGTCACGGGACAAGCTATCAAGCTCTGATGCCTGACACTAAGCGGTTTGTGAGGCTGAATTCAGTCTCCTTGGCACAAGGCAGCCTCCTCTTTCCCTCTCTTTCCATCTAGGATGAGGCTTGCCAGCACTTGGAGCCTCTGCCCTGGCAGCGGTGAGATGTCAAGGTGGGACTGGCCTCCTCCTAGCGGCACGTCTGGTACATCCTGTGATTCTCCCCCAAGCACAAGGTAACAGTCCCCATAATGGGCACCCTGGGCCCTCTGGTGCTCCCTGTCGGTATGGTGTAGTGCATGCACTGTGCTAACCTTCAGCCGCACCCGCAGACTCTTGTCAGACAGTAAGTGGATACATCTCTCCATCACATCCTTTGCTATCTGGGCATGGGCTGGCAATGGAGTCTCTCCCTCCGCACCGGAATCGTCCATCTCAGGCTCAGGAGGGGGGGCCTGCACCTCTGGAAGACAGGGCACAGTTCGCAGCGGTGGGAATGAGCGGGGCGCCATAGGCACGTGCCTCATGGCATCTGGCTGACCCCCACTGCAAGGCTCTTATCCAGCGTCCCAAAGGAGACCCGGGGCATTTGTGACTGCAAAGCCTGCGCTCTCTGGGGCGAAATGCCAGTTTGTGAAATTCAGCAGCAGGAGCAGTGTGCGTGTTATAGGAGAAAGGAAGATTTGGTTTCCTTTTTTGGACTGACATTTGCAGTCTGTCCTTCCCCCCAGACCCCTTTATTTCCAATTGGTTTTGATTAAAAATGAAAGACCTGGGTGTTTAAAGGTCAGAATTGCAGCATGGCAGAGTAATGAGAAGGCAAATGTTCCCTCCTGGAAAGTTTCTAAAGGGCCTTGGCTGGAGTCAATGCTGGGGGGTGCGGGGGGAGAAGAGGTGCTGGGGTCCTGAGCCAGGGAAGAGACAGCACAGAATTCCACAAAAAGAACAGGAGTACTTGTGGCACCTTAGAGACTAACAAATTTATTAGAGCATAAGCTTTCGTGGACTACAGCCCACTTCTTCGGATGCATACCCCACGAAAGCTTATGCTCTAATAAATTTGTTAGTCTCTAAGGTGCCACAAGTACTCCTGTTCTTATTGCGGATACAGACTAACACGGCTGCTACTCTGAAACACAGAATTCCAGTAAGGGTGGGAGGAAAAAGCAGCAATTTTCCAGGATTTTGCTATTTTGTATGCTGAATACCATGCACCATGTGTCCTGCTACCAAAGCACTTGCTCTAGTTAGTATTAGCCAGGGCCAGACTTGCGGACTATGGTACGACTGGCTTGTGACTGTGACCACTGGAATCTGGGCCCTGGTTATCTGCTGCTGGATCAACATTGGGTCTACAATTACGTGGCTGGTTTTCCCTGGGCCTCACTGAGCACAGATCACCAGACAATGCACTATATGTTCCCAGCAGTGTCCGCTGTGGATTTAATTCCACTCAAAATGGAGCTGGGCCCACAGAACTCATGATTCCGAGTCCCAGCCTGGCTTTGAGCCCCCACATTCCCCCAGAGATCAGTGGCTTTACCAAGCTCACAACACTCACTCCCCTCCCCCCAAGTTACACAACCCGTACTGACCCTCTTCCTCCTCCTCCGTGGCTGGAAGGTTGCCCTCTGCAATCTGCTTCTGTTTGATGTAGTCCAGGAAGAACTGTTCCACTTCTTGCACCATGGGGGTAATTACAGACCCTTTCCCCTGCTTCCTCTGCTGCTCTAGATTCTGCTCTTGTGGGTGCTCCTTACCCTTCACCACCACGAACCACTGCACTGCAGAAGAGAGGCACGAAGTGTCCCTGAGAACCCAGGATTCTCTACCCATGTCAGCTATGTACCAAGCAGCCTGGACGTTGTGAACAGACACAGACTGTCTACAAAGTGTGAGGCAGAGAAGCAAAAGCTACCTGACAGAGGTGAGTCTGAGAACTAGGCCCTTGCAATCAGACAGCCGGACTACAGAGAGGAACTGGCTCAAATCCAGCCCTGGCATAATAGAGGGCAATCCCCATTAGCTTCAACAGAATGTTAATGCAAGAAGTAAATCTGACTCTCTATCCCTCCTCTTCCAAAAAGGGTGTCAGGTTCTGCCGCTGCAACCCCAAAGAGTCCATCTACACTAGGAAAATGTCCTCTTGATGGCAACAACTGGGTCCTTCCAATCCCTCAAGTGGGACTGAAAACAGTTTTGTGGCTTATGTAGAGAGCGCCAAGCCTTTTTCAACACCCATTACAGACAGTGAGCTTGGGACCATCTGTTCCACGCTCTTGCTGCAATGGGTGCTGAGAATGGTGTGGCCCCCTCTGCCCCAGCTGGGGGTGTGGGGAGGGCTCCTGTTTGGTTGAAATCCATAGTGCAGATAGAATAGGAGTACTTGTGGCACCTTAGAGACTAATAAATTTATTTGAGCATAAGCTTTCGTGGGCTACAGCCCACTTCATAGGATGCATAGAATGTCCATTCTTTGCATCCGATGAAGTGGGCTGTAGCCCACGAAAGCTTATGCTCAAATAAATGTGTTAGTCTCTAAGGTGCCACAAGTACTCCTGTTTTTTTTGTGGATACAGACTAACATGGCTGCTAGTCTGAAACCTGTCAGAGTGCAGATGTGAACCGAAAGACAAGGAGAGGTGTAGTACAGTGAGAGAAGTTTGGCAGGAAGTGTGTAACTGAAACATACCCTCAAAAATCTGTTCTAAAACTGACCTTCAGAATATTCTCCAGTACCACACGGGCCTCTCCAAATGGAGGATTAAATACTGAAACTCAGAGGAGTCATTTGAAAATATACTTCTTTAACCAGGCAAGAAAGCAAAAAGATGGTACACAGGAACTGCCAGACTGGTTCAGACCCGAGGTCTGTCTAGCTAAGAGTCCTGTCTCTGTGCTTCAGCAGAAGCGGCAAGAACCCTGGGGGATAATTGCCCTGCCCCAAGAAGGTCTCAATGATCCCCCATAATTAGAGACTGGCCTAAACGTGACATGGGAGGTGTTTCTCTCCCCAATATTTTTTTTGGCATTACGTGTTGTAACCCTGGATATTCTTGTTATCCACGTCTGAGATTCTAGACCCTCCTCTGACTGCCGGAATGGAAGGCCCCAGACACTGTTTCGCTGTGGACCTCCACAGCTCCCATTTTCTTTGCAGGAAGAGCAGGAAAAGTTTGGGTTTTTTTTTTTTTTTTTTACAAAAACAAACTGCGGAATCTGATGGTTTAGTCCTCCTGTTCTTCCCCTCCCTCAAACCTGCCAGGAAGGCTTCCTACTTGCCACTGGTGACTGGACTTCTCATGCCTGGCTCCCGGATAACTTTATTTCCCACAGCTATCTTTCCCTGGGTCAGCTACTCTCAGCGATACTAAACGCGCTGGCATGTGGGACATGATCCTGCGTCTCTGTGCTGAATCTGTCTGGACCGTCTTCGGGCCGAGCACAGTTCCAGCACCACTGGCTTACCAGCCCAACGCTCAATGTATGGTAATGGTTGTGCTTTCTGGAAACTGCTGCTGGGCTTTGGGAACATTCCAGCAGTGCTCAAGGGGTTAAAGAGGGAAATTCTTTAAGTGACAGTAAGACAATATTATTCAAAAGGCCGGTTATTTAGATACCTAAAGCTGCCACTAATGTGGACAGGACCCCAAGGAAGGAGGAAGCTCGGTCGTCATAAAACTGATCAAGGGCAGACAGGACATCTCGGATCACATCCTCCACCAGTGGGAGCAGGCTGGCATCTGAATGCCTGAGCATGGCCTCCAGGACCCGCGAGGCGTGAGGCTGATGTGCCACCCGACGCAGGTTTAGGGAAATCCCATTCACCAGATAGTCCGAGTTAGCATTAATCAGATGTTGCACGGAGTCATAGCCACAGGCATGGCAGACATCCACCATGGTTCCAGTTGCCGTCTGACTAATGAGCAGAGTGCTGTCCCCGGCCTTTTCAAGCACAGGGTAGAGGACTGATGCTAGAAGCAAGCGGAACTCTTTCCCCAGCACATACGCAAAGCAGCCAACCCCCTCCAGCTGGATGCAGATCTGCCAGATATTGCTGTTCATGGAGCGGATGGTTGGGTTTGGGTCTGAAGAAGGGGAGGAGGATGAAATCAAAGAACTGCTGTGTGCACCTCTTGGGATAGCGCGTACTCTTGAATGTTTCACAGTTAACTCATCGCTGGTTTCCTCAGTGTCAATGCTGGTGGTCAAATACCAGTTTGCCTGGTCGGTATATTCTTCGAGGATGGATGTTATGGTCCCTTTAAGGTCTTCCGTGCTCACTGCAGTTTCCCTTTCATGAAGAACATCTACCCCCAGTCCAGCAGCTCCTGTGATCAACTCATTGAGGACCATGGCAGCTTGCTTCCGGTACACAACAGATTCGTTGTATAGCCCCATGAAATGATCCACTAGCAAGTAGAGGTTCCCATAATAGCCAAGTACCCGGCAAACCTGCTGAATGAGCAAGAAAATCCGCTCATCAGTGAAGAACCGGAAGTATTTCTTCTGACCTTTGCCATGCTGCAAGGAACCCAAGGGCTCACCTAGAGAGTCTTCAGGACCCCAGCGTCTTTCTTCAACAATCTTCACATCAGCTACATCCAGCTCCAGAACTTGCATCAGGGCTTTGGAGAGACGCTGGAGGTGGGCTGCAGAGTTGAGCACAATGCTCACCTTGGGGCCCAGCAACTTCAGGGAGCCGAGTAATAAGCTCAAGGTAGAGAACTTGCCTTGATCATCCTGGGAGTTCATCAGACGTGGAAGGGCTGTGGCAAGGGAATGCAGATTCTCTGACAGAACATCAGCAAGAGCTCTGTTCTCAGCTACTGTTCTCAGCTCCGCAATGCTCCTGAGAATCTCATGACACTTGCTTTGGACCTCATTGCTTTCATCATTAACAAGCCCAACCACGGCTTTTAACAGGTGACCAACTGATTCCACCAGTGACTGACTGCACTTCAACATAAGGAGATGGACCAGCTCCACCAATTCCATCCTGACCTTCCAGTGAGGGTGAAGAGAAGCAAATTCAACTATCTTGTGGATAAGGAGAGACAATTTGTCTGCAGTGCTTTTTACCCAGTCCGGTCCTCTATGGACCACAAGCTCAGATAGTCTGCTTTGTTCTACTGAAGGCTTCTCTTCATCCTGTGTGATTGTGGCTAGTTGTTCATCTGCCATTACCAAGCAGACAGTTTGATAAAAGAGCCTGATGGCAGAAACAGTGACCATATGACCTTGTTTGATGTCTCCGGTAATAACCCGGGACAGGGCAATAGAGATCCCAGGTAGAAAAGAAGCAAACAAATTCCCACATTGTCTTGTTTCAACCGTGTCTAGGGGTCGATGATGCTCCTGGCAGTCACACTGCAGAATTAGGACCTGCAAACACTTTAAGGCAGCCAGCTTAATTTGCTTTGCTTTCTCTTGTTCTGCCAAGGCCAAAAGCAAAGATACAGCAAATCCTAAGTGAGGAAGGGTAGAAGGCTGATACAAAGTCAGGATAATGTCCCCATAAGCTGAATGCATCAGGACATGGAGTGCTTGGATTACAGTCAGTTTTAATTCCTCTGATAGCGGGGCTGGTGGCTGCAAACCAGATGGAGAAGATAGACACAGGCAGAGCTCAGAAAAAAGCTCCTGAAGGAGGTCCTGCTTCTTCACACATGTTGTTGAAAGGATAGACGTGATGCACTGCACCACACTCTGGACAAGACTCTCCCGTTTGGGTCCTGGGGTCTTCAGGGCGAACCTCAATGGGAAAAGGACGTACTCCTGCAGTTCCTGCAGGGCAGAGTCACTGACTGTCTGCAGCTGAGCTTGCAAGCGTTCCACATTCTCAGTAGTCTGCACCTTTGTTAGCTGTACACAAACTGGGCGCAAGATCCCGAACGCTTCTTGTGGGGTATCAAAAACTGCCATTGTCCAGCAATCCTCTTCTTATGTGTCTGTAGTTATCATCCTGCAGGAAGGAAAGAAAAGCAATACTTGCTTCAATGAAAGCAACCTTAAAACAATTGCAATCTGTTCCTTACTGATTAGCCAGACCTACTGTGCTCAGAAAAGTGTGACAGTGTCTATTGCAAAGCAACAGGTAATTCAATTCATTTCTTGCTAAGTGGTATAAAAAGCATTCAGATTATTACACAGGAGCTCTTTAGGCTTCCGCTCTAGAAGTGCTTTGAGACCTAGGGATGAAAAGCATTATATAAGAGCTTGGAGTTGTTATATACTCCCCCGCCATCCACCCTTACCTATAGAAACCTATAACTTAATGTGTTTACGTGAAAATGGTCTACTCTATGTTAGTCACGTCTGACTCTAAGAAAAATAAATCATTACTGCTGATTGGTTTTTAACACAGCAGCTATAGACCCAGGGGAAGAGGGCAGTTTCTTAGCTCAAGTACAGTGAATGTTTGTTTTGTTCAACATCTCTCTTTAGTTTCTGGCAGCATGGGCTGAGCCCCGTTTCTCCAGTGTTTGGCTCCATCTCAACCAGATTTACAGCAGTGTTTAACTTTGGTTTTCAAAAACACTTTAAGCATGAGTGTAACCAAATAGGATTGTAATTGTGAAGACAGATTTTTAAAGGTACCTAGATACTTCCAGATGCAGACAGCAGCCTAGTGGGATTTTCAAAAGCATCAAAGGGACCTAGGCACTTCTTAAAATCCTATTAGGTATTTATCTGCATCTGGAGGTGCTGAAGTACCTTTAAAAATCTGGTCTTTGGTCAGGGGCCACGGGGGCAAAGTCTTAGAACAAAAGCCGTATTCTCGCGTAGGAGGGAGATGGCAGAGCATATGCTTGTAGGCCGCGGCTTGAGTCTGCTGAGCTAAAGTGCAGAACAAAGGTGGGTTGATATGCTGGATGTGCACGTGATAGGGTAGTGGTAGGACTCTGCTGATTGATTAGGGTGCTCTGGTGTCTAATGAGCAGTAGCATGTAGGCTGTTCCATACAGGGCATCAGTTACAACCCATACGTCATGGGGATCACGTCCTGAAAGAAATCTTTTCTGAACCTTCTCTTCTAGCCTTCAAACAACCCCCAACCTCTCCAAGCTCATCATCAGAAGCAAGCTCTCCATAGACAAGACCCAGCATCTCAAAGCAGAACCAGACCTTGCCAGAACAACTGATGTAAAACCTATAGACATATCTCCACTGATCAATATGCCTCACGACCCCCCTTTCAAGACCTACACATGCCTGTCACAACATGTGGTGTACCTCATCCAGTGCACTAAATGCCCCAATAACAACTACTGTATGTGGGTGAAACCAGACAATCCCTATGCATTCGAATGAAGTCACACAGGAAAATGGTGGTGGTGGTGTCTTTTACATCACCCAGGGGTGAATGCTCTTGGTAAAGCAATCACTCTGTATATGATCTCTTACTCCTCATTCCCAAAGAAAACCTGCACAACACCTTCAAAAGATGAGCCTGGGAGCTTAAATTCGTAACTTTGTTAGACTCTTAAAATCATGGGCTGAATAGAGATATGGGATTTATGGCTTATTACATCATTTTATAACCCACTAACCCCAGCTTCCCCCCTATCTCCCTTTGACTGAAGGGGTGTCAACCAGCCACTTCACCTTGAAGGAGCCCTTAAAATACGTGCTGACTACTTATGCAAAACAATCTGTTCCACCTTGTATTTCACTGTGATGCCCTGTGTACCTTCCCCAGACTGGAAGAAGAGCTCTGTGTAAGCTTAACAGCTTGTCTCTTTCACCAACAGAAGTTGGCGCAATATATGACTGCACCCACCTTGTCTCCCTAATGAGAAGTTGACAGGTAAACCTCTGACCCCTCCAAAAAACCCGAGTGGGTGGGATCATTCAGTGGCACTGACAGATGCTCCTGAGGAACCCATTCCATTCACAGGTGCACAGCCCAGGAGGTGAAGGCCATGCCTCCGGCTGTCTCTACACAAGTGGCCTGACCTGGTAACTACAGCCTTGGGCTGAATCTCTCTGCTTGCACCATCTATCTGTAAGCTTGTAGGGGTGGGTGGGGAACACCCAACCAGGCGGGTCCAGAATGCCGAGAAGGGTAATAAACAAGACTCCCTCCACCCCCTCTGCTCTTCCCCCTACCCCTGTGGCACTTGCAGCACCCCTCAAGCCTCTCCGAGCCCAGCAATTCAAGAGCCCCAGGCCTGTCCTGCCTTGGGGGAGCCCCTGCCCCCCATGTGAATCCCTGCCCCATGCACAGAGCTGGGGGGAGCAGGAGCCTCTGCCCCCCACGTGAATCCCTGTCCCCCCCCCATGAATCATGCCCGGAGCTGGGGGAAGGAGGGCAGGAGCCCCTTGTAGGGGTGGGTGGGGGGCACCCAACCAGGAGCCCATGCCCCTCCCCAAGTGAGTCCCTGCCCCCTGCACGGAGCTGGGAGGGGGGGGCAGGAGCCCCTGTCCCCTCCCCCCCCGATGTGAGCCCCTGTATAGAACTGGGGGGGCAGGAGCCCACTCCCCCCACGTGAATCCCTGCCCCCTGCACAGAGCTGGGAGGGGGGGCAGGAGCCTCTGTCCCCCCCCACCACGTGAATCCCTACCCCCTGCACGGAGCTGGGGGGGCAGGAGCCTCTATCCCCCCCCCCCCCCACACGTGAATCCCTGTCCCCTGCACGGAGTTGGGAGGGGGGCAGGAGCCTCTGTCCCCCCCCACCACGTGAATCCCTGTCCCCTGCCCGGAGCGGGGGGGGCAGGAGCCTCTATCCCCCCCCCCACGTGAATCCCTGTCCCCTGCCCGGAGCGGGGGGGGCAGGAGCCCCAGCTTGGAGGCAGAGCCGCAGAGGACCCTCCAAGACCCCCATCTCCTACCTGCTCCAGTCACACTCACACATGCCGGAAGTAACGTGAACAACCCCCGACCTCCCGCTCCGGAGTCCCGTGAAATAACTCCCCAGCTTGTCTAGGCAGGAAGGAGAGACAAGAAAAGTCTCAGGCGAGCGCACTGCGCATGCGGAGCTGCGCCGGGCCGGAGATTTGAAATCGCGCTCAGTTCCGCATCCAGCGCATGCGTCCTCGGCTGGCGCCGGGTAAAGGTTAGAGAAGGCGCCGCTGGCGTCGCTGCGCATGCGCCGCTTTCCCGCGCCCGCCTCTGGCCCGGTGCGATGTGTGAGCTATAACTGGACACCCGGGTGGTCGCTCTTCCCCGCTGGCGACCCGTAGCATGTGGCCCTTTGACCCGCCGAGGCGGGGTGAGAGGTCGGGTGGCCATCTTGTGACAGCGGTGGCGGTTTGTTGGTGGTGAGGCCCCGCCGCGCCCCCTCCCCCTCCCCCCGGGCGGAGCAGGCCCCGGGGCCGGGCCGGGCCGGGCGGCGCCATGTCCTCCTTCTCGGAGTCGGCCCTGGAGAAGAAGCTCTCGGAGCTGAGCAACTCTCAGCAGAGCGTCCAGACCCTGTCGCTGTGGCTCATCCACCACCGCAAGCACGCCGGGCCCATCGTCTCCGTGTGGCACCGGGAGCTCCGCAAAGGTACCGGGCCCGGGGGGCTGCGGGGGGCGCCTCGCCGGAGCGCCAGACACGGGCCCGGGCCAGCCTGGGTCGGTCCCAGCGTCCGCCTGCTGCCCGCTCGGGCTCGGGCTCGGGCTCGGGCTCGGTCCTGCCCCGGAGCCGCATCGCGCTCGCGGCTGGCGGGGCTGGACTTTCCCCTGCGCCCTGCGGGCTGCCCCTGGGCTGGGCGCTCGTCTCGCCTTGCTCCGGCTCTCCCGGTCCTTCCCAGCGCGCCTCCCGCCTGGAAACCTCGTGTAGCAAATGGGGGCAAGTCCCTCGGACGGTGTCCTCCGTGTAGGATCCGAGCCGGGTGCGGCTGTAAGGGAGCTCAAGAAGTCCTATACTCCACCCCCCCCCCCCCCCCCCCCGCACATGCCGAGGTGGGGTGAAGTGTACCTAGATTTTAAAAGTTTGTATAGCTATTAGGGTGACCAGATGTCCCCATTTGGGGGTCTTTTTCGTATATAGGCTCCCATTACCCCCCCACCCCCGTCCTGATTTTTCACACTTGAGGTCTGGTCACCCTAATAGATAGCGTTGATGTGAACACTTAAAAACCAGTGTAACTGCCTCCGTACTAGAGGGCTGCACTGACTGACTTCACTTATTCAAAAACTTTATGTGGACAAGCCCTGAGAGTCAGCTGTGGTACAGTAAAACCTGCCAAGAGCAGTGGGAGTTAACAAAAGTAGTCAGCATTTTGCAGAATCAGATACCCAGATCATAATACATGTTCTTTAAAATCATAGAAATAACACTGTCAAAGTAGTCTATCCACTGTTTTGTCTTGAAGTCGTGGTATTTTTCCAATATACCAATTCTTTGGGGACTGCTACATGGTAGAAGTGTGTGGTGGCCTCACACAGACATTTTTTGGGCTTTCTTTTCCTGGGAATTCATCCAGTGTCTACCTTTCTAATGTCTACATTGTATTTTGCAATGAGCTTCCCTGAGGGTTAGAGAATAAGACAGAGAATATCTTATTGCCCATATATAAGGTACCCTCACATCTTGAATACTGCGTACAGAGGTGGTCTCCTCATCTCAAAAAAGATATACTGGCATTAGAAAAAGTTCAAAAAAGGGCAACTAAAATGATTAGGGGTTTGGAACGGGTCCCATATGAGGAGAGATTAAAGAGGCTAGGACTTTTCAGCTTGGAAAAGAGGAGACGAGGGGGGGATATGATAGACGTGTATAAAATCATGAGTGGTGTGGAGAAAGTGAATAAGGAAAAGTTGTTGTTTACTTGTTCCCATAATATAAGAACTAGGGACCACCAAACGAAATGAATGGGCAGCAGGTTTAAAACAAATAAAAGGAAGTTATTCACATAGCGCACAGTCAACCTGTGGAACTCCTTGCCTGAGGAGGTTGTGAAGGCTAGGACTATAACCGGGTTTAAAAGAGAACTAGTTACATTCATGGAGGTTAAGTCCATTAACAGCTGTTAGACAGGATGGGTAAGGAATGGTGTCCCTAGCCTCTGTTTGTCAGAGGGTGGAGATGGATGGCAGGGGAGAGATCACTTGATCATTACCTGTTAGGTTCACTCCCTCTGGGGCACCTGGAATTGGCCACTGTCAGCAGACAGGATACTGGGCTAGATGGACCTTTGGTCTGACCCGGTCTGGCCATTCTTATGAATAGGTGTGAAACTGACCAGAGTTTTGTTAGTTTCATTTTGCTGCTTGTTGCAGATATGGTAGTTTTTTTGCCAGTTGAGGTAGATGGGGCTGGATGGAGTCACATTTGGAAGTTTTTAAACATGAAAGCTTAGACTCTGCAGAAATTGATAGTCTAGCTGCATGTCCTTTACTTGGCAAGATTTTGTTAGTCCTGCGCGCTTATAACGTATTAGGTGTCACCATATATGGTAATAGAAAAGACGATGTATTTGAAAGAGCTGAGTTAGGCTTGCTGTGGGAACCATAGCTGAATTTCCTGACTCTTGTGTATGTAAATTCTCA
Organism: Malaclemys terrapin pileata; assembly: GCF_027887155.1. Lineage (NCBI taxonomy): Eukaryota > Metazoa > Chordata > Testudines > Emydidae > Malaclemys > Malaclemys terrapin. The sequence continues at coordinate 1,482,548 of NC_071516.1, forward strand.
ATTGTCGTCATGTATAATATAGCTTTGCATATATTCTAGAGAGTTTGTCTCCTGTAGATTCTGCTCTTCAGAATGTAGGGTCTGTTGGCATTGACTAATGGTGATAAATGGAAAAAGCTAACTTTCGTGGGATTGAGAAAAAACACATTGCTAATAGCTATTTCCATGTAGCATGGATTAGAAAAATTGATTTTGAAAAATAAAAGGTTCTAGGTTCAAGCTCTTCCATCCAGGGATGTTCAGTAATTAAACAGTTTAAGTATAAGGCTAAAATAATACTGTTTCAATATATTTGATTAATAAAAAAAATAAGTCTATTGTCACATTAATTTGGTGTTAAGTTTCAACAGTTCTTCTTTTCATTTTAACCTATACTGGTGGTGAGGTTTAATGTTTATGCAGCACTATGAGATCATCAGATGAAAGATGCACAGTAATATTAGGATTATTTCTCTTTTTGTTTTATAAATTAATTACAAACCAAATTCTAGCTAAAGCAAAGAGGGTCAAGAACTGGTTGATCTGGTAAAATTGAAATGCAGGAAACTCAGCCATATTTTAAGCTGAGAAACTGTGACCACTTTTGGAATGTATAACAAGTAGCCTCAGAATAAAACATGAAATGAGAAATAAAGAATGCAAGTTAAGTTGTCTTCTCTTCTTTCCCAGCAAAATCAAGTAGGAAGCTTACATTTCTATATTTGGCGAACGATGTCATCCAGAACAGTAAAAGGAAGGGTCCTGAATTCACAAGAGAGTTTGAATCTGTTCTTGTGGATGCTTTTTCTCATGTTGCCAGGTAAATTTGAACATTCATCCATTCAGCTTTCCTTCTCCAATTTCTTTCTCCATAGCTTTTATGTTAAATATTCCACAAGTTTTAAATTCAAGTGCTTTTCAGTTATAGGAATATGTTTGCTCAGGAAGGTTAAATTGTCTTTACTAGAAGCTGAACTCTAACTCCTTTCCTTTTAAGAAATTGTCAGTTTTGCCTTGCTCTTGAGAAACAGAAGTAAAGTTGTGGGAAGCTGGTTCTGATTTTGGTTCTGTGCAATGACAGTTGGTTTGTGGGTTTTTTGTGCGTAATTCTTTTGCAGGTTAAATACTTTAGACTAATCCATAAATCTCAAAGCTCTGTACAAAGTTGGAAATCATCTCTGGTCTAAAGATGGTGAAACTGAGCGGTTAAATGATTTGTCCAGTCACATAATTTGTCACTAGAAGAGTGTCACACAATGAGTAACTCTTTCCCTTAGTGGGAGAGTTTGAAACAGAACTTGGGTTTCCTGACTACTAGCTATCGGGTCACTCCACTAGACCAGTTTTTCCTATAATGAGCTTTGAAATTGTGTTATTTCAAAATGCTTTTATTAATATGACCACATACACCACTTGGGGGGGCGGGGATAGCTCAGTGGTTTGAGCATTGGCCTGCTAAACCCAGGGTTGTGAGCTCAATCCTTGAGGGGGCCACTTAGGGATCTGGGGCAAAAGCAGGGATTGTTCCTGCTTTGAGCAGTGGGTTGGACTAGATGAGGTCCCTTCCAACCCCGATATTCTATGATTCTGCTTTTGTTTTCTGCTGCTGTGCTGCTAATTAGCTGCTATATTTGGTTTTTCCAAAAGATGTGCAGTTTAAAAATTATCTTCATATTTAAACTAATAAATCTATTTCTAGATCTCACTTACCTACCTAAAAAGTTATAGATAAGTCTGAAACATGTAACTAGCTAGAATATTCCCTATAGAAAACTTAATTTAAACTTCCTTCTTCTATACAGTCTCATCAGTGGGCTTTGGAGTACAGTTCTTTTATGTCTTGCTTTTGTGTAGACATCATTTTAATATGCTACTAGATGAGATCTGATTATAGAGTTAAATTATGTCTCAGAATCTATATATCTGGTAGTTCCAAATTGTGTGAGCTTTACTGGCTCATATCAACTGTTATCAAATGATAGGCCTCCTTCCTGTCATAAGATGGTCCATAGCTAGTTAGGATTGTTATACTATTTAGAGACCAGCTTAGTCCCTGAACCAAACAATTATAATGCACAGGGGAATTAAAGAGCATCTAATGACAGTGTGTTCTGGATAACTACATAACTCTTGGCACTATTTCTTATTCCTTAGAAGTCTTGCTAATTTGGTTGATGTTTAATAAGTAAATTCTCATTTGAATGCCTAATGACCCAAACAATTTCCTTTTTAATTAGGATGTCATTGACTGAAACAATCATTAGACGTGAACATTTTAAACTATAAACCTGGTAACTTTGTAGGATTTTCATAGTTCTTTCTACAACAGCAGAAAGATACTATTTTTCCCTCCCTGCAAAAGTTCTTCTGCAATGGGGAGGCGGGCAGAAAAGACTGCGGGTAGTTCTACACACTGGGTTCCAGCTTAAGGGAAAAATGTTACCTAAGTATTTTGCACCGTGTACTCCAGACGGTACAAGAAAGCCTGTCCCCAAGCTTGCATCTTCCTCTGATGGGTGCAACTCCTAATTTGCACGATGGCATTTTAAAAAAACATGCTCATGTTGTTTAACCAAAGTTTTAACTATTTTTTTTTTTAAATATTTGAACAGAGAGGCAGATGAGGGCTGCAAAAAGCCCTTGGAGCGATTGCTTAACATCTGGCAAGAAAGGAGCGTGTATGGCGGCGAGTTCATACAACAGCTGAAACTTTCTATGGAGGACACCAGTAGCCCTCCACCAAAAGGTAAAACCACAGCTTAAAAAAAAAGGCAGTAACAAATACCACATTGAAAAGTTCATCTGTCACTAACTGACATTAGAACTCTGGTGGTAAACAGGCCAGTTCCTGGTATCGTGTACATCTAAGGTTAGGAGAATTGCTGTCAGAACTGACACTGGAGTCACCAGGGGTAAGTCTACACTGCATTTTAAAACACCTGGGTCTAAAGACTTGGCTGTTTTAGCACCGTAGTCTCAGCCATGTATGTGTCTGAGCTTGGCCTCTGAAGCCCACCCCTCTCCATAGGCTTTCAAGCCAGAGTCTGTAGAGCCATGCTGTAAGATTTGGTGCTCTGGGTTTCTGCTTGCCATTTAGGCAAACCTCTGGACTAATTGTCTCGAAGAGATTTTGCATTAGTAGAGATGACGGATCTGGTTTGTTAGCCTGAGACCTCATGGCCCTGTTACCATGGGCCTGCGCCAGGTCGTTTGACTCCACACTTCCAAGTGGATACACTCTGGATCTATCTTTCTAGACGTGTGTAGATTTTGGGGATATAAGGAACAATCCCGATGGTGACCATTGTCACCACCTCCAGGGTGAGATTAGGACTCTTCTGCTTGCCCGTAGAAACAGGCAACTGCAGTGATGGTCCAACCAAGAAGACAATGTAACTTGTTGGTTTCCAGGGCACTCTGACAGCTAAAATTGTCCTGCCTCCAGACACGAGAGTGGATGGTTAGGTGGGTCATTACAATGGTCTGTTCTCCACACTTTGGTCCTCGGATGCCCTTCCTCAGTCTGTGTCATCCTTATAGATCACCATGATTTAACAGTGAATTTTTGGCAAATGGAAGTGGAAGACTAGAAAATGACATTGCAGTTGGTTTGGCTGGTTTCTTTTTAACTCGTGTTGGTAACAACTGAAACTGGCTTTTGTGTGATGGATTTTCAGTGGCTTTCTGACCTAAATTGACTTCAGTCCAATTCCTGGTGGGCATCTATATCACAAAAGCCACCATTATAGCTGGTAGATCAAAGATTGAGTGGATCATAAAGTAAAAACACTGACCTTCTTGCTTGTTTTCCTTGTGGCTTTTCAAACACAAGTAAGATTGCAGTATGTAACAAAAGCAGGTGTGATATTAGCCTTCAGAAAAAACTGACTTCAGTAGCTTCTGAATTTACAAACTACCATGGAAACGGTAGGTTGGAAATCCTGTAGTATAAATATCTTTAGGTTGGCAAAAGGTGGCTCCGTTAAACAAAATTCTTGGAACTCCTGAGGATATTTGATACTCTGATAAAAGAAAAGTATATTCATTTAGTCCTAAGACTGTGTGGTAACTCAAAGCAGAAAATTCTGCGTGGTTGTCTATATTTAAACTGGCCATCAGGAAGTTTAGACTTGAAATTAGACAAAGGATTCAAACCGTCAGAGGAGTGAAGTTCTGGAACAGCCTTCCAAGGGGAGTAGTGGGGGCAAAAGACCTATCTGGCTTCAAGACTAAGCTTGATAAGTTTATGGAGGGGATGGTATGATGGGATAGCCTAATTTTGGCAATTAATTGATCTTTGACTATTAGTGTTAAATATGCCCAATGGTCTGTGATCGGATGTTAGATGAGTTGGGATCTGAGTTACTACAGAGAATTCTTTCCTGGGTGCTGGCAGGTGAGTCTTGCCCACATGCTCAGGGTTTAGCTGATCGCCATATTTGGGGTCGGGAAGGAATTTTCCTCCAGGGCAGATTGGCAGAGGCCCTGAGAGTTTTTTGCCTTCCTCTGCAGCATGGGGCACGGGTCACTTGCTGGAGGATTTTCTGCACCTTGATGTCTTTAAACCATGATTTGAGGACTTCAATGGCTCGGACATAGGTTAGCGGTTTGTTGCAGGAATAGGTGGGTGGGTGAGATTCTGTGGCCTGCGTTGTGCAGGAGGTCAGACTAGACGATCATATTGGTACCTTCTGACCTTAAAGTCTATGAGTCTATGTACACTGTTGTACAAAGCCACAGTGATTGATAAGATATGCTTGAATAGATGTGATTTGTTGAACAGGATGGCTCTGAATAAATTCCAGAGCTTTCAGTATGCTTAGGAACCTGTGACACTTGCCCAAATGTGGTGACACCATAGAAGACTGAGTAGGGAAAGTATCAAAACTGAACACTTTGTATTGCAGAAATATTAATATTGATTATTCACTGCTTGCTTGATGTAGCCCTTCTCCTCTTCCTCTCATTTAACTGAAATCATTGCAATTAATTTCTAATCAATTTGAAACCTGTACTGGCTATGTATCCTATGGGTGCATATCTTTATGATACAAAATGGATTGCATGAGTTAAGGAAGAAAACATAAAATCATCACTGAAAGTTTGCAGATAACACACATTGGGGAGTAGTAAATAATGAAGAGGACAAGTCCCGCATAGAGTTATCTGGATCACTTGATAAGCTGAGTGCAAGAAAATATGCACTTTGATATGGTTAAATATATACATCTAGGAGCAAAGAATGTAGGCCATACTTACAGAATGGAGGGCTCTTATCTTGGGAAGCAGTGACTCTGAGAAAGATTTGGCGGTCATGGTGGATAATCAGCTGAACATGAGCTCCCAGTGTGATGCTGTGGCCACAAGGGCTAATGCAGTCCTTGGAGGCATAAATGGGAAGCTCGGGTAGGAGTAGAGAGGTTATATCACCTCTGTATTTGGCCCTGGTGCCACCAAGGCTGTAATATGGTGTCCGCAGTTTATCTTGGAAAGAGAAGAGCCGTGAGAATGAGTAAAGGATTAGAAAACCTGCCTTACGGTGTTCACTTCAGGGATCAATCTATTTAGTTTAATAAAGGGAAGGTTAAGGGTTGACTTGATCATGGTCTGTAAAGTATCTACATAGGGAACAAATATTTAATGGGCTTTTCAGTCTAGCAGAAAAAGGTATAACGCAATCTAATGCTGGAAGTAGTTGACACTAGCCAAATTCAGACTGGAAACAAGGTGTAAATTTTTAACAGCGAGGGTAATTAACCATTGGAACAGTTTACTAAGTGCCATGGTTGATTCTCCATCACTGGCAATTTTAAAATCAAGATTAGATTCTTTTTTTATATTTAAGATCTGCTCTCGGAATTATTTTGGGGAAGTTCTCTGGCCTATGTTACACAGGAGGTCTGACTGGATGATCACAATGGTACTTTCTGGCCTTGGAATCTATGAGGAGACAATCCCATGAGGGGAGGAAGAGAAATCTTGCAAGCAGATTTGTTATTTAGCTTTCACTTCTTATGAGTTATAAGCTATTTCCATACTGGAGGCCTTTCCGTTTCCTCAAGGAAATATGTGGCGTATTTCTCTCTCACATACATGCAAACATATGTGGATATCTATATTGCGTTTGTATGTCTTTCAAACCTAAATGTATCTAATAAGATATTCTTGTAGCTAGTTTCTAATTAATCTCCTGTTTGTTAGTAGAATTTGAATAGCCCATTCCTTTAGCAAGAAATGAATTTTATATATGCTACCTAGTTTCAGTTAACTTATATTTTAAGCACTTAAAAAGTCAGAAAAACTAGATCTGGGCGGACTTCAGTTGCACAATCCTTTGTCTAGCTATTAAACATACCAGCTTTATAGATTATTTCCATGTGACTGGTTTGCAAGTGAACTAGGGGAGAAGTGCTTGAGCTAACTCTATCAGGATTACAGGCTGAGCAAAAAATTTTTGGAGAAGTTTTTTTGTGGGGAAAAGGCAGTTTCAGGTCCGTCATTGCTACTGTTACAACTCCTAGTCGTGATGTCAGTGGATAGTCATTGGGCTAAGGAAAGAGTGAGTGATTCTACAGCCTTGTAGTTAGAGCCTTCGCCTAGAATGCAGGCAACCCAAGTTCAACCCCTGCTCCAATGGTTATTTATAAAAGTGGAACCATTTCAAGAGGAGAGATTGAGAATGCCCGAGACACTGGGATATTCTGGTATGAGGCTCTCTCCTGCCATGTGGGAGACGAACCCTTTCTGCACACCAGAGAGAGAGGAGTTGAACCTCAGTCTCCCACATCTCGGGTGAGAACCATAACTCCATTGGGTTAGGGTTGAGGGAAGCTTCTCCTCCTCTGGCCACTTTGTAAATCCTTCCCTTTCAATTGGTGAAAATACTTGAAGATTAGGGCTGTCGTGCAATTAAAAAAATGAATAGAATACCATTTATTGAAAGATTTTGGGATGTTTTCTACATTTTCAAATCTAGTGATTTCAATTACAACACAGAATACAAAGTGTACAATGCTCACTTTATATTTTTTTATTACAGGTATTTGCACTGTAAAAAAACAAAAGAAATAGTATTTTACAATTCACCTAATACAAGTACTGTAGTGCAATCTCTTTATCATGGAAGTTGAACTTACAAATGTAGAATTATGTACAAAAAACTGCATTCAAAAATAAAACAAGGCAAAATTGTAGAGCCTGCAAGTCCACTCAGTCCTACTTCTTGTTCAGCTCAGACAGACAAGTTTGTTTATATTTGCAGGAGACAAAGCTGCCTGCTTCTTGTTTACAATGTCACCTGAAAGTGAGAACAGGCGTTTGCATGGCACTGTTGTAGCCGGCATCACAAGATATTTATGTGGCAGATATGCTAAAGATTCGTATGTCCATTCATGCTTCAGCCATCATTCCAGGGGATGTGTGTCCATGCTTATGATGGGTTCTGCTCGATAACAATCCAAAGCAGTGTGGACCGACTTAGAAACATAGAATATCAGGGTTGGAAGGGACTTCAGGAGATCATCTAGTCCAACCCCCTGCTCAAAGCAGGACAAATCCCCAGACAGGTGTTTTTTTTTACACCCCAGTTCCCTAAATGGCCCCCTCAAGGATTGAACTCACAACCCTGGGTTTAGCAGGCCAATGCTCAAACCACGGAGCTATCCCTCCCCCCTTCTTGATATTTTTTTGTTGAAAAATGTCAAACTATCATTTTTGTTTGACCCCAAACAATTTATTTTAATTGCCAACAAACTGAAAAATCTGTTGTTCACCCACCAGCTGGGGGGTGGCACAACTGAACAAGGAACTGACCTGTTGAGCTCAGTAGCAGAGGCTGGCTCTAGTGTAGGATTGGAATGTGAGGGGCAAGGCCGGTGCTGAAGCCGAGGGAGCAGAGAAGAGCAGCACCAGCAGAGAGAGAGAAAAGCAGGGAGGGATGGCTCCAGCTGTAACTATCATGAGGCAGCCTGGTGACAGTAGAGAAGGAGGCAGTTTGGAGCAGAGCAGCATTGCTCATGTCCACCCTGGATAGGCTACCAGCTAATGTACGTGTAAACAGAAATGGATAGTCTTCCCCCATCCCAGAAACCAAAGAAAGGGGTTAGGTATCAGAAGATGCACTGGAGCACATGGCCATAATATGTAATAGTTTTTTGGGGGGTTCTTGTATTTAGTCATGTCCCCAGCCTCTGACTTTTTTTCTGATGATCTCCTTCTGTCCAGTCCCAAAAGATGTATTTTAGTTGGGATTTGTAATTTGGTGGTAAAACAAACCGACCTTAATCTTTTTCCAGAAATGAATTTCTCAAACTGAGGTTCCTTGGCCATAGCTCAAGTTGCTAAATTGCTGCAATTAATAAGCTAAAGCCGACTGAACTTTCACTTGTCCCACACTGGTGGCAAACTGTGCATTTCATATTTTCATTTTCTTGTTCTTGGGGTTCTTTTATAAACGAGCAAGGTTTAAAACACCAGGTGGGTCTTTGAGCATTTGTCCACACAGATCCCACTGTAGGATGTGTGCTCCCGTGCATGCGAGCCCAGAGTCTTTTAGCCAGCAGTGTCCGTTGGGGCTGTGCATGTGCCCTGTACACCCTGGCACCCCAGAATAAGGGTATAAAGGGCAGAGCAGCTCCAACCATTTCCTGCCATCCATGGTAGCTAGTCAGAGCCTGTGTGTCGTCTTACTTTTGGATAGGATTAGGATCTTATAGTTGGTGAGTCTTGTTAAGTTTAATTAAAGTACATTGGCTTTTTAAAAAAAATACTTTTCCTTGTTTCTTCTGAGTCTCACCTTGGTACCAAGGAGTAGGTGTGGTGGCTGAGAATAGGTCTCCTGGCTTTTAAAATCTCCCTGCCTGCGAGACAGCTATGCCTATGAAATGCCTCTTTTGTTTTGGGCCGTCTCCGGTCTTAAACAAGCGTTCTATTTGTAACTTTTGTTTGAAGTGCACTCAGAAGGCTCGTGATGCCTGCTTGAAGCTGATTCTGATGGTAAAGCGAATGAGAAGAGTCTCGGGCTCCAAGGATCCTCCTCAAAAGCAGTCTGCTCCTGCCTCAAAGCTGGGTTTAGCTAATGCGCTGGCTACAAGAGACGCTACTTGAGGTGCTAAGAGGGCTTCTGGCTCTAAAAGATGTCATGCTTACTTGAAACACTCTGAGCCTTTCCATCAGTCCTCTTCAGCTCAGTCAGTGTCTACTACTGCCCAAGGTAGGAAGGGGCAAAAAAATCTCTGGATGGGCATTGGCACGAATAGCTGTCCCTGGTCCCAGCCAGCCAAGAGGAAGGCTCAAATTCATCATGCCTCTGACTTACCCAAGCATGCGCCTTTGAAGTTGCATCTGTACTTCGTGTTTTCAAAGACTGGGGGATCCCATTTTTCAGCTGCTATACCACGTCCTCTGTCTTCAGTGACTGACAGTGCTTTCTTGCTACGGTTGGCATTGATACTGTATGCCACAGATTCATCACTACCGCATCCTGATGAGACCACCTCATTTACTGAGACTCTTGCTTTGGTGTGGCCAGTCACAATATTGTTGACATCAGTATTGCCCAGGCTGCCTTTAAGTCTCCTAAAACTGGAGTACTCTTTGCTAGATGTCTCTCCTTTATCTGTAGCATCCAAGTCCCTGCTGATCCTGGAAACCAGGGTATTGATAGTGAAAATCTGTGGTCATCTTCTGTGGTATCATTGCTTACTTCTCATAGTATGATGTCTGAATCTGTTCCTGTTTCTACTCCTGAGGGGAGGGTCTCCTTATACTCATCTGCGCTGTAATTTTCATATAGCAGCAGGAACCCTTCTACTAGCACAGTGGTTCTCAAACTTTTGTACTGGTGACCCCTTTCACATAGCAAGCCTCTGAGTGTGGACCCCCCCATATATATTAAAAAAAAATTAAAAAAATATATTTAACACAATTATAAATGCTGGAGGCAAAACAGGGTTTGAGGTGGAGGCTGGCAGCTTGCAACCCCTCCTCCCCCCATGTAATAATCTGGTGACACCCCGAGGGGTCCCGACCCCCAGTTTGAGAACCCCTGTACTAGCAGATCTCCTCCTCTGCCTAGAATAGTACTTGAGAGAAGCCTTGAAAGGAATCTCTTTTGTCATAGATCTCCTCTTTAGAGAGGTTTCAGGTTCTGTACTACGCATTTCTGTGGCACAATACAGGGTGAAGTTTTGGCCCTGTTGATCTGTATGAAACCCTCAGCTTTACTCCCTTTTTATTCAGCTACATTGATATTTAGAGTAAGGTCACTTGCTCCTAATGATTCATCTAAGGAGGCTCCGTTATCTCATCAAGAGTTCTTTCAGAGTTATGAACAAGACCCCCATAATGAGGAAGAACGCCTTGTGGAGGAGTATGAGGACCTATTGGTTTCCCCAGCCATATCGTCATTATCACCTGGTGAAGCTGTGACTCCATCTACCATGTCCACAATAGACTATTTCAAGGCACTCAAAGACCTTCTTAAAAGAATGGTGGACACCTAGAGATTTTCCTAGAGGTCATCCTGGAGAGGTCTTGTGAATTATTTGATATTTTGCACCCAGTATTCCAGGTTTGCTTGGTCATGTCTATTAACCAAGGATCTGTGGCGTATCCTGGCATCTATCTTTGATCCGTCTAAGAGGGCAGGTTGCAGGTACAAAGGGGTTCCCACTAAGACATTTGAATATTTTATTTTAACCTCAACAAGTTTTTAGTTGTGGCAGCAACTCATGACAAATCTAAGCTGTCTTGCACCCCTTAATCTATGTACAGAGATGAGCCCCAGCAGATGGATTTTCTTAGGGCAATAAGGTTTATTCCTCTGCTGGCTTGCAGATCTGTACTGCCAACTATCAGGCTTTGTTGGTGCAGTTCAATTTTCTGCAGTGGGAGAAAGTCTTACAGCTAAGAGACAAACTTCCTCAAGGCACCAGAGGTAAGTTGAAGGCTGTGACTGTGGAGGACCAACTGGTGGGGAAGATAGAAGCATCCAGAGACCTGGCAAAGCTGACATTGCAGTGCCCACTCACCTCACAACAATCAATAAGCACTGAACATCATGGTCTTAGACATACTGAAGGAGGTTCAGACCGCAATTGAAGACCTTCCTTTCAAAATGACAAGGTACTTCACTCTTCAAAGGACTCTAGTGTGATGCTTCAGTATCTGGTACTATACATACCCTGGTAAAAGAGGAAGCAAAGCCGATATAAGGCCTTCTCAAGGTATCTGCTTCATATCTGTAGCAGCAAAGTGCTTCTCATCTTTCTAAGAAAACGCGTCACTTCAAAGGAATCCCCTCTACCTTCTACTGCTGATTATTATTATTTTTTTTTTTCCAAGAGAAAATTGAAAATCCAACATAACCTTCCCTTCCTTCCTTCCTACAACTCCCTCCTCCTTCTCCCTGGTCAGAGATGCAGAAATTTCTGATTGGCTATCTTCCTCTAACCCCTCCACTTGCCCCAGTGACTCCATCCCCTGATCTGCCTCATGCCCACTTTCATCTCCTTCCTTACTCTTCTCTTTAACCTCTCACTCTCCTTTGATGCCTTCCCTTCACAATACAAACATGCGTTACTCTCCTATCATAAATCCCACCCTTCACCCCACTTGCCTTCTCAACTAGTGGCCCATCACCCATTTCAGCAAGGATGTTTTCACAGTTCTACAGTCGTTTTCCAGACTGGGCCTCAGGGTCAATTCAGACACTTCTCCTCTCACCCCTACTCATCCATAGAATTTATAGGGGCTGTGCTCCACTTCCACTTGGCAGGATTTTTCCTTCAAAGATTTTTCCATAAAGAATTGCCTCAGGTCATGCATTCAGTCTCATCCAGGAACCACACTGACCGTCTGACTCAATTTTCTGGGTTATATGGTAGTTTATACTTATGTGACTATCATGGTTGTCTCTGGCCTCCTTTGGGGTTGGCTAAGGATGTTTATCCTCCAGCCAAACATGGTACGAACTTCCCCCTAGAAGTTCCTCTGTAATGCTGTCATACCTACTTTGGTGGACAGACCCTCAAAACGTCCATCTGGCTACTCTGTTTCATTCACCATCTCCTTCAAAGACTCTGAAAAATGCAGCCAATCAAGGCTGGAGTGCACATTTGGACTCTCTCCAGATACATGGCACATGGTCATGTACAGTCTCAATTACACATAAATGCATTAGAGCACATGGCCTTTCAGCTGGCTTGCAAGGTGTTCCTGCTTCTCCTTCAAGGTACTGCTGCTCAAATTCAGATGGATTATATCCTGGCTATGAACTATATAAACAGACAAGGGGGAGAGTGAGATTATCCCCCTGATGTCAGGAAGCAACACATCCATGGGATTGGTGCATTCTGCATCCGATTAATCTGATGGCCCTGTGGAAGATCAGCTAAGCAGAAGAGTTCCTTCACTCATAAATGGGAGTTAAAAGACTCTGTTCTAGACAAAATATTCCTAAGGTGGGGAGTTGCTGAATTGGTTTGCTACCAATGTGAACACGAAATGTCCAGTGTTGTGCTGATGAGACATAAGACCAGCATCTATGGCAGATGTATTTCTGGTTGAGTGGGAAAATAACTTACTTATGTCTTCTTCCTATTCTGCTAATTCTCAGTCCTCAGAAGGACATGTCAGTTCTAGTATTCTGACCTGATACATCTGTCAATCAGGCAACCTCTTCAACTTCCCAAAACTCCTCCATGTTGTTTATCAGAACCAAGGCCTGATGCTGCACCCATACATTTGACAGACTACCTGGCCAAATTTCTGTGGACAGAAGCTGCTTAGCAGCTGTATGGGAGGTTTGGATCCATAGCAGAAGGGCCTCTATTAGAAGTACATGCCAAGTTAAGTGGAAACATTTCTCACTGCGGTCCCGTTCAGAGACCTCTTCAGCCTGTGGAATCTTCTACTCCATCTATCTTGGACTAATTGGGTTTGAAACACATGATTGCTTAGTTCTAATAGAGTTCATCTGGCTAATATATCCCTCTATCTGTTGAGGGTTAGTCCACCCCCCCACCCCGAGTGGTATCTGGATTGATTGGGTGTTTTTTTTTTTAAGATGGCCCAATTCATACATTTCCATCAGTGAGGCATAGTTACCTGTCTGGGACTTGAATGTGGTGCTCCTATCTTTGATATACCCACGCTTTGAACCCAGGTTGTAATATTTACTATATCCCCTCTCTGTTAAAATGGCATCAGCTTGGCTTAGAGGGTGAGTGATATTTCAGACTTTGATGTCAAGTCCTCCATTAGTTCCTTTTCATAAAGACAGTGACTCAGGCCATATCCAACATTTTTTGGAAAGTGGTTTTGGATTTTCATATAAACCAATTTACACATTTTCCCTAAACCACATGATTCTTCTGCTGAGGCTAAACTCCACAAATTAGACATTCTTAGGGTTATTCTCTTTATCTTTCCAGTATAAAGCTATTTCATAAAGCATCCAGGCTCTTTGTGATAAGTTTCAAGGGCAGGGTGTTTCTCTTAAAGATCTCTAAATGGGTTACAGACTGCTGTAAGATTTCCTATTCTATTAAATAAACTACTTCTTCCTTCTCGACTTAGGGCACACTCTACTAGGCTCAGTCAACATCAATAGCTTGTTTTAGGTGACCCTCCTATTTGAGACTTGTAGGGCAATTATGTGGTCTTCGGTACATATGTTTATCTATTACTACTCCATTGTGAAGCTTCTAGCTCAGATTCGCAGTTGGAAAGGCTTTCCTGCTGTTGTTATTTAGATACCCCTCAAGGTAGGCAGTAGAAGTGCTAACTGCTAGTCACTCATCTACAGCGGGATCTGCATAGACAAATGCTTGAAGAAAGAGGTTACTTAACGTTCAGTAACTGGAATTCTCTGAGATGCTTTTGTCCACACAGATCCTGTGATCTGCTTTGCTTGCCTGGATATTCTGTATTAGTGACGAAATTAAGTGATGGTTGGGGTGCTTTGCCCTTTATAGGGAGCATAAGAGCATACAGGTGAATGCACAGCCCCAAGGGACACTGCTGTCCAGAATGTTCCCAGCTTGTGCTTACGTCTGCTTTTGTTCACATAGATTGTTCTCCAAGAACTCCAGTTACTGTAAGTGATGGTTCTTTTGCCCTTATGCTGCTGATCATTCTGAAAGTGATACATAAATTAGCCTTCTGTAAAGAAAATTAAATTGTAGATTGACCCTCTATCTAGAGATCATGAAAGCATCTGGTACAACTTTTGAAAATGTAGGTAGTTAAGATTCTGTTGAAGAATGCACATATGGCATCAGGCTTGAATGGCTTGTATTGAGACTGTGTGTGTCTGCAGTTACAGAGGAGAAAAAGTCCTTGAAGCGGACATTTCAGCAGATACAAGAGGAAGAAGATGAGGATTACCCTGGGAGCTACTCACCCCAGGACCCCAGCACTGGGCCATTACTGGTATGTTTGGAGGGCTGAGGATCTGAGAAATTGTGAAAGGTGACCTCTTATAAAGACATAGCCACAAGGTGGAGCCATTAACAAGTAAAATGTAATTAATGGAGAAATACAATTTACGCTTGGAAGCCAATGTGTAACAACAGTTTTATTAAACCACTGGGTTGTCTGTTTGGTGGTGGGGAAGAGGAAGGGATCATAGATGCATTCTGTTGTGAATGCTATTCCAAAAGTTCTCCTTAACAATAAAAACCTGGGTAGGTCTGATTTAATCTAGGCTGAACCAAGGCTCCTGCATTACTGCCAGTGTGTTGTGTTTTTAACTTTGAAACAAAACAAAAACAAAAGATAGATTATATATAATCGACTCATGAACTCTCAAATCCAGTGCATGAACATTGACTCAAGAAATTTCATTTGGGTTTCAGGTAGAATACAGCCTGACAAAAAAACCAACCGCAAGTTTTGTATACCCTGTAGCTGCAAAAGATCAGCATTAAATGGATTTGTATGGAGTTGGAAACTAAAGTCAGTTGAGAACATTTTGAACCTTAGTTTGGGACTGGTTGGAGTGTGGTTTTAAGGCCCCGGAGATAACAGAAATGAAATAGACAGTATAATCAAAACTCTCCTCTTTAAGGCTACAATTGGCCTTATGTTAAATCTGTGGCTGTTTTGAAGGAAGGTGAAGAGTTAAACAGTCTGCCAGATGTGTGGTGTAAATACTACAAAATTACATGAGTCGAGGAAATGAGAGCTTTTACTGCAGATAGCTTACAGCTTTTGGCTTGTTTTTAACACGCGTTTAATTTGTCACTTATTGGAAATCATTATGTAGCTTACAAGGAAGTATGTATGTCAAGCAGACAGTGAACATCCTTTGGTTCTTCAAGCCAGCATAAACATTGAAAAGGTGTGTGTACTTAAGAAATTTCTGTATTTTTGTAATGAACGTTTTGAATGTGTACCTAAAAATTAATTACTGAAACTGGAGGATAAAATCAGCACTACAAATTTCGCCTAGCTGATGCCAGCAAAATCATCAAATCCTTCAATGCTTTTTAAAACAAAATAAAACTGAACATTTGTGGTTTTCCTGGTTAATGTCTCTCTCCCCTTCTCCCTTTCTTTGGGCTCTATTAATGCTCCCATCACCCAGATTCTCCTTTTGACTAGGTTAGTAAAAGCAATGTGGGTTTGTTCAGTTGCACTGGTGGATCTTTCTCAGTGGCCATTCCATTTGCTGGTTGTTAACATCAGAATGGCCATACTGGGTCAGACCAAAGGTCTATCTAGCCCAGTGTCCTGTCTGCCGACCGTGGCCAATGCTGGGTGCTCCAGAGGGAATGAACGGAACAGGTAATCACCAAGTGATCCATCCCCTATCGCCCATTCCTAGCTTCTGGCAAACAGAGGCTAGGGACACCATCCCTACCCATCCTGGCTAATAGCCATTGATGGACCTATCCTCCAGGAACTTATCTAGTTCTCTTTTGAACCCTGTTATCATCTTGGCCTTCACGACATCCTCTGGCAAAGAGTTCCTCAGGTTGACTGTGTGTTGTGTGAAGAAATGCTTCCTTTTGTTTGTTTTAAACCTGCTGTCTATTAATTTCATTTGGTGACTCCTAGCTCTTATGTTATGAGGAGGAGTAAATAACACTTCCTTATTTACTTTCTCCACCTCAGTCATGATTTTATAGATCTCTATCAGATCCCCTCTTAGTCGTCTCTTTTCCAAGCTGAAAAGTCCCAGTCTTATTAATCTCTTCTCATACAGAAGCTGTTCCATATCCCTAATCATTTTTGTTGCCCTTTTCTGAACCTTTTCCAAGTCCAATATCTCTTTTTTGAGATGGGGCGACCACATCTGCACGCAGTATTCAAGATGTGGGCGAACCATGGATTTATATAGAGGCAACATGATATTTTCTGTCCTATTATCTATCCCTTTCTTAATGATTGTCAACGTTCTGTTTGCTTTTTTTGACTGCCACTGCACATTGAGTGGATGTTTTCAGAGAACTATCCACAATGACTCCAAGATCTTTCTTGAGTGGTAACAGCTAATTTAGACCATCATTTTATATGTATAGTTGGGATTATGTTTTCCAAAGTGCATTTATTTAGTTCTTTGCATTTATCAACGTTGAATTTCATCTGCCATTTTGTTGCCCAGTCTCCCACTTTTATTGCAAAGAACTAAATAAAACTGGCAGAATGGGATTAATGGAGTACAATATCAGTCAGTTACATTGCAATTATATTCCCAAAGAATCAGTTGAGCTAGTGAAGGAATGGCAATGGCTTTAAAGTCTGCTTTAAAAAGGATGATTTTTAGCTGGTGCCAAGTGAGTATGCGGTGCTTAGAATCCTAGAATATCAGGGTTGGAAGGAACCACGGGAGGTCATCTAGTCCAACCCCTTGCTCAAAGCAGGACCAACTCCAACTAAATCATCCCAGCCAGGGCTTTGTCAAGCCTGACCTTAAAAACCTCCAAGGATGGAGATTCCACCACCTCCCTAGGTAACCCATTCCAGTGCTGCACCACCCTCCTAGTGAAATAGTGTTTCCTAATATCCAACCTAAACCTCCCCCACTGCAACTTGAGACCATTGCTCCTTGTTCTGTCATCTGCCACCACTGAGAACAGCCGAGCTCCATCTTCTTTGGAATCCCCCTTCAGGTAGTTGAAAGCAGCTATCAAATCCCCCCTCACTCTTCTCTTCTGGCGACTAAACAATCCCAGTTCCCTCAGCCTCTCCTCATAAGTCATGTGCTCCAGACCCCTAATCATTTTTGTTGCCCTCCGCTGGACTCTCTCCAATTTTTCCACATCCTTCTTGTAGTGTGGGGTCCAAAACTGGACACAGTACTCCAAGTGAAGCCGCCTCATAGAATAGAGGGGAATGATCGCATCCCTCAATCTGCTGGCAATGCTCCTACTTATACAGCCCAAAATGCCGTTAGCCTTCTTGGCAACAAGGGCACACTGTTGACTCATATCCAGCTTTTCGGTCCACCGTAACCCCTAGGTCCTTTTCTGCAGAACTGCAGCCTGGCCACTCGGTCCCCAGCCTGTAGCTGTACATGGGATTCTTCCGTCCTAAGTGCAGGACTCTGCACTTGTCCTTGTTGAACCTCATCAGGTTTCTTTTGGCCCAATCCTCTAATTTGTCTAGGTCCTTCTGTATCCTATCGCTACCCTCCAGCGTATCTCCCACACCTCCCATCTTAACTAGGTGTTGTTCAGAAAGTCTGGTTTATTTAATCTTTTGGATTTATAAAATGTGCCCTCTCCATATTATCCTAAGGTACATGTATGCAGTTGAATAAATTTGCATGTAAATTTGCCTCTTGGTCAAGGCAAAATAAAAACAACCCTCAAAGGCAAAATATTGAGATGAAAAGAAATAGACCAAATGCAGAAGTGAAATGTCAGGAATATTTTTATTTCTCTAATCTGCATAGTGTTGTCCTTCATCTTTTCGGCCTTATTTTTAAATGTTCTCTTCTCTTAATTGGGATGAATGTCCACTGCAATGTCCCTGTTAAGATAAGTGTATTGTACTTATGCAAGAGTCCATAGTTTTGGGCTATTTTAGAGTTTAGTGGATACTATGTACAGGTACTTGCTGCAGTACTGAGTGTAAGGAGAAAGTAGGACACTAAAAAGCACTTTAAAAGGTAAGTGATCTCAGCCTGTGGTGCAATGACAATAGCTAGAGAAAATGGCTTAGCAGTAGTCCTGTTTAGAACTTGACAGTGCTGCAGTTACCTGCTACTCCATTTGAAAACTGTCTGTTTTTTGTCTTTCCATTCTGCAGACTGAGGACTTGATCAAAGCCCTGCAGGACCTGGAAAATGCAGCATCAGGAGATGCCACAGTGCGGCAGAAAATTGCCTCACTGCCACAGGAAGTTCAAGATGTGTCACTGCTGGAGAAAATTACAGGTAAGAAGCTAGAAGATGAATGAAAATGAGCGTAGAGGGATTTGACTTTCAAGTAACTATAATGAGTGGGATGGATGCACCTCATGCCCTTTATGCATGCCAGCTTTATAGCTCCCTAACAGTTAGCAGGTATAAATCTTCTGGCATGTGGTTGGAGGCAAGATTTACATCTCTCCTTACGTTCCTTGGGCCAAAACCAAATTGTGTTTACAAGGATTTTTATACTTGGAGAGCCTGTATTCACTGTCCTTTCCTCAACCAACTTTTGACAGCTTCATTCTCTAGTTCTGAAAAGAAACTAGAGCCAGAATTTTCAAACTCAGGTGCTGAAAGTTAAGTAGTAAATATATATTTATGTATATTAAGTGGCCTGATTTCTCTTCTCCTTCCCTCCCCTTCCCCCCCAGAGCTGAGTACCTGCAGTTCCCTTTGTCTGCAATAGGAAGTGGGTGCTCAGATGTGCTGACCAATTATATTTGGGTGCATATAAATTTATGCATCCATGTTTGAAAAATGTTTAAGAACCGGGGAGCACATGCAAATAAGAGTCAAAATCAATTCTGTTTTTTGCGAGTATTCTTAACTTTTTTAATTTTAGAATTCTATTAGGCCTACCACTTATTCAAGTCTTTGTAGTGTGTGCTCATCATGTCCAGCGGTGAGAAGGACAAGTGCGTATTTATGTGCAAGCTTGTGTTGTGTGTGTTGATAAATATTCTCAGGCATAAGATCCATCATGCAGTGCACATCTTGCATAAATGCTAGGGCCCCATGATGTGACAGAAGACATTCTGTTAATGTAAGCTAATATTCTGGTATAATTAACAGCTCATAAAAGATCCACAAAAACAACTTCTAAGGGAGTGTTAGCACAATTGCAACAGTGGCACAGCTCTGGTGCTGCAGCTGTACCAATATGTCTCTGTAGTGTAGACTCTTCCTTCAGCAACGGAAGGGGTTTTTCCCATCAGTGTAGTTAATCGTCCTCTCCAGGGGGCGGTAGTGTAGTTGACAGAAAAAAATCTTCTCTCAACCTAGCTGCATCTACACTGGGGGTTAGGTCAACCTAACTGTGGCATTCAGCGTATGAATTATTTCGCACCCTGAGTGATGTAGCTAGGTTGAGCTAGTTTAAGTATAGATCAGACCTCCACTGTTAGATCTGCAAGACTAAAAATGACCAACTAGTTCTGTTTTTAAATCTTCTTCCATTTTCAGGTTGTTAGTCTTAGCAATTTTTGGGTGTCCCTTAAATCTCTTGATTACAACTCATTTTCTTATAAACCCTGGATAACTCTTGTGAATAAAATGTTGTTGGATTAGAGCCTTTTTTCAAAGAATAAAAGGTTTTTAACTAAGTCCATGTACATTTTTTTACCACCTTTGCATGTAGACAAAGAGGCAGCAGAACGTCTTTCGAAAACGGTGGATGAAGCATGTTTGTTACTAGCAGAGTATAATGGGCGGCTGGCAGCAGAGTTGGAAGACCGACGCCAGCTGGCACGCATGCTGATTGAGTACACTCAGAACCAGAAGGATGTATTGACAGAGAAAGAGAAAAAGTTAGAAGTGAGTACTGCTCAGAACAATGCTGAAACCTTATCCTCCTACCAAACACACATACTTGCCTTCAAACTTAAACATTTTTTCTTTTAAATGAGAATGATGTGAGGTAATGTAGCAATTTAGTTCTCCCTGGAGCCCTTTGCTGTTGGAAGAAAACAGGCCTGAGGAATTTTTTGTTTTCTGTAAATAAATAAATTAAAAACTGTGAACTGCTGAACTCAGATGTCCAGCACAACAGTAGATGGAGAAGGAAGCTCTAGAACTTAAAACAATCTGTCTCAAAAAATAGATTTATCATCCAACATTTTTGATGTTCAGTCCTGGTTCATTTCAGGGTTTTTCTTGAATGAAATCCCTATCTCAAAAAGAAATCAAGTGTCCATGTTACCCCTTCCTGCAAGTAACTGATGCTTTTAGTATATTTTGTATATAGTTGGTTGCTGCTTGTCTGACTTGAAGGTCCTGTTTGCTGAGAACACTTGTCAAATGTGTTTTTTAGTACTGCCAACCCTGCTTAACCAAAAACTGGTGGTGCTCTTAACTGCCTTTATGTGCAGTGCTTATATGAAGGAACAAGTATCAGAGGGGTAGCCGTGTTAGTCTGAATCTGTAAAAAGCAACAGAGGGTCCTGTGGCACCTTTGAGACTAACAGAAGTATTGGGAGCATAAGCTTTCGTGGGTAAGAACCTCACTTCTTCAGATGCAAGTCTTGCATCTGAAGAAGTGAGGTTCTTACCCACGAAAGCTTATGCTCCCAATACTTCTGTTAGTCTCAAAGGTGCCACAGGACCCTCTGTTGCTTTTTATATGAAGGAACAGATAGTGGTGATGTAGAAAGATGACAACTCAGACTTCATGCTGTAGCCAGCTTGAACTTGGAGGGCAAGAAACTGCTGTAAAACTAAAACTGTTCTGACTGGAACTCAATAATGACCAGAAGCCCTAGAGCGAGTACATGGGGAACAGCAGACGGTCATTTATCTGAAATGTTCTTCTTTCACTGAGGAAGTGTTTTAAGCACCATGTCGTGGGACTAATATGGCAGTTTAATTAATGATTCTGGTTGTATGTCACTCTGCCATCTGTTGAACTGCCCCTGGGCGACACATTATGGGCTTCCTCTACACTGTCAGATGCTGATTATTATGAGCAGCTGCTGTTGGGTGGAATGAGAGTTACAGAGGACATAGTCTTCTAGAAGGAGACTGGATTGCAGAGCAGTTCAACCCTTTGTGTGCCCTCTTTCCATCACAACTCGTCTTCTCTCCTGGAATGCTAGGCAGTACTATTTAACTTGTACTCCGTTTTGGCCATAGGTTTTCATCCTATGTCTATACATAGTAACTTGAGTATACTGTACATTATCCATCCAGAGTTAAAATCAGCCAGAAGATTTAGGACTGTTGCATTCAAAAATCTAAAGATTGTTAGGCTTTAACTATCTATCTAGCAAATTTATTTGATCTCCAGAAGCTGATTTGAGAATTGAGTTTATTGTGGTTTTCCCATAGTTGATTCATTATAAAGCACTTGAGTTATCAAGAGTACAAAAGAAGCCATAAAAACTGCTTTCTGGCATCGGTTACTTTATTTACTGAAAATGCCAATAGAAACCTTGGGTCAGATCCATCTTTCACTGAAGTCAGTGATAAAACTCCAGTTCATTTCTGCAGGAAGGGGATTGTGAGCCCCTCATACACTTCTTAACTGCTTTAATGGCACCTACGATAAAAAGCAGAATGCTTCAGCATGCATTTTAAAAATCCTAGATTTGAATCAGCTTGAGATATCGTAAAACTAATTTGGAAACTTGTGCTATAGCAACTCTAATCTAAAGTTTATTATAAACCAAGTTATAAATGCTGTGGGTTTTGTTTTGTTTTGAAATGACACTTCTGGTAAGTTCTCTTATGTGAAAGTTAGCAAACTGCTATAGGCCAAAATAATGAAAATTCAGGCACTGATCCTTCTTCAAACAGTTAAGCAGTTATGTAATTTAATTCACATAAATAGTCCCATTGACTTCAGTGGGACTAGTCATATGCTTGACTTTAGCATGTGCAAAAGTGTTTGACGCATTAAGGACTAAACTTGTATTTTATTAAAAATGTCTCTTAATGGCATGAAATCTTTGTCAGTTCAGAACACAGTTGCCTCATTAACAATGAAAAACTAGACGTCCAGCATACTCTCTCAGTATACCCTCAGGCCAAAACTTAAAAAACCCTAGGAGTCTTAAATTAAATTAAAGCAGTTAAGTGACACAGAAGCGCAAGTCATGTTGAGGTTGTACTGCAAACCCTTTGGGGTATAGTGGACAAGCATTTCAGCTTTCCTGACTTGTGGAAGTTTAATATGACGGAGAATTTTGTTGGTTGCAAATGTGTAGCCCAGACTATTTGCTTATCAGTTTTGTGTTTGAGTTTCTGGTGTTCTCACAGTAACAAATGTTAATGAGACTGAGTTTATCTCGTTCAGCATATATGGGCGTTTTTAAGTGTGTAATCTCTTAACAGAAAATATTTGAAATTCTTACAGGATACTAAAGAAACAAGAACAAAACATCCACTCTAGCAATTTAAGTCTATAAAATAAGAAGAAAGTAAAGAATTAGCAACATGTAAATACTCAGATTTTAAATTAAATTTTATTTAAATTAAAAACCCTGTTCCTAATACTTCTCCATGACGTGTTGTGCTCCATCATGACCTTTTTCCAAACCTCTCAAATTGCTAGCTGTATGTGTTTACAAAAACAAACCTTGCTTTCAGCTGAGATGGGTTTTTAAAAGCAAAATTCTGTTTCAGGGTGGACTGTTTACTTCATCAGCTTTTCTGTTAAAAGTGACTGAGACGAGAGAAAGTAGGCTCTTTTTTGGTAATATGAACCAGGATTTTATTCTGTCGAGTCATGAGAAGTGCCAGTATCTCTGTCTGATCAAAAATTGTAAATCCATTGTGGATCGTCAAGGTACTGGGGTTGCACACACAAGTAACTTTTTTTTCTTTGAGATCGTAATAAAAATAGCTAAGCCCTGTGTCTGGGAAGGGAACTTTGGCTGTCTAAACACTGGAGTTCTTATTTAATTTAAATAGTCCAATACTACTGCCTTTCATCAACCATGGCAAATTCTACAAACAAACGTTATTTACATTGAATGGGAGTATTTACTCATCGTAGGCTATTACTCAAGAGATTTTGAAATAAGTCCAGGGTGCCAAAAGCTCATACTGTCCTCAGTCACATAAAATCCTTTCAAGACATGATATATTAGAAAAGATGAGGTTGGACAAGTGGGCTACAATTCATGAGTGAGCAGTGGCAAAGATTTGCATGAGTGAATTCAAAGGCTGCTATAGTACTAAGAAACCCACAAACTGATGGTTTGAGGGGGAAGCTAGTACTGGGTGTTGAGTCTGAGAGAAAAGACATCTAGGGGGAAAGAATGTAGGCCCCACATGCTGTGGAACTTTGTCTTAAACAGTAACTCTGAAAAGGAATTGGGGGTCATTGCTGGATAACCAGCTGCACAGTAGCTCCCAGTGCAGTGCTTCGGTGAAGAGAGTTAGTGAGGTCCTTGGAGGTGTAAATGGGAATATCAAATAGGAGTAGGGAGGTGGTGGTATGTCTGTCTTCAGCATGGGTGAGGCCATTAATAGAACACTGTGTCCAGTTCTGTTGTCAGTGCTTCCAAAAGGATGTTGAAAAATTGGAAATGGTTCATAGAGCTACAAAAAAGATTCATGGTCTGAAAAACCTGCCAACAGCAATTGGTCCAATAAAAGCTATTACCTCACCCACTTCGCCCTACAGTGAGTTTCTTAAATCTGTGTAGTTTACCAAAGAATAAAACGTGACTCCAGTCTATATGTACGTGGGGAGAAGATTTCTGATAGTAGAAGACTCTTTAATTTAGGAAAGGTTTAACAAGATCCATTGGCTAGAAGCTGAAGCTATACCACTGCGGACTGGAAATTAAGCTCAAATATTTGAGGGTACCTTTGGAACACTTGATCAAGGGATGGGGTGAGTTCGCCATCACCGGGAGTTCTGGATTCCTTTCTGAAAAGAGATGCTCTAGCACAACCAGAACTTGTGGGCTTGATGCAGGAATTACAGGGTGAAATTCTAGGGTCTGTTTTATGCAGGAGGTCAGGTTACAGTATTGTAATGGGCCCTTCAGGCACTAAAATCCATTACATAAAGTAATGGACACAAGAATCAGTATTTCAATACCTTAGCATGTCTAAACATTCTTATTGGAGGCCATGGCTTCCTATTGCTGATGAATAGATGACTCAAATCTAAGTTTCTGATCTTTTGGTACGGATATTTTTTGGATCGCCGAAGATCCCACTGAAATGCTGATCAAATAAAAGCATATTGAGAGTAAAAACTGTGCCAGAACCTGCAAAGTTAAGTGTCTGTGCTAGTTACTGTGAAGCCAAGTGCAGCTGTGCCTGTTGAAATAAATGACAATAGCTACCTAAGAAAAACCAGCACATCAGTTACACCATATAAAACTGGAAACTGAGAACTATAGGGAAGATATTCAATGGAGGAGACGGCCTCCATGTTCAAGTTGCCAGATGATTGTAAAATGAAGGTAGCCGAATAGATGGAGCCACATAAGTGAAAGTCCTACCAGAACATCTCCGATCCTATGGAAGAATGGCTATCTAAAGTATATGTGATATCTGCAGTAGATCAGGACTAGGTGGAACAAAACAGCAGAATGACTCTTCTTGCAGAAGTCTAACCTCGGGGAGTGAGAAATGGTGTTCACGGCTGTAGCTTTGGTTTATAAAGTCAATGCTATGGACTGTTCCCTCTTTTCGTTCCTTCTCATTTGTCATCTTCGTATGCTTTTTTGTATGCTCTTTGGGACAGGGTATGTTGCTTATTCTATCCAGGCTTCTGTATATTCCATGATTCTGCAATCAAGCAATTTTCCGCAGAATTCACCTGTTGCTGAACATTGAGATCCATTATCTCTGCTTTCAATTAAAAGTTTTGTGACCTTACAGTTGCAAAGATAACTTTTGACAATGTGACCTGAGTGTAAACCAATGGCTGTCTGAGTCTGCCAAGAGCCTCAAAGAATAGTTCAGAGGTGTGAACTGCCCCCGTCATCTCACTTAGCGTTACATGGACTCCATGATTGTGTGGCCATGAAATTTGTCATTTTCCCAAGCTACTCATGCCCTGCATGAACTTGCCTATAGCTGCCGCTTTCTCCACAATGGGGAATTATTTGGGTTACAGTGCATGCTCTCTTCACTCTTCTGTAGAGAAGAACTGGATTCCTGTTTGCATCCAAGAAGCGTATAGGCACGGATAGCTAAGCTGCCTAGTGAATAGAGCACTAGGTGAGTCCGAGGGAACCACTGAAGCAGGCTACAAGTTCTCTCTGTCTCTGGCACACGCTGAGTGAAGTAAGAAGTCTCTGAGCTGGACCACCAAGATAATCTAGTACACCTCTACCCTGATATAATGCTGACCTCGGGAGCCAAAAAATCTTACTGCGTTCTAGGTGAAACCGCGTTATATCGAACTTGCTTTGATCCGCCAGAGTGTGTGTCGTTCTCTCTCTCTCTCTTCCCCCCCCCCCCCCCCCGGAGCACTGCTTTACCGTGTTGTATCCGAATTCCCGTTATATCGGGGTAGAGGTGTAATTGCTGCTATAGAACTGGACTGTCTGGAGAATGCAGTGAAGAAATCAATCATTGACTAACTGTATATCAGTGAGTATTTCCAACTGTGCCATAGAGCACATGTGAGCCATGACTATGTGCTGCTTCTACAGTGTTCAGCACAATGGGACCTGGCCTGATTGGCACTTCTAGGCACTCCCGCAGAATAAATGTTAAGTGAAATAGTAATATTAAAAAACCAAGTTATCTAGAGATCATGAAATTGTTTCCATATAATGTTGCTGTACTTTTCAGAGAGTTGCATGCATTGCTACACTTCCCCCTAGCGATGAAAATCAATAAAATATTTGAACAAAGGTGAATGTATGACTGGAAGTGTGCTTGTGTTGTGAACTTTATGCACTGGAGGAGGTGTGGTTAGCATGCAGGGGGGAACTCTGCACATAACACAGTGCCCCATTTCTGCTAGAAGTCAAATTGAATAATGTTCTGGGCCAATATGATGTGAGCTTAGATTCCATATGGCATTGATATCTATCTCTTCATGGCGGGGGGGGATAGCTCAGTGGTTTGAGCGTTGGCCTGCTAAACCCAGGGTTGTGAGTTCAATCCTTGAGGGGGCCACTTAGGGAACTGGGGTAAAAATCTGTCTGGGGATTGGTCCTGCTTTGAGCAGGTGGTTGGCCTAGATGACCTCCTGAAGTCCCTTCCAACCCTGATATTCTATGGAGCAGGGAATGCCACAGGATGTAGGAATGATACGTTCAGGGCTGTAAATGGTGCTATGTGCTACACTGGACTGTTTCTTAACCTGACACCCTAGTAAAAGATGAGCAAGAAGAGTTTGTGGAGCATGAAATGCTGCCAAAAGCAGCAGCAACATGTTTCGTAAACTGAAATGAATGATGCTGTGAGGGAAAGAAGAAGCTGTATCTCCTTATTTAAAGAGTGGGAGAGGGGAAAAAACAATCTGCCAGCAAACCGGATATACCAAATATAAGCTTTAGCTCTGAAAGGAGCTAGGATTACCCTTCAGGTTCTGAATGGTGCGTTGTTTCTTTGGGAGAAACTGGTCTGCAAGGTCAAGTTTGTTGCTCTCTTGCTGCTGTGAAATGAGAAAGGGAAATTGGTTCCTTGGTTCTGTCTGCTCTCCCCAGGTTAGACTGTAGAGAATATCTATTCAGAGATGCTTGTTCTGTTCAGAAAACAGTGGGAAGTGAGAGAACCCACTTGAGACACAGCTTTGCTTCGTGAATTTTTTGGGGGGGAGTGGTTGGTTTTTTTTTTATTAAATAAATATTAAGACGAATTCTCCTGTTGCACTGAAGAGCACAGAATCTGACAGATGGTTCCCTCTCTGCTATATTAGCTACCTTTCTGCAGGGGGAAAATTGCACGGCCTTTTAAAGAAATCCTCAAAATAACCGATTCTCTATTCAAATGTTAACTTGGTGTCAGACCTCACCCACAACGTATCTGAGAGTGCGCTGTTCCTTACTTCTGCAAGCCCCCTCTGCTCCATCTGATTCTTGGAGCCTTGAGATGAGAAGTAGGACCCCGAGGTGGGGAAGGTTCACCTCTAAACTCTTTGGTTTGTAGCCTCTCCAGAGGAGCTGCTTTTCAAGGGAGAAAACTTTTAGGGCTTGATTCAAAGCCCCCTGAAGTTAATGGGAGTCTTTCAAGTTATTCTGTTGGTCTCTGGATCAGGCCCTAAGTCTATCTAACTTCTCACCTGCTTCTCAGCTGAGTTTGGATGAAAATTAAATATAAATGATGTACACGAAACTAAATATGTATTGTTCTTTTCCTGCTTGATTTGTACACATGTGTGCGGGCCTCCTTTATTGGGACCAAGTAACTTTTTGATTACCGGGGTTGAGATGTTTCCTTATTAGGCTCTCTCGCAGTCCGCTGTATAGTAAGCCGGGTGTTATAACTGATGTGGGGAACTCTTCCCCCTCCCTTGTTTAACTGTTTGTAATTTTATTTGGCATGCTGATATGCTCACACTTGAACAATGTGTGGGGAAAATGACTTGTTTATAAAACAATAGGGGTGCTGTACAGAATGGGAGTGAATACAATTTTAAAAACTACAGACAGGACAACTGAGAGGATGTGGGGGTAGGTGGGATTGGGGGCAGAGGAAAGGGAAGGCCATTATAATCCCAAACACCAACATTGGAAAATCTCCAGCTGTTTTAAAAGCAGGGAATAGTTAAATGGCTGGATTTCAAAGGGGAACGAATGCTGTATCCAAAGGGATGATCCTCAGCTGGTTAAGTGGCAGTGAAGTTATCCTGAAAGAGGTTGATGTTGAGCACAGAATAGCCAGGATTAAGCTCTAAGAGGGGTGCTTTGTAATACAAATAGTAATAAAAGAGTATATGTTGAGTCCAGCTAGTTACTCATCTAGCAGCTGTACCTATTAATAATCCACACTAATGAATAATAACAGGCTGCTAGCGGAAAATCTAATGGTCATATACTTCAATGTATTTTGTCTTTGAAAAGCTGTAGAAACATTAAGGGAGGGCTTAGCTAATAAACCTATGTTGTTGAAATAGCTATTGATCAGTTGCAGTCACTGTTTTTCAACAAAACTTCATATTGGCTTTTTTCTATAGGAACAATGTCTCCGCGACTGTCACATAGATTCATAGATTCTAGGACTGGAAGGGACCTCAAGAGGTCATCGAGTCCAGTCCCCTGCCCGCATGGCAGGACCAAATACTGTCTAGACCATCCCTGATAGACATTTATCTAACCTACTCTTATATCTCCAGAGATGGAGATTCCACAACCTCGCTAGGCAATTTATTCCAGTGTTTAACCACCCTGACAGTTTGGAACTTTTTCCTAATGTCCAACCTAGACCTCCCTTGCTGCAGTTTAAGCCCATTGCTTCTGGTTCTATCCTTGGAGGCTAAGGTGAACAAGTTTTCTCCCTCCTCCTTATGACACCCTTTTAAATATCTGAAAACTGCTATCATGTCCCCTCTCAGTCTTCTCTTTTCCAAACTAAACAAACCCAATTCTTTCAGCCTTCCTTCATAGGTCATGTTCTCAAGACCTTTAATCATTCTTGTTGCTCTTCTCTGGACCCGCTCCAATTTCTCCATCTTTTTTAAAATGCGGTGCCCAGAACTGGACACAATACTCCAGCTGAGGCCTAACCAGAGCAGAGTAGAGCGGAAGAATGACTTCTCATGTCTTGCTCACAACACACCTGTTAATACATCCCAGAATCATGTTTGCTTTTTTTGCAACAGCATCACACTGTTGACTCATATTTAGCTTGTGGTCCACTATAACCCCTAGATCCCTTTCTGCCGTACTCCTTCCTAGACAGTCTCTTCCCATTCTGTATGTGTGAAACTGATTGTGACTTACATTTTAATGAGTCCACTTTCTAAAAGCTTGTTAAACACAAACTTGGGTGGCAAGCTAGAATAGCCAAGGACTGATTGATTGGACTACTTTGAAAAGTCTGCACATTTTGGGTATCCCTGCTGCATATTTACATAATTTTAATCAGCCTGTTAAAATGGAAACATAACAAGCTTATGCCAAACTATTTAAACTCTGAATATTAGGCTATTTATACAACTTTCACGGTTTTCAAATAATTACTCTTAAGCCAATGGTGCATGTTTTAAAAATTCTGAGGCCTTCTATCTTCCTTTATACAGTAATAAAAATGACACTTTTAATGTAAATTTCCAAGGATCTGATTTAACTAACAAAATAGATGCTATTCACAGCTCAGACTGCAACTGTCTTCAGCTCATTCTTGCACTGTAGCACACATGATGTACATAAAAATTACCCACTGTTCTGATTTCCTGCACACGAAAGCCTAGTTAAGTTACCCACAACTTAAAAAGGGTCTTTCAAAGGTTTATTTTAAGAGAGAATTAATCCTGGTGTAGGTTAGTGGGAACTGTGATGTTGCAGAACATTGAATTCTGGGCTGTCTGGTGTGACTTCGGAGCGGCTAAACAAACTGGTGGTGGGAGGGGGGAATGTTAGAACTTTTTTTTTATTTAATTATCCTCTTATTTCAGGCATTCAACACAAATTGAAGGGTCAGTGCCATTTAAACCTGCAGATCCCTTTTTAATGCTGAAATTTCCACCTTATCTTCCATCACTGTGCATAATATATGTCCTTTAATCAACAATGTCAACCAAAGGGTGTTTGTACATATGACCTGCTACAACAGAGGTGCTTGAAATGAGTATCTGGGGAGATTTAGCTCCTTCTCCAGTTCACCTACTAAATTACGTTAAAGCTAAAATAAACACATGCTTTGTGTAGTGTAAGCATAAGAATGGCCATACTGGGTCAGACCAAAGGTCCATCTAGCCCAGTATCCTTTCTTCTGACAGTGGCCAATGCCAGGTGCCCCAGAGGGAATGAACAGAACAGGTAATCATCAAGTGATCCATCCCCTGTCGCCTATTCCCAGCTTCTGGCAAACCGAGGCTAGGGGCACCATCCCTGTCCATCCTTGCTAATAGCCATTGATGGACCTATCCTCCATGAATGTATCTAATTCTCTTTTGAACCCTGTTATCGTCTTGGCCGCCTTCACAGTGTCCTCTGGCAAAGAGTTCCACAGGTTGACTGTGTGGTGTGTGACCATATACTTCCTTTTGTTTGTTTTACATCTGCTGCCTATTAATTTCATTTGGTGGTCCTTAGTTCTTGTGTTATGAGAAGGAGTAAATAACACTTCCTTATTTACTTTCTCCACATTAGTCATGATTTTATAGACCCCTATATCCCCCCCCCCCGTCATCTTTTTTCCAAGCTGAAAATTCCCAGTCTTATTAATCTCTCATATGGCAGCCGTTCTATACCACTACCCTTTTCTGAACCTTTTCCAATTCCAATATTTCTTTTTTGAGATGGGGCGACCACCTCTGCACGCAGTATTCAAGATGTGGTTGTACCATGGATTTATTTAGAGGCAGTGATATTTCCTGTCTTACTATCTTTCCCTTTCTTAATGATTGTAAACATTCTGTTCGCTTTTTTGACTGTGGATGTTTTCGGAGAACTATCCACAATGACTTCAAGATCTTTCTTTAGTGGTAACAGCTAAGCAACTGTTGTACTTGCGTACAGGGATCCTGTAGAACTATACATTGGGTCAGTTGCCAGTGTAATCTCTATACTAAAATGAAGTTCAAGCTATGAAGAAGTTGGCAATTTCCCATGCTATCGCACAATAGAGGGAGTTAAGCTCAGGAATAGCCTTCACTCTATTTCCTGTCCTGTCAGTTTAGTGGTCAAACATTTTCCTCGTCAGTGGATATTTTCCTGTCGGATCACGCTGTTTAATGGTGTTAAATTTGGATTCTGGAGTTGGTTTTTGCCACAGAGGAGTTAGAATTTTAACTTTTATTCTGAAAGTGAACGTAGATTAGGAAAGGCACTCACGATGCACAGTGCCAGTTTTTTCCAACCTCATCCTCAAAGCCTAGCTACAGCAAATATTGAGTCAGTTCTCATTACTTTGACCATAAAAGGCAAATAACCTCCAAATGCCGTCGGTCGTAATGAATCCCTCCTATGCACCATGGCAGTCAGCTGTGTGCACAGAGTGCAGACCGGGACCACAGAAAGCAGCAGTTTTTTAGGCACATTTCAAGATTTGTGGCGGGTTTTGGGATAGAAGGACTTTAGGAAGGAACCTTCAGGCTGTATTTTCAAAGCATGCCTTAGCAGGGGGGCTAATTTGAGACTATCCTATTCTTCATAAAAGCTTTTCCCAGAGTTCTCCACAGCGGGTTGCCTGTGCGGTTGAATTTGGAATAGCTAACACCGCTATTCTTAGGAAGGTTTGTGTGCCGCTACTTATGCCCATCTCTGAATGGAGAAAACAGTCTCTCTTCTTCATCTTGAGGTCTCTGCATCTCTGATGTCTCTCCAAATGGAACATTCTCCTTTTTGTTTATCTAACTGTTTTCAAGCACAGTTTGGACATTTCTTTGAAGTTAAAAACAGTGACTAATAGATTTTATTTTTAAGGCTTGTCGATGACCCAGTATTGCCAAGGACCGGGTTCAGAGGTCTATCAATATACACACAGTGTGCCCGGCAGTCCACGCCTAATGTGACTTGGGGTGACGTTCTCCTACGTGATGTCCGGTTTGAAGTCCAGCCACCGACTGAAGCAGGCAATGTAGGCTCCTGAAGCTGGCCACAGAGCACCTTAAAAGGACAGGAGATCTTAACTGTACTATTGCGCTTAGGGGTAGACATTAAGGGTATGTTTACACTGCAGCTGGGAGCATGTCTCCCATACTGAGTAAACAGGCTCATGTTAGCTCTTCTCAAGGCAGTGTGCTAAAAACAGCAGGGTGGGTGTTGCAGAGCAAGCCTGTGCGACTCCCTCTGTCTGAACTTGGGCGGCTAGCCAGAGCCGCTGCCCTTGCTGCAACGTTCACCCTGCTATTTGTAGTGTACCAGCTCAAGCAGAGCTAGCATCTCTCGGTGCTCGGAGGCATGTTCCCACCTGCAGTGTAGACCTATGCTAAGGGCTCTTATAACTAGGGTTAAAGGGTTCACCCTGCCCTGACTGAGCACCATCCTTGCCTTGACGGATTAATCAGTGAAGTATTTACATACTCTCTTGAGACCATAGCGTATGGGCTGTTCTTTTGTTGTGCCTGTCAGTTGCTTCAACTTCGACTCTGCCAGCTGTTCCTGCTCCAACAGTGGTTTCCAATCTTTCTTCTCCCTTGTTGCCATTTTCTGCATCAGCACACTGTCTCCTTGGCACCAGAGCAGACCGTGGCTGTTAAGTAGAAAGTAGGTAATACAGTGTCTGTAGTGCAATCAGCAACCAAATTGCGTGGTAGCTCTTTAATTGGAGGGATTTGATCTACAGCACAATGTTCTGCCTGGCATCCTGAAGCACCTTCTTTTGCTTCCAATCCTCTAGCAAAGCTTTCGGATACCTGGGTCTCTTTCTCAACCTGCTGTGGCACAGCGTCTTTCTCATGGCTGTGATCTGTTTCTGAGCCCTCTTTGTAAGCTCTCTAGGGTAGGACCAGTTGTTTTATGTCTGTCCAGTGCCCCACACAGTGGGGTTCTGCTCCATGTCTAGGGCGCCGAGATGCAATAATATTGGTTTGGGGTAGATCACACTCCCTTTAGCCCCAGACAAAGCATGTTCTAAGGATTGCACAGATGTGGTGGTTGGGGTGACCTGAATTATTTTGCCATTGATACGTGTTCAAAATCCAGTTACTTTTCAGATAGGAACCCTTGCCCCAGGGACTGGGTGTTGGAGGGATATCTCAAAATAGTGCACACCTACAAATAAGGATAAACTGAAGAATAATGTTCCCCATCATGTAGTTAAATGTTTGAAGCTGTGCATCATATATTGGGGAACAAAATAGCCATGTCAGCCCTTAGAAGAAACTCTCTCTCAATGTGCAGCACCAACATTTGGGACAGATGCACATACTTCCACATTAATAGCATTTTGCAAACATTTTTGTGGGTATGTTCTCATAAGACTTGACTGAGGCATTCCAAAGATTTACAGGCCTGAGAATCTTTCTGGGATGGGAGGAATGAGATTGTTTTGGTTTTCAGTTAATTGGAATAAAAGCTTTTTTTATTTCTTTCATTAATATTAAGACATGCTCTTCCTGTTCCCTCCTGCTTAGTCCTGCGTCTGAAAGATCGGGGAGGGGCTCTGCTCTTCCCAACTGGGCAGAAACCGTTTGCAAGCTTGGATTTAGTTCTATCTTGCATGCACACCTCTTCGTTTCTTAAGAGTAGTTAACTTCATCCCTTGGTCCTCACATGGAATTTGCCACCCCTTTGGATAATCATACCGTTTGGTTTTGCTAGTCTCTTGCCCTTTTTTATTTCTCTCCTGCCTGTTGAGAGTGTGGCAAGCTTTCTTGTTGCCCTCCCCTGTCTGTGTTGGTGGACGTCAGCATTCTTGAGAGAGCACAGCCTTTTCCTCCCTCTTTTCTAGCTTGGCGTCTATCATTGTCTGGCGGATTCATGTGCAACAACTTTCAGACGGCAGCTTCTTTGCAGAAAGCGATCTGTAGATGCAGTAGTATCCACCTCCTATCTGAGCAGATACAGTTCAATGAGCCCCTTTGCTGTCTGTATTCTAGGTACATGAGCTCTCATGCTGTTCCCTCTTCTTACTGCATGTTAACGATTAACTTGTCATGCTTCAGCAGAGCAGTCAATTTGCCATAACGCTGGGTGGATGGTCCAACACATACTCCTGGGGGAATTCTGCGGCCACTGCAC
This sequence comes from Malaclemys terrapin pileata, assembly GCF_027887155.1. Classification (NCBI taxonomy): domain Eukaryota; kingdom Metazoa; phylum Chordata; order Testudines; family Emydidae; genus Malaclemys; species Malaclemys terrapin. The sequence continues at coordinate 1,516,430 of NC_071516.1, forward strand.
AATGCAGAATTTTGCAGAAATTAATGTTGTGCACACAGAATTTCCTTTCCCCCTTCTGGGGAGCCCCCTACAGAAATGGGCTGCAGAGATGTTGGCTGACACAGGGGGCCATTGGACCCAGTAGAGCCCAGCTCACAAATAGAAGACAAGGCTGGGGGAGGAGGGAGGGAGGGAATTGGAGGGTTCCCAGCAGCTGCATTTCCCAGCACGCCCTGAAGGAAGGAGGTGGAGGTGTGTAAGAAACTCTGTTCAAGCCTGGCCCCCAGCATCAGGCTGTCTCTCCCTCTGTATCCCTGGCCTCTGCGGGGTAGGGGATGTGAGTGTCGGGGCCGTGGCTGGACTCTAAGGGGAAGAGGGTGAGAGGGTGCAGCTGGCCTCTGGGGGATAGCAGGTATGAGTGTCTGACACCCCCCACCCTCCCCTGCCAGCAGGGCTCTGGGGGACGGGGCATAGAAACAGGAACTGGGTTGTCATACACTCTACTCCTGGGGGAATTTTTGTGTCTCTATATTATTAGACATATTTGCTGACATTTATTTTGAAATAAATTCCCAAAATAATTGAAACTGGCATGATTATATAGTGTTGTTTTTGACAAAATTTGCAGAATTTAAAAATATTGTGTGCGGAATTTTTCGTTTTTTGGCGCAGAATTCCCCCAGGAGTAAACATGCAGTAAGCCTTGGCATTTCTTTTGGGATTGTAATTGCTGAGACTTAATGGGGAGAGGGGAGGAGCACTGCTTTGGTTGTCCTACAATCTCCCTTTCTTCTGTGTTGGTTCCCATATTCTACCAGAGAACTGCAATAACCTCTAGAACCATGATTATATTGATAAATCTATCCTTCGAGAGCTTTATTGCCTCAATTTCAATTTTTGTTCCCATCTCTTGTTTTTTTTTTTTTTCATGCCTTTAACTTCATACCATGTTCTCATTTTTCTCTTCCACTGTTGTTACGCATTCAGTGTCCATCCGTCCCCCGGCTCTCTTGCCTCATTTTCCCATATGAAGTCTCTTCCCCACATTGTCCACTCCCCTCCCCCCCTCCCCCCCCTTCCTTCCTTCCCAATCTCTCTGCTCTTTCTAACAGCCTTGGCATGCAGTAGCTGCTCACATACTGGCCTAGCTCAGGACACTAGTTCAGTACAGGGTCTTCAGTGGCTCAATTTCTCAGCTTCCTTGGCTGCTTATGATGCCATGTGGACTCCTTGGCCATGGTTCTAAAGTCCTTCAGCACCCTTCCCACTTGGCACTCTTGCAGGGTCTCTTGTCTTCCCTGTGAACTGCTCTTGTTTTCACATTCACGTGCACCTAGACTATGCGCACAGCCAGCGCCAGTGAGCCTCCCAGCCCAAATTGATAGCCCTTAGTGTGAGTCTCGCTAATCAGAGATGTCTGTGTAGACAGGACTTTGAAGTTGCAGCTTGGGCTCTGAAGCCTAGGGAGAAGGGTGGGCTTCAGAGCCTGAGCCACAACTCCAAAGCGCTGTCTTCGAACCAATGTTTAGAGTTCTAGCGTGAGCCCCGCTAGCCCGAATCTGTTGACCTGGGCTGGAAGGTTCACTTCTGTGGGCTGTTTAGACATACCCTTAGAGAGAGAGAAGTAGTTCAGGAGGTAACTGAAAGGTCATTGGTATTCACCAGTACATCTGGATGGCATAATGAGTCCTGGGATTGCAGAAGCATTTCTCAAAAACTCAGTTGAGGATGTTGGACGCATTCTTATTTCTGTCCTTTGCCTCCCACCAACCCTTCCGCGCCCCCCCCCCCCCCCCCCGTAAATTGAAGAGTGCATTTCCTCCTGAGCCTCTGCAGTTCCTTAGCTGCTTAAGCAGCACACTAGCGGTTTCTGAAGCCACCAGAGCCTCATTTGAATTCCATCCTTCCAATCCATTATCCTGTGTGTACATGTAGATGTTTATGATGTAATGATCTGTTACTGCCTTAGCCTGGTGAATCTGCATAGATATGAAATAGGATGTTAAAGGAAATCCATATTTGTGTCTCTACTGGAAATTTACAGTATACTTTCCTACACCCACTTCAAGTGTAGGGAGATTTTGCATTATTGCAATCACTTCTGTTCTCACTATTCCAGTACAAAGCAATAAACTGATAAGAATGTAAGCCCATCATTCATGATCAAAGCAAAATATTTCCCACATGCTTTGAGATTTGGGGAAGGTGGGGAGAATTTCCATCATTGTAAGGACTAAATGGGGAATTGGATTCAAATTAAAGTTGTAAACTCTTCAGAAGGCTGAATCACTATTAAATGCCCAGTTTTTCTTGTTCTTCAAAGAGAGGATTCCATAAACTGTTCTTCTCTTACTACTAATTAAACAAGAAATCAGAAGTAAATTAGTATTGCAATTGACTATATGGAAACCTGTTCAGCACTCTGAGGTGTTTTAACTGTCACATTGTTTCTCATAGATTTCTATCACATTTCAGAGATGACTTGAAAAATATAGGATAAGCAATTGGGTAGAGAGACACTTGAATACAGTTTAAAATTATGACATTATATGGGGATGGAGCTCAATGTAATAGTTTAATATTTATTATTCTGGACTACTAGATATCTTAATGCTATTGACCTATTGTATGTAGGCAAAGTGCTCTGATGGGACTAGTGTTACAAAGTTAATGTGTTAAATCTTAACTGAGCTTTTGAATTGGATAGTTTACTTGTATTTGGTGTGAATGTGTTAGTCTGCTTTTGACAATCTCTAAAAGTCATTACTAGACAGGATAATGTGATGCATGATGATAGGTGTTTTCCTGGGCTTTTGGCCTTCTGATCAACCCTTTCTCCTCTCCTCCCCCTCCCCTCAGCTTCCCGCAATGAAGAATCGGCCTTATTTCAGGTCATCTTCAGGCTGTGGAATTCAGGGATGACTTCCCCGGAGCTCTAAAATATTCACTTACTGGACTTCTGAATGAATGCTCCTGGCTGCCTAGCTCTTGGAAGGAATCCTTTCAGATTCGTTCTGCAGTATCTGTTCCTTCCACAGACTGCCTTTCTCCTGTTGCTGTTGCACATTTCTGAAGTTAGCAGAGACTATGTTGGTCGTTTCAGTCTCTGACCCTCTGATTTTTTCACTCATATTTAGTGATTATGTGCATAACTCTGAGTCACTGCTAATGCGCCAATATAATGCTACAGCTGTTATGGTTAATAATCAGTTGGTGAATATGTTATCCATAAGTGCTAATAACACAAATTGACTGGCTAATAGTAATGATTTCTCTTTATCCTTGACTACTTTTATAGTTCCACAAGGGATAATCTATATAGATTGTTCATAATGTCATTCTTTAAATGTATGTGGAGTAAAGACTATTGTAGTACTGTGCGCTGGGAAGTGACAGGCTTGCCTCTCACATACATATATGCTTTGTAGGGATTGATCTCATTTTTCTCTAGGAGGACACTCTATTGACCTTCAGCAAATTAACTAGTTGTTAATTTCAATCCCTTCAGTTGTACCTGAGGAGGGACATGCTTTCTGTAAACCTACCATCATACTACAGCATGTTAAAAAGGTAACTGGACCAGACTTAAACATAAAAATCATGCAGATGGTAAAATTTCAGAGCCATAATTTCTATTTGGGAACTTATTACCCATCTTACCAGTAATAGCAGTCACAGGCCTAGGGGGTCTGTGACTTCATGATGGCACTCCGTGTGTGACCAAACCCTTGTGTTGCCTCTGTCTTCCAGAAAGATGGCAAACACACATACGAGGCTAGATGGAGCAGGAACTCCTATGTCAGTACAGGAGGCAAATGTAGGAAATGCTCATAAGGCCTTGAGCCCCGTGGAAGCCAGAAAACCGACATAGGTCTGTCTGTTGTGTTTGTTTGACCAAACGGGGGGGGAGGATAACAATCTGAAGGGAAATCCAGATTCTCAGTTTGAATTTTTAGATGAAGTTTGAAGAAAGTGTCTTCTGTAGTGACATCTGTAGCAACTGATGAGAGCCCTACTAGTTGTCAGTGAGAAATAATTTCCCTGCCATTGCAGGGGCCTCGAGCACTGGTGCACCTCCGTTCCTCCCGTTCTCTGCCTGTGACACGCAATAGTCTAGTCTTCTGTGGGTCTCGTTTCGGTTGTTGGGTTTAGGGTGCTGTGTGGTGGGGATGGCCTCTGATATGCAAGAGGTCAGACTAGAAGATGTAATGGTCTCATCTGGCCTTACGCTCTAACTCTGTGACATAATTGACAGAGGCACTAGGGGACTCTACCCCACCTCAACAGGAGGAGGAGAATTAATGGCTCTGGAATGCTAAAGCTTGTGGCATTCCGGTCAGTCACATGCTGTGAACATGGACCCAGGTGATGGGGAGCTACTAGACTGTCTGTCATTATTGTTGAGACCAGGTGGGTGAGGTAATATCCATTATTGGACTAACATCTGTTGGTGAGAGACCAGCTTTTGAGCCCCACACAGCTCTTTGGGTCTGGGAAAAGGACTCTGAGCATCACAGCTAAATACAAGCTGGAACAGATTGTTTAGCATAAGTAGCTAACACGTATTCTAAGGGACCGTTCAAGGAGAGTGGCCTGTTAACACCTCTGCAGTTATAGGACAAAAAGGGGGTTAATCAGTTACAGATTTTTGTAATAACCCATAAATCTAGTGATTACCTCACCAACCTTATGTCTCTAATATTCTGGGACTGACCATGGTTACAACAACACTGTAATGATTATTCTCAGAGGTAGTAATCAATCAATCTCCAGGAAACCAGTCCTAGAAAACTCTCTCAGTACGCACTGATCACATGTAAAAATCTGTTTCTAATCTTATTCCCTTGTCTCTTCCCCTCAGGAGTATAAACAGAAACTTGCTCGGGTAACCCAGGTCCGCAAGGAGCTGAAATCTCACATCCAGAGCCTTCCAGATCTGTCGCTGCTGCCCAACGTTACAGGAGGCCTGGCACCTTTGCCATCTGCTGGTGATCTGTTTTCAACTGACTAGGACTAATGGTGCCCGCATTTACTAATTCCCCTTAGTACCAGCAGAAGTAAGAAAACTCTCATGTTGACTGGAAATCCAGTCTTCCAATGATCTACCATAGGAATGAACATACAGACCCTACTTTCAACCTACCAGCTGCACATGCGTGCTCTCTGTGTACAGTGTCTCATGTTGAGGGGAAGATGGAGAGTGTGTGTGTCCATGTTCTGAAGGGAGTGGGTATAGAGTCCATATATATTTTGAAAAGAAACTTTTCTCACCTTTTCTGTACTCAGATTAGTTTCCGTTTGCTCTTAGCACTTGTTACTCCCACAGAAGTCATAAGAATCATGTACATATACCTTGAAAGTTTTCAAAGAAATGTTTTGTGTTTTTTCTCTCTAAAAGTGTCTGATTTGTGTGTGTGTGTTGGGTTTCTGACGTTCAAATCTATAAGCAGTAGAGTGGCTAATGTGCTTCATGGGGGCATGTGCCTGTGTGTACTGTACCATCCTGGGATCGGGGGGCATGTCCACAGAGCAACAGTACAGGTAACCTGTTGTTAAATCGATAGTTGCTGTTACTGTTGTAGGAATGACCTCAAGGTGGCTCCTATTTGGTATGGTGCCTATGTACATACACTGAGACTCGCACTATGGGTAATAGAAATGAACAGCTTGTTTTTGTGAATTAGAGAACTTCATAACTTGCACTGTGCTGAGCAATGCAGAACTGGTTACTAGGCATGAGTAGAAGTGAATTTTATTCCAACTCCCTTGTATTATATTTATACCACATTTTCCCTCTGTATTATATAAATGTAAATGCTACAGAAGTTTTAACTAGCCAAGAGGTTGGAGTGGTGGAATAAAACTAGTGATATCTCAAATAGGTACTGTAACTTTCTTTGTGAACTTGAGAATGGCTATATTGAAAATCTTGTTCTATGAATTTTGTCTCCTTAGGTTAAATAAGTGAATTTATTTGATGGACTGAAGTTAAATGTGGTATAAATATTTTATTTATATAGCGTATCAACATATACAGACCTGCATGTGTATGTATATACACACATCCTGTATACCATACATCAATATACATGAGCATGTATATATTGGGAGGATGTATGTATTTTCGTATCACACATTAATGTGAGTGGATTTTTTTTTTTTCCCCAGTAAAAATTGAAAAACAAATTTAAAAAAAAAAACTAATTCTAATTCCATGATCATGCGAGCTAATGGTATAACTACCATGGATGTAGTTAGGTTTAAATTTTTGTGTATTAGTTTTAGCAAGCAGGTCTGCCTGCTCATTGCAAACCATTCCAATCTGGCAATTTTGTTTTAATTTAAACACTTCTTGCTAAGGGCATGTCTTCACTAGCAATGTGGCAGTGCTTTAACGTGGCTGTGTAGTCGCGTCATCAGTGCTGGTGCACTGTCTCTCCAAGCACTATAAAAAACCCACCTCCACAAGTGGAGTAACTCCCAGCGCCGGGGCACTGTCTACACTTCCACTTCAAAGCACTGAAACTTGCAGCGCTCGGGGGTGTTTTTCACATCCTGAGCGAGAACGTTGCAGCGCTGTAAAGTGCCAGTGTAGACAAGGCCTAAGACTTCACAAGCTGCTGGAAACACTTGATTGGATAATACTGGCTTCAGCCTCTGTATTACAGAACCTATAAGGCAGAGCGATGTGCTTTGTTTGAGCCTCACTGTGGTCTTAAGTTGCTCTTTTCAAAGACATGCGAGGAAACCTATAGAAATATGAAGCTTGTTCTTTGTGCTCGTTAACTTATTTTACAGGGAATATAATGGCTAATTCAGCATTCAGAGAAACGGAATAAACTAGCATTTCTGGTCATTTAGTTTGTGAAAAGTTCATGCACTTCATTTTGGACCTTTATTCTTGCCTCCTTACTGCCCATCTGTGGAATCTGTTTTCCGCTTGTTGTAGAGGAGAATTCCTGGGGGCAGAACTACATTCTTCCATGAATTGATGTGACTGGAGAGCCCTTTATCTGAATGTTTGGACCATAGAGTGTTCTACACTCTGCTTTTGCCAAAAAAACCCCAAACAAACAAAAGAAAACCCCAAACTCTCAAACACAAACCAAAAGATGCATTTCTATCCTGTCCCAGCTCAGTGGAGTTAACCCCAGACTGTATTTTATTTAAATAACTATTCTTGACCTGTACTTTGACTGCATAACCATTACAGGACAAAAATGAAGCAAAACTATCATAGAAATTATGTAGACAAATGAGTGTTGGCATCTCAAACTGCTATTTTGGGCGGATTTTCTGTGAGAAAGTTGTATGTTTGTTTTTTAAATTGAAATGCTTTGATTTTTTTCCAAAAAAAGTGTGTGTTTTACTTTATTTTGCTTAATTTAAATAGTCTTGTGGTTTTTATTGACAGGGGGGGGAGGGGGAAGAGGGCAAAGGATGCCTGGTGAACTGGGTACAACTTCCTCAAACAGTTTCCCCAAAGTGTCTCTTAAAAAAAAGAAAAGAAAAAGAAAAAAAAAAAAAAAAAAAAAAGAGCTTAAATCTGTATATGAATTGATCTAGGAATTAATTTCGAAGCATAGGCTGCCATTTTGGCAGCAGTATATTCTGAAATGTCTCCTAGAGATCTATTTTTGAATAAAGAGGGTGTTGTTGAATGGTACTGGGTTTATTTTATTCAGAGCTTGCATTTTGCACGGGCACACCCCAGGCTTCGCTTTGTTTAAAGCAGTGAGATCCATGTGCAGTAGCTACTAGAGAATTCCCACTTTGAGGAGTTCTGCAGCTGTGAAGTATCATTTGAACTTGGCAAATTGACAGTCACCCTTTAACTGCTTACCGGCCACACTTGTGTATGATTGTCTTAGAGCATCACCACACCAAAGACCCTCTACTCAATGGACTAACTTCTGCTTAGAGGGGCAGAAGGTTTGGGAGACCAATTCAATCAACAAGTAATCCCGGTTGCACCGGGAAACGTGTAACTAACTACGCTGTAACTAGAATGCTATATCCAGAACTGTGGTTATAAGAGTTTGAGATACTGGTTAGTTGAGGCACTTTAGCTTTAGAGAGGGTGGTATGAAAGAGAAAACGTAGAAGTTGTGATATTAGTTCTTGCATAATGTTGACCAGAGTGTGTGAGAGATGCTTATGGCAAGGTTCTTCAGCCTAGTTGACTTCTGAGTGTAAGGATGCCTTCAGACAAATTTAATTAGCCAAGGGGTGCATCTACATTGCAGATAAGGCTTAGAGGTTGGAGAGTAGCCATAAATATTCTCCTGCCTCTCAGATTTTTATACCAGCTTGAGAAGTCCTGTAGTCTGTGGCATATTTAAAATTCAATGCTACTTTCTTTACCATGAAAGGCATTCAAGGTGGACATCCTTCCTGTGAATAAGAGGAGACCTGTTTCATTTCCCTGCTCACTTGAAAATTCTTCATCTTCTGGTGATCTTGGGAACTAGAAGGAAGATTTCCCCCCCCCCCCCCCCCCCCCCCCCCCCCCCCCCCCCCCCCCCAAGGGCACAGATTGCAGGTAGGGGCCACCTGCCAGACACACCTCTGGAGATTTTCATTTTACAGTTCTCCAAAAAAGACTTGGCTTGTTCACAGCTTCTTTCATACTGTTCTCTACTTCAACATATTCTGTACCCTTTGCCAAAAACATAACCATCAGATAATGCTAGTTAAAAGGCTAATACCAATATTTCACACCTTCTCTGGAGCGGTGGAGGGGAAAAAGAAACTTGGGTGTTGACAGTTCAAGGATTTATGTAATTTTGTGAAGTGCTCAGATACCATGTGATCATGGTGTCAATAAAATTAAAACAACTTTTAGCTTCCACACAGGAGTTAGAGGAAGTAGACTCTGGAGGCTGTGTGTTTGCCCTTTGTGCTACATGAGAGCATTAATATGTTTAAAAAGTATTCTGATGCTAGGAGAAATGAATAACCTAAGTACTTTACTCAGTCTACTGTCCAGGAGTCCATATATGGTGTCCTTGTGCCCTATGAGCAGGTCCTCATACATCTGTTCTCTACTCCTTCATTGTACATAAGAACATTGTAGCATGGTATATACAGTTCAGCTTGCATCTTGCAATCATCTGCTTAAGATGCTCCATTAAATCTGACTTTTCTGTGAGAGCCAGATACATTTATAAGTGCACTAGGCTACTGCCACACAAGCTCTGAAATCTTGCTATTATTTTGAAGATCACACTGATACTATTTTTGTACAATTGAATGAAAGCCTAGCTATTTAGCATGTTAAAATGATCACCAACTACTGTCCTCCCTATTCCTGCCAATAGCAAACCTTGGAAGTGCAGCATTGGAGGGTAGGAGCCTCCATGTGGTTTTGAAGTCAAGAATAAGACTTCAGAATTTAGGAGCCAATCTCCTTTCAAGCTGGGGAAAGAATACATATTGTAACCTTTTTAAAAACATAGTCCCAGTATGCCAGACGTCTCAAGTGATTTTGAAAGGAGATAGTTAAGACTTTTGTGTAGTCCTAAAATCTTTCTTGGGTTTTTAATCCACCTTAAAAGCCTAAATATGTTTTATCAGTTTTGACAAATGTGACCTCTCTTCTGTATGGGAGCTGAAATGTATTTCCCTAATTTGTGTGCCAGTATCGCTGCAGCTTCACGAGGAACTGTGTAGCCTATTATCAGGGGGTAGCCGTGTTAGTCTGTTGCTTATGTTGCATGTCCAGGCCTTGGTTTCCTCCTTTGATCAGTATAAAATACTTTCCTGCCTTGGCCAGATGGTGGGAGGATGATGTTTGCCAGGGTCTTGGAGAGGGTGCAAGGGAAAAATCCTACAGAGATGCAAAGCATTGTGTTTGTACTACTGCCAGTCTCCACTCTCTTGATCAAGGCAAATCAAGGTCCTTAAGACTAGAATGAGCAGACAGTCATTCCCTGGGTACCAGTGTCTGACACCTCAGTTGGCTAAGATGTATTTGTGTTTTCCACATACATGGATGTGTTTCAAGTTACTGACTTCCCCTGTCATCACAGCCCAACAGTTGTATCAGGGCATTCTGTGACCTAGAGATGTAGCCAGACTTTGGCTGCCCCACTCCTGCCTCTGAGTGAACATCTCTGCTCTCCTGTGACAGACTCCTCTGCCTCCATCTCATTCCTCAAGCCAGCAGCCTTTGGGAGCGTGCTAAAGAGAGGGCTATTCTGCCCCGGGGGTTGAGTGAAGTGCTCTGCATTGTAACATCAACTCCTGGAAATGGTAGGGGCCAGGAGGCAATAGCGGTGGTGTCAGGGATGGGGAAACCTGACCTAACGAGAACCCAGCTGTGAGCCAGGAATTCAACAACCAGTTTCCTAAGTGCAGTTTCTGCTAACCCAGCACTGCTGCCGAGTGTGGTTAAGGCAGATGTGACTGACCTTCAGAAATAGCTGGGCTATTTTATTTTATCAGGACCCCGCTTTGAACCAGAGGAGCTGCAGGTTATTTTTAAACCAGGCATTGAGCAGCTTGAAGCCCGGCTCAGCAGAGCTGTGTGTGACAAATGCTCTTTAAAGTGCGGTTGTGCATTGTTTCCTGCTCTGAAGAATGTTTCCGACAAAGGAGGAGAGTGTTCAGTTGTTAACCCCTCCGGGACCTCTCCCTCAATGGCTCTTGCGTAATGTCTGTGTTTGTGTTTGCACAGTGCAGTCTCTGGCCTCGCCAGGCAGTCCTGGAGGAGATCTTGATGGTCCCCACTCTTCTTCCTTCAAAAAGAGAATCAGGGTGGCCAGCAGCAGGAATCTTTCTGTGAGTTCCCAAGCTGTAGTGGAGGAAGCCTGTCTCTGCCCCTGTCTTCTCTTTGCCCAGTCTGGGAGCTGGGTTCACATCATGGGCACTAGCGCCTCCCCCCTCTTCCTGCTCCTTTCAAAGAGCCACAACCCGTTCCTTATTCCATGGCTTGAGGTCCCTCTGTCCTACGCCTTTGGAGAGCCGCTGCAGACCCCAGGCATGGCTTTCCTAGGCTAGCTGCTGCAGCGAAGCCAGAACACTTCCAGAGGCGCAGGCACGAGGCACTACCCCTTCGGGGGGAAGAAGCATGTCCACCCCTCTAAAGGGCTGTTTCGTAGCCTGATACTAAACTGTCCCATGGCTTCCCAAGGCCAGCCCTTTAGTTCTGCAGAAACACCCCCTGAGGCGGTTGTCCATCCCAGGCATGGTTTGCATAATCACCCGGAGAACCCCTGCCAGCCTAAGAAGCAGTGAAGAGGCTAAAAGTTAAATGTCTGCTGTACAGCAGCTAAAATGCCAGGACTGGAACTACGCGTTCCATCATATCCCCGGTGCAGCAGCAGGTGTCCTAGCAAGCAGGCCCAGGGCGATGGCTGCCCCTGCCCTCCCCTCCAGCCAAGTGTGTTGCACTTCATTGTGTGTTTAATCCTGCTGTTTTGAGGGTGGTATGAGCACGTGAGAACAATCCATGTTCACCAAAGCATAGCAGTTTGAAGGCAAGTTGATCTCTGCTCAGCTGAGAGGAGCTCACAGCCTGAGGGGGAGAGATGCAGGGTGGCCACTTGCATGTGTCTTTAGAGGCTGGGGTTTGGAGCACCCTGAACCGACCTGTAGAACAAAAATCCCTTTGGGTAAATGTGAATTGTCTGCTTGTGTTCAGGGATGAGCCCAAACCAAACCCCCAGAAATTAGTATCTGGATCAGAACTTCCCAGCTGCTCCCTACCTCTCTCATGGACGGAACCAAAGCCCTGGGTTGGATTCCCCTGAGACTTGGGGGAACCATCTCTATTTGCTCTGTCCTGTGCAGTGCTGGAAAGCGAGAAGCCAGCTAGTCCCCTGATCGGAGCGAATGAGACATCAGCACAAATTGGGATATGGCACCGTTTAGCTTTCCCGCTGGGGAGCTGTTCAGCAAGGAAGGAAAACGGCTCCCCTTGCCAGCCTGTAGCCTTTGGTGGTCCTGTCCATTAACAGCCTTGAGCAATAACGTTACATATGCTGAGAGGAGACTGAAAAAGGGCTGTTTATGTGACTAATTTTTGTTGCGGGGCAAGGCGTTACAGCAGGGGTCGGCAACCTTTCAGAAGTGCTGTGTCGCGTCTTCATTTATTCACTCTGATTTAAGGTTTCTTGGGCCAGTAATACATTTTAACGTTTTTAGAAGGTCTCTTTCTATGTCTATAATATATAACTAAACTATTGTGTGTAAAGTAAATAACATTTTTAAAATGTTTAAGAAGCTTCATTTAAAATTAAATTAAAATGCAGAGCCCCCCGGACCGGTGGCCAGGACCTGGGCAGTGTGAGTGCCACTGAAAATCAACTCGCGTGCCGCCTTCGGCACACGTGCCATAGGTTGCCTACCCCTGCATTACAGGAAGCAGATCTGTATTACTGGACCAGTACTGATTATATTAATGCCCCTCTACCTGTTTTAAAGAGAGTTGACAGCTACAGTATTGTAGCCAGAGGACTAGGCGAGGGGTGGGTGCAGTTGTATCGAACGCTGGCTGAAATAGGATCTGCATTTTTTTCCCCTTCTTCTAGGACATCTAAGCCCTTTGCGCTGACGCTAATGAACGGGCCTGAGAGATTAAACATGGACATCGTTTGGGTGAGACTGAGAAATCTGCGCAGCAAAGGACGGGGGGGCCAAGCTCTTGCCTTAAACTGTCCTGCTGAGCAGTGACCAGGATTTCGGCTCCTATGGGTCCCAGAACAGCACGGCTTCAATTTAACGCTCGGCAGTAAGTCCGGCTGATGTAGATTCCTCACCTCAGGGCAAGGGTGGGGATAAAGGTACAACTATCCAGCGGGCTCCCCACCCTTTAAGTGCTGCATCTCCCCCTGCGAGGGCCTGAGTTGTGCTCCCAGGGCAGGTGACCGGTTTTGTCCTCTCCAGTGGGAACAGGGTACAGCCTAGGTTAACAATCTTAGTGGAATCTCCAGTGGGGTGTTGTATCACTTGCAGGGGGGGCAGGGAACCTGTCCGTGGGGGAGGGGTGGGCACCCTCCCTTTTAATGTAACTTAACCCAAAAAATCCCTGAAACCCTCAAAGCTGAACTCAGCAGAAACTATCAAGTTCCAGGTGTTACCATCAGTTCTCCCCAAGACTTGACCATCTCCTACCCACAATGGAAACCTCTGTTTTTCTCTGTAGCATGACAATGGGATGCTGAGAAGTTGGGGTACAGATACTGGTGCGTGTCACTCATGCGCCTCTCTTCAGGGCTAGCACAGGAAGCACTGCCTGTCTGATATGGCCCAGGTTTCTGCACTGGGAAAAGCATCTTTCTCGAAGTAGCTGAGGGTTCATTTAAAGCGTGTCTTTAAACCCTCAGGCCAAGTTTGCCTGGTGCAGGCCTGACTCATTCAGTTGTATCTGGACTCTCTCCAGAGCCAGCTGCCCATGCTCCCAGCAGTGCCCATGGTTCAGGTGATGTGGGTACACGGCCAGCTGGAACTGGGTACCTTCCCCTCTTCCCGTAGAGTGGAACAGATGCCTCCTCTGCGCTCAGATATACGTGAGCTCCGCCTGCTGCGTGTGAACTGGCCAAGCGCCGCTCTCCACTCACGGTGCAGTAACTCCATCCCCCCTGAGTGCCCCCCAGCACCCACAGGCTTAGCCCAGAACAAGTGTCTTAAAATGTGTTGGATAAGCCTCTCCCTTCCCCTACAAGCTCATTACTGTTTGGCTTTAGCTGGCTGCCCAGGGAGCCTTTTAATTTATCCCTTAGTAACCAGGCACAAACAGGAAGACAGATTGACTTGGGCAAGGAATAGCTGTTTTCCTGCCTTCGGAGACATAAACCAGATGACTATGGAGCAGCCAAAGTTCTCAGAGCGTCAGGGTACGTGCACTGAGCTGGGGCAGGACAAGATTTCAGAGCCGCCAGCGGCAGTGTGGATGATATACCCATGTATGAGGGAAGCATTAAAACCCAGTTCTGTTCAGGGGCACTTCTGCTGAATTATACAGCGAACTAAGACCCCTTTGATACTGCAAGTAACTCAGGAATGTGCCCCAGAACAGATTGCCTTTGCTAGGAAGGACAGAGCATGCCACACCCTGGGATTTATCCCGCAACATTACTAGGGAGACAGAGGCACGGACATCCTCTGGCTACCCAGCCATTGCGCCCCCTTAAGGGACCAGATCACAGGGGTGAGCTAGGTCAGGGAGGAAAGTGGCTAAACCATTCCCATGTAAATGATTGATGATACCTTCCCTTTTTCCAGGGGAACGAGTGCCTCCTGCTTTTTCAAACCAACAGCCATACTGTGCTCTGCGAGGTTCTATGGAGCAGCCAGACTTGGCAACACTGATATGTGATGCCGGGGCGTTCCTAGGTCTATTAGAGAACGTGTCCTTGTGGATACAAGACGCTGGAAGGTTTGACATGTCACTTCAGCAAATATAAACTGAATGCTGAAAGCCTGCCCCCTACAGCCTAGTCTCACACTGCCATTGGTCCTGGAGGGCTGGCATAGGATCCTCATAGCAATAGGTCTTTTCCATCACCAACATAGATTCATAGAATATCAGGGTTGGAAGGGACTTCAAGAGGTCACCTAGTCCAATCCCCTGCTCAAAGCAGGACCAATCCCCAGACAGATTTTTGCCCCAGATCCCTAAATGGCTCCCTCAAGGATTGAACTCTCAACCCTGGGTTTAGCAGGCTAATGCTCAAACCACTGAGCTATCCCTTGTAGGCTTCTATGAAAATAAGAGATTTATGGCTGGGGGCAAGTGGGGAAATCTAAACGCTTTATGGAGCTTTTTTCTGTAGTCAGATCTCTATATGCAAATGGAACTAAGATTTCCAAGCAGCACTCAATTTGTCTGTTAATCTTAGGCTCCTAGTTTTCCTTTTGTCATAACACTCAGTGTTTCCTTCTTTATCAGCATTTAAATAACTCAGACTAGCAAGTAATGCCCAGGGAGGGAGACATTTAAATAAGACCTCCCATGTGCTAATCCCCCCTGCTGCTGTTGTGCACTACGCAACCAGCCTGCAGCTGGAGAATTCCCCACGGGCTCTTGACCGTTCTTTACTCCTCTTAAAAGACTGAAATAAGATGAGTTCCTGTTGTCCAGTTCTGCTCTTAGCGGCTTTCAGGCTGAGCTGCTGGGTAACACAAGGAGGGAGTCTTCAGAGCTCTGAAGGACTGCAATTTGTTTTGAAAAAATAAATCCAATCTTCCCATTTCCACCACGTCCTACAGCTTCTATTAAATCTGTCAAAACCCAAACTTTCCTGCCCTGCAGCCAGTCTGTGCTTACGTGACCAATTGTAGAAGATGTGAGCCTGGCAGTTTTCAGGAGGGGATCAAATGGTCCCTCAGGGGAACAGTGAAAGCTGCTGTGTCATGTTGAGAGTATTTCAGAAGATCTAATGGGTCTTGGATGTTGTGTATTCACTGCATAAAGCAAATCTGAATTGTTCTCAGGAGAGTTCATTATCCTCCCTCCACATGAACACACAGTGGAAATGCACAAAAATGGGTAAAACTGGAATTTGTGTCTTGCTTCATAACCCCATCCCAGCTGGAAACCACTCCTGACCCTGCTGATGCCAGCTGGGCCTTCTAATGATATTGTGTGTGCTGAACCAGTTCTCCTGTTTGTCTTTCCTGATGTTTAAAGACACAGACACCTTCCCCTGCTCCCCAGGCCTCAGGACCGTTCGCAGATACAGTGTCAGCACTGCAAGAAGAGAGTTACTTGATCTGACAGCTCAGCCCCACTGTTGTTTTGTGCAGCTGAAGCGATGTCTCCTAACCAGCTGAGCTTCTCCATGAGACACAATGTTCTGACAGGTAGCACAGGGAGGGACATGCCTACGTGCTGCAGGGAAAGGCACGTTAGCCATGTCCAACATCGTCTTTGTAGTACGTGATACATGTGTGCTGTGAAGCTGCCTGGGAAGTCATCTGTAACTAGGGACAGAACATTTGTCATTGCAAATGTGACCAGCTGTCCTTCAGCTATCTGTCACTGGCCCACGCATGATATTTCGGAAGATGGTGAAAGCCTACTTTGCCCCCCATCTGTTCTAATGCACTCATCAGTTAAGCTGTGCTGAACCCCAGTGGTTTCCGGGAGTGGAGGAGAGGGGAGGGTGGAGGCAGGTAACTCCTTGGACTGTAAGAACAGAATCTGCCCGGGGAAGAGAAGATACAATTTTTGAGAATTAACCCTATCCCTCTATTTGATGGCCAAGGCTCATGTTAGACGCACACCCAGACTGATACAGACTAACATGGCTACCCCTGATACTTGACACCACGCTGCCTTTGTATCCGTCTTTTTTAAAAATATCAAAGACCTTTTTCCCTTGTAACACAAGTCTATCTTCTGAACCGCCAACCTGGCACACTCAGCCTGGGATCTGAGAGTGAGCTGGGCTCTTTCCTTCCTGTGCATCATTGCTACTTACAAAAGTTTCATTATGGTTTCTGGACAACCACGCTGTTGTGATTTATGTCTTTAACACCCATGCAATCCAGTTGCCTTCAGTGGATTTGAACGTATGTAACTGGCCCTAGAATTGGACCTTCATAAACAATTCTCACGAGTCATGAACTCTTATCTGCTGACTTCAGCGTCAAACATGAGACTTGGACCGTACCTGGAAAGTGAATCTTCTGAGCAAGAAGGTGCCGTTCTCACATCAGAGAAGAGCCTTCCTCACATTAAACAAGGTCAGGACTGGAGGCCGAACGCCCAGCAGAGCCTGGACTCCCAGTCAGGCACTAGGGGGCTGGTCTTTTAATAAACTAAAAATGTTTTCAATATCTAGTGGCTTTTCCCCTGCTGCTCCTGGCTCCTAATTCCAGTGCCCGAACTGGGCCGCACGTTGCTGCTGTCTCCTTGTGTCCTTCAAGGAGCTCAACTGCAGCCTGCAGAGCTGTGATAAATGAAGCCTTCACGACCAACCCTGTTGGTCAATGACCGCAAAGGCCTGCCAGAGACTTTGTTGCAGGGTTTAGGTGAGAAATGCAAGCTCAGAACTCCCCCTCCCATTCACCACCTCTATTCATCTTAGCCTGCCCAGCCTCCTGGCTTTGCAAAAACCTTCACGCTTCAAGGCCCGGCTGGTTTCCTCCTGTGATTGAAGGTGATGTTAGACTCGGATTTATCGCTCCGGGAATGAGTCTGTCCCTCTGTGGGATTTCTTCTCTGCTCCCCCTCCCCCCCCCGAGTCCGGTCCTGGGGTTTGAGGCCTGGAAGCCCTGACGCAAACCGCAGCGGCTGAGCTCTGGAGCCACCTTCTGCCTCAGCTTGTAGCCAACGGCTTGTGGTACGAAGGAGGCAAGTCTGTGCAGGGGCCTCCTGCAAGGGGGAGTGAGAAACTGGACTCGGGTCTCGTCCTGAGAGGGGAGCGATGCTCAGCCTGTCCTGGCTCAGGGACATACCAGCCAGCGCTTTTCGGCCTGGAGTGAAGAGTATGCAATCCGGGCCCTGCGCTGCTGGCTGGACATCCCCTGCCCGGGTACCCAGAGCTGCATTGGGAATTGCACTAGTGTAGCTTGCCTGGGTTCAGTCGTGCCAGTGGAGGATGGAAGATCCCATATGCCTACACTCGCTGTACACTGCATACACGTGCCATGCCCTGCAAGCTGTGAATTGTCACAGCTACCCCGCGGTGCTGGCAGAGTCCCTGGAGCTGGGGCAGACTGGCTAACTGGGCCCTCGGTCACGTTTCTGGTTGGTTCAATGACAGACTTAGCCCCAAATCCATCAAACAAACAGAGCAGCCAGGAAGGGAGACCAGACCCTCCGGCTTCTGCAATAGTTCTCTTTGGTTTGTGAACTAGGCCGTTTTCAACTTGGGCTTGTTTTGGGTCTCAGTGCCTGGTGCTAAGTGTCACTGTTGACCAGCCCTCTGGATTGTCAGAAATAGTCAGAGATTCCTGCTCTCAAGCTGTGTCCCTAAAATGAAACCCCTGCCTTGGTAACTCCTCCATTCACTGGCGCTAGATGCTCCCCAGGATAAGTCATGATCCCTGTAGGGGGCTTGGAGCCAGTGTCATGGGTCAATGGAAACGCTCTTGGTTCCTTGGCTGAAGGTTTGCTGGGGTCCTAGGTCACTGGCAATTGCAGTGCAAATGTTTGCGAAGAGCAGGACAGAGTGGTGACTGTTACAGACCTTCTGTTGAATTGGCTGGTTGGGGGAGCGCTCAGAGCTATTTCAAAGGCCTTCATGTGACTGATTTACTGGAGCACATGAATCGGGATTGCACCACGCTCTCGCTCTTCCTTGTGTACGGTTGGGTCTTAAATTCCATCTCTCACTCCTCCCTTGGTCCCTTTAGCTGGTTTGTTTCTTTAAAAAGTGGTTTTCCTGGGACCAGAATAAAAGACCAAAGCTCTGCATGAAATGCTAATCTTCACCTGGCGCTTTGTATTTATCTCTATTTTCTAGGCCTAGCATGCATAGCGCTGTACCAGCTAGCCCCAGAAAGAATCCTCGGCGTGTCTGGAGCGCCTCTCGTCAAAGAGCTCCAGCACCCTCACGGGTTCCCCCTAGTGTCTGCTGTGCTAAAGGGGCTCAGTCCCCACCGCACAGGGGGATTATTACGGGGCCGGTTGAGAGCTTGTCTCTCAGCGGTGAGCTCAACAGCTGCCACGGGCGTGGCTCTTTAGGAACCCAACGGGCAAAGACGTTTTGCAGCTGCCCGTGCCAGATGGAAACGTTAGACGTAGAAGAGGAGCTACATGAGACTGACTATCCCAGGGGACTGGTGGAGGGACGTGGTCTTTCACCTTTAGGCCGCTAGTTCAAATCTGGCTCCGGTTTGTAGTAACTACAAATGTGACTGTTATTGGCCAGCGTAATGAGCTGCTGCTCTAATTCCCGAGTGCTAGAAAAACCCACCATCTTAATTCTCCCCTTTGGTGACCAAACCTGAACGGGTCATGGACGCTGAGCTCTGCTGTCTCTGCTCGAGCCTCCAGTGCAGGGTGGGGGAAGGAAAGCTTGCCCTGCGTCTGCCCTTGCTGTCCTCTTGTGTGTGAACAGAGCAGTCCTGGCACCAGCTGCTCCTTGGCACGAGTGCTGCATCTGCCGTAGAACGGTCCAGGTGGGAGTAACATCACCGTGGAGAAGGCCCGAGGCCCCTGCTGGTTGGTGCAGTTCGGCCGAGAGGAGACTGGTGGCGATTAGAATTTGCCCCGTTCCCTGAGGATTCTAGGAAACCTTTAATGTCTTGTGCCAAGCCAACAAAGCTGGCAAGTTTTTACACCAATCTGTCTGTGCTGGCCTGGAGAACTCCTTCTGAGCCAAAGGCCTTTGTTCTGCAGTGTGTCGTCTTCTCTAAACTACAGTCGGGGAAGCGATTTGGGGGGTATATGTGCTGCTGTTGTCGTGCTTTTCAGAAACTCCTCTGCTGTTAATGGCAGGGGGAGTGGTGTAGAAACGCTTCCTTCTGGGTTATGGGGAGAGCAGCTGAAGACTCAGAATTACCATTTCACAGGGACAGTTTCGACATTTTCAAAATTTGTTTTCGTTCCAAATCAGAATCAAAACAATTGTCTTAAAATTTTGGAAAAAAAATCACATAGAGCAATTTGTTGCAGAAAATGTTTTGAAGTTTTGTTTCCAAATGAAGTTTTGGGTGTGAAATGTCTGGTTTTCATGTCTGTATTTTACGTTACTGCAGAACACGTCAGTAGTAGCAGTGCATAGCTGTGTCCTGATGACACACTAGACTATTTCAGTGATTGTTTGATTTTAATGTTCTTTTTAACCAACATTAAGGGCAGCTGTTACTTGAGATGTTTCAATCAGTACTGGTTTTAGATGAAGGGTACTCCTGTTTGTGTTGTAAAGAAATAGTTTGACACTGACACATTCAACATGAAAATATGATGATCTTTCAGTATGCTAATTAGAAGAGCAGCTGTATTTAATATCCTAGCAAAATGACTCCAGGATCACAGAAGTAGACTGGAAACAGCTGCTCCTCTAATTAGTACTCTCAGCACTTGTCTCGTATTGGTGTTGAAAGTGTCAGTGTCAAACTGTTTCATTACAACACACACAGGAGACATTTTCAGCAAGAAAACAGTGTTTCAATCTACTGAGCAGCCTTTAATCATGTCAAAACTAAAATAAGTAGATATTTCAATTATTATTTAGTTGTCATAATAGGACACGACTTGACATGCCATGTCATAATGTAGTACTGCTCACATGTCCTGAAAGAATGTAAAAAAACCCAAAATATAAATTACAATAAAATAAATTGGTACATTTTATTTTGAAACTAAATTTCAAAGTTTTTTTTCAAACCAGAAATCATTTCAAGAAACGTGGGAAATTGTTAGTCTCTACATCTTCATGACCAATTTCACTTTAATCAAAACAGCATTTTCTATCAGAACAGCGTTTTGATGAGAACTTTCTGCTAGCTCTCAGTACAGGTCTATAACTTTGGAGAAAAGGTAATGATTTTTCTTCAGTGTACTCGCTGTGTCTCTTGGAATCGTTGGCACAGGTACCTATTGTCATTCTTAGCCCGCCCATGTCGAAACAGAGCTGGCCTGAGACGCTGTCAAGGACGGTGAACTAGAAGAGTGGGTTGGTTTTACCCCAGACCAGGGCTAGAGACCTCCAGAGCAGCAGTGACCAACATGCAGCTCAGACGAAACGTCCTCCTGAGTTTTACAGCCTGGTCTGGGACTCCAGGCTCTGAATTGTCCCTGGCCTCTGTTTGCCAGAAGCTGGGAGTGGGCGACAGGAGATGGATCACTGGATGATTCCCTGCTCTGTTCCTTCCCCCTGGGGCATTGGCCACTGTCGGAAGACAGGATACTGGGCTAGATCAGGAGCCCTCGAACTGGGGGTCGGGACAGCTCAGGGGCTCGTGAGGTTATTACGGGGGGGTCATGAGCGGTCAGCCTCCACCCCAACCCCTGCTTTGCCTCCAGCATTTAGAATGGGGTTAAATATATTAAAAAGTGTTTTGAATTTATAAGGGGGGCCACACTCAGAGGCTCGCTGTGTGAAAGGGGTCGCCAGTACAAAAGTTTGAGAACCAGGGGGCTAGATGGACCTTTGGTCTGACCCAGTCTGGCTGTTCTTATGGACTCGTCTTGACAAATTCATGGATGCTGAGGCCAGAAGGGACCACTGTGCTCCTCTAGTCTGACTTCCTGCATAAAAAGCCCTGCCCCAAACAAGTGCTAGAGCAGAGCTCTGCAGGGAGGAGGCAGGATCAGCGGCCAGGGAAGGCGAAGGCATTGCCTCATTGTGGGACAGAAGCCCTGTCTACACTGAGGACGTTGAGATCAAACCAGCCTTACTCTAGCATCAGTTCTGCCCTTAGGGTTGCAACGGGAAGAAAGCTACACCCCCAACAAGGTGCTGGCATTTCACCACTGTGCGTTTGGCTCTGCTCAGAGCAGCGTTGGATGGCACAGCTGAAACGGGCAGCAGGGGGTCTAGGCCAGTCCTCTCCCGTCATTGCTGGCAGCAGTAGAACTGCCCTGGTGCTGGCGCACCAGGGGGAGAATCTGAAAACAGCCTGAGCCTAGAGCCAGAGTCTGTGGTTCTCTCTGGCTTCTGACCTAGACCTGTGCAAGCGGGTCTCTCTCACCAACAGAAGTTGGTCCAATAAAAGATATTCCCCACCCCCACTCTCTCAGATTTTTCTCAGCAGTCGGAGGAATGTTTGCTCATGGCACAAACATCCTTGACTGCCAGGAACTGACATGGTGGAATCCAGGGGCCCTTGTGTTCCAGAGGCCAGGCTGGAAGATTTAGGAGCAGGAGAGTCTTGGGTTGGAGGTTTGGGAAGGGGGGGGTGAAACAACACTAATCCCAGTAGGGTGACCAGATGTCCCGATTTTATAGGGACAGTCCCGATTTTTGGGTCTTTTTCTTATATAGGCTCCTATTACCCCCCACAATTCCCGAATCATCACAAACACGTAGGAGTTACTGCAATTCACATGGACAGAGGCTACTTTTCAAAGCCTAGCTGGCCTCATATCATGCCTGGTCTTAGAATCCAGGTCCTAATTCTCAATGCTGTGCTCAGGTCATCTCTGGGTATGAACATCTGGGCTATAACGTGCATATAAAATAGGGCTGCATCTATCCGAGGATGTCTGGCCTGTTACCCATGACTGGTGCAGCTCCCTCAGTGCAGCGGTGGCAGAGGCTGTAGCATGGACAGGACTCTGGTGTTTTTCTCACTTGTGTGGAAGTAGAACAACCAAAGAGTGAGAACTGTTTTTTTCTCCGACAATTTATTGTCTAACCCTACCTAGAGCCGACTTAGAGGGCGCAGGGTCAAAAATGCCTGAGTCCTGCCTACATTACAGCTTCCTCCATTGCTACCCCTGGAGTGGCAGCACTGGTGAGAATTACAGGTCGCCAGTTTCTTAGTGTAGCGTCAAGGTGTAGAAGTGGTGTGTGAAATACAGAAACATTAACAACAGTCAGAACTTATTTCTTTAGAGCTGCCATGAAAATACATTTCCCCTGAGACTGCACCCGAAGATCTCTGAGGCACTCCCATGTAATATCTGAGCACCTCACAATTAGTGTATTTAGCCTCCCAACGGGCCCTGAGGCAGGGCAGCACCAGGATCCCCCTTGCATAGAGAGGCCAAACAACTTGTCCAGGGACACAGCTGGTGGCTGGCAGAACAGGGCATCGAACCCGGGTCTCCCCAGTGCAAGGTGAGCACCTTACGCTGTGGGCTACCCTGCCACTCAGCAGCAACTGCTGCCTTTGGCCACCAGTGACATGGGCCCAGCTTTGTGTGGTGCTTTCCGGAGCTGGAGCTGGGCTACCTGGGTTCTGGCACCGGGGTGTTTGCACCAGATCCCTGACTGGCTGAGCTGCCCCCATCATGGGCTCAGCAGAGGAAGCCATTTTGAGTAACTTCCTCAGGCAGGAGAGAAGGGTCCAGAGGAAGGAACGGGCCTGGTTCCCACCACCAGCGTTGAGTGGGCTGGTCCTGTCCCCACAGAAGACACCACCAGGTAGGGGACCAGGTGTTTTCTATCTAGCCTGGCTGCTGTGTAAGGGTTTGCAAGGCCCTGTCAGCGTAGCTGCTCTGGGCAGGGCTGCGTGGGCTTGCGGTGGGGAAGGGGATTGTGACGGGCTTTGGGTGTCGCCACGGGGCTGACGCTTCCTCAGAGATGCTCATGCTTGGCTCATGGGGCAGGTCACACGTGGCTATTCCTGAGGAGAGGCTGTTCCCCTGTGTAGCTGAGGGAGCAGGGGCAGCGGCTTGGCCTAGCCTCCAGGTTACTCCCCCAGGGGCCCGGGCGGGTGTGTGGCGTGTTTATAGCGAGCCAGCTAGAGCACAGCTAGCGTGGGGACGGCACCTCGGCTCAAACGCGGATGTACTGTTACCCCGGGATAACTGCCAGCTCAACCTCCATTTTCCTTGCACCGTCAGTCAAGCATTAGGATCCTCTTCCCTTCCCGCTCACTGCTGCCAAGAGCCTTTGTCATGAAATCCCTGTGCCCTGCTACTGCCCTGCCCTGGGCAATTCTGCCCAGAAACGCTGCCCCCGAAGGGATACGGGCACCTCTTCCCTTTCCTCACACACGACCAGCTGCAAAGCAAAGATCTCCCCACACCTCTGTCACACCCACAAAGGGCTCCACAGATCTGCAGATACACCTCTACCACGCAGACCAACTCCTGCCATCACCGTCCAGTTCCGCTACGCCTGACACCGCCCACACTCGCTGTACTGGGAGTGCATGCAGATAAACGCTCAGCTCACGACTGACAACCCCTGTGCCCTGCTCCGTGTCGAACACAATTCAACACTGACATGATGCATGCTGGATCCAGAAGATGTATGGGGCGGCAAGCCGCAGGGGGGCGGCCTGCCGGTCGCTGTGAGGGCGGCAGTGAGGCTGCCTTCAGCGGCATGTCTGCGGGAGGTCCGCCGGTCCCACGGCTTCGGCGGCAATTTGGCTGCGGGTATGCCGAAGGCGCGGGACTGGCGGACCTCCCACAGGCATGCCGCCGAATCTGCGTGACCAACTCACTGCCCACAGGCGTGCCGCCGAATCTGCGTGACCAACTCACTGCCCACAGGCGTGCCGCCGAAAGCTGCCTGACAACCGTGCTTGGGGCAGCAAAAAACATAGAGCCGCCCCTGTGCTCTGCCCTTTGCTTTCACACATTGCAAAACGTGAATTTTCTCCTATCACAATCACAGCTCTGTCACACTCCACAAAGTAACCCACACATCTCCTCCTCTGCAGACACCTCTACCAAGCAGGTCCAGCTCTTGCCTCCGCTGTTTAGTGTCGGCACACCTAACCCCCTGACTGCACCTGGCGTGTACACCAGCAATCCTCATTGGCTGCTGCCAGCTCCCGAGGAAGGGAGGGAAACTGGTGTGAGCAACCTTCCCAACCCCCCACCCCTTTGTCCTTCAATAATGTTTGATGGAATCCTGGGGAGGGCTGAATGTGGTGTAGAAGGAGGTGAGGAGCTTGTGTATTTCAGCACCTCTGGGGTGGGCAGAATAACAGTATGTGTGTTACTGGGACGTGTTGGGGCATAGCTGAAGGGGGGCAGAGTTAAGGTTGCATGGGCAACCTTAACTCTGCACTTCCTGGTTTTCCAAAGTTTGAGGTTTGCTCAATTCAGCGTTCTGCAAGGGGATGGCTGACCACCAAGCAACTGAGACTCTCTGTCAGTGTAGTCTTTTGCCATTGAATGTATTGGCTTTGCGGCTATAGAAACAGGGAGAGAGCTATTTAGAGGGGAATCAGAGAGTGGCTTGTTTGGATTCCTGCATGAATTGACATAGAAAAAAATCCATTGGCCCAGCATTTTACTGGGGGCATTAATTCACCTAGGGAGGCCAGAAAACGCAATTTCATATTAATTTAGTGGAAAAACACCCCTGCTCCCAGCCGGCTGTAAGACAGACAGAGAGAGATTACTGGGAGTCCCCCGAGGCGCAGGAGGCTGAGAACGCAGCAAGTCGGATTTTGAAAGTGAAAAATAAACTCTTTATTCTGTGCTTACAGAGTGAATTCATGTCAGTGTCATGTCCAGTCCTCGGCATGCAGTGTTTGCCGTGACATTAGTAGAAACGGTTAGAAAAGCGCATACACTACCCTCTCTGTACAGGAGAGGTTACATAGAATAGGCATTGAAAACAAACACACTGTTGCTCACATTATACAATCCTTTTTCCACCTCGCTGGTTTCAAAAGCACTTTCCCGGCACTGAGAACTGGTACAAAATAATGCTGACCCCGTGCAATCCTGTTATAAAAGTGTCTGTCTTCCTGCGGGTTAGTTTATCAATTCTGCTCAGCTTCCCAGTCGAGTATGTAAAGCTGGGGGAAAGGAGAGGTTTCTACTTGGTGTCTAGTTCTAGAAGAAGTGGTGGTTTTGAAACTGCAAACTTTCCAGACCTGTTAAAATGCCTCCTGATTTGCATAGATGCCAGGTAGGGCTGCTAGGAATGCCCCAGGACTGGGAAGGGTTAATGCTTCCCACACCCCATTACAAATGTAAGCGGCCGCAGCGAGAATCATCAGATCATGTTCCCCACATCTGGAGGCGAAGCCAATTTTTATTAACCGCTTCCCTGCTGAATGATGTAGCGGACATGTCCCATGGCGGTGCGCCACCAGGACCGTGAGATGTGCCAGGTGCCCCCAGCCATTCCCGTGGGGACTGCTGCCAAGGCCCAGGTGCCTGCCACAGCAAGGAGATGCTCCTTTCACAATAGCCCCCTGCCCTCCAAGGTGCCTTTTCTTCTGCAGGGATGGAGGGATTCATTGGGGGTTGAGGGGAAGGGATCTATTGGGGGTTGGGGGGATTTATTGCATGTTTGGAGGAAGGGATCTATTGGGGGTTGGGGGGATTTATTGCAGGTTCGGGGGAAGGGATTCATTGGGAGTTGAGGGGAAGGGATCTATTGGGGTTGGGGGGATTTATTGGGGGTTGGGGGAAGGAATCTGTTGGGGGGATTTATTGCAGGTTCAGGGGGAGGGATTCATTGGGGGGTTGGGGGAGGGAAGAGACTGTTTAGCACGTTGGGCTAGGTGGCGTGGAGAGGTTCACGTATACAGGGCTTGATCCTGCATGATGCTGAACCCTTCCGTGAGCCTCAGTGGGAACTCCAGACCGGGCCTCTGGAAGGTGCTGTGACCCGTCGGGTTAAGTCACCTGTCTGCCCCCTCGTGCTTTACAGCAGCAGGAGTTTAGGTGAGTCTGACTGCCCTGCCAAGCCAAAATCGCCCAGCTGCTTTGTTCATTTCCTCGCTCTTTTCGCCAGAGGTTTCCACTCTGTTCTCCAAGTGCCCCTGCACCGATCAGGATACAGCGCACCCCAGACAGCTGAGACATGCACAGAGAGAGTCTAGGGGGATTGCCGATTGTCTAAAGCCGTTTCCTTTGGCCCGCCTGGGCTGCTGGGAGGCAGGGGCAGGCGGCCAAGGCTTTGCTAAAACAGCTGGGGACTGAGCAGAGGTGGAAGGTGACTTGAGGTCACAAAGGCTCTGAGGGCCACGTTTTCAAAGCAAGTGCTGAAGCTGTGCTTGGGAGCCTAGGACGTGCATTGGCTGTGTGAACAAAACCCACAAGCACATCTGGCAGGTGGACACGCCACATCTGTGTGTATGTCGCATAAACACAAACAACACATGGAGGTGGAGGTTCAGAGAGAGCTTCTAGGCCACCCTAACACCCAGCCCTAAAAATACAGGCATCACTAAGGGCGTGACACCTGCCTGTGGGACATGGGGGGTAACCTGCAAGGAAGAGGAGCCCTGCGTTCTCTGCAGTATGGCCTCTGCACTCTAGATGGGCCCGGTGCATTGAGAGGATCCCAGTCTATCCGTAAATGCCGCCTCCAAGGAGAGGCAGATCCTGCAGCTGGGCATGGCAGAGGACAGGGAGTGGAGTCCTGCTTTGGTGTAGATTGATCATATCCTCTCCAGGGCAGGGCAGGGCAACAAAAATGATTAGGGGGCTGGAGCACATGACTTATGAGGAGAGGCTGAGGGAACTGGGGTTGTTTAGTCTGCAGAAGAGAAGAGTGAGGGGGGATTTGATAGCTGCTTTCAACTACCTGAAGGGGGGTTCCAAAGAGGATGGAGCTCGGCTGTTCTCAGTGGTGGCGGATGACAAAAAAAGGAGCAATGGTCTCAAGTTGCAGTGGGGGACTGCATCTAGGTTGGATATAAGGAAACACTATGTCACTAGGAGGGTGGTGAAGCACTGGAATGGGTTACCTAGGGAGGTGGTGGAATCTCCTTCTTTGGAGGTTTTTAAGGCCCGGCTTGACAAAGCCCTGGCTGGGATGATTTAGTTGGGATTGGCCCTGCTTTGAGCAGGGGGTTGGACTAGATACCTCCTGAGGTCCCTGTGACGAACTGGGACTGTTCTTGCTGGGGTGTGGGAATGCTGACAGGGGAGTGTGACTAGGATGGTCTGCATCGGGGGATGGGAGCCGGCCCAAGGGAACATACCTGAGCTTGTAACATGAGAACCCAGGAGGGGGTTGGAGGTCAGGTGACTCCGGGGCCCGGGGAAACCGAACAAAGGCTGTGGGAGGGGTCGCTGAAGAGAGAGTGCTGGAAGCAGGCTGGAAGGAGGCTGGAGAGATGGCTGGGAGGCAGAGATGGCTCTGACCCCCCCAAGGGGGGTGGGCTGGCATGCCCTGGGACCCCAAGCTGGACCTAACTGAGGGGGGGCCCTGTTGTCTGTGCCTGCAAGACCTGTCTTGGACTGTATTCCTGTCATCCAAATAAACCTTCTGCTTTACTGGCTGGCTGAGAGTCATGGTGAATCGCAGGAAGCCGGGGGTGCAGGGCCCTGAGTTCCCCGATACTCCGTGACAACTGGTGGCAGCGGCGGGATCTACTGCACCCCGTGGACGGCGCTTCCTGCAGTAAGTGACTGGGGAGCAGTAAAACGAAGGGGGATTGACGGGGACCAGGCCTGCTGAAGAGTGGGAGAGAGACGGTTATTACCCCTGGGAGTGTGTGACCAGCGAGAAGGACTTTTGCAGTAACAGGGTCCCCCGGGGGGATCGCAGCGAGTGGTCCCAGGGGCGGAGGAGTCTGCAGCTCGACCCTGGCAGAGAGGTGGTGACCTCGAGAAGGGCTGGCACACTAGGGGTCCCCCTGGGAACTGTGGGGAGCTGTGAGCACACAGGCCGGTGTGTGGCCAGCAGGAAGATGTATGCCAAGCGGCTTAAGAGCGACCTGGTGGAGCTGTGCAAGCAGAGGCGGCTGCGCATTGGGAGGCTCACCAAAGAACAGCTCATTGCCCAGCTGGAGGCGGAAGATCGCGCGAATGAACTGATCCCTGTGTCTCAGGGAAGCAGCCTGGCAAATGCAGCGCAGGCACCAGTGTCTGTCCCAGCTGGGAGTGGTCAGCCGGCTGCTGAGGGCTTCCCGAGACCCCTCCTTCCTATGCCTAGGGGAAGGGTGGGGAGGAGCCCAGCAAATACCGAGGACGCCGTGACCCCCCCGGCCAGCAGGGGATCCCCCCGGCGAAGCCCGCCGGCCAGCAGAGGATCCTCCCGGCGACGTTCGGCATCCGGGGAGCGGAATTGGCTGGAATGGGAGAAAGAGCTAAAACTGAGAGAGCTGGAGGATCGTGAACAACAGAGACAGCATGAACGGGAGGAGAAAGAGAGACAGCATCAGCGTGAACGGGAGGAGAAAGAGAGACAGCGTCAGCATGAACGGGAGGAGAAAGAGAGACAGCATCAGCGTGAACGGGAGGAGAAAGAGAGACAGCATCAGCGTGAAGAGAGACAGAGACAGCATGAACGGGAGGAGAATGAGAGACAGCGTCAGCATGACCTGGAACTGGCGAGATTGAAGGGCAGCGAACCCCCGGCTGCGGTGAGTGAGGGGGGACCCAGGACTGCACGGAGCTTTGATAAGTGCATCATGGCCCCATACAAGGAGGGGGAGGACATGGATGACTTCCTGGAGGCCTTTGAGACGGCCTGCGAGCTGCACCGGGTGGATCCCGCGGACAGACTCCGGGTCCTTACCCCCTTACTGGACCCCAAATCCGTGGCATTGTACCGCCAACTGGGAGAGGCAGAGAAAGGGGACTACGAACTATTCAAAAAGGCCCTGCTACGTGAGTTTGAGCTGACTCCTGAGATGTACCGGGAAAGGTTCCGGAGTCAAGATAAAATCCCTGAGATCTCATATCTGCAACTAGCCGTCCGCATGGAAAGATACGCCAGCAAGTGGGCTGGTGGGGCCCAGACGAAGGAGGACCTGATTAAACTGCTGGTACTGGAGCAACTGTATGAGCGGTGCCCATCCGACCTGAGGCTGTGGTTGGTGGACAGAAAGCCAGAGAACCCGCGACACGCCGGGCAGCTGGCTGATGAGTTTGTAAAGAGCCGGTCAGGGGGTGGCAGGGAGGAGCCCCAAAGGAACAGGCCCGCCGCGATGCAGAGAGAGAGTCACCCTGGCACCTCCCAAAGGGGGAATATGGGGAATCCCCTCCCACGGGGAATGCCCAGCGTCAGGGATAACCGACCGGCTCGAGGGGACCCACAGGACATGAGCTGCTATTACTGCGGCCGAAGAGGCCACGTTCGGACCCAGTGCCCCAAGCTCAAGGACAGACTGAGCAGACCGAACCCGCATAGGGTTAACTTGGTAGAGGCCCAGACGGACGAGGGGCAGGCTTCTCACACAAGAGGGGCTGGCAGCTTATCAACTGCTCAAGAGAGAGAAGGGCCCCAGGCCAGCTCCTCTAGGGGGCTGGATGCCCCAGACTCAGGGTTTTTGGTTTATACGGTGGGCGCGGGGCTGTCCCTCCGGAGAGAGTACCTTGTTCCCCTGGAGGGGGATGGGAGGAAGGTCAATGGATACTGGGATACGGGCGCAGAGGTGACGCTGGCCCGGCCCGAGGTGGTGGCCCCAGATCAGGTGGTGCCCAACTCCTACCTGACCCTGACGGGGGTGGGCGGAACACCAGTCAAAGTGCCCGTGGCAAGGGTACACCTGAAGTGGGGGGCCAAGGAGGGCCCCAAGGATGTGGGGGTACACCCGTATTTGCCCACTGAGGTATTGATGGGGGGGGGACCTGGAGAACTGGCCAAGCAACCCCCAAAAGGCACTGGTTGTGACCCGCAGTCAGAGCCGGCGAGGGGCCCTGCGCCCTGGCCTTGGGGGGGGGTGCCTTGCCTGAGGCGCAGGACCCTAACCTGGTGGGGAGGGAACGCCCAGGGACACGGCTCAGGGAGGCTGCAGCTTCAAACCCAGCGGGCGAGAAAGAGCAGGTGGCCATCCCTGTCCCAGCTGCTGAGTTCCAGGCCGAGTTGCAGAGAGATCCCTCCTTGCGGAAGATAAGGGACCTGGCCGACCTCAATGCGGTACAGACCATGGGACGAGGTGGCCGGAAAAGGTTCCTGTGGGAGAAGGGGTTTCTGTACCGAGAATGGGCTCCCCCAGGGAAAATGGAGTCAGGGGGGATCAGGAGGCAGCTGGTGGTACCCCAGAAGTATCGCCGCCAGCTGCTGTGCCGGGCCCATGATATTCCCCTCTCAGGGCACCAGGGAACCTGGCGTACCCAGCAGAGGCTGCTACGGAGCTTCTACTGGCCGGGGGTCTTTGTTACTGTCCGACAGTACTGCGGATCCTGTGACCCCTGTCAGAGGGGGAGGAAGGCCTGGGACAAGGGGAAAACAGCTTTAGGACCCTTGCCCAGCATAAAGGATCCTTTCCAGAGGGTGGCCAAGGTTAAAAGGGCGGCTCTAAACCAAGAGAGCCCAAAGCACAGACCTCCAGACTGGAGCGCTGGGAGAAAACCACAGCCCAGTTGGAACCCCAGAGGTATGGGGGTGGGAAAAGGGCACAGGCCGCATAAACCTTCCCACATGCGAACTGCGAGTGCCATCAAGCACCCCCGACCTAAGGGGGGGCGTGGAACGGAAGGGGCCTGGTGTAACTCCCACCAAGGAACTGGAGGGATGCGGGGGCATCCATGGGAACGGGGGTAGGTTCGAACTTCCCCAGGTCACTGGCTAAAGTGACCCTGCTCAGTTCGGTCTCGAAGGGGGGAGAGATGTGACGAACTGGGACTGTTCTTGCTGGGGTGTGGGAATGCTGACAGGGGAGTGTGACTAGGATGGTCTGCATCGGGGGATGGGAGCCGGCCCAAGGGAACATACCTGAGCTTGTAACATGAGAACCCAGGAGGGGGTTGGAGGTCAGGTGACTCCGGGGCCCGGGGAAACCGAACAAAGGCTGTGGGAGGGGTCGCTGAAGAGAGAGTGCTGGAAGCAGGCTGGAAGGAGGCTGGAGAGATGGCTGGGAGGCAGAGATGGCTCTGACCCCCCCAAGGGGGGTGGGCTGGCATGCCCTGGGACCCCAAGCTGGACCTAACTGAGGGGGGGCCCTGTTGTCTGTGCCTGCAAGACCTGTCTTGGACTGTATTCCTGTCATCCAAATAAACCTTCTGCTTTACTGGCTGGCTGAGAGTCATGGTGAATCGCAGGAAGCCGGGGGTGCAGGGCCCTGAGTTCCCCGATACTCCGTGACAGTCCCTCCCAACCCCGAGATTCCATGATTCTATGATTCAATCTGGACTCATCCCGCTCAGCTGAGGGGGCCATTGGTAATGCTGCTGAGAGGTCCATCAAATGTGTGTGAGGAGGCCTGGGACTAGGGTGACCAGCTGTCCTGATTTTATAGGGACAGGCCCGATTTTTGGGTGTTTTTCTTATATAGGCTCCTATTACCCCCCACCTCTGTCCCGATTTTTCACATTTGCTGTCTGGTCACCCTGCATGGGACTGGGGGGTCAGCTTGGACTGTTTTGGTCCTTGCTGTCTGACCGTGGCCGACTGGGGAAGTGTCTGACGCGCGGGGTGTGGGGGCTGCACCAGGTGCTTCTGGCAGGAGCGGCCAGCTCCAGGAGCTGGTCTGGTCAATGGCTGGCCGCTGAGGTCAGGGAAGTTCTTTTTAACCCAGTGAATGGCGGAGGCGCCCAGCGTCTGGGACTGGCTGTGCAGGGCGAGGCGAGGTCTCTGGTCTCTGTGGGAATCGTCGTTAGTTCTTGAGAAGAGGCTCATGTCGGCGTCGGCAGGGCCAGGCGAGCATGGGTCAGGCGGCTTCACTTGGGCAGCGGGGCGACGATCACGTTGCGATAGCCCTTCACTCCCTTCAGCTTGTCGCTCTCGAAATTCACCACGAGCTTGTGCAGGCCAGACAGCTGGGGGGTCAAGTCCACCCTGACCTTCGCCTCCTGCCCCGGCTCAACGGGGCTGGCACTGTGGGGGGCACAGGTAAAATCAGCAAACCCCAGCACCACCCGCCAGCGTCACTCGGTCACTAGCAAGTACCTTTGCCAGACCCATGCGTGGCCCTGTCGGGAGCCCATCTCCTTAGAGCCTTGGGGACACCGGACAGGCCTGTCCCTTCGGTCCTCAGAGGCAGCACCAGCCTGAGGGGAGATCCTTGGGGAGCAGCAAAACAAACTGTTTGGGGGTGGGGGGGAGTTTTCCCTTTAATATCGGAGATGACACTGAGCGTCCTCAGTGAACTGCAGCAAATCGATTCTCAGGATGCTTGCAGCCAAATGCCCCCGGACCGTTCCGTACGGCTATTTCTGCTGGGCCTGTATTCCTCCGCTATTCCCTGCTGGGGGCGGCTGGTCTGGGGATGCTCTGAGCTTCCCCCGCCAGCCCTCCTCCGCCAGTCCCTTCAGTGACTGTCACTAGGGCAGGAGCAGCTGCAATCTCTCACAGAGTTCACGTCCCCACGGCAGCCCCCTGGCTGAGGTGGGACTGGAGGAGGGGCAAGCGCCTTCCCTGTGCAAAGTTCTCACCGAGTCTCGAAAGTCAAACTTGGCCCCTGCCCCCCCACAGCAGCCCAACCCCGCAGTGGGAGTAGAAAACACCTACAGCTCCTGGGTCTTCAGTCCTTCAGTCAGACCAGCCCCCTCCAGGGTGAACACGCAGCCGCACAGAGGGGTCGAGAGGGGGTTAGGCAGGGTGAGCTCTGCCACCAGCTTCCGCTGCTGCATTGGCTCCCCTAAAACCTGTTTTGAAAAGAAACCAGTTGGATCCTCAGTGAAGTCCCTTTTGCCATGAGAGAGAGAGAGAGAGTGTACGTGTATGTGTGTGTACGTGTGTGCGTATGTGTGTGTGTACTGTGTGTGCGCGTGTGTGTACGTGTGCACGTGTGTGTGTGTGTGTGCAGATACGCTCCCTTCCAGTGCTCTAGTTAATGTTGACCAGTTGACTGAGTGTATAACGCTCCAGACACACACACGCCCCTCGCCCGGAGTGAAGCCGTGAAGCAGCACCACGCATGGCAGGCCGTGTCTGCATTAGTTGCTTCATTGATTCTAGTGAGACAAAGCCGGTTACTGCGGCTCCTGGCCCCATGGCTTGGCTTGGCTCTGCGCTTACTGGCTGTGTGTGTGTGTCATCAAGAGCTCTGGCAATGCACCCTGCCCGTCTGACAGCCGCAATAACCTCCCTGCTGCAAACGCCTCACAGCGCTGCCCATGCCAGCCTGCTCCCCTCAGCTCCGGTCTCTCCTCTCTGCCCTCACAGCTGGCACCTGACCTCCTCCCACACCACGGGGCTGTACCCCGAATTGCTCAGCAATGCTGCAGTGTCCCCTCGGCGGGCTCAAGCCCCCTTGCGTTGCATGGGAGCCGCTCAGCCAATAGCCCCTCAGAGGTCCTGGGGGAGAGCGGGAGGCTGCTGGGTCTCCCCCTCCTTTCCGGTGCTGCGTGAGGTGAAACGGGCCGCACTGGGTGTGGGGAGCCGTGGGAAGGGGCTGGCAGTTCGGTCTCAGGATTGGGGCCCAGGGAGGTGCTGATGCTTTTCAGTTCTGACTTGGCACTGCATCGAACTCCCGTGTGCACTGGGACGCAGGCGCAAGGGCAGGGCTGCCAGAGGCAGGCGCTCTCCCAGGGCAGCAGCAGAGCCAGGCTGGTTCCCGCGGCTGATTGCAGGGATGTCAGTTCAATACCAGGCACTGGGGAAGGGGGGGGGGGCGTATGCTGCAAGCTGCATCTCTTCCATTGTTGTGCCTGGCTAACACCAAGGATACTGGGCTGAGAATGTGTCCCAGTCCCCTCCACGTCTGCGGAGCTGGGCAGGGACTGGACACGTGCTCAGCAGTGCCAGGACGGGGACGTGCTGAAGCCCTTACCCTAATCTTAATGTCCGGGTTCTTTATGTAGATGTCTCGGACCCCAAGGACGATATCTCCCGTCTGGTATTCAAATAGGAGGGCCATCAGCTTGATCATGTTGTCTTGGGTCAGGCAGCTGCCGTACTTCTCATACAGAATACGCAGGGGCACCGTCTTTTCTGGAGAGAAAGGTGAAAAAGATCCAGATTAGTGTCCCCCTAAAGCCCAACTCCCTCTGGCTTCCTGGTGCCCACGGATCACTGAGCTGGGGGCTGGGCCATCGCCTAGTCTGGGGCCGGCTGTCTCCCTGCAGCTGTTGCAGTCAGGGATGGAAATGACAGAGAAAAGGGGGCGATTTCAGGTCTGGCACAAGCAGGTGCCACAGACACACGTCAGTGGGAGGAGCCGCCCCCCACCCTGGCTCTGAGCGTGGTGCAATGTCTGGTTTTCCAGGGTTGGGATTGTCCCCAGAGACAGTGGCAAAGTCTGATGGCAATACCTTGGCAGGAAGGCTGAGGAGAGGAACTGGAAATCCAAAGGGGTTGTGCCCAGGGCAGCTGGCCTTGGGAAGCCTGGAGCAGGCAGGAGTAGCACTGGTATAGCAAGGGATGATGCTGAGTGTCTTCTTCAAGAACCATGCAGTAGAGCAAGCTACAGCCAGCTACGCCAGCAGCCCGGGGCCCCCAGATCTTGGGTGTGGGGTGCTTTCAGTGTAGGGGCACCGTGGAAGTGATTGCAAACAGAGGAATGAGTCCTGTGTTATCTGATGAGATACAGGCCTGGTTTGTGACTCTAATCTTCATGCATAACTTCCACCACTAAACAGGGATTCACATTCAGCTGCTGTTAACCCCTACACTGCTGGCATTTTCCAGACAAATCCCTAGTCTCTGGAAGGCTATAGACAGAGGTGTGTAGGGCCTGTGAGCCCCGCTGGTTCTGTTGGTGCTGACCCAGTTCTGGGTCCGCGGGCTGCTTCTGGCCAGCCCGATAAAGCCGCAAGCAAATGCAACGGTTCCCTGCGGTGTTAGGGCAGGTTGAGGCCCCTCGGAGGGGGAGCTGATGGGGTTGCTCAGTGACCGCGCTGTGTGATAGCAGGGAGATGCTGAATGGTCTCTTAGTCCCATGACTGGAATTCGGGGCTCCCCCAGCGAGAGTGCTGGGCGTGAGTCGTCACTCGCCCCTTTGGGTTTCACTGACACCACATGGAGCTCTGCCGATGAATGCCACAGACAGGCAACGTCGGGGCAGGGGAGGGCGGCGTGACCGCAGCGACACAGCAGCGCTCAGGCCAACTGCTACCACAAGAACCAGCCCTGCGGAGCTGCCTCACTCACGGGGGCAGGCTTTGGGCACGCCGGGCTGCCAGTCCCCTTCGCTCAGCTCCAGCAGCAACACTGGGAGCTGGAGAGAAGTTGCAAAACCCTGACAGCCGGGGAACCCTGGTCCCCACAGGGCACTGGGTGGCAGGAGGCAGCATGGAGTATTGGCGAAAGCGGAGCACTGGTGCTCAGGAGAGCTGGATTCTGGGCATGATCCTCTAGGCCTGTCTACTCTGGCCAACACCGGCGACCTGTACGTCAGCTCAGGCCTCAGTGTCTGTTGTGAAATAGCAAATTTCTCATCTATGGAGTCTTTCGTCCAGAAGGATTCAAAAGCACTTTCCAGGTTAAAGACCTCTTTCTGATCTTTTTTACACTCAGGGAAGGAGAGCAGAGCAGCGCAAGAGAAAAAGGATAAGAGGTTTAGCAAACATGCCCTGTGAGGAAAGGGAAATCCAAATGCACGTTGATACGGCATGTTCTGTTCTCTATTGAGCTGTGTTAGTTTAGCATTTTAGATAGAGCAGAAACCTTTTAAAAGAGAAACCTTATGCTAACCTTCCTGCAATTAGTTTGTTTAATCTAAAAGGCATCTATCCTTTGATGGAATTTAGACCAGATGTAAAACTGAGGTCTTGACAAGCTGTCCCCTTTAAAGAACTTCTTGCATTTCTTGTCAGAGTCGAGGAGTGAGCACCACCTATCCTGGCTAAATGCCAGTTTGAATAAAGGCTCCCTGTTGGACTCACTGCACACGTTCAAATGGATGCTTCAGCTCTTCTTCACGTCCTGTCCTTTACCACTGGGTAGCATTGTTGTGCGTTGTTCAACAGCTGCTGCGTTCCACTCCAGAGGCAGCTACATCACCAAAGGGACTGATTCTGATCTCACCCTGCTGTAAAACTATCAGAGTAACTCTTTGACCTAGGTGCAGTTACTCCCAATTTACACCATAGAAATGGAGGCCTGGAAGGGACCTCAAGAAGTCATCTACTCCCGGCCCCACATGGAGGCAGGATTAAGTAAACCTAGACTATCCCTGACAGGTGTTTGTCCCACCAGTTCTTAAAAACCACCAGTGATGGGGATTCCACAGCCTCCCTTGGTAGACTATTCCAGAGCTTAACATTCCAGGAAAAACTTTCAAGCTATAAATCTATTCTGGTGTTTAGCCGTCCTATCTAGAAAGGTTGTGAAATCCCCGGCAATATAGATGATTTCACTTGAGGAAAGCTTGATTTCACTTGGCAAAATCACTTTTTTGCTGGTTTAAGCTGTGTCTGCACTAAGAGGGTTTCTAGCAGCTGAGCGTGGGTCCAGGGCTGTAAAACCCAGGTCCAGATGGGCCTGGGAGCCATAAAACCTGGCTTAACACTTCACGCATTTGTAAATGGGTTTGGGAACACCTGGTTATACCAATGAGTGGAGCAGCTTGAGTCAGAATTTTCAAAATAAAAATGTATTAATGAGAGAGAAAATAGAATGCAGAAATAGTGAGAGAGAAACTCCTCTGAGAGGGGACAGATGAGTGCGATATGAAGACCTAGAAAGAGAGATCAATGCGGATAAGCCCAACTCATTTGGAGAGAGTCAGACGCTGCTTTGGCCCATCTCCAAATCCATTTCCGGCCCTGCTACCTGAATAACGTTCTTTATCCTTTCATCAAAGATTACAACATCCACAACAATCAATAAATAGCAGAAAAGCACTGAAAGCTGCATTGGCCATAGAGCAGAAGCCCAGAGAGCCGGAGCCTATCAAATAACCCGCCTGCATGGGGGCTTGCACGTAGAGGCAGGCTGCCGCACCGCCATTTCAAAATCCTCTCCGGGCAATAGTGAAAGTCGCTAATGCAGCTTGGCGGCTGCCTACCAGGATAAACACCACCTACGTGTCTCAGCTGGGAGCCGGGCCAGAGGAAATAACAGCCTCAAGGTGCTATTATCTTGGTAGTTTGCCTCCAAGGTATGTTTGGCACCTTTATTATTTACGGGATTAAACACAAACACTGAATTCTTGCACTGCGCCAGCCCATAGTTTGTATGAACCGATGACCCAGGCGGCTTGCTATATAATTTAATTAAGTAAAATAACATCTGTAGACGCACACACGACTGTGGCACAAACTGAAAAAGCAGGAACCTGATGTTCAGAATGAAAATTGTCCTCAGCTCACAGCTCGTTTAGCAATTCAATGAAAAGTGCCAGTCTGGAATGAGGGTTGTGTTAATCGGAGTTGATTTGAGTCTCAGCAGTCAATAACCACAATATGTTGGGCCAAATTGTCAAAAACGGGCTCCAACTTTGAACAAGCTAAAACCAGAATTTGCATAAACAGATGGGATGAGTGGGTGCCATCTAGATTATTGGATTTTGTCCATGCAACGTGATGCCTGCTTGATTTGCACCCACAAATCCCATTTGTGGGTGCAAATTGTATGCAAAAGTTTGCATATAAACGTAGTGGTTGGGATGACAGCCAGGTTAGATCTGGCTGTGAGGTTCTTCTGGCCTATGATGTCCTAGAAAAGGGATGATACAGCTATCATGCTATTGGCAAGCTTCTTCCTGGCAGTGTATTCTTAGATAGCATTTCTGCCCTAGACTGCCCATCAGTGCTACGCTCTGCTGAGACAAAGGCACTGCCAGCCACAAGAAGGAGATGGGTGAGCATGAGGGCAAAGTTGCCTTGGCAGCTCGCCTGCCACCGGACAGTCCTGGCCTTCCCAGAGCACATGGGAATGACCACAGTCTCGTCGCCTTCAGGTCCAAGTACAAAACTCACTCATTTGACTCAGCTTTCCCAGAATACTGATCAATGGAAAACTCGAACAGCTGGGCAGGGGGAGGAACAAGGGTTTCAATAATTAGATCTTCATTGAAAACACAAACATTAAATCTTCCAAGGTTCTTAGATGCCCTGGTGCTGAGCAGCTAAACTCCTAGGTAGACATGCACCATTCTGTGCACTGATTTCAAAGTCAGTCCCTCTGTACCATACAGACACTGCCCTCTCCACAGTACCAAATACTGTTTGAGAATGAGCTCGGCAGAATGCCAGTTCTACCACAATGGAGAAAACACTCTACAACGTTTGTCTGCGATCTCCCCTATTGTCTCAGATCCGGCCGTAGGATACACACAGGATGCTGAGCTGTGCCGTGCTTTGCAATACATACAGCGAGGGATGGACAGCTACAGAGGGCCGCATATTCAGCTGGTATAAATCACTACGCTGCCACTGGGTTTAAAAGAGCTCGGCTGGTCCAGGAAGTAGAGTATTTTCTCCGCTCCGTTCTCCCTGCTTTATTTCCAGTATCATTCCCAGAGCCAGTCTCTTACCTGCATGGGGTAGGAGAATGACATTCAGAAGATCCTTCATCCCACACTCCGGGCCCATGACTCCACTGTAACTGGCAGTTCGGGCACAGAACATGAGCCTGCACAGCCGTTCGGTCTCGGTGTTGTTGCTGATGACCGCGAAGACGTCAAAATCACAGCCATTGTTCATGCCCTCGGACACCTTGATCTTGATGCTCACGCCCTTCTCCTCCTCAGTCAGGTGACTTTTCTGGAGTTCTGCTTTTGCAAACACTTCCCTTTCTTGGTCGGATCCTGCAGTGCGTGAAAAGATCATTGTTACCAGGTAGGTCAACACAGGAGCCCCAGCGGCCTTTGCCCTTCTCCCCACAACCGTCCTGAATGAGACCCCTGCAGCTCGACCAATCAGATGCTTTATTAATTAGATGATTCTTATCCAATCCTGAGTTCTCCCCATTTATCCCCCAGCACTTGGCTTTTCTCTCACTGGGCAGTGGCCAGACCTCCCCAAGCTGCATCTGCTTTGCCCTTCCTTTCTACCTCTATTTCATCAGGACCCGTTGAGGTCCCTTCCAGTCCCATATTTCTCTGATCCTATGAGCTCAGTGGGAACTGGCATGGTTCCTGCCCACAAATCGGCAGAAGAAATGATCACCAGCTGGCACCTGTCCGACAAGCAGCACATACCCTCGGGATACTTGTAGTTGTGGGTAATGTCTTCTCTGGCGTCTTTGCCCACGCTTTTTGTGCTCATGTTCTTTCCTACGATAGAAGAGTGGATGGTCTTCTTTCTGGAGCCATCCTTCTGCAGCACCCAATAAACCATGTCCGCGTTGACCTCCGCAAAGACAAACGGGATGTCGTATTTTTTCAGCCTCAGTTCACCTTCCTTGATGGCTTTGACTGGAGCTGGCCCGCAGCAGTATGCCCCTGAGGAGAAAGGACTCTGCATTAGTCTTCCGCGTTTAGCAAGCACGGTCCGTGCGCATGGGAATGCGGCCTGGGTGAGCCGCGCCAGTCAGGATCTTGGATGGTGGGCGCGTGCCATACGCCATCTGGACTGGACTGAAGTGAGCACTCAGGAATTGGCCTCTGTAACGGGGCAGCCTGCCCTTTAAAAGCCGGGAGGGCTGGGGAGCGGCCAGCTCTGTTCTGGAGACGATCCCGGCAGGCAAGTGCTGGGAATCATCCGACCCAGCTGCGCAGCATCAAGTGAGTGGCTCTGACGGTTCCCAGCTGGGGGAATATAAACAAGGACCCAGCTCCGCCAGGGGCTGAAGGGCCAGGAGAGGGCAGGGGGACGCTCTCCTAGGGCTGCAGCAGAAGACCGCGAGAGGGCAAGCAAGCCCCGTGAACCCCTGCCAAGGCTGGGGAAAGTCCTGAGCATTACGCTGCCTTCAGGGGCAACGAGGGGTGGGGGAAGCCGGTACAAATTACCGGGGCCTGGCGGTCCAGAAGGGGGCCCGGGGCCCGGCTTCCCCCTCCTCTCGTCGGCCCTGTTTAGCCGGTTCGCCCTTGCTGGGGGGCTCGAAAAAATTCTGGGCCTGCTTGGCCCCCCCCCCTCGTTGGCCCTGTTTAGCCAGTCCACCCTTGCTGGGGGGCCCGAAAAAATTCCAGGCCCGGCTTCCCCACCCCCTCGTCGGCCCTGTTTAGCCAGTCCACCCTTGCTGGGGGGCCCGAAAAAATTTCTCACCTGGGCCTGAACCCGCTCTCGGTGGCCCTGGCTGCTGGAGACCAGGGGGCCCCACAACCTAGGTTGGGAGCAGGGCTAGTGCGCTATTTTTCTGTCTTAGAGAATAAAACGGGTCCTGCGGTGAGGGCTACGGGCCGAACCAGGTGGGGCTGATGGCTTTTGCAGGCAGGCATCAGGCCCCCGGCCTCTAGCGTCTCCTTACCTTCGCTCTTCTCCTGAGGAGTTGGATCCAAAGCCTGCCATCCATCATAGCCGGGGGGCAGGTCGGGCCGGGTCATCCAGGACTCCACCCAGCAATGGTAATTCCTGTAAGGAAAGCAAACAGAGGGGAGAGAGAGTTGAAAGCTCATGTCGTCTGCATCCCTGACGCAGGAGGTGTCCAGGGGCCTGTCCTGGAGCGTCACAGCTTTCAGCATTGTCTGCGAGGGACACTCAGAAACTGTCCTCTGCCCCTTGCTCAATGCTTGCTGAGGGGGGCATTGCCAAGTGCCATTACTGATCTTACGGGGGCCTCAACCCTGCATGAGATCTGCCTGTAACTGAGGGGAGAACGTGGCCGGCGTTCCTGCATAGCCCCGCTCCTGGCAGGCCGTACTGAGCAGTATTCATGTAGCCCGGGATATTATGATGAGCATTTCACCCTGAAGCACAGCGTCCCTTGCCGTGAATGCTACTCACCATATCATGTCTTTGGATGTCTTCTGCAGGTTTCCCATTTCGTCTAGGTAATGGTCAATGACCAAGTTGCTGTTGGTATCGTGGGCGGAGTTATAATTGGTCACCACGCGGGTGGGTATTCCCAAACATCTCAGGACTGGGGAGGAAGTGAGAAGGGGAGAGGTGAAGCCCGGTGCATTTGGTGACTGGTTATTGGAATCCCTTTCCATCCCAGGCTCTCCAAGTGCTGTCCACTCCCTGAGCCTCACAACCTCTCTGCAATGCAGGGAAGCATTGTCCTACCATGTGCCCAGCCTGCTGTGTGGAAGCCCAGAGAGACCATGTCACAGACAGGCGTGGCCACAGCAACCCAATTTTTTTTTTTTTTTTGGCCAAAATTTCATACATGCTCTAGGGGAGGCAACAATGATGGTGCCAGGTGGCCAACAGCTTCTTAAGCACCATGTTGTCTAGCCATGCACAGAGCAGGTCTTGCCCGACATGACACTCAGAACACAAGTGCTCCCAGCAGTGCGCTGGCGCCTGGCAGGGCTGGACTGGGGAGCAATCGTCACATTCTCTATCATACCCATTCCAGCAAGTCAGTGACAGAGCCAAGGATAGAAAACGTGGGTCTCCTGATTTCCAGGAGCCTAAACACCAGGGAAGAGATTTTCCTTTAGATCAACAACATCATCTCTGCCTTCAGCTTTGACTGAGAATCGCCCTCTTTGCCTGCATGAAGAGGATTTGGGGCTTTGTGCTTGAAAGCGGCGTCTGTTCCCCTCTCTGAGCTGGCGCCAGAGCTCCAGCCGGTGGAAGGGATGTTCAGTGACATTGACAGTCTGTCAAGCTCTGATACTTCACTAGAAACAGGGCACAAAAGAGACTGGGGAAATGCTTTCAAGGGATTCCAGGAACAGGTAGAATTTAACATCCAACCAGTTTATTTCATCTCCTAGCTGCTGCTTACCATAAACGGGGCACCCTTCGAATATATCGGTAGTTCTAAAGTTTTGAAGGCCACCAGTAGGGGTGGGCCAGCCTGAGAAGTCCACGTATGTTTTAGCTATTTTCTTCCTCCTGTTTATGTACCCAGGAGAACAAGGCCAAACCCTCAGGCACTTTGTCCCCAAGAAAAATAAGTGCGTGCATGTATCTGTGTCTTGAAAAATGTAAGGCCGGATTCTGTTCTGATTTGCACCAGTTTGACTCCCCTCACATTGGTAAAGTTACCTTTGATCTAGACTGCTGTGACATGAGACTTTGTCCCTGGGTGCACATGGGGGAAGGCCAATGAATTTTCTGTCAATCATTCACATTCTCAACAGTCTCTGTGGATTAATTACATTATTTTAAACTATTCTTTGTCATTCATGTAGTACAGTGGTTCTCAAACTTTTGTACTGGTGACCCCTTTCACATAGCAAGCATCTGAGTGTGACCCCCTTATAAAGTAAAAACACTTTTTATATATTTAATACCATTATAAATGCTGGAGGCAAAGCGGGGTCTGGGGTGGAGGCTGACAGCTCGTGACCCCCCCTGTAATAACCTCGCGACCCCCTAAGCATCCCAACCTCCAGTTTGAGAACCCCTGATGTAGTACATGACGCTGCGCCCTGTTGGGGGGGTGACTGCGTGCTGGGGGGACAAGAGAGAGAAGTAACTGAGAAACCAAGGTGTT
This sequence comes from Malaclemys terrapin pileata, assembly GCF_027887155.1. Taxonomy (NCBI): domain Eukaryota; kingdom Metazoa; phylum Chordata; order Testudines; family Emydidae; genus Malaclemys; species Malaclemys terrapin. The sequence goes on from NC_071516.1 coordinate 1,559,221, forward strand.
TTTATCATGTTTGCAGTTTCCTGACTAATTCGACTAACACAGAGAGTAACTGGTAGGAAATCAGCCCGGCGCCGACTCTCCCCTGCTGACCTGTGCTGAACAAGTCTGGTTTCCCTTGTCTAACGCCATGGACCTCAGCGGAGCTACTCCTGTCTCACCCCAGTGTCAGCTGGGTCACTGTGAGCCCTGCAATGTGAGGAGCGGGTGGGAATCTGAATGATCCAGTCCTGTGAGGAAGGGGGAAATGTCAGCTGGTCTCCTCACCTGTACATGCCACTGCCGCAAAGACCCAGCACTGGCCATATCGGACTGGCTGGCATCCGTACGTCCTCCACCTTCTGAGAATGTCCACGCTCCCTATCCAGGACATGGGGCTCACCCCGTCCTCGTACTTATTGTCCCAGCGCCCTGCAAGCACCCCCTGATCATCATTGCAATTCACCTGCAACACAACCGATGAGATTCCTGGTGAGCACAGGGCATGAAAAGACCAGTCAGAAGGGAAGCTGTGGGTGTGAGTTTGGACCGGATGCAGAGATCAGTGGAGAAACGGATTCATAACTGGAGGAGTGGTGGATAGATGCGTGCACTGGTAGATGAACAGAACAGGCCAATGAAGGGCGGATGGATGGGTTTAGGGATAGATAGAGGTAGAAGAATGAGTGGATGGATTGACAGATGGGTGGAGATTTTATACATGAGAGGAAGAGAGAGCCACGTGGTCACTCACCTTTATTCCCCTTGCCTGCTCTCTGCCTCCTAACCCATCCCCCAGGGACCTCTCCCAACACCCAGGCAGCTGCAGACAATCACCCTCTTAAAAGGAAAATCAACCTGCCTCTAACACTGGCTGTTTGCAGCCCTTGACATTCACCGTTACCACTGCAATGGTGGTCGCCCCCAGCCGTATTCACATTATGCAATTGCACGGTGTGTACCATTGGCAGTAACGCCAGTTGGGGGCAGGGCCACTAGGAGGGAGCAAAAGGGGTAGTCTGCCCCAGGCCCATGTTTGACAGGGCCCCCAAACCTGAGTGGCTCTGTGACCCCCACAACTCCCTGCTGTGGGGTGAGTGTGGTTCAATTGTGCGGACCATGTGAAAAATTGCTGGGGTGCCTAGGTAGCCCCTACATACAGAATGAGACAGACCACAGCCCGTCAGCTGGGCTGAGCGGTCAATGTCACCACTGTCTAATGGTGCCCATAATACCCAGGGGTGTAGCTGGCTGGCTAACCAGGGGCAGCTCAGGGAATACATGGGCTCTGGGGATGAGTGAGAGGAATGGCCACTGGATGGGCGGAGCAGCCAGCCGATAAAAAGCTGCCTGTTGGCCTACTCCGAAAGTTTCCTGGACTCACCATGGCGCTCACGACCCGGCCAATGTAAACGGGGTTATTGCGGCGGGAGCAGTCTCGGTTTTGGTCTCGAAGGAATTTGGGGTTTGTATCCAGCAGCTGAAGGCAGATGTCCACAATTTCATCTTCGAACTGGTGTGGTGGAGAGAGAGACAGGAGCGCAGTGAAGCCCGGGAGTTACTTGTCCTCCCTGGGCGGGCGGGCGAGTAGCCCAGCACTGGGACTAGGTTTGGGAGGGATAAAAAGTCTGCACCCCAGGGCATGAGACGTGTCGGGGGCCCAGCCCCTCCCTCGCCTTAGGTCTGTCTCCCCGTTCCATTGTAACAAGGAGGAAACGTGGCGAGGGTGTGGGAGAGCCCGGGGCAGCATCGTCTATAGCGGGCTGCCCCCATGCCCCACCCTTCCGGCGGCAGAGCTCTGCAGCTGTCTTGGTAGCTGGGGGCCCCCCAGGAGTTTGCCCCTTAGTGTGCGGGCCATGGCCAGGACCAGCACAGGGGGGTCAGGCGCTGATTGTCTCCCTGGTTCAAACATCAGGGAGAATGCGCATTCCTGGCCGTTGCTCTGCTGTGTGCGCACCCGGCTCCCTGCCAAGGCTCCTGAGAAACGCTCGGCAGGTTTACTTAGGGAGGCAGCTCGGGGCACTTGGAAGGAGAAAGAGAGAGCCCGACAGGCTGACTGGGACTGGTGCCCTGTCCTCAAGGCACCTGTGAGAGCAGTTCTGCAATGGGGAGGCCTTGACATTTCAGAGCAATGTTATCCGACAGCCTGGGGCTTGTGCAAAGGGGGGAGGGGGACAGGGCGTCTGGCTGCTTTTGTCCATTTGTGCAGATAAGGAGCTGGTGTGTGCAAAGTTCAAGGCTAAGCATGGAAAATGAACGCGTTGAGCCTGCCCCCCTCGGCACTGAGCAGACTGCTGGCGTGCAGCTGGGATGCCTCTTGGAAAGCCGGGTCATGGCCGGGCCCCACACATCCGTGGGAACCCAGCTGCTTAGCCCATCATCCTCACAGGAGTCACAAGACTTCCCTGAAAAGGCTCGGATCCTCCAAGGGATCTGGGTGCCTCTTGCTACTTTAGGAGCCTGAATCCACCATTTGGGCCCTACTGACATCCTCAGCAGCTGCCCAAATTCCCTCGGCGCCCACTGTTCTGCTCTCGGCACTGACTGTACCATTGGGTGTGCACACAGCACCCTCGGTGCCGCCCCACCCCTAGCTCTGGAGGTCCCCGCCCATCTCGCCAACGGGGCCCCGTGCTTAGGCATGCCCGGAGCACGCCTGAGCCCTCCAGATGAGTGTGTCCCCCCCACCCCAGCGCAGCCGAGTGCGACAGCACATGTGCAAGTCCCTGGTCTGCAGCGGGAAGTTGAATGTCAGTGTCCCGCTTCCAGGGCTGGCTCCAGGGTTTTGGCCGCCCCAAGCAGCCAAAAAAGAAAAGCCGTGATCGGGATCTGCGGCAGCCATTTGGCGGGAGGTCCTTCGCTCCGAGCGGGAGTGAGGGACCATCCGCCGTTGCCGCCAAATAGCTGGACCTGCCGCCCCTCTCTGGAGTGGCCGCCCCAAGCACCTGCTTGCCAAGCTGGTGCCTGGAGCCGGCCCTGCCCGCTTCCCAGGGGAACCTCCTACCCGCTAAAACACAGGCTATGCGGTGGGTTCTCTGTCTGACTGTCTGCAGATGGGCTGAGGCCTCTCAGCTCAGGATCCCCGGTGGAGGGAGGTGTCTGTCTCTGGTGCCTAATCCCACCACGTTCCCTGCCTGTCACTCCTGGCTAGCTTAGGCAGCTCCCCACCTTGCTGGTTTCTGAAGAGTCCTTACTTAGGGTTTGTCTGCATGGCAAGGCGATGCCTGGCAAGGCCGGCTGTGAATGTCTCCCGCTCCCGCTTGCTGCGCAGTGACACGCTGTGTGGACAAACCCTTCAGCCAGCGTCGAACTCTCCCCCTGCATTGTGCAGGGAGCCGGGGGCTGAGGATTGCACTGGGCAGCCGGTGCTCAGAAGTGCCTTTGAGGAGCTGGGCTTGAGTGACAGCTGCTGTTCTGCACAACCGACCAGGAGCCAGGGAACTTTGGGGACCCAGGGTGATTTTTGTAACGGTGGAGGAGGAATTTGCTGCAGTCAGGGGTGCAGTGGCGGTGAATGCTAAGAGGCTGGAAAGCCCCTGATTCAGCTCCACCCCAGACAGGACCCCCAGCGCTTAGAAGGAGGGATAGCTCAGTGGTTTGAGGCATTGGCCTGCTAAATCCAGGGTTGTGAGTTCAATCATCAAGGGGGCCAGGTGGGGATCTGGGGCAAAATCAGTACTTGGTCCTGCTAGTGAAGGCAGGGGGCTGGACTTGATGACCTTTTGGGGTCCCTTCTAGTTCTATGAGATAGGTGTAGCTGCAGCTGTGTTGTCTGCCTTGGGAACTGCAGGTCACTCACCCCACTCAGAATCAGCCCCAAAGAGAGAGGAGCCCTCTGGAGCTCATGGGTGGGGGGACGTGGCTGGGAGCCAGTTGCAGCCCCCCAGCCCCAATATGGCCAAAGGCATTTGAAATGCAGACGTGACATGCTCCTGACCAGGCAGGGCTTATGGTGCTGGCAGTCCCTTTATCAGCACTGTAACTCGGGAGGGGAGCTGTTTATCTTACAAAGGCCCCTCCATATGTTTCCCAGACAGAGGGTGTTTTTGCCATTATTATGGAGTGTTCTGTCCTGGCCTCTCTCCCAGGCCTCGTTGGCTAAGGATTTATGGGCTGCTCCGGGGATCTGAACTCAGCATTTTCCCCTCCGGAAATGAGATTTTAATTTGCCTCTAGAGGCAGGTGGTGTGAGATTTCCATGAGATTTCCACTGAGGTGTTATCAGAGGACACAGAAATTGACACCTGCTGCCAGGCGCATGGGATGGGACACATTGGGGGAGCAGCGAACCCTGATCTGTGTGTTGGGGCTGGAGCTTTGAACCGCCAGGTTCACCTGCTGCTGCACACATGAGATAGAGGGACGTTAGACAGGCCATTCGTGATGCTATCTGCCAGCAGTGGGTGGGTTCTGCTGTTATTTCCAGAGGGATCCTGCAGGCCCCTTAGAGGTGATATCGGGCAGAACAGACTCTGACTAGCTGCACTGTGATGCTCCACCTGGAGGAACTCCATGTGTGTGTTCCTGGGCAGAGATTACAGCCTGGGCCCCAAGTACCTGTAACTGGGCAGGGGAGTCAGGGCTGGAGACTTACCTGTCCGAAATTCCAGGCAATAGGGACGATGAACTTCAGAGATCCCTGGTAGATGAGGCCCTGCTGCGTCAGCACGTACTCACACCGCTGGTCTTCATACTCGAGAAAGACAGAGTCATCTGTGGGGAGAAGGGAGCGAGAGAACAGTGTGAGACGCTCTCCCCCCTCGATCCTCTCATTCCCGCACCCACGAACTAGCAAAGCCTGGACAGCAAAGGGGCAGCCCCCATCCCTTCTGGGAAAAGTACTGCAGTGACACTAGCAATACCTCTGCTGCAGGCTGCAGAGTTTGGACCATTGCTGGAGCAGATCAGAGCCTAGGACTCATGACCCAAGGATGCAGGAGAAAATCCTTCTCTGGGCTTGTGTGGTGGTGCTTTGTCCCACAGCTCTGACCCCACTGGGCCAGATCCTCAGCTGGCATGAACTGGCGTCGCCCCACAGCTGCCCATCGAGCTACGGTTCTTACAGCTGCTGAGTATCTGGGCCACTGTGCAGAGTGGCCGCGATTTCCCATGAGCAATGCTGAAGGAAATGAAACCGTGCATGTCGCAGGTAACCCTTTTCATGGAATTTGCTGAAAAATTTCAATGCGATTAGATTTGAATTAAAATGTAATATGCGGGGGGGGGGGATTTGCTTGTGTACCCGTCTCCTCCCCGTCCCCATCTTTTTTCCCACTGGAAAGGGGAGAGGAAGAAAAAAGAAGAGAGAAAGAGGGAGGGAAATGCAAGAAAATGAAAAATATTCCTGTGGATGAGATTTTTGGTTTTTCTTGTTTCAGTGAAATCATTGAACAATGTGGCCAAATGTTCTGTGTCATCTGTTCATTGCAAAAACTTCCTGCCAGCCCTGGCGTTCCGTGCAGCGGTGGCCAAGTGAAACTTTCTAAACTCCTTATCTCTGACGAGTCAGCACAGAACGCTTTGGAATTCAGGAAGTTTGTCATTTTAGGCCTGGTATTTCATTTGGGTGCACTTGGGCGGGGGAGTTGGTGGGGGCAGATTCCTCGCACTGATGGGGAGAGCAGTGGGGGACAAGAACAAGGTGCAGGCAAGCAAACCTGGCTGGTCACTTGCCCAACCATGGCCAGACATTGGTCCCTCCCTCCACATGCTGCTGTCTGATCTCAGCAGGGCTAGTGGTGGCTTTATTTGTGCCCTGGCTGGCTCGTTAACATGGTGGCGTTCAGAGCTGCGTGTTCTGCCCCATAACCTGTGTCCCGATGGCCAGGGCAGCGTTGGAGCAGGGCAGCGAGTGGGCGAGGGGTGGGAATGGAGATGTCCCCTTGCAACTGGCAGAGTTCATCCCACCTCTGGATTGAGTGGCAAGGCTGGCTCCTACCCCCAGTCCGCGCTCTTCCCACGCACCAGACTACACCCACTGTCAGGGATTTTCCAGGGAAGGAGCAGGTCTGCTCAGCCTTTGGAGCGGGACGCAGGCGTCCGACAGAACGTGCGTTCCTATGGCGTGGGAAGGGGAACCAAGAGTCTCTAGGGCTGCTGGCTCTAGGGTGCAGCTAGAGGGTTCCTGGCTTGGAGCACAGATTCAAACCTCCCCAGAGTTGTGGGTGTTTGGCGCTGGTGTCGGTTCGGCCCATCCAAGAGAGGCCAGCGTGGGCCGTTCAGCTCCGGGCTTGTGCAGTCCCAGCCAGAGGCTGTTGTTCCGAGTCTGGCCCATCTCCATTTTGGAGAGACCCCTGCAACTTAAATGGATGAATGACAATCTCACCTGGACACCAAGGGTTAAAGAGCAAGATGAACTCTCCGAGCCTGAAGCTAGTGCCTTGGTACCCCGTAGAGGCCTCCAGGGTCAGGGTATAGCGGCCGATCCGGGCATCGGGAGGGGCGTAAATCAACAAGGAGAGAGAGGTTCCATCCTGATGGTCCACGACCGCGCTCCATGCTGACTCCTGGAGGGCATCGGAGACGGGGAAATGGGACTTGGTTCCCGACGATTCGATGGGGCATGGCCCTGCCAGAGCAAACGGCCTCATTAGCACACCCTGCCTCTGGCCTCTCGCTCTGATAGTTCTGGGGACAATGCCTCTGGGGCCAGGGGAAGGACAATTCACCCTGCGTGAGCGCTATTCCAGCCTCCCATGGCACAGCACCCCTCACCCTTTACAGACGTGACTGCTGGCCCCCGTTCTCCCTGCATTGGCTGTAGGTAGCTCCCCTTACTGAACCAGCCGAGTCTCAGACCCAGTGTTGGCACCACATCTGCCTTCACTGGCCCCACAGCAGGGCAGAGGCTGGGGGCTGTGGTGTCCTGAGCAGACCAGCATGCAGAGGGCAGGAGTGGCTGGCGTGTACGAGAGACTGCACCTCCTGCCGATGATTCCCTGCTCCCAGTACGGAGGGGCCACTCGATGGGTGATTCACTGGGGGACAGAATTCTCCTGATTCTTTCATATGCAGCTGATGCACGTGAGGGACTTGTCAGTGTGGCAAGCAGACAACGGGGATTGCATTGCTCTGCTGGCTGGTCCCCTACCTGCTATAACGGGATTTTGTCTCATGATATCCTGGCGGGCAGGGGCCTGTAGCCATGGGTAACGTTCAGGCCCAAGGAGATGCACGGGACTGGAATTTCAAAGCTATTCGGTACACTGTGTGCTTTGCATTGGCTGCATGTGCAGTAGAAACTGCACGCACATGGTGCCTGCAGCTGGGGACCTGGGGTCCTTTCCAATCGCTCCCCGTCAGCCTTTCCCGGGCCTTTCCCCTTCGCTGTGATTGTGTCTGAGAGTCAGTCTGCTTCTGCTGCTGAGTGATAGCTGGGGGCAACGGTAGGTTCGTGCCCTCCCCCCACCCTTCTGAGGACACACCAATGGAGACCCTAAGGGGAGCCCAGCGTTCAGACTGGGGCACCCCAGTCTGTCTATGTAGTTGGGGGCCCAAGTCTTGCACTTGTAAGCTCAAACTAACAGCTCCCCAAATAACCATTTCTGGGTCTGCAGTAAGTGCCAGGTAACGCACCCAGATCCAGGACTGTGTGAAAGCATCTCTGCCGGCTACATCCAAACATCCCATAACAACACACCACAGCTGAGCGTCCCTAAGCCCCTTTTACACTGCGTTTCCGCTCGCGGCCTAGACCATCCAAGCTCCAATTCCAAAGCCAGCTGCTCTGGAACCGCAGATGGGTCCCTTGGCAGGACAATAACATCCCCCCCGCCCCCCGCGAGACGAGAGCCCCAGCTAGCACTCTGCACTTCCAGCGTCTAGCAGTGACATCAGTGCTCCCTTGCGCACAGAGCTGTCCTTTCACTCTGCTGGGAGTGTTACTCCAAGTGCAAGGAGCCGTCCTGGATCCAAACACAGCTCCTCCCAGAAACGGAGAGGAACACACAGAACAGCTCAGACCTGGCCCTCTGCGCCCTGTGTCCAGGCAGCTGCAGTGACCGGCAGATTTCATTTCAAGGGATGTTCTGTGTGCAGGCTTCCCTCCCACACTGGGAACTCTGTGTTATGCTGGTCCTGGGCCCACACTCCACCGCTCCAGCGCCCCGCCCTTGTTGGGGAGTAGAACTTCATGACCAGAAATACACATGAACTAATGAGAGTGACACACTTTCTCCTCCTCGCTCCCTCTGCGAGGCCGGGGAGAGCTGACCTGGCCAGTTCAGATGCAGCTGGCTGTGCTCTGCACAGGCAGAGCGTTTCCCTTTTCAACCCTGCTCCTTACTCATGTCCCCAAGGAATCCCCCTCCCCAGACCGGCAAAGGGAAACTGCTTCCTTGCCTTGCTTCTCTCCTGCCCCCGCCCCACAACCCATTCCCGAAAAGAGCCAGGGGAAAGTTCTGCTCCTCTGCACATAGATACTAATTGAGCGTTGCGAAGAGCAGTGGGGTGGGGACGTAGGGCTGTATTTGGATCTGTCCACACAAGGTACCCGACTGGAACTGTCCAAACAACTCTGCTTTAAAAACAGACCCTGTCTGTCTGCACTGAAATAACCCCCCTTCTTTGCAGGACAGGGCTATTAGCAATCACTCAGGGTGGGGACGACTTGGTAGCAAAGGCTCAGGTTTGAGGGGGAGGGATAGCTCAGTGGTTTGAGCACTGACTACATGGACTCCCTGGGGTTGAAGCTGGCAAGCTAGAGACAGCCCTGTCCTGCTAGCCAGGCAGGTCAATTGAAGTCCGTGCAGTTTAGGCCCCCAAACGCTGAGCCCTCCGTGCAGATGTTAAAGAACCCCTAGCACTTTTCTGCAAGAGTAGACATGTTCGTCCCTGTGCCCTTGGCCAAAATGTCAGCTGCCTGCCACCCTCCACCCCAGAGGTAACTGCATTCAATTGTGCTGTATGGACACACTGGCGTTTGGAACCCCCTTTGGGATCACTTGGGATGAAAGACACTAGGTAAAAGTCATACTGATAGCCAAAGGAAATGGAGGCAGCGAGCAGCAGGTCAGTGGCTGCTGCGTCTGTGTCCAGAATGGCCGGGGTCACTCTGACAGGGAACGTGTCTTTCCGCATACATTTACTGACGGCACTCGGCAGGTGTGTATCACCCGTGTGGCTGCAGGGAGTGCGGCGGAGACCTGAGAGCCCCAGGAGGTGAGTGCTGGTCTTGGGAATGAGTGTGCCTAGCATGAAGCTAGGGTCACTGATTCTGGGCTTTCAGCCTCTTATGTCAGTTTGTAGAATTTGAAGCTTATACAAAACAGAAATGTTATAACAGGCAAGAAACACCAGGGCAAAAAACTGTTTCTAGGGAAGGGCACGTTTCCAAGGGCAGGCTTCAGTAAATCCCCGGAGCTTCAGAGAAAGGCGAGAACGCCTAAACGGCATCGACCCAGATGGGCAATTCAGGGGCAGGGGGGAATTCCCTCCTGGCCCCTGCAGGATGTCAATTTATGCCCTGAAGCCTGATGGTTGATTAACTGGATCTTTGATACAGGCCTGCACCAAAGCCCCAGCTCCAAACACCCCGGAACTGTACATCAGGTTCAGACTTTGCCTTTCTCTAGACGGGGCTGTGACAAACCTGCACTCTTTCCCTTGCCCCATGGGTGCCCCCTTAAAGCTACAATGTCAGTCATAGCCCTGGCTCGATGGGACACAGAGGTGCGGCCCACCCACTCATAACCCAGAATCACCATCACAATTGCTTCTTTTGAATATCTGGCCCAGGGATCGGCAACCTTTGGCTGGTTTGTTTACCTGCCGCGTCTGCAGGTTTGGCCGATCGTGGCTCCCACTGGCCGCGGTTCGCTGCTCCAGGCCAATGGAGGCTGCGGGAAGTGGTGCGGGCCGAGGGTTTGTTATTTGTTCTACACTGATTGGCTGTTTGATTTTGATGAGGCGCAGTGGGTGTAGCTAGGGCACTGCTCTGAAAGTCACAGACCACAAACTCCCCTCCTCCAGCGCTGCTCCGAAACGTTCTATCCAGAGCTGTTCTCAGCTAAATGAAACCCAGGAACACTAACCTTCCTCCCCCGGAGTTACAGGATGTGTCTCACAAAACAAAAACCCTCCCACAAGGATCTGTTCCCAAACGCAGCAGGAAGACAAACTCCCTGGGGAGTTCTTCGTCCTGTCACAGCAAAGAGCAAAACTCCCAATGACCTCAGTGGAGCCAGGATTCCACCATCTGTGCCTAACTCCAGGGCTAATACTGGTTTTCTAGTAGCCTTGTGGAGGCTCTAGATTCAATGACTTCTCTGGAGAATTTAGGGTTTCCCCCCTAGGGAGATGCCATTACTTACCGGGGTGGATCTTGCCCTAGTTTTGCATCTCAGCTCTGGGATCTAACTCCTCAGACACCTAAAATGAGTCATGTGCCTCTAGGCGTCCGCCCATGGGGATGCCTTGTTCTTGAATTCCAAGATGGGGTAACAAAAAAAGCCTGGTCGGTTTTATTCATTACATTTTTTGTTGAAATTTTTTTTTCTGACCAAAAGGTTTTTTCTTTTTTTGACAGAATGGAAATGTTCATGAAAAGATTTCCATTTTCACTGAAAACATTCTCACTTCTCCCCTCTCCCCCCCCCCCGTCTCTAGTTTTAGGTTTTTTGATGAAAATCAGAAAAATTTCTATGAGAATTTTTAACAAAACCGAGTTTTAATGTTTTTGTTGCAACTTCTCATTGGGAAAAATAAATTCTCGGCCAACTCTATGGTTCATGATTTTGAATGTCATTCATGAGCCCTCCTGTCCTCGGCCCTGGCACAGGACATCCTGTTTAGGGCCCTCCACCATGGAGGAGGACCTGCAGGAGGCTAGTAAAACTGCTTGAGACAAGACCGGGCTGGAGCAAAGGCATTATTTATCCCCAGAAGTGTCACACTTTAGCCAGTTGCAGGGCAGATTTTCCCCATTCCTCCAACCAAAGTCCCTCTGCTAATGCTGCCTGGAGAGTTCAGCCTCTCTTTGGAAGCTGCCGACAAGTCAAATCTCGTATGCTAGACAGCACAACGGCTTTGTGACATGGACACAAGTGACTGGATGGAGTCTCACCGAAGCGGCCAGGCCCGCACGTGGTAATGCCTCCTCCTCTGGGGCAGGGATGAAACTGGAGCAAAAGGCCCCAGAGCTCATTGCCAATCCCCTGGGCCAACTGGTGTCCCTCCGGGTAAAAGTCTGTCAGTACAAGGGATTGGAAAGACAAAAAGTGGCTGACACTATTAATAGAATCTGTGCTGCATTGCAGGGAGCCGTCTCATCCCCCTGCCCTTGGCAGCGCTTCTGGGCAGCCTGAGGATGGCTCTCTGCGTGGAGGTGGGAGGGGCTGGGAGTCAGGGAAGGCACGCAGGTTGCGTCCCCACTTCAGAAATACCCTGTGGCAGTGAGTCGAGGGCCCAGGTCACCTGACTTGGGCTCATGCTGCCGGGCTAAAAATGGCAGCGTAGCCCTTCGGGCACAGGCAGGAGCCTGGGCTCTGAAACTCGGCGCGGGGGGTGGGGGTTGTGTGTCTCAGAGCCTGGGATCCAGTCCGAGTCTGAACTTCTACACGGCTATGTACAGCCCTGCAGCGCGAGCCTTGCGAGTCCAAGTCATTTGACTCGGGCTCCGAGACTTTTTGTGCTGTGTAGACGTGCCCATTGGGACTAACTCCCGGAGAAATTCCATGCAGAGACTTGGGGAAGCTAGGCCCTTTTCTTCCTTGGTACGGTATTGCTGAGGAAGATGGGTGTTGGCCAGCCTGCAAGCTTCCTTGTTTTGTTCCCCTCCCCAGCCCTCTTTGGTTGTCCTTGGCGGAAAACAGCTGCCTGATGTTCAGAGATAACACATGAGCCAAGATCTAAGTATCTTTCTCCCCCACACCCACCCAGGCCTGGAACAGCCCAGCTCTTGAATAAATAACCCTAGAGCAGGGGTTCTCCAACTGGGGGTCGTGCCTCCTCCCCAAACCCCGCTTTGCCTCCAGCGTTTATAATGGTGTTAAATATATTAAAAAGTGTTTTTACTTTATAGGGGGGGGGTGTCACACTCATAGGCTTGCTGTGTGAAAGCGGTCACCAGTACAAAAGTTTGAGAACCACTGCCCTAGTGTGACACTGAAGGTGGGGCAGTGTTTGAGAGAAACCTAGGAACAGGGCCAGCTCCAGGCACCAGTGAAAGAAGCAGGTGCTTGGGGCGGCCAATACAAAGGGGCGGCACTCCGTCCAGTATCGGGGTGGCACCTCTGGATCTTCGGCGGGAATTCGGTGGCGAGTCCCTCAGTCCCTCTCTTCCTCTTTGAGCTGCCGCTGAATTGCTGCTGAAGAGGAAGAGAGGGAGTGAAGGACCCACCGCCGAATTGCCGCCGAAGAGGAAGAGAGGGAGTGAAGGACCCACCGCTGAATTGCCGCTGAAGAGGAAGAGAGGGAGTGAAGGACCCACCGCCGAATTGCCGCCGAAGAGGAAGAGAGGGAGTGAAGGACCCACCGCCGAATTGCCGCCGAAGAGGAAGAGAGGGAGTGAAGGACCCACCGCCGAATTGCCGCTGAAGAGGAAGAGAGGGAGTGAAGGACCCACTGCCGAATTGCCGCCGAAGAGGAAGAGAGGGAGTGAAGGACCCACCGCCGAATTGCCGCCGAAGAGGAAGAGAGGGAGTGAAGGACCCACTGCCGAATTGCTGCCGAAGAGGAAGAGAGGGAGTGAAGGACCCACTGCCGAATTGCCGCCGAAGAGGAAGAGAGGGAGTGAAGGACCCACCGCCGAATTGCCGCCGAAGAGGAAGAGAGGGAGTGAAGGACCCACTGCCGAATTGCTGCCGAAGAGGAAGAGAGGGAGTGAAGGACCCACTGCCGAATTGCCGCCGAAGAGGAAGAGAGGGAGTGAAGGACCCACCGCCGAATTGCCGCCGAAGAGGAAGAGAGGGAGTGAAGGACCCACTGCCGAATTGCTGCCGAAGAGGAAGAGAGGGAGTGAAGGACCCACCGCCGAATTGCCGCCGAAGAGGAAGAGAGGGAGTGAAGGACCCACCGCCGAATTGCTGCCGAAGAGGAAGAGAGGGAGTGAAGGACCCACCGCCGAATTGCTGCCGAAGAGGAAGAGAGGGAGTGAAGGACCCACTGCCGAATTGCTGCCGAAGAGGAAGAGAGGGAGTGAAGGACCCACTGCCGAATTGCTGCCGAAGAGGAAGAGAGGGAGTGAAGGACCCACCGCCGAATTGCCGCCGAAGAGGAAGAGAGGGAGTGAAGGACCCACTGCCGAATTGCTGCCGAAGAGGAAGAGAGGGAGTGAAGGACCCACCGCCGAATTGCCGCCGAAGAGGAAGAGAGGGAGTGAAGGACCCACCGCCGAATTGCTGCCGAAGAGGAAGAGAGGGAGTGAAGGACCCACCGCCGAATTGCTGCCGAAGAGGAAGAGAGGGAGTGAAGGACCCACTGCCGAATTGCTGCCGAAGAGGAAGAGAGGGAGTGAAGGACCCACCGCCGAATTGCTGCCGAAGAGGAAGAGAGGGAGTGAAGGACCCACCGCCGAATTGCCGCCGAAGAGGAAGAGAGGGAGTGAAGGACCCACCGCCGAATTGCCGCCGAAGAGGAAGAGAGGGAGTGAAGGACCCACCGCTGAATTGCCGCCGAAGAGGAAGAGAGGGAGTGAAGGACCCACTGCCGAATTGCCGCCGAAGAGGAAGAGAGGGAGTGAAGGACCCACCGCCGAATTGCCGCCGAAGAGGAAGAGAGGGAGTGAAGGACCCACCGCCGAATTGCTGCCGAAGAGGAAGAGAGGGAGTGAAGGACCCACTGCCGAATTGCCGCCGAAGAGGAAGAGAGGGAGTGAAGGACCCACTGCCGAATTGCCGCCGAAGAATGAAGTGGCGCTATAGAGCTGCCGCCGATCGGCTTTTTTTTTTTTTGCCGCTTGGGGAGGCAGAAAAGCTGGAGCCGGCCCTGGGTGGGAATATTCAGGCAGGAATTAAAGCCCCCAAATCCATGCAGGTTGCTATAACCATGGACAGCTATAGGAGTCCTCCAGCCTCTGCAATGCTGTGGGGTGGCGGGAAGTTCCGTTCTTGGGTGTGGTCTTCTCCCTCCGTCCTAGCTTTGTTCTGCGTGTGTGTGCTGTGTGCGCCCAACTATATCCGGGATGGGGAGAGGAAAGGAAATGCAGCATCCTAGCTGCGTTCTCCCCGACAGCCCCTGTAGGACTGGATTAGTGGCGCACACAGCTGGTGGAAGTATGATCCAATGTGGGTAGCGGGTTGAGCATTGGAGATGGTCCAACCCGAGCACTGACAGTGGGGCTGGGTCTTTCTTACTGTATTCTACGGTCACCTGGGCAGGACCGAGATAAATAAACCTTCTGCCAGGCTGTCCCTTTGCTGGGCTTCCCTACAGTGTTCTGTCCATGGACAGATCTGGGGCTCACGCTGGGAAAGGAGTTTGGTCTGGCTAACCTTGACCCATCCAACACTACTGCACCAGAACACCTGGCCTCTCTTGGGGAAGTCCCTCTCTTTGGAGGTCTAATTTTACTCAGCAATTGAAAGATGGAAATTCCCCAGACACTGGCCCAACTCCAAGAGAAAAAATATGCCCAGACTTTGAGACGGTTCATAGCCAAAGCCTCACAACCAAACCTACATCTTTCTGGGCTGGGTCCACCATTGTTGTTCCTTCATGTCTGATTTCTCCCAAGATGGAGGATAGATGTACCTTGACCGTGAGCAGAGGCCATCTCCTTACCCAGTCACTAGAAGGGAATTGGGCTCTTTACACAGAATCAGCCCTGGCCCACACACAGAGTAAGACTGGTTTAATTATAGGCGTGATTTTTATACTGATTTGGTTAAAACGGTACAACTTTGTGTGCAGACACACACATATCATTTGAACCTGGCTTATATCAGTTTAGCTTGCACTGGTAAATGTACAGGTGCAAGCTAAAGGCATAGAACCAGTTTTAAAGCATTTTATGAGAGTCCACACGTACAAGTTGTATGATTTAACTAAACTGATTTACATTAAACAGTTACAGCTTCCGTGTGCAAACAAGCCCTTAGCCTATGGAGGGTGGAAGCACAGGGGGACCAGGAATTGGGAGTTTTGGGCTACATTCCTGACTCTACCACAGACTCTATGTGTAACTTTGGACTGTCACTCAAGCTCCCTTCTGTGCCTCAGTTTCCTATATGTAAAATGGGGATAATATTGCTGCCTTTTGGCATGGTGGTGACATAAGGCTCAGTTAATTAATATTTATTAGGACCTTAAGAGTCTCAAGTGGAAGGGACTATGTGCATATACAGAGGGTCCATGCCACTAAGGGATATGACTTTATTTTATACTTCAATCCTTATTATTTTATTCTGAATTCCTTGAGCTGGAATCTTAGAGTACCATAAAAATAGCTTGTGGATGAATCTCTTATTTGGCTTCTGAAGCCTTCTGGCCAAAGTACCTCTTATTATTCGTAGTAGTCGTTTGTTTTTCTAGTTATGGTAATGCAAAGCCCAGGTGTGAAAGTGACTGCTTGCATTTTTGGAACACCACATTAGGAGTCTACCGATGTTATGGATTCCAACTCAGACATTCCAAGGTAATAGCTGGGCAAAGCCCAACCCTGTCAACTCATCTGAAATAATCCTTAGCCCAGACAGATTGACTTGTCTTCAGGCCCAAACACTTAAGACGTGTGGAACATGGCAACAATGAACATTGTTGGCTATGGGGAGTTAGTGTTACACTCAAGCAAATAACGTTCACAAGTGCTGGGGCTCTTGTTTTCTTGCTTTCTTTCATAGAATCGGGTTGTAAGGGACCTCAGGAGGTATCTAGTCCAATCCCCTGCTCAAAGCAGGACCAACCCCAACTAAATCATCCCAGCCAGGGCTTTGTCAAGCCGGGCCTCAAAAACCTCCAAGGAAGGAGATTCCACCACCTCCCTAGGTAACCCATTCCAGTGCTTCGCCACCCTCCTAGTGAAACAGTTTTTCCTAATATCCAACCTAGACCTCCCCCACTGCAACTTGAGACCATTCAACTATTATTATATTGTGGAGCCTCTGTTTTTATATCTTTCTGTCTGGGACTGTGAGGACAAACCACCTATGACATCAGGATCAGTGCCAGGGAAATTTTACTTTAATGTTGGAAATAACATGACTGAGATAACAGTCTCCTGACAGGAAGAGGAAGCCGTCCTCTCAGATCCAACAATGTAAAACAAATAAATACAAAGTTTGGACCAAGGACTTTTAGATTCACTTTGTGAGTTGCAAAACAAGCAAATATAAGCAGTAGGGGAAGCATTTAGTTTTCCTGAACAAAAATGTGAGGGCCATTCATATGGTAGTGCTTGCTTATCTGGATGGTGACAGACCTCGGGATGGACTGTCCAAAGGGAATGGGGTGGGGTTGGCCTCTTACTGAGGTTTTGGGGTGGGAAGGTGGGGTAATGGGGGTGGAAATTGAGGACGGCTTGCCTATACAATGATTGAGGGAGAGGGGGAATCTGTATACAAGTGATAAGTGTGGAAAGTGTTTTTTTGAATGGGCTGGGGCAGGGATGGCTCTCTCTGCGATGACTGGGGTAGAAAGTGCCCCTCTTGAACACAGGGCCGGCTCCAGGGTTTTGGCCGCCCCAAGCAGCCAAAAAAAAAAAAAAAAAAGCCGCGATCGCGATCTGTGGCGGCAATTCGGCGGGAGGTCCTTCGCTCCGAGCGGGAGTGAGGGACCGTCGGCCGAATTGCCGCCGAATAGCTGGACGTGCCGCCCCTCTCCGGAGCGGCCGCCCCAAGCACCTGCTTGGTAAGCTGGAGCCTGGAGCCGGCCCTGCCTGGACATGACGGCGCTGAGGTGGCTTAGTTGGGCATGGCCTATCTCTGAGGGGAGGGTGGATAATGTCTCTCTCTGAGGGGAGGGTGGCTGGTGTCTCTCTGAGGAGAGGTGGGTGAATATGTCTGTCTGTGAGGTGAGGGGGTAGGACGGCTCATCTCTGAGGTGATGTGACGGGGGTGGATATTGTGTGTGTCTCTGAACGAGGGGATGGAGGTGGCTCCTCTCCAAGCTGACCGCAGTTGAGTTTAGTGGATAGCTCTGGACTTACCTGTCTCTACGTTGAGAGTAAGTCTATCCACTCCTTCCTCATAACCCCTTCCAGCGAAGTGCAGCGTGATGGTGAAAGACTGTCCCCTCCTCACAACGAGCTGCTGGCTGCCCATGTCAGCCGTCATGTGGTTCTGATTGTTGCTCTCACAATCCAGGTTGCATGATTCCAGCACCAGATCTGCAAAACCAACAGCATCTAAGGCCGTGGCTACACTCAAAACATCAAAGCACTGCCACGGGAGGGGCACACAGCGCTTTGAAGTGCGAGTGTGGTCGCGCGCCCCAGCATTGCAGGTACTCCACCTCCACGAGGGGATTAGCTTACAGCGCTACAGCGTCAGTGTCGCCAAGCCCTTAAGCTCTCTTTCTGGAAGGCAGCAAAGACACAGCACAAACTGACCCAGACTCCACTCTCTCTTCCTTTGAATCCATTTAGTGGTTCAGAGGCTGGGCACCAAAATCTGATGCTCCAGCTGAAAAGAGATCAATTTTACTCCTATAGAGCTCATGCATTTGGCTTCCCTACCATGTGTTTCTCATGTGCACGCGCACACGGCCAGGTTGTTGTTCTGCTGCAGTTAGGGAGTGCAGGGTGCATCTCCATGCATGAGCAGGGAGCTCTGAGCCCCACGAGATTCACGAGTTGGGAATCTTTACCTTGGTGTATGTCGGTGTAACACAGGGCTGGATCTAGCCTCCTCCTTCCCCCGCCACCTCCCCACCCCCATACTCATGAATTGTCATCTACTAATAGTGAGTACAAGTTTGGTTGATAAAGGTAACACTGTTGATGTAATATACGTAGACTTCTGCAAGGCATTTTACTTGGTACCACATGATATTTTGATTAAAAAACTAGAACGATATAAAATTAACATGGCCCACATGAAATGGATTAAAAACTGGCTAACTGATAGGTCTCCAAAAGTAGCTTGTAAATGGGGGAACTTCCTCCAGGAGTGTTTCCAGGGGGGTCCCCCAGGCATCAGTTCTTGGCCATACACTATCTTTTTAACAATGACCTGGAAAAAAACATAAAATCATCCTTGGTAAAGTTTGCAGATGACACAAAAATTGGAGGAGTGGTAAATAATGAAGAGGACAGATCGCAGATTCAGAGTGATCTAAATCGCTTGGTAAACGGGATGAAAGCAAACGATATACGTTTTAATATGGCTAAATGTAAATATACACAACTGGGAACAAGATGGGAGGACTCTATCCTGGGAAGCAGTGACTCTGAGAAAGATTTGGGGATCGTGGTGGATAATAAGCTGAACATGGGCTCCCAGTGGGAGGCTGTGGCCAAAAGAGCCAATGCAATCCTGGGATGCATGAACAGGGGAATCTCGAGTAGGAGCAGAGAGGTTATTTTCCCTCTGTATTTGGCATTTGTGCGACCACGGCTGGAATCCTGTGTCCAGTTCTGGTGCCCACAATTCAAGAAGGAGGCTGATAAATTGGAGAGGATTCAAAGAAGAGCCACGAGAAGGAATAGAAAACAAGCCGTATAGTGATAGACTCAAGGAGCTCAACCTATTTAGCTTAACACAGAGCAAGTTAAGGGGTGGCTTGATTACTGTCTGTAAGTACCTACATGGGGGACAAATATTTAATAATGGGCTTTTTAATCTAGCAGATAAGGGTATAACATGATCCAATGGCTGAAAGTTGAAGCTAGACACATTCAGACTGGAAATAAGGTGTAAGTGTTTGACAGTGAGGGTAATTTACCATTGGAACAACTTACCAAGTCACGGTGGATTCTCCATCACTGACCATTTTGGACGTTTTTCTAAAAGACCTGCTCTAGGAATTACTTTGGGGAAGTTCTATGGCCTGTTCTGTGCAGGAAGTGAGACTAGGTGATCACAATGATCTGTTCTGGCCTTGGAATCTGTGCACACACACAGCGTACATACATGTACACACAGCGTGCATACGTGCATACACAGCATGCACACACAGCGTACATACATGCACACACAGCATGCACACCTCTCCTCTAGCATTCTAGCATGGAAATGGCTTCAGTGAAACCTGTCTGAACTCCTGGGTTATCTGTCCTTTTAGTGTGCCTGGTCGATTGCCTCAGCAGTTAGGAAAATAGCTTCCCACCATGAATCATAGAATCACAGAATATTAGGGTTGGAAGAGACCTCAGGAGGTCATCTAGTCCAGCCCCCTGCTCAAAGCAGGACCAATCCCCAACTAAATCATCCCAGCCAGGGCTTTGTCAAGCCGGGCCTTAAAAACCTCTAAGGATGGAGATTCCACCACCTCCCTAGGTAACCCATTCCAGTGCTTCACCGCCCTCCTAGTGAAATAGTGTTTCCTAATATCCAACCTAGACCTCCCCCACTGCAACTTGAGACCATTGCTCCTTGTTCTGTCATCTGCCACCACTGAGAACAGCCGAACTCCATCCTCTTTGGAACCCCCCTTCAGGTAGTTGAAGGCTGCTATCAAATCCCCCCTCACTCTTCTCTTCTCCAGACTAAATAACCCCAGTTCCCTCAGCCTCTCCTCGTAAGTCATGTGCCCCAGCCCCCTGATCAGTTTTGTTGCCCTGGCCTGGGAGCGGAATGCCGAGCTTCCCCTTGCACTAGGCTTCTGCTCTTAATGCTACAACAGCAGAGAGGCCTGAGGCCAGGCCAAAGGTGTGTCGCAGAGCTGCACTGGGTCCATCAGGATTCAAGGGCAGGAGAGTCTTGCAGAGGGGCAGCAGCAGAGAGGGCCAGCGCTTATCCTTCCTGCCTCTGGAGGAGTTTGGCTTCAGGCTTCCGCTGCCAAGTTGTTTGGGTTGTTTCCCCCCCTCCCGAAAGAGAGAAGCATTTCTGAACTCGGCGAACGCTTAGCTTTGGATGTTCCCTGTGCCCTCGGTCAGGCTGACAGGAAGTTTCCTATTTCCTATGCCTTGACAAATCGGAGAGCCTGCCCACGAAAAGGGATGTCTGACTGCATGGCCTGAGGCATTCTGCAGGGCGTGCTCTTGTGGCAGTCGGGCAGAGAGACACTGATGTAAGCAGGGCCTGTGCTAGGCAGCCGGTGATAATCAGACAGCGCCATTACCCGTTGTTTCAGCGTGGTTTCCTGGGGCAATGCGATATCATTCATCATTGTTCCAGGCTAGCGAGCCGTGAATGCATTGCAGTCAGGCAGATTAGTTGCCAGAATAAGTGAAAGTATTTAATGTAGGAGAACACATAGCGAGTTCAGTGCCAGAGTACCTGAGCTGGAAAACTAGGGCCTGATTTATGGAGCAAGTGCTGACAGTGCTCACTGCTGCTTCGTCCCCATCCTCTCTCAGCAATAGGTCACCTAGAGCAGTGGTTCACAACCAGGGGTATGCCTGCCCCAGGGGCATGCAGGGGTCTTCCAGGGGGGACATCACCTCATCTAGAGATTTGCCTAGTTTTACAACAGGCTACAGAAAAAGCACTAGTGAAGTCAGAACAAACTAAAATTTCATACAGACAAAGACTTGTTTGTACAGCTCTATCGACTATACACTGGAATGTAAGTACAGTATTTATATTCCAGTTGATTGATTTTATAATTCTATGGTAACAATGAGAAAGTCAGCCATTTTTCAGTAATAGTGGCTGTGACCCTTTTGTATTCTTATGTCTGATTTTCTAAGCAAGTCGTTTTTAAGTGAGGTGAAATCGGGGGTACGCAAGACAATTTAGCCTCCTGAAAGGGGTAAGTCGTCTGGAAGGGTTGAGCACCACTGCCCTAGGGAAGGGGCTGAATGCTGGCCAGAAGGAGGAAGGGAGGGAGCTGCAGAAACCCGTTGCTATAGGAATGGTGCCAGGTGAAAAAAGGAAGACCACTGACCTTGCCGCCTCCAGAGCGAAAGGCTTTCTTGCAATAGTGCTTTCATGTTCGTGCTTACAGATATGCCCCCAAAACCTCACCACAAAGTCAGCCCTGTTGCTTGCCAGCAGGGAAGGGCGTGTGAGAGAGAAATAATTGCTTTCACTGGTGGGAGGCTATTGCGGTAAGACCTAAGAGATCTAGATAGATGGAGTTATGGAGAAAGCGTAGCTTGCCCATAATCAAAATGATTCTATCGGGCTGCCGAGCTGCAGGAGTGTGACCAGCGTAGAACAAACTGAAGGGAGAAGGGAGACTTCCATTTTACACATTTCACCCCTGATTTAGCGAAAACTGCACCCAATTACATGCGTATGATCTTATATCAAGCTAGACTCTGCCAGAAAATGTGGGCCAAGTCAGAAAAAGTGTGTTAGAGAGAGGAATTCTAAAAAATGATGTTTGGCTCAAAAATCCAGCCTGAGCTGGTAACGCCAAACTTGTTGTATTCTGTTGGCCACTTTGATCAATAACAACCAGTTTATTCCTTAGTTATTAAATTGATGATAACATATACTAGGATGTTTGCAGAGCTCTTCCGGGATCTCTGCATGCTATTCACGGCAGGTATTACAACGTTCACAAGACCATGAGTGGAATGAAATATCTTAACATTCCAGTTCCATTTTCTCTGTGTTTTAAAATCCTTTAATGTAACAGGGACACCAGTTTAACAGTCAAATTTCTGTCTGCCAGACTTCTATTTCCTACTGTTATAACTAACCCAGGACAGCTGCCACGAAAGAGATTAGAAGGGTTTTTCTCTTCTGGTTTTTTGAGTTGTCTTTGCTTTGTGCATTGGAGAGTCGGACCTAGACTCTGGTGCTCACTCCTGCGAGAGATAAGAATGGCCACGGGCCTTGCTGCGTTCACAACAAAACATGTAACTCCCTTTTTCACCCTTGCTTTCCCTAGCCATACTTGCACTTTAAACATACACAAACCAGTTCTGAACTAAGCTCTTCCTGGCATCTAGCAGCAGGAGACGCAGAGAGAGATCGTCAGGGTTTGTTTCTATTTTGAAAGACGTGGGAGTGCTTGGAAGTTGGACGCACCATGGGAGGGGCCCTGTGAGCACAAAGACAGAGGAAGAGGAGCTCGTGGAAAACTTCAGTTCCACCTTCTCCTAGGAACAGCCCAAGCCGATGGCCCAAGGGAGGGCCCTCATGGAAGAGAAATGCCAGAAGCAACATTCCCCGGTGATGGCAGTGAGCACCATGCAGCGACCTCAGTGGAGTTTTCCCCATTTACGCCCGCATATAATTTGGTCCAATCTCTGATGTAAGGGATCCTGTTTTTCATCATCCTGAGGGAAAATGAAGGATGAGGGTCTTCAGACTCCTCTCAAAGTCCAACCGCTCCCCTGTAGCGATGAGCAGTCAGAGGGCTTAAAGCAGGCCCAGCTCACTCAGTGCCACAGAGCAGAGGGACCTTGTTTTCCTTAGGATGCAGTCATTGCAATGCCATTACGGGCGCCTCCTCTTTCATTCCTTTTTATTTTGTCTTGGGACTGGATTGAATAAAACCCGGTCTTGTCACTGAGATCCCAGGCGGTTGAATGGAATTAACTTCCCTGTTTGTTTTTGTCACTGTTGTGGATTTGACATGTCTCTCACCTGCCTATCTGCACCTCCACATGAGCTTGTATTGCCTGGTCTCACTGACCATAGACTGAACAAAGAAGGCTACACGCTGATCAGAATCTGACATGGGAAATATTATTTCATAAGAACATAAGAACGGCCATACTGGGTCAGATGAATGGTCCATCTAGCCCAGCAGCCTGTCTTCCAACAGTGGCTAATGCCAGGTGCTTCGGAGGGAATGAACAGAACAGAACAGAACAGAACAATTATCCCCATCCATCCCCATGTCCAGTCTCAGCTTCTGGCTGTCAGAGGTTTAGGGACGCCCAGAGCATGGGGCTACATCCCTGGCCATCTTGGTTAATAGCCGTTGACGGACCTATCCTCCATGAACTTATCTAATTCTTTCTTGAGCCCAGTTATACTTTTGGCCTTCACAACCTCCCCTGGCAGTGAGTTCCACAGGCTGGCTGACTGTTGTGTAAAGAAGTACTTCCTTATGTTAGTTTTAAACCTGCTGCTTATTAAATTCATTGGGTGACCCCTGGTTCTTGTCTTATGCAAAGAAGTAAATAACACTTCCTTATCTACTTTCTCCTCACTATTCATGCTTTTATAGACCTCTATCGCCCCTCAGTTGTCTCTTTTTGAAACTGGACAGTCCCAGTGTTTTAATCTCTCCGTGTATGAAAGCTGTTCCATACCCCTAACCATTGTTGTTGCCCTTTTCTGCACTTTTTCCAATTCTAATATATCTTTGTTGAGATGGGGTGACCAGAACGGCATGCAGTATTCAAGGTGGGATGTACTATAATATGATGTTTTCTTCTATCCCTTTCCCAATGGCTCCTAACATTCTGTTAGGAATTTTGACTGCCGCTGCACATTGATCAGTGAACTATCCACAATGACTCCAAGATCTCTTTCTTGAATGGTAACATCGTTTTGGGATTATGTCTTCCAATGTGCATTAATTTGCACTTATCAACATTGAAGTTCATCTGCCATTTTGTTGCCCAGTCACCCAGTTTACCCCTTTGTACCTCTTCACAGTCAGCTTTGGACTTCACTATCTTGAATAATTTTGTATCGTCTGCAAACTTTGCCACCTCACTGTTTATCCCCTTTTCCAAATAATTTTTGGATATGTTAAACAGCACTGGTTCCAGTACAGATCCTTGGGGAATGATTCTATTTACCTCTCTCCACTGTGAAAGATGTAGAGAAGAAAGTATTCTTTTCCCAGCGAAAGACTACATAGAAAAGCCAGCTATGTGTCAGCGGGATTTCTAAAGGCTTAGAAGGTTTTTTTTTATGGCTTTATTTAGATAACTCTCTTTAAAAATAGGATGAGACTAAAAGCAAATATTTTTAGAGCAGCTCTCTGCAGAGTCCTGCTGAAAGGGAGCTTGCAATTTAAAACAGTATTTTAAAATTTCACTCTTGACAGCAACGGCTTTATTAAAACAATAGCAAATTACTGTAGTTATGGTAAAGAACAAAATTAACTCAAAATAGTTTCCTCCTGATCATAACTATCTTCTATTTTAATCTTTGGGGTGTCTGATTATTCTGCACTTGAGTCAAGCGTTTGCCATTGAGTTTCAATAAGTTCCAGAAATACAAACAAGTGCAGCTGACATAAAGGAGCTTGTTAATGTTCCAGCCTGAGCTAAATGAACAGACTGCAATACTCCTCTTCTAAAGCAGAACTTATGCACACAGATACATACCGACCTACTGATCTCACTACCCACCCTTACATAGACACTTTGCAAAACTCACTATAACCAAGCAAAACATTTCTGATTTAGAAGAATTATAAAAAAGTTGTCAAGTTTTGCTGAAATGCAGCCTCTGGCAACGTGCCGTTCTGCAACTTTACCTTCAGCCATGGTGTCCAGCACTGGAATCCCTTTTACTCTGCTTGCGCTCTGCCTACAGCTATGAAAAAGGAGCTGATGGTTTATCTCCTCCCACCCTCACTAGTTGTGCTCTCCCTTTATACAGGCAGACACAGCACACACCCCCTCATCTGGGTGGATGGTGGAACCTAAGCAAGAATTGGAAAAAACCCACTGTTTCCAAGAAAAACTAAATCCACCTATTTTTTTTTTCAACTTTGAGTATGGATTTGTGACAAAAGCAGGTCTGTAATAGCTCACTTCCCCCCACACAGGCTAAAAATATACAAGTAAGTGACACATACAGAAAGAGGCAGTGTGGGGACATTGCTGATAAATAGCCTCTCTTGCTGGTCAATGTTGTGAAATTCTTTCCCCAGTTTCAGGGAAGGAATTTCTTACGTCAGCCTATGAAAGTGGGGCTCGTGTGTAGTGCCTGAGGAGGCTAGTCACAAACCTGGGTAGTGGGGCTTTCTCTTTTAGTTTGCTGGTCTGAAGATTGTGTCTGCACAGGTCGTTAAAGGGAAAGACAGAGCTCTTGGAAACCCCCTTCTTGTAAACACACTGGGAGGAGATGTGCTCTCCCCAGGGAAAACATGGCGGACACCTTGTATTCCTCACGTCAGACCCTCGTCCACCCACCACCCCACGGGCTAACTAAGAGAATGAGTCGGCAGAGTGAAGCGCTGGGGCTGCGCTCTTTTCAGACTGCAACCCCACATTCTCCCCCTCAGCCACAACCCAGAATCCTTTGGGCCAGTTGCTGTGGCCTTTGACTGTGGGAATTGGCTGCTTTTGGTACCTCAGGAAAACCATTTGCAAGTACATGTAGTGAGCAAATCTGCGGGGGGAAGGCGGGAGCTTGTGACCAGTCGAAGTTGCTGAGCTCTTGGGGGAAGGGAGGGAACTACCCACAGATGTGGGGAGGGAATGAAGGTTAAACATTCGGTGGTTCCCCAGGATGGGAGGTGTTGCTGCTCCTGCACTTGGGTGCTGCCTATCGATCGCAAGCGGCAGCTTCAGGGTCTGTCCATGAAGTGAGATGGTTGGACTCACTCACTGACGGGTAATTTACACCTCTTTCTCAATCCTCTCCAGATCTGGCCCTTCGTGAACATGGTCCAGAATAATTCATAACCAATCAGCGCTTTGGGGCATTTTGCTCACAAGCCGCCTGGGACCAGACAACCATATTGTATGTATTGCTGTCTCCCTCTCGGTTGGGCAATCCCAGCGCTGGAAGGCAGTTCGTGGGAGCCCGGGGAGGGGCCTGCTCCATGCCACTGGAACTGGAAGATGTTCATGAAAAATGTGTCCCGTGTTTTTAGTTGAGAGGTTTTGACATTTGACACTTTCGCTATTGTCCGTAATGTCTGAGCTGCCCTGTAATGGAAACCGACCAAAACTTCCACCAGCTCCTCTGTGCGCTCGGCTGATGTGCCACCTTGTAAGCTGGAGGGCAGAGAGCCTTGGGCGTCCTGCAGAAGCTATGCAATAGAGGGACTATTTTCCTCATTCTCTATTGGTGGAAGAACCCCACTGTGCTGAGTCAGTGCCCTGGCCTTTTCTACACTGGTGCCAACAGTTCATTGCATTGCCACTGCAAAGCTGAAAAATGACTTTGTTGCAGCCACTGTGGCCCATGAATTGACCTGGCTGCAGCACCGGCATCTAGTCCCTCCCCCTAAATGGCTACTCTGCTAGGTGGCAGGTGGACGGCAGCTGGGCATTCTCTCCATTGACCATGGGGGGAAAGCGCTCCAGCAGGGAGAAAACAAAATGACCGATGGATGCGGTGACACCCAAGGAGCTGGGTTGTTTTCACATCAGTGTGTGGGATTTTGCAAAAAGAAATCCTTGCTCTAGAGTTCAATACCGCGTTCTGGCACATGCAATGGAGGGAGGAGCAGCCACGGGGAAATAAACTCTGATGGATTTAGCTCAGCCAGTTGAGTTTTTCGTATTTACAAACACTTTGCAGTTGATTGTCCTAGAGATATGGCACAATTCTGTCTCACACGGCAGAGGGCCGGCTGGGGCCTCTGGAAATGAAATCTCTCCCAGCGCATGAAATGAAGCAGGCAAGCAGAGCCCAGCATGGATGTAATGTTCCAGCTGCCCAGCTGTGGCTGGGAAGAGCCAGGCCATTCATCATCACTCGCAGGAGGGGGCCAGGGAACAAGGTTAAATGTGCAATAAATCCAGGCTGAGTGGAAGCCTTGTGACCTGATGTGGTTAGTTCCAGCATCCTGGGGAATCAAGTGGGGGAGCCATGTCTGGAGCTGCATTGCTGATGGACCTGAGGAGGAACACATGGCGGATGGGCTGCACTTTTCATCCTGCGTAATGTAAATCAGCCGCCTCGAGAATATTTGCCTCATCTTCCCATCTCGGAATGTACCAAGTCAGAATGAGACAGGAGCACTTGGGCTGCAGAGCTCGTTTAGCGCACATGGAATGACAATAAGGGATGGTCCTGAGTCTCGTCTCTGATAGGCCCCTTCAGTGGGCTTTCCTGGGCGCAAAAGCTGGTGGAACACAATGGATCAGGCTCCATACATAGGTGCTGGAACTAGGGGCGCTCAGGGCCGACCGGGGGGGGGGGGGAACCGGTAGAAATG
Source organism: Malaclemys terrapin pileata (assembly GCF_027887155.1). NCBI lineage: Eukaryota > Metazoa > Chordata > Testudines > Emydidae > Malaclemys > Malaclemys terrapin. The sequence goes on from NC_071516.1 coordinate 1,586,269, forward strand.
GGGCCCAGCGGTCCAGAAAGGGGCCCGGCTTCCCCCTTCTCGTCGGCCCAGTTTAGCTGGTCTGCCCTTGCTGGGGGGCCCGAAAAAAATTTTCACCGGGGCCCGAACCCGCTCTCGGCGGCCCTGGGGGCGCTGCTGCACCCCCCTGGCTTGAAGTGGTTTCCATCACACACAGGGTTTACAGTTTGGTTCAATGGCTCTCAGCCCCCCCCACTATAAAAATTGTTCCAGTGTCCCTGGCGCCATATGTTTTACGTTGCAATTAAGTAGCTTATAGGAGGGTCAAAATCAGTAATTCCCAATGAGTGACTACAGCCAGTAGGTCTGGTAAACAACCAGGCTATGGAACTGCAGTAGTGCCCTCAGCACTCTCTGTATCTGCTTTATGCTGCCGCCGTCACCGGCCAGGCGTCTCCTAGGGCATGGTGGTAGGATAGGGCCATTGTGGGAGCAGTTTTCTGGGACACAGTTGGGATTAGAGAATGGACTGATAATTAAATCCTATTTTTGGATGGTCAGCTGCCGGCACCTGCCTAGACAGCGTTGATGTGATGTACTAACGGTTTGAAATGTCTCACATTGCACTTTTATCTTTTCGCTAGGGCTCGTATTCTGTCACCACTTTGTACTTTCCTCGGTTGCTGACCCTTTTTTAGTTACCCTCCTAGGTAATAGAATCCGCTCCTGTGTGATCTCAGATGTTGCACATATCGTAACATCGGGCCAACTTTTCAAAGCATTCTCCAAAAATACCCCCCAAGATGTGCAAGTTGAACCCGTTCATCGAGCAACCCACGTATAGAGTATTTGTGTCTGAAAGCGCTCAGATTCTCTTGTACATGTGAATTTGGGCACACACCAATGCAGGCTTTTGCATCTGCCAGGGGTGGGGCACACCCCAGTTTTTTAGGCACATTTTTGAAAACGTGTCTCTTCAAATCAGATTGAGAATGCAGCTCACTACAATTCTTGCCTCAGTGCAGCCCACGTGCTTCATGTCTGTACTCAGGCAAACTCCTGTTGACTTTGCTGTTTTGCCTCAAGGGGAATATAAGAAATATCAGAGCAGGGGTAGTCAATAGGTGGACCACAGGCCAAATCCAGACTGCCAGGTGCTTTTGAACAAGCCACAACATTTTTTTATTTTTATATTATTATTATTATTTATTATTATTTTATTTCTGTATTATTCTCTGGACCTTGACTAACCTTGACCAAGAAATTTGGACCTTGACAAAAAATAATTGATTACCCCTGTACCGGAGTAATGAGCGCAGGACTTGGCCCTATCTGCTGCAGAGCATGCCAGGCAAGCCGTTCTGCCACGACATTTCCGTCCTGCTCTCGGTCACTGAACTTTACTCCTGCTCGTCGCGTTGAGATGCTGTGCTCTGGAGGTGTTTTGTGTCATGTACAGCCAGCGGACCAGGAATGAGCATCTCAGCAAAGCAAATCTAAAACACATGGAGCAGATTTTTCTCACTCTGCTTTCATTTTGCTCCGAAACCCAAGCTGTTCCTTACCCCGTAATGCGTGTGTATTTGTGCATCTGCTTGAAGGAAAACAGATTAGGAGGACTGGTGGCAGTGAGGACTATTCACTGACTACGGTGAATTTCATCTTTATTTTCATTGTTGGGTCAAACATCGCCTCGCTCAGCAATGCCCAACAGTCGCTACCATCTGGCCATCTATGGCTATCATCATTGTAGTATCCGAGCACCTCACAGTCATGACTGGATTTGTCCTCGCACACCTGTGTGAGGCACGACAGTTATTCTCACCATTGTACAGAGGGGGAACTGAGACCCAGAGAGATCAAGTGACTTGTCCCCGATTGCACAGGAAGGCTGTGGCAGGACAGGGACTTGAGCCCCGGCTCCCAAGTCCTACGCTAGTGCCTTAACCACGGGGCCCTCCTTCCTGTGTGGATGCTGACTGGTGGCCTATATGAAATGAGTTTACTGGCGTCAGTCCATGTCCACACCCCATCAACCACTGTCGCCGATTCAGACGAATGAGCAGCTGATTGGCAACTAAGGACTGAATGGGTGAGAGACTGAGCTACTCTCTCGTGCCTAGTAGGAGAGCCTTTTAGTTTGGCATATCAGGACTTGAGTTTTTAGGGGCATTTATGGGCACTAAATTCACCCACAGGACGCCAGGCATTAAGAGTGGACTACTATTATTGGGAGTGGACTACATCCACCCTGATTGAATTGGCCCTGTCAACACTGGTTCTCCACTTGTGAAGTAACTCCCTGCTCTCCATGTGTCAGTATATAATGCCTGCATCTGTAACTTTCACTCTATGCATCCGAAGAAGTGAGGCTTTTACTCACGAAAGCTTATGCCCAAATAAATCTGTTAGTCTTTAAGGTGCCACCAGACTCGTCATTGTTTTTGTAGATACAGACTAACACGGCTACCCCCTGATACTTGACAGGCATTAAGAGTGTAAAGCCAGCTATGCCAGCTTTGCGGCGTCTGAGGCTTTGCCCACACTCCTTGAGTTTTTTGAGTGCCTAATGCAAGTTTTGACAGCCTTACGTTCCAACTCTGGTGAAAGATTGAGTGTGAGCAGAGCTCCCAAGCATCACTGAAAAGCCCTCTGCTGTGGGAAGAAAGTAAGGAACATTGTGGGAAGTGAGTTTGATTAAAGTATCTCGGGAAAGAAGAAAATCTTCATGTTACTGTTGTCTTCATCCAAGCTTCTGCTGCACACTGTAGTGGTATCCGCCATTCACTGGAAGGCCACAGACATGGACAGCAAACCTCAACATGCTTATTTTTACTTTGCTTAGCAAGCCAAGGGCTTTTAGGAGGCATTTGTGCTGCTGGGTGCCAGGAATTTGCTCAAGGAGGATAGCATACAACTGTGTTTTCCTCTCACCCCTGCCTTTGAATCTGGCACCTCCTCAAAGTATGCACATTCTTGGCCTTTCCAAATCACTGTACTGTCAGGTTGAATAATATTTGCATTATTGGATGCACGTACACTAGACAAACGGCTCACCTCTACACTAACTCTGTTGTAGCAGTAGATCCTGACTCAGCCTCCAATGCAGACAGGATAGCAAGCCCATGAGAAGAGGCAGTACATTAGTCATTTTTCTAAGTTATCCACCCTCAGTTAAAAGTCGTTCTCTTTTCTTAGATTATTTCATGTTACGTGCAGGTGCCATTAAATATGATGAGTGAGTAGGGTCAGAAAAATGTCAACTCCCACTTTGCAAATCAACATGTAGAGTTTCTCTGGAAAACCACAACGGCTGAATAACTTCTTTTATCCAAAAAGAACGAGGAGTCCTTGTGACACCATAGAGACTAACAAATTTATTTGGGCATAAGCTTTCGTGGGCTAAAACCCACTGACACGACTGCCACTCTGAATTATTTTATACAGTGCCTCCCGAGCACCGTACAGCAAAAACAGCCGTTCAAATGGGTCACAGGGGAAAGGCAGCTTTAAAGGCAGCCATGTTTCTTCAGGTTTCAAGTAGTGTCAATACTTGGACTGGAAATCTTCAAAGAACATAAGAATGGTCATACTTGGTCAGATCAACGGTCCATCTAGCCCAGTATCCTGTCTTCTGACAGTGGCCAATGCCAAGTGCCCCAAAGGGAATGAGCAGAACAGGGAATCATCAAGTGATCCATCCCCTGTTGTCCACTCCCAGCTTCTGGCAAATGAAAGCCGGGAGGAGATGGTGTTGGTGATTTAGTAGGTGATGGTTGTGGTCTTATGTCGTGCTCATCGCCCTAGTATCTGAGCACCTGCATTAAGCAGTGTCACTACGCCCGTGTCAGGCGTTTGTTCTCCCATTCTCTCCCACATACAGTGCGGTATCTGGTTTGGTAGGGTTGGTTTGTTTAATATCCATATTGCTGTGTATTTATTTGAGAGAAGGCAGGTCAAATAAATGCCCCTTGCACTTGGAGTGGGAGATGATGAGGTCTGTGATGGTCCTTAGTTCTTGGGGGAGTTTGTTCCACGGTCTGAGGCTAGGCCCTGAGAAATCGCTGTATCCTGCACAGACAAGCTTTACCCTACTGTATCCTGCACCGGCACCCTGGCTGCTGTGAAGGGCCGTAAGGGAGATAAGAAGGATGTAATGGCTGGAGATGATGAATCCTGACTCAGCAATGGGGTGACCTGAGTAGCCTACGCTACACTTACAGGCCAGACAAGCTAAACGTTAATGTTTCTACCGGCCAAGTGGGCAGCCAGGGGCAAGGTAGCCAGGATGCCATGGTCTCTGTTTCTAGTGGAGGCCACCTGTGTTCTCTGTCCTGCCCCTCGCCCAAGAGAGAGCCAGACAAGACTCCATAAAGCTGCAAGCACCATGAATTAGCCAAGCCCGCTGCGAGTTAATATCCTGTAGGAAGTGGGTCATGGATGTATGGGAGGAGCCCCTGGTTCAAATTCTGCTGCCTACCAGAAGGGAAGGCTGGGGTGACTTCCCTGCCTCTGGTGGCACCCTCACCCCCACTCTGAGTGAGTGCATACGTCCCCGGGCCTGACCTCGCTGACCTGGACCATGCTCACCTCTCATTTTCCACTGAGCAGCAGTCAGGTTTCAATGGCTGTCAGTCGCTAGCACCCAGGGCTGGATTTGCACCAGGGCCCCAGAGGTGACAGCCCCTGCGCCTCATTGCCAGCCCTCTAGCCTGCCCGGTGCCAGGGCTGTATTGTACAAGAGGGTTGTTAAGTCTGCGTCTGGGGGAGGCGTTCTGGGGGCTGGGCTCTCACAGCTCCTCCTGCTGCAGGGTGAGGTAGGGGCTTTGATCAGGGCATACAAAACTCAGGATGATCAGGGGTTTATCAGCCACTTTCATGCCCCCAGTGTAAGGCAGAGGCTGGTTCCCAGAGGAGAGCGGAGAGGCCGGGAGGCCTTTTCTGACTGAGGGCTTGTTTTTCCCTCTGGCCTGCATGAAAGTCAGGTTTTGGTTTTCACATTGTGCAACATCCGAGCGCTGCTCTCCCTTGCCTGCCAAGTGACCGCCTCCAGACACAGCTTGGACTGGCCAATCCCCATTACATCAACCAGGCGCCTGCAGGCACCGGCGTGGGCTCGGGGCCCAGCCAAACACGAGGCGACCTGAGGTAGCTAAGTCTGAGGGCTCGCAGCTCCCTCGGGGCAGAGTAAAGGCCGGTTTGACTTGGGCACTGACAGCGGGTTGGCTGGATGTTAAATTTCAGACCTGTCAGTGAAATCAATCCCAAGCCCAAAGGCCCTGTCTAACTGCACCAGAGCAGGTTCTTTTTGAGAGAGCGGCTTCTCGAAGCCCTGCAGGCAGCTCTCTGCACACCCCCTCCCTCCACACTGTCATTGCTGTCACCCCAGCTGCAGCTTGGTGCTGGAGCCAGACTCCATGTGGCCCAGCCTCATCTCCCCAGCTGGCTCCAGCCCTCGACAGAAACGCTGTTCCCTCTGTCCAGGGCTTAAATTCGTATAGAGGATTTCCCGGAGCCCCTCACGCACCTCCCCCCAACATGGTATAAGAATTCCAGGGGGGCTGAAAATATTTACCAGAGCTCCACTCAGGACAGCTGTGGCCGAATTTAAGCCCATCTCAAACATGGGATCTGCTCCCATCTCCTTTGCAGCTAAGGGAGTTCAGTGGGTATTGCATCACACCCCTCGTATTTCAATATTCTCTCAGGACATTGGGCTATGGACCAGGAAGGGAGGGGGCCATACAGCAAGGTATCGGCACAGCTAGGTGGTAGGGGCCTCTGGCTATTTGGACACCTAGGAAGGCTATTTGTGCGTTATACGGTCACCCAGCACAGGCTGCACAGAGCTCCATAGGGGCTTTGGTCACCTGGATCGACAAGGCGACTGCATGAAAGAGCAAGTCGGGCAACAAACTCTCCCAGGCCTGACCCCATTCAGAGTCCACAGTGTACCCTAGGTGGAGAGGCAGCAGTTCTGTGCTGGGTGGGGCCATTCTGAAGTAGTTTGGGATACAGGGTATGAGGACTGTATTATGTTAGAGTGCAAAGGTGGGCCCCAGCACAGACTCCTGAGTCTCCTCCGTTTGGCCAGGGCCGGATCCAGGCACCAGCCGAGCAAGCTGGTGCTTGGGGCGGCAGATTCCAAGGGGCGGCATTCCGGACGCACTTTTTTTTTCTTTTTGTTTTTGGTTTGCCGCTCCGGCCACCCTGTAGGGGCCAGCGGCACAGAGGAGGGGAGCACCCTGCAGCAAACTCGGCAGGGCAGCCCGCGTCCTTCCCTCCCAGCCGACTGGAGCAGCGCAGAGCCCTCCTGGCAGGCGGCGCGGCGGGAGGGGCCGCGTGGCGAGCACCCCGCTGAAGCCCTGGCCGGCCCCCTTCTCTCCCCCCCCTGCTCCCTCCCCCCGCTAGACCGGGCATGCACTCCACTGCACGTCTGCAGCACAGGGAGTCCCCCTGGCTCCGGCCGCCCTGCAGGTTTTTTGTGTATTTTTTTGCTTTGCTTTGCCGCTCAAGCCGCCTTGCAGGGTTTTTTTGTTTTTTGTTTTCCTTTGCTGCTCAACCCCCTCGGTCCAGTTTTTATTTTTTGTTATTGCTTGTGGCAGCAAAAAAGCCAGAGCCGACCCTGTGTTTGGCCCAATAACAGCAGAGACAAGTTTCTGTGAACTGGAGTCGTGTTTGGAGTTGCCTCCATTTCTGTTGAAGCAGGAAATGTGGTAATCAAATTCTTGGGAAAACCTTGGGTCCAAGGCTCTGGGACCTTTTTTAAAAGAGATTTAAAGGAGAATTTGTTGTTTCACGATCTTTGCTCTCAGGCCCAAGGTCTGTGGATTTTATTTAAATAAGGAGAACCACAAACCTTTGCTTCCAAATGATTTCCAAATTTTTTCAGAAAGAGCCGGGAGTGGGAAGTGGAACCATTTTGTTTGCCGTTCCTGTGTGGTTACATCTGTGATTTGATCTGTTTGATCTGACCTCAGAGCAAGGGCAGCGGGAGTCCATTCAGAAGAGCTTGTGCCAAGGCTCCTCCTTAAAATGCCCAACCCCAAACTCTCATTGGTGTTACCTGAGCAGTGATATAGGGAGAACTCGGTAGTTTCCTAATTAAACTGGCGCAGTATTGTTTGTTGGGCACTTGCATTTCTAAGCCATCTCCGTGTGTGCAGAGTGTAACAGCCATTTTGTTACGGGCACACAGCACAGAAGGTCACACACACGCACACACACACACACACACGCACACACACACACACACACACACACACACACACTGTGCTCGCTCCTGGAGACTTCGCTTTTATTCATTAGTGGCCTCTTTAAGATAAAGTCGAGTCTGCTTGGAAGTCCCTGTTAACTTCTGGTTGTACAGCAAAACCTATTGTCTTCTAAATGTAGGGTCAGTTACGTCAATGAACATGAAATCGTCTATCTCGGGGAGTTGGGAATCAGCGGGGCCTAAGTGCGGGCCCTTCTCCTACGCCAATGGGAGAGCCCCTCCCGCTGGTGCAGCTAATGTCTTCATTGAAGTGCTGCAGCTGGGCGGCTGCAGCCTTTTAAGCGTAGCCAAGCCCTTGGAGTGGTTAGCAAATGCAGGGTAACTGCACTGTCTACAGGCAGCCCCCCACCTCAGCTGTGGCTGCATTTCAGTGACTGGTGAATGACTTTCTTGGCTGTGTGCACATTGCTCTCTGGTGTGCATTTGATCCTACATTATTCGTGGGGATTTTAATTGTTCACCAGCTTGGTAATCTGCTGAATTCAGTCCATTGCAATGGGTCTCCCAGTTATTAGTGTGATCTAGTGAGGCTCTGGGGCGTCTTTGCAAATCCCCAGTGCCCAACAGTGATACTCTGCCGGGGAGTTGGCTTTGACCTAAGAGATGCTGATGACTGAAGTACTGGCCCCAGTGACAGCCGTCCGCTCTTCTTGAATCCTAGCTGAGGAACCTGCAGCAGCGCCCTTGGAAAGGTCAGCATTGGCAGTAGGTTCGGCCCTTGACGTTTTTGGAGGGAGTGCTCCAATCCAATCCAAAAGCACAACTGATTGACTAAGCCCCGGCATGTGGCCCCCTGGTGTGCCAAGGCATGGGATGGCAAATTTGCTGTTTGTCATTTGTTGGAGCTGCTGGGAGGAACAGAAAGATCGCAGAGCAAGACAAGCAAGTGACAGGTTGAGTTATAAAACAGGCCCAAGGTTTCTTTTGAAAATTGAAATACATAAATCTGACTTAGGTCAAATTGCAACCTCCCAAGTGCCACTTCCAAAACAGTTCGAGGCAAAAAAACCTGATTGGAAATGGTCTTGCTCAATTCTCCTTGGAGCCTTAGTGTCTTTGAACCTGTTTATCCCTGAGGAATTTGACACCTCTGTGATATTTGAAAGTAAGTCCCCAAGAGTCTGCTAGAGAAAACACAAGGTCTCTATTTGCCTATTAGTTACTTTGATGTGTAACGATACCTTTGCACCTATCCTCCAAGGACCTCAAAGTGTTTTCAAACATGAGTGCATTGAGCAACTTACAGAATTTATTAGCCACATGTTTCAGTGGCTGAACAGAAACAGAGAGGGGTTAAACTGACTTTCCCTCTTCCTGTAGTCCCTGGAGTTTCAAACAATGGCCTTTGTGTTTACCAGCAGGTGGTCAGGGTAATAACTGTACAATTCAAACTTTCCAGCGGGCAGCCAGAGAATGGCGCTTTCCCTGGCTCAGCTGATTTTGTGGAAAACCCAAACCTTGGCTTCCCCTCCCTGACTGAGCTCAGACTCTGTCTGAGTTTGGACCTTTGACCCTGCATCTGCCCTGTTGTCCCAACTAATCTGAAGCTGCTTTGCAGTTTTTCCCCAGATCTTTGCTGTCTGCCTTCTTTGTGGGGGAGAGAAGGCGGGGGGAGGGTGGGGGGGGAGATTCCTCTGTTCTTGAGGGGAAATAGCATCTAACAACGTCTGCTCCAGTGCCAGAGGCCCCGTCTTGGCTCGTCATTAAAAAAAATCAATCCCTGGAGCAGATTTAAATGCCGTTGGAAGCTACTTGAGTCAACATGGTTTTCTGATAGGGTGACCAGACAGCAAATGTGAAAAATCGGGACAGGAGGCAGGGGGTAATAGGAGCCTATATAAAAAAATACCCCAAAATTGGGACTGTCCCTATAAAATTGGGACATCTGGTCACCCTATTTTCTGATCACAGTTTAGCTGGCCACTGTGTTGAAGGTTCCTTAGTCTATTCGTTCATTTCCCCAAATGAAATCCATAGATGCGAATGGTGAGTTGCAGACCAGATCCAGATGTGTGTGAACTCTGTGACTAGCCGCTCTCTTTATCCTAAGCTGAATCCAAATCCTGGGTCCAAACACTTCCAGGCAGCCCTCTGACTGTGTGTGCCAGGCTTGTGGCCACAGCATAAATTACTGCAACCGCCGGCTGCTTCCGCTTAAACCAAGGGCCAGGCAGGTCCCTGGCTACCCCGAGGATATGGGGAACGATTTGCTCCCACTCCATTACTGCACCAAAGGCACGACTAAAGCTACAGAGAACTGGGCCTGTTCCCGCCACTGTTGGCCAAGGGATGGGCCTGTTCTCTCCCCTCCCTCTGGCCCCATGTGTGCGCAGCTCCGAGAAGCAGAGCCGGAGGTCAGTTCCTGAAGCACAAACGCCACAGAGCAGCGGAACGTCGACATTTCCCTGTCTCACCTGCAGTGTCCCTGGGGGTGATTCTTTTCCACTTGTCACAATGCTGTGGGTGCGTCTACCATCGGTGCTGAGTCAGGTCAGCAATCCCCACAGGAGCAGGGCAGAACAGAAGCAGCTAGGGAACTTTATCAGCTTTTGGGCAAACAAAAGGAGGAACATACATGGTGACCTTGATTCAACCTCATATAGCTGTCAGAGTGGTTTCTTGCAACAAGTTCAGAGCTGGGTGTTTATTGGCAATAAGCTTCAGAATTTCCACAGAACGTCTCACGCGGCTTTCTTGTTTAAAACAGTCTCTGAGTGGGCTTTGTCAGGTCAGTAGATGTTATTAAAAAGTCACCATGTATCCACAACTGCCACACAAGGCTATTAGAGAGATCGCAGTATTTCCTGTTGGATGTGTATATTGGACCAGGAAGAGAATCATTACTCGGCCAGATTCTAAACTCAGACACATGCGCCAGCGTAAATCTAGTGCAACTCGGTTGATTCCAGTGGTGCTATTCCAGACATAAACTTGTGCAAAAGAGATCTGAATCTGTCCCTCCCCCAATATATATCACAAAAACACACACACACATATTCCGTGTGTGGCCACATCTGGAATATCGTGTTCACTTCTGGAGGGAATTCAGAGAAGAGCAACAGCAATGATGAAGGGGAGTGGGAGGGATTGACGCAGGAGGAAGAAGATCAAGTGAGCGAAACATGCGCACCGTGGCTAAGCAACATCTCAGCCATGATAGCAGCCCCCGGGTATTTGAAGGGCGTACAGTGGGGGAAGAGTTTATACAGCGGAAGTGAGTGGGGAGAGTAGAGCGAGGCTTAATGGAATGAACTGAAAAAAGGGAAAATGTAGGTTGAATAAGTAATTCAAATACTCATGAAACTTCCTGCCAGCAAGGTCCATGAGGCTGTGGAGCAGTGTCCCAAGGGAAAGGGTTGGAACTCCCTTTGCTGGGGACAATTGAAGCTAGACAGGGTAAGGCATTTATCAACATGCATCAGGGAACGATCCTGCATTGGCTGGGGGATGCACCAGCCGGTCAACAGGGTCTTTTTTCCATTTCCAACTCTGAGGATTCTTTGAAATAAGTCTGGGAGCCTCCCCCAGATCATGTGAGCTTTGGGATATGGTTATCTGTGTGCTGACTTGTATTTTGTGCCGCTCTGGGCTCCAGTCTTTACTGACTCACTTCCTCCATTCTGACCATATATTGCTGGCTAATGAACTCATTTGCCTCTTTTGTGTCTTGTTTCAGGACCTTAGGTCAAATGGCTTCTTGCTGACACACACTAGAAAGGTTCCTGTAGAGACCATCACACTTTCTATAGCAGCAGAGAGTTGGTTGCACGTTTGCAGTGTAGTCCGGGGCGGTGAACGAAGACTGGTGCTTTGCTGTGCGTCGCAGCTATTGAACTATTTGAAGGGGGACCGTTATTTGGTTAGCCCCATTCTTCAGTCACCTCATTAGACATGAAAACCATCACCTCTGCCAGGCCGGGGAAGCTCTGCACTTGTCTGCTATTGACTCAGCTGTGGTGGGAAGCTGGAAACATTCCCTATATTGTGCTTCATTCGCTGTAGCCGGTTTGGAACCATCTCCAAGATCGTGGCTTCTTGAGCTAAGTAGCCCAGATGGTGTCTCCACTTCGGCAAAGCACGCGTGCTCCTTGCGTCCACTGCCTCTTCGCTCTGTGTGGCAATTTTCTAAGCTTCCACCCTTCTGCAGTGTGGCTTGATGAGAAATCCAGCTCCCTTGGCCATTTCACGGCAGTGGGTTTGCCCTAATTCCCGGGGCAGATCCCCACCAAGAAGATTTAAAAGGAACTGACCTGCAGACACTCCCCAGATAACCCACCTCAGGCTTTCACAAGTGCGTGTGTTACACCCTTGATCACACGGCTCAGCTTTCGAAGGAGAACTTTTATTCCGGGAATCCCAATCTTTTTCTTTAAGACCTTCTTGCAGCCAGAGACCTCCTCCATGCCTAGCTACCGGCTAGCTTTCACTTGTGGCAGTCTGCCGGCCACACAAGTGCCTGGTGCCCCCACCCTGTTCTTGGAGGGGCAGCTCCCATTTCTGTTGTTATATCATTTATATCACTATTACCAAAACAACAAATACAGCACTGAACAGGCACTCAAAACGATGACTAAATATAAACAATGTGAGTCTATTTCTAAAACCTCTTTTCCAGGGTCCCGTGCATACAGGGCGAGGAACTTGGAGCGTGGTCACTTGGGAGGGCGACGTAGACTCTGCAGTGAGAGTTGTTGCTGGGCCTGGTAATGGAAGGCTCCCAGTGACGTGGGTGGAACTTGGCAGCCCCAGAACAGCACTTACATTTTGCACAGTGCTTCATGCTGGTTAAGCTAATGTCAGACATCTCCTACTGTCGTCCGCGTGCGGGCTGGCCTGTATGACATCGAAGGTACTGACTGCGTCGGTAGTGATGAATGAGGCACTGTGCTGGCAGTGGAATGGGGAGCGCTGGCGATGCAGTGCAAACAGACACTCCGCGAGGAAGCTAAGAGCTTTTCCAGTTATCTACATAGCCAGGATTAGTCCCTGGTTCTTTACAACACCTACGGAGACTGGCACCCACTAAACTAATACATTGGTATTTTATTTACATGCAGTGAGTTTTGTTCAGTCTAAACCAACTCCTTACTGGAGACAATAGTGGGTTCTCTCTCTCCCGTGGAAAGAGCCTTTGGCGTGTGGGGAGGAGAAGACACTCCCTCCGCCCCCCAGATTGTCCCAGAGGGGAGAAGGGCAGGCTTTGCCCACCATGAGATAAGGAGGGAGTTCCATGGCCAGAACCTGCAGATCTGCTACACATAGTAGGTCATGAGCACTGCATTGGCTTTGGGCCACCTGACTTCACCACCAGCTCCTGGGCAGCACCGCCCTGCAGTGCCAGGGAAGTGCCCATGGTATCTGTCCATTGAGAGTGTCGTTGACGGGAGGGGAGTCTGGAACATGGCTCTCCACTAGCTCCATTCCTTCACTTCCCACCTGTCTCCCCTGTTTCGATCCCTGATGTTAGAGAGAGCTCTCCACAGAGCCTGGACGGTGTTGCTGTGGAAGCAACGGACACTTCCCCTTTCCCTAGAGATAGGGTGAGATGCAGGTGTGACGTTATTGATATAATCTGGGACCGTATAGATCATTGTTGCAACCAAAGTCCAGTAGTGGCACCAAATCTTGTATAAAGGGGGTCAAATGGGGTGTCTAAGACAAGGTTATGGTTGGCTGGTTATGATTATGCTCTCTGTATGTGTGTATCAATTTTGTAGTTGAAGTTATGAATATTGGCTCTAGACTGTCTGTATTTCAAACTTATGCTATGCTTCTGGGTGACATCCCAGACAAGTTGGTGTTAGCTCTGCCTAGCCTGCTTGATGGCCCATTAAGGACCATCAGCTATACAATGGACCCATGGAGAGAAGGCAAATATGCCTTGAGACTCAGCAAAGTATGCAGGAACTTGCCTATGTGACTCCAGACTCCATTTTGCTGTAATTTTCCACAGTAAGAACAAAGAGGTGTTCTTACACCTGGGAAAGACTATATAAGGCTGATGCCTCATCTCCATCTTGTCTTCAGTCCTGCTTCATACCTCTGAAGGAACTTTGCTACAAACTGAAGCTCTGAACAAAGGACTGAATGACCCATCCCAGCTGTAGATGTACTCCAGAGACTTGATTTTGAACCTGCAGTTTATTCCATCACTGCTACAAGCCTGAACCAAGAACTTTGCCATTACTGTATGTAATTGATTCCATTTAACCAATTCTAGCTCTCATCTCTATCTTTTTCCTTTTATGAATAAACCTTTAGATTTTAGATTCTAAAGGATTGGCAACAGCGTGATTTGTGGATAAGATCTGATTTGTGTATTGACCTGGATTTGGGGCTTGGTCCTTTGGGATTGAGAGAACTTTTTTTCTTTTATTGGGGTATTGGTTTTCATAACCATTTGTCCCCATATCGAGTGGCACTGGTGGTGACACTGGGAAACTGGAGTGTCTAGGGGAATTGCTTGTGTGACTTGTGGTTAGCCAGTGGGGTGAGACCAAAGTCTTTACTGTCTGGCTGGTTTGGTTTGCCTTAGAGGTGGAAAAACCCCAGCCTAGGGCTGTAACTGCCCTGTTTGAGCAATTTGTCCTGAATTGGCACTCTCAGTTGGGTCCCACCAGAACCGCATCGTCACAGCAGGCACAATGGACACCAGCTGGGTTACTAAGGCCTTGGCTACACTTGAGAGTTACTGCACAATAAAGCCGCCCCCAGCGCTGTATCTCCGTGGCTACAGCGCTGCAGGTACTCCACCTCCCCGAAAAATAACAGCTGGTGCGGAGTGGCTGAGACGCTGGTGCTCCAGTGTAAATGGGGAGTAACCTTATTACACAGTGATTGACCTCTGGAAACTCCCCATCATCCTTTTAAGTGAAGCTTCCTCTCTTGTTCCTCTCTTTGTTTTGTTGTGAACTCCGCTTCCGGGACCTGCTTATCAAAAAAACAAACCCAGCTACTGTTCGCTGTGAATGAGTAGAGGCAGGCAGGGGGGCTCCCTTTGGAATGCCCACAGCTAATGTTTGCTTGAAGAGAGAGGCGGTGCGTGGGGTGGGTGTCCCTTTCGGAGAGCGGCTGCTTATCTGGTCTGTGAGAAAAAAACAAACAGCTGCTGTTTGCTTTCAGTGAGAGAGAGGGGCGGAGGGAGGGAGGGGGGTCAGAACTTGCACGGCAGGGTGCGTGTCTGCACTCCAAAAACCCACTCTCTCTCCCCCCATGCTCCCTGTCACACTCCACCCCTCCCCCTTTTGAAAAGCACGTTGCAGCCACATGAATGCTGGAATAGCTGCCCTTAATGCACCGCTCCCAATGCCGCTGCATGTGCTGCAAATGTGGCCACGCCAGTGCGCTGTCAGCTGTCAGTGTGGACACACTGCAGCGCTTTCCCTACTCAGCTGTATGAAGACAGGTTTAACTCACAGCACTGCACAGCTGCAAGTGTAGCCATGCCCTTAGCTCTGTTATAGAAAAGAAGACACAATCTTAGAAATTGTTTCAAATAATGGGCTCCTCCAATAATACCTGGATCTTGCTGGGGAATGAGGCCCCTGGAAATTGTGACCGTAGTTTTGTTTCTTAGGGTACATCTTCACTACCGGCCGTATCGGCGGGTAGCAATTGATTTATCTGGGATCAATATATCGCGTCTTGTTAAGATGCGATATATCGATCCCCGAACGCGCTCTCCGTCGACTCCGGAACTCCACCGGAGCGAGCAGCGGTAGCGCAGGCGACGGGGGAGCCGCGGCCGTCGATCCCGCACCGTGTGGACCCCAGGTAATTCGATCCAAGATACTTCGACTTCAGCTAAGCTATTCGCATAGCTGAAGTTGCGTATCTTGGATCGATCCCCCGCCCCCAGTATAGACCAGCCCTTAGTTTCAGTGGGTCAGTTTCTGTTTGTTGCGCCTTCTCTCTTCTCTTTTACATCGAAGATTGATTAGCTTTTCCCTTGGAAAGAGAATCATTTTCTCAAAGCCTCTGGGGGCCACCAGTCTTTGGGCTGCAAAAAAACCCATCTCAGCCTAAAATAATTGTTCACTTGAAATACCTTCAAGCCCAGCTCACCTCACACTTCCAGGACACTCTGCAGAGCTGTTGGAGATCTCGGAGAGATTTGCCACCGCTGAGACCTCATGCTGAAGCTCTTGACAAATGATTTTGCCATTTCAGGGATGGGGAAGAAACATTCATTAACTCCTGCACTTGGCTTCCAGAAAGGTTACAGCTTAATTGGTCAGACTGTCAGCTATAAATCAAGTACTGAAAGGGAAGGAGACACAAGGAAAGGTTTTACAAGAGGATGCAAAGGCTTTTCTTGGGAGAATCCATCCAAATGAGTGCAGAAAACCGAGGGCAGGCAGGACAGCTGAAAATCTGAGAGCATGCAGCTCTTCTTAGAGCAACACTGCGCCCTTCCTGGCTTGCCAGTGGCTCTCCAGTCTGGTCTCAGTCACTGGCTGGGCAGCAAGACAAACATTTTTGAAAGAAAAAAAAATCAGTAATTTTATTCAAAATTTTCCATGAGTTTTTTAAATAAAAATGATAACATGAGAATTGTTTTAGAAAATATTCATGTCGGTTGAGTAGGAAAACCCCCACCATGCTTCTGGGTTTTTTTCATCTATAAAGACAGCAGCACAAAATCCAGATGCCTTTTCATGGCGTAGATGCCACCCATAAAGCCTTCCCAGGCAGATCATGTACCTTAAACACGAATGGGCCCAATTCTCCTTTGCACAAAGGCCCCTTACACAGTTCTGGCAGTGCAAAGGAGCCTTGAAGTGGGTCTGAGACTGCTGGATTCAGAGTTTCTGGACCCATTGACATTCCCATTGGTGGTGGCTGTGTGGGAAAAGGGAGAAGCAAAGTGATTTCCAGGAACATGCAGGTTTTCCCTAGAGATCCCAGCTGGTTTGTGCAGTCTCATTGCTCTGATGCTCGAGTGCACATCCCCACAGAACACAGGAATTGGGGCTTCTCTTGCCAGGGTTCCATGACACCCCTGTTCCCACCCAAAGGCCAGGACTGGTCCGATTTCAGGGTTTGTCTCTGATTAGAAGCTGGGTGTGGACGTGGAAGGAGGCCGTGGATGGCCCAGGGGATTGGTAAAGGGCAGTGGGTTCTCTCTAGTTGGCTGGCTGGTACTACACAGCATGGTGCCTTCTTGGCGTGAGACTCACATCACAGCCAGCTCCTTTGTTTGTGATTTTGGCAAAAAGTCAAAGGACTAAGCAGGCCACACAGCCTGACTGATGCTTCACCCTAGAACGGGCCATTGTCAGGGGCCGAGGAGAGGCAGATTGCCCTGCCAGTGACCTGTAGGTAAATCAAGGCTGTCCCTGCCTACCCCTGGCAATCAAGCACCTTTCACGAGCACGGAGTTCACCAGGAACAAATAACCTCCCCCCAAACGCTGTTCTCCAAGAAGGACCTCTGCCAAAGTCAGTTGTGAGACCGGTGCAGATGTCAGCTCAGATATTTTGCCAACTGGCATATGCTAAACTGCGAACAATTAGATTCTGGATGACATTGAGCAGGCAACGGCTGATTGGGCTGGGAGGCCTCTTTGCTACTCAGGTGTGTTGGAAACATTCATAATCCCCAACAAGCCAAAACCAACAGGCATGGCCCTTGGAAGGACATGGCAGCACCCTCACTGCCATCCGCCTGGTCCATCGGGGAACAGGCC
This sequence comes from Malaclemys terrapin pileata, assembly GCF_027887155.1. NCBI lineage: Eukaryota > Metazoa > Chordata > Testudines > Emydidae > Malaclemys > Malaclemys terrapin. Next base: position 1,603,191 of record NC_071516.1, read on the forward strand.
GTTCAGAAGGAAGAATAAGGGGGTTACAAAACGTTCCTAGGTAGAAATCAGTGGCAATGTCTTACTGACGAACAGCACAGCACCTGCGCTTAGCGCCAGCCTCAGCGACTCCTGCTGTCCACCCACTGAGGCTGGTATCCCTCACACTGCCTGCCTGAAAGCGAAGCAGTACAGGACAGAGCACGTACTGCTCAGTGGCTGACATTCAGAGCCAGGATCAAGTGATGCCTGGGCGGTCTGGTAGCCGGCAGGTCAGTTGGTATTAGAGGGAGACCAGGCAGTGGTCAGAGTTCTCGCAGGGGGTCTGTAGCCAGGAGATTCAGTCAAGGGGGCCAGGTTGGCAGAATAGGCAGGTGGCAAGGCAGAATCAGGAGAGACAACGGGTCAGCAAGGCAGGGGCAGATGAGAAAGGTTACTGATTGCTTCTTAAATTGGGGAGGGTTGTGTGTCTTTCCCAGTCACGTGCGTTTTGTCAGTTCTATTTAAATCGGTGGAGCGTTAGATATAGTCTGTTCCTGGATCTCCACTCAGACATCCCTACCACTTAAATACAGGCAATGAAAGCATGATGCCAAGCCAAGGCTTCCCTCTTGATCACAGGTTGATCGTGGCCTGGCCTGAATCAGCTTATCTGTATTCACAATGCCCTGGTCCCAGAGGCTCCTCCAGACATCTGCTGTGCAGCCCTTTTTTGTTTCCTGGAGCATGTGGTTTCCTGAGACACCCTTTGCTGCAACCAGATCTCAGCACAGCCCTTTACTTGGCAAAGTTTGGGTCATGCCCGTCTGTGAGAACTGCACAGCAAAGGTGCATCTCTCCAAACTTAGAGATGGCAAACACCTTCTGGAGCATCTGTTCCATTCCCTGCCAACCAGGTCAGTCCCAAATTCTTTGTGTAGCTAGAGCATGAGTGACTGCTGCAATGGGGGAGACCAACGCTTCCCTGAAAGCCCTTTTTGCTGCCTTTGCCTTTCCTGATATCTGGTCTGACTCTTCTCACGTCTCATCATCATCATCATCATCATCCATAATCGTCAGCGCTCTATCCTGACCAGCCCGAAGTAATTCTTCCCTGCCTTAATTCTGATGTTCTTGCTCTTCATGCATTTGCAGATAGTTCCTTGCTCATCTCTGAGCCAAACTGTTGTTCTTTCTGGCTTTCCGGGTGCTAATATTTAGAGATGAGCCCAAGTCATAAAGCACTGATCCATTATTTTAATCTGCAAAATTCAGCGATGGGCAAGAGTTGGGGGCAGGGAGTGGTTTGGCTGCAAAATTTGGATCCAGATTCCAAACGTCTCTCTCAGAGTTTAGGGATGATTAGAAATAGGAACTTTGATCCATTCCAGATCATGATAAATAATGCATTTGTACAGCTGCCTTTCAAAGGATTCCCAGGGTACTGTACACTGTTAAAATCAATGAAACATAAAGGGCTCCTTTTCCATTTCTGTTTAAAAATTAAAAGCGACTCAGTTTGCCCAGGTAAGTAAGGGGAGAGGACAGAATATCCAAAGTTCAATTCCCCAAATACTGCCAGATCCTGTATCAAGGCCACTTCAATAAACAACACATTCTGAGCTCCATATAACAACGGGGGCCATAAGAAAATAGAAAGCATAAAAGTCTTCTGGGGCATTGTTGTTATTGTCCTTATAAACAAGTAAAGCACTTTTAAAACCAGTATGAAATTTTATTTATGGCCACAAGAGAGATTTCAGCTTCTAAATGATCAGACTGGATAAACTAGATCGGGCTGGCATCTTTTCTATCAGCTGTTTTCTTTTAGCAGCCTGGCTGGGAAACCCTAAGAATTAATTAGAATAATCAATCCTAAAAATGACAAAAATATTGATTAGCATCTCCGTCTCTTCGCTGTCGAGCAGTGCTCCAAGTCTAGCAGGATTGCAAAGGTAATCAAAAGCAGCCCTGGCTATGGATAGAAGATGCTTATCCAATGACATGCTGTGAAAATGTAATATTCAGTGGTTTTATATCCTTCTAACACTGCTATATCATCACCATATTTTAGCAATAATCATATTCTTCCTCTTTCTTTCCATTTTGCTCTTTTGTTTATTTTATCCGTCAGTTAGCTTTTAATACTTGCTTACTTATTCATTTCCTGGATACAATAAAGAAAGTGTGTGTGTGCGCATGTGCCCATGTGTGTGGCTGTGTTAGTCTACATGCAATTTATATGTAAGTGGAAAAAAGGCACGAGTGAGAGAGCCAAGCAGAGGAGACCCCTGGAACCAGTCATTACAAGCCCTTGTTGCTTAGGTCCTCTTGCTTACACAGGATTCTAGACTGATTCACAAAACTTTGGCCGTATTGGGATGCATCTTCAAAAAATTATTTACCATCTGATTCTGGACCTTGCAGACAATTTGTCTAGATTGGAAAGGGCAACATTTTTCATCAGAAGCCCAACACGTGTGCCTAGAACATACTCCCTTCATAGCATTTGCACATGCAAACAGGCAGCTAGGTTTCCACATACACAAATTCAAGACTGAGCAGTGCGTGCCCCTTTTCAAACGGGTCGCTTTCAGCTCAGACGTCCGGAGTGATCCAAGATACCAGTGCTGAGGGAGTGCCCACACTTCATGCCCTGCAGTGACACGCGCCAAATCCAGCCGCTACTGAGTCATTAGCATGGCCCCTGCACATGGCTAGGGTGAGGTTTCTGTGCGTGTGAAATGTGGCATTTATTTGAGAGTGAGATCAACTACAATTAGGAAATGGCTCTAAACTGCTGCTTGCGACGTTTGAAGTTTAGGATGGCTGCTGGATCCAGACTGAACTACTTCAAGTAAATGGTGTCGACTGAGAGCTCAATTTAAGACAGTGTAAATATATTTAACGTTTTGCAGGGAAAAAAAGAAGGGGGTGACAAGGAGACAGATCATCCTTAGGCAAAGGAGGGAACTCAGCGAAGAAATTCGGAGGGCTGCCTTTCAAATGGTTAGCATGTAAGTAAGATTCATAGCTCTCCAAATAAGAGACCCCAAGCCCAGCTGATGTTCCTTCTGCCAGCTGGGTTGGAACTGGATCAAGAGAAGGCAGACTCTAGTTGGCCTTCTTCGGTAACATCTGATGAGACTACCTGAGAGAACCTACTTAATATGTCTCCTGAAACACTCCAAGCCCGTTGAGTGCAGGGGAGGGCGGGAGATTCACACCTGTCTTGCTTTCTCTGTGTTTGCAAGTGTAAGCAGAGCTGGATGAGCTCTCCCCTGACATCTAGTGGTGAGCTGTGGAAAAGGACGTCAGGAGCTGATCTCGTTTGCATGGACACACCCACCCCGCCTAGGTGCTCAGCATGGTGGGACGGCTTGCCCAAATGGTCAGTTTTGGCTGGTGTGGGATCCCCAGGCTCCTCGTTATTGGGGTAGGAGGAATAAAGGGTTGTTGTCCTTGTTGTGTGACTCAAGGGCAGCAGAACTGTACCTGGCATAGCCTGATGGAGGGACTCACCCTCAACTAAATGGCACTTGCTAGGCAGGGGACCTGGGTTCCAAAGCCTAGTGAGTTGTGAGAGGGTGGGGCCTGGTGCTTGTATCTGGTGGTGTTGGCCTTGCCTAAGGGGGCCAGACACCGTTTGACCCTTCCTTTCTCCACTCTGTCATAACAACTTTTAGACTCCGTTGCAAGTCTTGGTACATGCTGCAGAGCTGAAATCACTGACACCTAGGTCAAAGTATGAGACCTGCTTTGGGACAGTGTCTCTGAGGTAAGAGGCTGCCCTGTGTGCCCCACTGAGATCATCTTGGTGTGGCCAGCAGGGCGGCTGGTGGAGAGGCGTGGCAAGCGGACAGCAGGGCGGCTGGTGGAAAGGCATGCTGAGCGGGCAGCAGGGTGGCTGGCAGAGAGGCATGGCAAGCGAGCAACTGGCGGAGAGGTGTGGCAAGTGGCCAGCAGGGTGGCTGGTGGAGAGGGCCAGAGCAGAGCCCCACAGAGAGGGGCAGCGAGTGAGTGCCCGAGGAGCAGAGTGAGTAAGATGCCTCCTTTCCCCCCAGCACCCAGGGGGGGAGGTGAACTCTACAGATGCACCTCTGAACTCTGGGGCTGCACTTTCCAAGGACAGCAACTGTGAGTGAGGTGCAGAGAAGGAATGGACATGTGAAAGGGACTGTTGGGTTGCTGGACTTAAGAGCCTGAGGAAAAAAGGACACTGCCCACCCTACTTGGTGGTGGGTCTTTCGCTCATGGTTTATGTTTATGAGCCCTGTTTGCGGTGTTTCCCCAAATTAATGCTGCATTATTTCCTTCCTTTTATTAAGTGTTTTGCTACACTCAGACTCTGCTTGCAAGAGGGGAAGTATTGCCTTTTAGAGGCGCCCAGGAGCGTGTGTAATTGTCCCAGGTCACTGGGTAGGGGTTCAAGCCGGTTTTGTGTTATATTGGTGAAAAGGAATCCCTAGGTTCTGAACCCGGCCCTTGTTGCTACCAACTTTGACTGTCAGAAGGGTTACACAAGAAAATCATTATGTGCATTCCTAGAAAGAATAAAATCACGCTTATTCCTTCCTTGGCCTTAGCATGGGACAGGAACCTCTGTGCAGCACAAGCCTTCAGCTGGTATTGGGGATTTAGCACGTGGAGGTGGAAGTCAGTGGCTGCATCTTGAATCTAATGGCTTCGGAAATGCCCTTATGTGGCCTCCTTCACGTTCCTTTGTGGCGGAAAGCTGTGCAGAGGACATGGCAGATGACTATGATGGTCTGGGAGATTGCCCCACCTAGTCTTTGCTAAGAGCCAGGGTACTGCAGCTAAGGTGTCCAGCTCCTGCAGAAAGACCTATAGGAAGGAAATTTCCACACTTCACGCACACCCACAACTACATTCCCCTTCTCAGGACACCCACGCATCTAAGGAAGCAGCCTTTTGGACAGATGCTGCTCCAGTGCTCATCTGACTCCGATAGGAAACGGGGGCTACGAAAACAGGGGACTTTGTCTAGGTTTCCAAACATAGATGCTCCAGCTCAACCAGACATGATGGGCTCGATGCAGGAATCCCTGAATGAAATTCTGGGGCCTGCGGTGGTTTGTGATGTTATTTTGGATCTCATTATGATTGATAAAGATGATTTACTCACTAGACTGCAAGTTGGTGGTTGTCTAGGGACTAGTGATCATGACCTGATTACATTCAGTTTGCGAAAACAGAGGGCAGTCCCAACTCATCACAAAAAGGTTTGGTACTTCCCAGTGGTCAGTGTCCCAAAGCTGAGGAAAACTATGAACAAACTGGATGGGGAGGAAAATGTTACACAGAAAAATGCAAATGAAAATAGGGAGTTCTTTAAGCAGAGTTTATTAGGAGGCCCAAAAGCCAGGATTCTACCTCCAGGAAGCAAAAATTTGGCTAAAAGCCCTCCTGGTCCAGTGGAGTATGAAAGCAGCAATTAGAAATAAAAAAGCTACATATAACAAGTGTGTGTGTGTGTGTGTGTGTGTGTGAGAGAGAGAGAGAGAGAGAGAGAGAGAGAGAAATGGATAGCTCATGATATAAATCAGAAGTTGTGAAGTATAGAAAATTGATAAAAGAAGCTAAAGATATTACAGAAAAATCTATGTCTGGGAGGGGTAAGAACAATACTAAGGAGTTTTTTAAAGTGTTATTAGGAACAAAAAAGAATCCTAGCTATGATCTAGGCCAATTACTAGAAGGAAATGGTAAAACAGTTAATGCAGAAAAGGTAGAAATGTTCAATAAATATTCTGTTCTGTATTTTGGAAAGAAGCAGGATGATATGTTTGTATCACATGATGAATGGAGTACTTTCCAGGCTATTAATAACCAAGGAGTATGTTAAACAACATATACTAGGGATAAACATTTGTATATCAGCAGCCTGGATAACTTGCACAGAAGAGTCTGAAAAGAGGTGTCAGAGAATATCTCTGTCTCTCTGATGTTCATTTTTAATAAAACCTGGAATATCGGGGAAATTCCAGAAGACTGGAAGAGGGCTAATTTTGTGCCAACATTCTAAAAGGGCAAGCAGGATGACTGGCTGGTTAGCTTGACATCAGTCCTGGGCAAAATAATAGAAAACCTGATATAGGATTTAATTAATAAAGAATTAAAGGAATATAATTAATGCCAGGCAACAAGTGTTACAGAAATAAGTCTTGTCCAACAAACCTGATTTCATTTTGATGAGGTTACAAGTTTGGTTGCTAAGGATAACTGCCTGGATGTCATAGACTTGGACTTTTGTAAGGAATTTGACTTTGTACTGCATGACATTCGGATTAAAAATTAGTGCTACACCATATCAATAAATCACCCATTAAATGGCTTGTGAATTGGCAAACGGACCAATCTCAAGTCGTTGTCAATGGGGGATCACCATCAAATGGGGGTGCTTCTCGTGGGGTTCCTCAGGGACCAGCGCTGGTCCCAACGCTATTTGACATTTTCATCAGTTACCTGGAAGTAAATATAAAATCACTGCCGATAAAATGTGCGGATGACACAAAGACTCGCTGAGTAGTAAAAAATGATGAGGCCAGGGCTGTCAGAGAGAGCAGTCAGAGTTACTTGGTATGCTGGGTCCATTTTAATAGAATGTGTTTTAATACAGACAAATGCACAGTTATACGTCTTGGGACAGGAATGCAGAACATGCCTACAGACTGGAAAGCAGGGCCTCTGAAAAGGATCTAGTGGTCACAGTGCATCAGCAACTCACCAGGAGCTCCCCGTGCGATGCTGGGGCAGATGAGGCTAATGTGATCCTTGGAGGTCTAAAGAGGGGAGTAGTGAGTCGGAGCTGGGAAGTGATTCACCTCTGTAAATGGCACTGGTGAGACCGATACTGGATCCTGCGTCCAGGTCTGAGGTCCACATTTTGGACACGGTGCAGGAAAGAGGCACAAGGGTGGACAAAATGGCTGACAGTGAGCCAGTGAGCGAGCTCAATCTGCTTTGCTTCTCGGAACGAGGGCTGAGAGGTGACTCTGTAAATCCTGCGCCCGGAGAAAAGCAGACTGAGAGCCCGTGGCTGGACGCTTCTGTCTGGAAGACTCTTTGGCCAAACATAAATGACATTGAGTTGTTTCAATACAGGGACAACGGAGTGAAATTTGAGGGCTCTGATCTAGGTCAGACCAGATGATCTCACAGTCCCTTCTGGACTTGAACTCCCTACGTCTATGCAGGAGCTCAGACCTGGAACCAGAATGGTCCCTCCTCGCCTTACAATCCAGGAAGGACAGTGACCTGACCCCACAGGCCTGGAAGCAGGTCCTCTCGTTCCATTGCCAGCTGGCTGTGGGGGAAAGGATGGAACCAAACACAACGCACCCTTCTGAACTGACGAGGGGACGGGAAAAAGGAGGAGGAGGCAGCGCAGTATGAGAGACGAGCCTGGATTTGAATGTTTTGTTAAAAAGAAAAACACTCGAGACTTCACCAAAATCCTTCCCAGGCAGACACACGGGGCTGGATTTTTAAACCACTCAGACATGAGATTCCTGTGATGACACATGAAAACTGGGTAACAGTGTGTGCAAACTGCTAACAACTGTCACTTGCATGTGCAGTCTCTGTAATAGTGCATGCAAGTTATGGACATCCCTGCATGCGCTTTGTATGCACAACTGTGGGTCCTGCGTGCTTGAAAGTCTATCCAGGAGCCAATCTGAAATGTCCACCCTTGGATCAAGGAGGATAAATGCCTATCCGCTGGGGATGGATTATGGGCAGAGCCTCAGAGGAGTAGAATCCGACATGAGAGTATACTGAGCACAGCTGCTAAGAGAAGATGAATCAGGAATGGATTTTGGTGCTCCCCTAGAATTTATTCCTCTGGCTCCTCCTGCAGGAGTAGTAGCACCCGAGAAGGATTTCTGTTCTGGACGCTGTCTGACTGCAGGCTGCAATGTAGTTTCCTTTGCACTGCTCTACACGGAGAGCTCTGCATTTGGGGTTTATTATTGGTAATAAAATTAGCCTTGAGTAACAGGGACAAAATATCGCAACACAAGCTGCAGCAGCCCCATAGACCAGGAGGGAAAGGAGACAGTAAAAACATGTGGGCAGGAGGGAAATTCCACTGGGCAGGCAGGGGAGTTGGGACGAGGAAGGAGGGATTTGGTGATTGCTCTGTTGTGGTAACAGTTTACACTCCGAGGCCTGGTGGCTCTGGACAGGGGAAGGTTCAGCAGTGAGGAACATCCTGTAGTGAGCTGCATGGTGCTCCTGCGGGGGATCAGGGATGACCGGTGCGCCTCGGGGAATACGGGTGCTGCTAGAAGAGAAGTGACCAAACTGTCTCCATTTGCCCTAGGCTTTTCTCCTGCAGTTACTGAATGTGAATGGTACCATGAGAACGTTACTGTTAACTCGACCAGTACCCTGCACTTCTCCAGCTGCATGCCTTTCATAGGAGGACCACAAAGCACTTCACGATTATTAATTAACTGAGCCTCACAGCTCCCCGGGAGGTAGGTAAGTATTGTTATCCCCATTTTGCAGATGGGTAGAAGTTAGGCACAAGGGAGTTAAGTAACCTGCCTAAGGCCAAGAAATGAGTCAATGGCAGGGTAAGAAGTAGACCTCAGTAGGTCTGATGCCAAGTCCTGTGCTATAACCACTAGACAGCACAGCCTCTCCGTGGCCAAAGTTGCCAGGACTGGAAAGCCAAAGCCAATCCAGTTTCGAAAGAGCTGGTTTTACTCGGCATCTGCTTTTTCATGGCTATTTGTGTGGTGGTTTTCCAGATATATGATCCCCAGGGGCTTTCCCAGAGGCCCGGGCAGTCTAGGACTCACGAGTTCCATGGGCAAAATGAGATTAGTTGTTGAAGGGTCTCGGGCCGAGTTCTGTGACTCTGTATCTTCAGAGGAAAAGCTGCCATGTCTGGACACCTGAAAGTATTGGGCTGCTTCCGGCATCTTACCCCAGTGCTTCTGACCACATGTGCTGGGGGCTGAGCAAGGCCCATCACCCAGGGACTCACTCACTCTGTCCCGAGGAAACTGGCCAGGGTCTGGGCTAGAGGCTTGGGAAGGAAGAGACAGAGGAGGCTTCTGGAGGGGTGCCCCATGGAGGCTTTCTAAAGCCTCCGTGCTGGGATTCTGAGCCAGGGCTTCTCTCTGTTCAAGATCAGCTCCACATGCAGCACTCAGGGGAGAATCTTCAGCTGTTATAGAGCCTTGATAAATACCTCTGCCCTCCTGCACAGCCTCGCAGGACAAGGATTCCTGCTGGGGACACCTGGGGTCCCTGGGATCTGTACCTAGGTCAGAGTCTGTGGGCAGATGCGCTTTTAACTCTAGCTCACTCCTCGCTCTGCATCCTGATTCTTTAACTTGTGTCTTGCTTCCTGCCGATGCTTGGGCAGGGTTGGAAGCGGCTTTGCAAACATGAGGAGCTTTACCTTGGACTCTGGGGCCTGACTGAGTAGCAGCTGAGCTGAAAGAATCTTCCTCCCCACGACAGTCTGGCTCAACACCTTGGGCCTCCTTGAATTTTTCCAGCATCTCCTCAAGGATCTGCCTGGTTTCTTGACACGTCTGCCATGCCTTGTTCCATACTCCTAGTCCTCTGCAGCTGTGCAGGGTGTAGGCTTGTACCTTCATCTCCTGGAACCGCTCTGCTGAAAACTCCACAGAGAGCTTTTGTAGCGATTTCTCTAGGCATTGTAGGGCCTCCCGACTCGCTGGCTGTCCCTCTCCAAGCTTCACACGAGCCATGTGCGGTTTGCAGTCAAGGCTAAGCAATATTATCTAGAAAACAGAGCAATAGTTGGTAGTTTTTCCTTGTCGCTCATCTAGAACCTGCTGTCTCTCCTCCCCCACGATCCCGCTTGCTGCTGGGGCAAGAACCGTCTCTTATCCCTTCTGCCCACTGCAACATCCTTCCCATGCTCTCCATCTAGTGCACTTTTCTCTCGCTCCAAACCTCATTTCCCACTTGCTTATGTATCCCTCTGTAACTTCTCTCACCCCCTGTTCTGCTGCAGCCCCTCCACACCAACTTCCTTCTGGAGTCCTATAGAAATTCCATCATAATCACCAACCTGGAGTTTCTCCACCAGTTTGTCTCTACCAGGGTCAGGAGAGCACATCCTCTAGGGAGAGCCGGGGGGGAGGCTCCGTTTCCTTGCTATGTCATCAGCGCTGGGGGTCTCAAACTACTTCACTGCTCCTACATTTCACACTCTGCCCCACAGAGTCCCGTCTCCTGGCTCAGAGCAATATTGTCCGGGTCCAGTTTGCTGCAGTGTACCAATATGGAGCAGCTAGCTTAGCACAGTCACCTTGTCGCAGAACCTGCAGAGGTTGAGCAGAGTTTCCAGCTCCGCCTGCTGCCGCTCCAAGTTCGTGTAGAAGCTCCTCAGCTTGGCCTGCACGGTACCGCCGGCTGCCTGGAAGGCTTGTGCTTCTGGGAACACGGAGCCTTGGAACTCAGCAGCTTCCTTACACAGCACCAGTCCGTGGTTGTAGTGAGCCTAAAGGAGGATACAAGGAAAATGATCTATTCCTAAACAGGCTCTGCTGTCTTTATCCTGGGGGCCTTGTTTGCTGAGGGCCAGGAGCTCTGCTGCAGCTGGAAGATTCCAGCATCAAAGTCAGAGGAACGTTCTCGGTTTGGGCACAAACCATTTCTGGGTGCAAGGAAGCAGAAGAGAATCATTCTATCTTGGGAGGAAATAAGAATGGAGGGTCTCATTCCACACTCCCCATGCTGAGACCTCCTTTAATTCGGTGCATTGCACGGGGCTGCTTGTTTGGGTCGATTAAGCAGACGCCTCAGTCTCCATAGACCCCTATCCTGGGCTTCCCCACACAGCACTGGACCTCCCTTGGAACAGAATGACTGCCCTCCAGAGCTGGAGACGGGAGGAGGAGGCGGGAGTGTTAGGGGTCGGAGCCCAGACGTGGTCCAGAAGTATAAGGATTGTCTCACATTTGGGACTAACGCTGTGCAACACTGGGAACCTCCTTGCAAAAATCTGACCTGACAGTTACATGTTGATGGGCCCATTATCGCTCAAAGGGTCAAAAATGGCATTTTCTGCAGATCTGTCACAATACTGGGCCATTTGTAACGAAATTGCAATGCAATGTGAGAAGCTCTAATTCTGGGGTTTTCATATTTCATTCTGCGTATCTGGCAAAGAGCCCTAGCAAGGACCATGTTCCAGACACAGGCAATATAGCTATCGCTAGGATACAGGTTATAGAAAAGCAAATCCTCAAACATACTGTAGCCTGAATAAAGAATTCCTTGAACTGCTGGTAGGATCTCTCCGAGCTGTCCGGGCTCCATTCCTCATGGAGCCGAGAATCTCCTTCATCAATCCAGCAAGTGAGCTATAAGAAGAAATAAATAGAGTTTCCATGAGATCTCAGTTATTTAACAGCTGCCACTTCCCTGGGAATTTCCCCTCCTTCCCTTGGGTCATCCAGATTTCACAGAGTTTGTGAACATATTTTTCCCAGTAACCTAGTCATTAAAATCTGGGCTTCAAGAAAATCTTGTTGTTCTCCAGGTTCCCTTGGTATCAGTAGCCCAGGCTATGGTCAGAGAAGTTTATTTGCTTCACTCAACTCTGAGCTGAAGCAAAGAAATCTTGTCCTGGATTTGATGAATGAGATTCAGCAAACGTTGCCGTGGTATCCAAGGTGCGAGCTGTCCTTTCCGGCAGCATGTCTTGGGGAGAGCGCTCACCTTGCCGAATTCTGCCTCAAACTCCCGGATCTTTCGGAGGAACTCCAGGCGCTCCAGGCAGCTGTTGGATTTCGTCACCAAAGTGTGAACTTCTTCTTCCACTTGGTTGTAGAGGCCCATGGCTGCGTCCACGCTGTTCCTTAAGAACAAAAAGGGAGACAAATACATCTGGCCCGTCTCTGTCCACCTACAGCATATCAGCCACTGGTGTGCGAGGAGACCATCCACCCCTCCTAGAATTAGAGCTGAACATGCTACAGGTCAGGCACAATTCCTAGTAAAGGAACCAACAGAGGGAGTCCTCTGAGCATCACAACCCCTTAAATGGGGAGAGGGGAACCCTAGCCTCTGGCCGTGTGCTCCCTGGAGCTGGGTTCTAGTTATGACCCTGATGCACACTGTTGGGCGCTGAGAAAGGTCATGTGCAAAGATCGCTCTGCTGATTAGCAGTGGCGCTGAAGGATTGCATGTGCGGAGTGGAAGAGCCGCAGTCCCGTTCCTCCACACTGCAGCCCAGCGTGGCAGCCAGAGCTGAGGTCGCTGAGGGGTTGTAACTTGTAGGTGATGTTTTGCCACAAGCTGAGCCATGCTGCAAATGTTTCTAATCACCAGAGGACTCTGGATTTGTACCTGTCCAGAAAACCTCACTGTATCGCTCTGTGTGGGACCAGTTTGTGCCCCCAGACTGGGCGGCCCTGGGACAAGGTACATGTTACTCTCCAGCTGTTTGGAGCCCTGAATAGCTGCAGGTGTAACGTCAGGTGATTGCACATGTCCAGCAGTCTCCCAGTTACATCGAGCAGGTTGGAGTTGGATGTTGGATACCAGAGGGAGGGATGGCGCTTGCTAACTCTGCTCTCTGTCACCTTGGAAATATCCTCCACCCCAGCCTGACACTGTCACAACCGGTGCGCGATGGCACCAGGGCAGAGGAGCTCTCGCAAAGGAGTGGAGTGAACTGAGGGGGAAGGAAACCAGCGGGTTTTGTGGTGTGCGGCTGGCTGGAAGCAAGGTGATATTATTGGGAAGCAGCGCCATCTAGCAGCCACACTGGAAAATTAAATGAAATAACATTGGATGACATCTGTTTAAAGTTGCATGGAATCGAGCTCTGCAGGGGACAAGAGCTTCTCGTCTTCCTAGAGCCACCGGCACATGTTCTCCTGCAAAGCCCAGGGAGAAAATCCTCACCCTGCTCAAGTGAACGGTGCCCATCCGCCTTCCAGGCCTGGGCTGAGCGGGAACCACTCCCGGGAGCTTGGGTCTCCAGCTGGGTGGGGAGCTGGCGGAGCTAGGCCTGGGGGAGCGGGCGGTGGTGGGAACACCTTGAAGGGCTGGCGAGAAGCCTGTGCCGGTGGGTAATGGGCTGCATTGTCCCCAGAGAACGGATGAGGAGCAGGGCTCTGCAATGCCAAAGGCACAAGCATCCTGAAACCAGTAGGGTGAGAGCTCGGTGCTCAGTGTCCCTCTTCTGGGGCAGGGATGACTCCAGTCTCTGTACCTGATGTCCGGTGAGAAGCTGAGCCGGGATGCCTCCTTCTTCAGCCTGGCCAGCGTGGCCCCACCCTCTCTCTGCAAGCTGACCAGCTGCACGTCGCTGAGCACTGCCTTCATCAGCTCCCTGTATCTCTCGGTGCACTCGGCTGCCTCCTGCCCGAGGGTCAGAGACACACACGCTTGTCACTGGGATTGCCCTGCTCTTTGCCCCGTCACCCTCTGAATCAACAGCACCAAGTCGGCGGCCAGGGGCGAAGGTAAGAACGGGCACAGAGCCTGAGGTCGGAAAAGGCCTCCGACCTGGGGAGCAACATTGCCACCAAGGGAACCTTATTTTACCCTGGGACAAAATGGAGTTAAATGCCATGTACAACACACATTGTCCTGCAAAGAGAGCCCTGGAGGAGCTAACTGGATCACAGACTGCCTAGGTCAGTTGCGGAAGCTCCTTCACTGGAGGGTTTCGAACGGAGGCTGGAGCCATCTGTCATGGAGGGTTTAGACGCAAGTCCTGCATCATGGCAGGGGGTTAGACTAGATGACCCTTGAGGTTCCTTCTAACCCTACAGTTCTGTGGCCCTTGGTCAGGGGATCCCAATGTGCTTTCTGAGCATGAGACAGTAACAAACTCTATGCAGAGATCACCTCATCCACCACTGACTGCAGCCACCTTTGGGGTGCAACGTGGCAGCTGTCTGTGTCCAATGGGACCTCCACAGGGGCTTCAGGCAGGCCGTTTGCAATGATATGGACTGGAATTTGACAGGGCACTAGAGTTCACGCTCCTCTTCTTGCAGCGCTTCCCATGGTATCTGCCGTGACCACAAGTAATCAGGGCGTTGGTGTTAAGTCTTAGCCAATGAACAGCATCTTCAGCAGAACAGTGCATCACACCTGCCAGGTCTCCAGCTCCAGCAGAGATTCACCATGACTGCTGCTTGCAGTTCCTTGCAGGTCTCCTGTCCGAGCAGGGATACAGCCTGACCTGACTTAGCTTGTGGGCTGGCTTCAACATTGTTTTGCAATATAATAATGGCTTCTTTGCTCTTAAATACTGATTATGTAGCAAGCAAAGGCTATGGGAGAGAGTCACTGCTGCTTTTGATCAAATGCACCTAGCGAGTTCCTCTGGCTCTCCCGGTGGGCAGGAATTGCCCAGGGCTGGATTGCCATTGGGCATCAGGAGATGGCCGCACAGTGCACATGCTGATGTTTTGGGGGATAACTGTGTCAGAGCTGGTTGCAGGCTATCCTGTTTGGAACTCGGAAACATGGCTGTTACCTGCATATCCTCTGGGATGTCGCCCTTCTCCAGTTCCTGGATGCAGCTCTGCAGTAGCTTGGAGGCCTGCTTGAGATCTGCCACGAAAGGATGCAGCTTCTACAGAGAAGGAAACACAAGTGAGTTGGCCTGTCCCAGGCCAGGAGGGCTGGCGGATGGATGGCAAGACAGGCTTAGAGTAGAGAGGGGGGAAAGGTTTAGATTGTGTGGATGTATAAACAGATGGACAGTAGTTTAATGGCTGATAGGGAAAGAAGCAGGTGGAAATATGGATGAATAGCAATGCAGCCAATAAGCAGGGTGGGAAGGTTAATTGCAGAGAGACATTGTAGATAATATATTTCTAAGCAGAACTGAGGTAGCTATTGATATTTAGCTAAAGTTCTGGGCCTTCTTGTTGATTTCTTACACTTGTGTGTAATACATGTGAAAACCGCTGCTTGCTTCAGGGCATCCCATGGGAATCCTCCCCCTCATCCATCGCACACACACTCACACACACACACACATACACTTACTTTTTGTGATACATTGAAACAGGGATGTACTTATTGTGATGCAACCAGTTGGCATAACTTGCAACCAGATTCACTCTCTCCCCGCAGTCGGTGTTACGCTGTTATTGCAGTACCAGCAGCCTGGGCATTCTCAGACATTGTCTTCCGGCATTACCCAGGTACCAGGGATTTACCAGTGATCGTCACTGTGAGCTTTATGTCCCCTGAGAAGCAAGTCCCTTGCTGAGGGAAAAGGGCTGCAGCAAACACAAGGAGAAAGCTAAAGGCCGTGATAATAGACACCTGGAAGAATTGAACCCACTCGCCGTGGCAGTAAGGGAAAGTCCCATCCAAGTCTGGCGTCAGCTGGGTGCTGTCGACATAGCGGCTCAGAGCTCGGAGGGAAGTCAGCAGCTCCACCTGCAGGAGGGAGGGACACTGCTTGTAAATACTGTGGCGAGCTCTTACAGAGGCTCGTGAGAGTGGTGGGTAAGAGGTTGGTTTGGCAACGCTTCCCCAAGGGGATCCTGCAGCGTTTGGGCATGAAAATCCCTCTCTCCTTCTCCAAAGATCCCTGCCGCCTGAATCCCCTAAATGGGGCTGGAAGAGTCAGAAGGAGAAGTTGCTGGCTGAGATTCCCAGCCGTCCGCTCCTGCCTGGCTATGCTGTGAATCCTGAATCCCACATGCAATATGCTGGCTCAGCGCATGCAGCTGTGTCTCCCTCTAGCGAGCAGAACTGCCTGCTAGTCATTGGCCGCAAATGAGTCAGTTCCTCTGTTGGCTCAAGAGGTAGAGGGGCTTGTTTGGGTAGGTCCTGGTTTCATCCCCATGCAAGCCCCCGGGGTCTGTGTGCAGCTGTGGTTTCTTAAACGCAGTCTTTATTCAGGCAAACGCCCGCTGAGTACAGACCTCAGGGGGTTGCCCACTGGGGGCTCGACCCAAAGCCCACTGAAGCGGCTTCCACAGGCTTTGCATGAGGCCTGGCGAGAAAAGCTGTTGTCCTTGGCATTTTCGCAGTTCTGGTTCCTTCCCGAGAGCCTGAACCCAGCCCTGGCTCAGAAGAAGTCACTGTCTCCAAGTGGAGCTCCCTGGGGCTCTGTGGTTTTCGAATGCACAGCAGAACACTGGCATTTTAGTACATCTGCCAGGACAGCCAAGCTGGGTAATCGAACTCATTAATATTTCACATTATATTAATTAAACAGAGCAGCATTAGAAGAACAATAAACTCTTTCCAGTTGTGAGTTATTATCCTAATGCCCATGTCCAGCGGGTGGAAGTAATTGGGAAAGTACGCGGCTCCCCCCGGGTGGCTGCAGTCCATTACTGCCATCAGACAATGTGGGGACTGCAAGGATTACCTGCCTGGGAGACGGACAGTAGGATAAAGGCCCCACAGACAGAGAGAAGGGCACCTCTCCCTGCTCCTCATCCGAGACAGGGTCCAGCTATTTCATAACGGGGGTGAGGACTGTGCACATGGGCAGGCTCTACTGACGATGTCATGGGAATAGTGGAACCTGAGCTCTAGCAACATGACCAGGACAGACAGACAGAATCCATCTAGTCACTGCTCCTGCTGGCACAGATGGACCCTGGTGAGCTAGGCCAAGGTGGAGATGAGGTGGGGGAGCACCTTGGTCCAGCTCCATCCCCCTGACTGCAGAGACGAGGGAGGAAAGGAAGGAACCATCCGTCAGTACAGACTCTGTCCTCCTTGCAGGAGAAGGTGCAAATAATATAAAGACGAGGCTAGGGAGCAGCTACAGAAGAAACTGGTCCAGTCCTCACCTGCATTCCAGGTAACTTCTCCAGGTGTGCAGCCGCCTCCTTCTCTGCCAACAGCAACACACCATGGATGGTGGCAGGTGAAGATCTCTGCAGGGGAAGGCAGAGTAAATGTCACTCCTTGCAATACAAGAGATGTTAAGAGTAACAAGAAGGGTTTCTTCAGGTATGTTAGCAACAAGAAGAAAGTCAAGGAAAGTGTGGGCCCCTTACTGAATGAGGGAGGCAACCTAGTGACAGAGGATGTGGAAAAAGCTAATGTACTCAATGATTTTTTTGCCTCTCTCTTCACGAACAAGGTCAGCTCCCAGACTACTGCACTGGGCAGCACAGTATGGGGAGGAGGTGACCAGCCCTCTGTGGAGAAAGAAGTGATTCAGGACTATTTAGAAAAGCTGGACGAGCACAAATCCATGGGGCTGGATGCGCTGCATCCGAGGGTGCTAAAGGAGTTGGCGGATGTGATTGCAGGGCCATTGGCCATTATCTTTGAAAACTCATGGCGATCAGTGGAGGTCCCGGATGACTGGAAAAAGGCTAATGTAGTGCCCATCTTTAAAAAAGGGAAGGAAAAGGATCCGGGGAACTGCAGGCCAGTCAGCCTCACCTCAGTCCCTGGAAAAATCATGGAGCAGGTCCTCAAGGAATCAATTCTGAAGCACTTAGAGGAGAGGAAAGTGATCAGGAACAGTCAGTATGGATTCACCAAGGGCAAGTCATGCCTGACTAACCTAATTGCCTTCCAGATAACTGGGTCTGTAGATGAGGGGAAAGCAGTCGATGTGTTATTCCTTGACTTTAGCAAAGCTTTTGATACGGTCTCCCACAGTATTCTTGCTGGCAAGTTAAAGAAGTATGGGCTGGATGAATGGACTATAAGGTGGATAGCAAGCTGGCTAGATCGTCGAGCTCAACGGGTGGTGATCATTGGCTCCATGTCTAGTTGGCAGCCAGTATCAAGCGGAGTGCCCCAAGGGTCGGACCTGGGGCCAGTTTTGTTCAATATCTTCATTAATGATCTGGAGGATGGCGTGGACTGCACCCTCAGCAAGTTTGTAGATGACACTAAGCTGGGAGGAGTGGTATATACACTGGAGGGGTAGGGATAGGATACAGAAGGACCTAGACAAATTAGAGGATTGGGCCAAAAGAAACCTGATGAGGTTCAACAAGGACAAGTGCAGAGTCCTGCACTTAGGACGGAAGAATCCCGTGCACTGTTACAGACTAGGGACCGAATGGCTAGGCAGCAGTTCTGCAGAAAAGGACCTAGGGGTCACAGTGGACGAGAAGCTGGATATGAGTCAACAGTGTGCCCTTGTTGCCAAGAAGGCTAATGGCATTTTGCGCTGTATAAGTAGGGGCATTGCCAGCAGATCAAGGAACGTGATCATTCACCTCTATTCGACATTGGTGAGGCCTCATCTGGAGTATTGTGTCCAGTTTTGGGCCCCACACTACAAGAAGGATGTGGAAAAATTTGGAAAGAGTCCAGCGGAGGGCAACAAAAATGATTAGGGGTCTGGAGTACATGACTTATGAGGAGAGGCTGAGGGAATTGGGATTGTTTAGTCTGCAGAAGAGAAGAATGAGGGGGGATTTGAGAGCTCCTTTCAACTACCTGAAAGTGGGGGGTGGGTTCCAAAGAGGATGGAGCTCAGCTGTTCTCAGTGGTGGCAGATGACAGAACAAGGAGCAATGGTCTCAAGTAGCAGTGGGGACGGTCTAGGTTGGAAATTAGGAAACACTATTTCACTAGGAGGGTGGTGAAGCACCGGAATGCGTTACCTAGGGAGGTGGTGGAATCTCCATCCTTAGAGGTTTTTAAGGCCCGGCTTGACAAAGCCCTGGCTGGGATGATTTACTTGGGGATTGGTCCTGCTTTGAGCAGGGGGTTGGACTAGATACCTCCTGAGGTCCCTTCCAACCCTGAGATTCTATGACATCCTCTGCTTACTCTGCACGTGACATTCAGCCCTGGCATTTGGAAACACTCACCAAGCACAGGACTGTGCTGTTGTGAGCGGGAGAGTCTCATATCCTGAGCAGTTCAATGCTGGTATTAGAAGCCAGAGGAAAAGCTTCTGAGCAGAGCTGGGTGGGAAATACAACCCCATTTCCCCCAATCCAGTCACGTGGGCCAGAACCTGTGTAGAACAGGACAGCGCATCCCCACCCGGGCTGTGTCCACCTCCCATGAGCAACCCAGCAAAAAGTAGCAGGGGAATTTCTATGAAAAACTCTGTATTCCTACTGGAAAGGCATGTACGGCCATCCAGGCTGGGGACAGAACGAATATCCTGGGACTTAGCTGACCAGTCACAAATGAGCACAAAGCTCACTGAAGAGACCTAAAGCAAACCCTGGCAAAACGCAGAGTTGATGGGAGCAGTGACAGGGTGACAAACTCTCCGCCCCTGTGCAGGAACACAGGGCACTTCTCTGAGTTGCCCTGGGCTCAGGCACGAAACACCTGCATTAAGATGCAGGGTAATTATTGCAGAGTCATTCTGGCAGGTGGACCCAGTTAATGCCAGCCGGGACTTGCCAGGGGCAGAGGAGGTCCTGCTGGGAGTCCTTAGGAGCAGCTGTGAGAGGTGGAGATGTACGTGGCGCTGTTGTGTTTGAATTCCAGGTATGGGATAAGCTCGGACATGAGCTCAGGGTCTGGGTGCTCCATTGCGGATTGGTCCATTCACAGGGGCACTGACTAGATTCTGTGGCTGACTGTGGCTACTGGAAGCAGAGAGAAACGTAGTAACCCCAGATTGACAAGTGACTTGGGCTGGGGCTTGGACAAAGGATTTTCTCTCCTGGTTTTAGTGTGTGCAGAGACAGAGAGGTTGGGGATGGAAAGACGCACATCTCCTGGCTACGTGAGCTAAGCCTACTGTGATTTTGGGGTAGCAATGAGCATCTTTTGTGCCCCGGGGGACTATAAACAGTGCTTTGAGTCTGGTCCTCCACGTGTGTGAACTGTGTATCCATAGGTGGCAAACAGAGAATTGTAGTGGCAACTTTGAGACCAGACAACTGGGAAAGGGCTGGAGTGTAGCACTGAGCTCCCAGACGGCTGGGAGCCAGATGCATTGACGGTTCCCCGGGAGATCAGTAACTGGCACTGTGAAGGAGGAGACTGGGCAGCTGTCCCAGGGAGAGCAGGGGCTACGCAGTGTTTCCTAGATAAATATATCCCGCTCCCACAGAGGGTAACGGAGACCTGCCTGAATGAATGATCTTGGGGATGCTTAGGGCAAAGAGTGTGGATGAGATCAAAATCTTGGCCTCAGGGCATCGCAGACAAAGCGACTGTCAACGGATCAGCTCTAGGCCAGCAGGGACCTGCTCACAGGTCCCCACCCAACGCAATACACTCCAGAGGGAATTTGAAAAGTGCTTTAGGGACAACACTGCTGAACTTTACTGATTAGCTGGACAGAGGATCTCACCCACCCAAATCGACTGTGCTTCTCCTTCTGAGCTCACTACTGTACAGAGACCAGCGTGTACCTGGACTGATCTGAATGCCGTGTGCAGGGTCGGGGAGGGAGGCTGTCTCCTGGCATCCACCACAATGGTCAGCCCTCTGTCCCTTGCTTCCTTCCTAGGGAACAAAATAAACCACAGCGAGCTCTCATTGGAGGAAGAAAACGGCATTAATTGAGAGTGGCAGACCCTCAGCAGCTGATTTGGGGTTTCCCCACCCCTGCTGGAGAGGAAATGCCCCGCTTTCCTGAAGGCACCGTCCTGGGGTCTGCAGTGGGGAGCGAGGCTCCCAGCTTGGGCAGACAGACTCGTGCTAGAGAGCTCGCACTAGTGCACAAACACTAGCAATGCGGGCAGTGGAGGCAGCAGCTTGGGCGCTCCAGCCCACCTCACCCCCTAGGCATCAGAGCCCGCGGTTCAGCCCACGCCGAACGTCCGTATTTCTGGTTTTAGCACGCTCGCTCGAGCCCACCCGCATGAGTCTGTCTGCCAGGCTGGGAGCTCGCTTGTCGCTTCCGGCCTCAGTGTAGACGTGCGCCCTCTGACGTCTGGTCAGGGGAAGTCTAAGGGCCTCCTTTCCCCTCAGAGCTGCTGTCCCGCTCCCTTCTCCCCCACACTTCAAGTTGGCACCTCTGTCCTCGCCCTCCCAGCCATGCAGTAAGTCAGCGCCCGCGTGAGAGCCCAGACTGAGGCCAAGAGGGAATGTGAATTCTTCCAAAGCTGTAGCACGACTTTAAACCAACCAACAGGAGGTGCTGTGGCCCCTCTCCCCACCCTTCTCCATTCCAGACCAAAGCTGAGGGAGACACCTGCTGGATTTAATGGTACTGAACCCCCAAATACATTGCTTGGATTACCCCAGGCCTTCTCCTGCATGGAGACAGTGAACAGTTCATCACTTCACACCTACCCCTCTAGGGGCTATTTTACCATCAGCAGCGTAGGTGGCTTTGGGTGTGTTTTTCTAGCAAACAGGGAAGGGCTGGAGCAATCCGAAGACCCCAGAAGCAGAGCCGGATTTACCAGTTAAGTGAAGGTTTCAATGGACTGTAGAAGTCTAATTTTCTCTTCTGTGAGGAGTAGGTGGCCTTGCGTATGGCTGGTCCTGGTTTCTAGCCTTGATTACTTCACTCTGGTGCACAATGGCTAATGACGTTGACAAAGAGGTACGTGGCGTGTACATTAGCCTCTGAATTAGTTACGTATTTCAGTGACTCCTCCTGGGATTGTCTCCCAGGCTGAAACCCTGGGACATGAACATCAACTCTTCCCTTTCCTCCGGAAGTTCTTCTGGGCATTTGGCCCTAGCCAGCCTTCTCCCCCCTGGCAAGAGCCCCACCTCTGCTCTCTCTCTGCCTGCTCCCCCCAGAAATGCCTGCATACACCCAACATCACGCACACTATTTATCTTCACATCCCACAGCTGCCATGGGATTTCAACGGACAGGCGGAAAGAACGTCTGAACTACCAACACAATGTCCAACGTGCTCCAGTAGGGGGCAGTGGTACACATTCCAGCATGTGTACGGGTGGAATCCATCCAGTTACACACGGAGAGTTAAAAGCCCCCAAACCACCACAGTGAGCAGTTCCAGAAATAATGCCTTTCACAGTAATTAACTGGGCCCTCTGAGAGTTGCCTGCAGCCTAGAACCATCTGACTCCCTTTTGCCAGGCAGCAGGATGGGGGCGCAAAGCAGGCAAAGGAGTGAGTATGGATGCCCAGCTCCCAGGCAGAATCCACCCCCTAAACTCCATATTCCCCAAATTCCATTAGCCCGTGTTTACCCTCAACTATGCTACTGCCTGAAAGGAATTGGAACGGGGCATGCCAGCCTCCACACATGGCAGGAAGGGGTTAATGGGCAGCTGGAGGCTGAGATACCTGGAGCAGAAGTCTGGCTTCCAGGGTAAAAGGCAGAGCCCTGCTCAGCTGGGGGGAGCAGAGGTTGGAGAAGGCTGGTCAGGGCCCAGGGCCTAGCAGATCTGCCCGAGGAAAAGGAAGAATTTAAGTTCATGTTGTTTCCGCCTTGTTTTGGAATTGGAGTGCCCTGCAAGGGGTAGCACTGGAAGGGACCTGACGGAGGGTCCAGACCCAAGGTGTTGGAGGCTGGGCAGAGCAGTGGGAGACAGGCTGGGAAACCGAGGCTGAGTGGCTGCTGCGCCGGGCGATGCCGCATGCAGGTGCTCTGCTAAGGTGATGCTATAACATGGGTGTTGTGGGAAGGGTGCCGCGTTCTCCCCTTACCTGGGGATGGAGCAGAGGTAAAGGAGGAGCTGGGCTACCTCTCTGGCGGAGCACCAGGTAGCTTCCCACGCTCTGCTGCTTGTGGTCACCTGGATCAGGGCCCTGCCAAGCTTATCTGTGCTCCCTGCAGCCAGGAAAAGCAAACGTTGAGCTACCAGTTCACAGTACTGCCACGCCCACGTGTTCGGGAGACTTACAAATCATGAGATTGTTCAAAAAACAAAGGTTGGGTTCTTTTATTCGCCTTCTCTTTTTGAGCCTTTAAGAGTCACATTTTCAAGCTGTTTTCTCTCCGCAACCATGAAGGCCAGAGACATGCTTTTTCTTAAAACAAAACAGAGAAAAGCAGAGTTTCAACCTATGCCATGATTCCAGGAATTGGGGCTTCAAGGAAAACAGCAAGTATCAGGAGACTTGGCGATGTTACGGTTGTGGAGTGGGAGACCACGGACAATCCAAATGTCACCTATTGCGTGCTCCCTTGAACTGCTCCATCCCACGGCCGCATGCTTTCCCTGAAAGCCCTTAGGGAGTGCTGCTGGCATGGCACAGCACCTCCAGTACGTCTCCTTGGGGACTTCATGGAAGAGCTGCGGCAAATACTATTGGCCTAAACTCCCTCACGACCTCACTTTCACCTTGATGCCTGCTAACGCCTCAGGTTTCCGCCTGGTCTGAGTAGCTGGGGTGGAGGCGATGTGAGAGGGGCTGGAGTCTGGAGGAATTACCCTGTTTCCCCGAAAATAAGACAGTGTCTTATATTAATTTTTGCTCCCAAAGATGCGCTAGGTCTTATTTTCAGGGGATGTCTTATTTTTCAGAAATGAAAAATGCCTTATTATCGGTGGATGCCTTATTATCGGGGAGGTCTTATTATCGGGGGGATGCCTTATATTACAACGAGAGGCAAAACTGTAAGTAGGCCTTATTTTCGGAGGATGTCTTATTTTCGGGGAAACAGGGTAGTACCATGTTGGGAGCTCTAATTCTGTTGCTGGGGAGCTTTCATCTGTATCTCAGAGTTCTCATCTGTGAAATGGGGGGAGAATGTTTCCCTGCCTGCCGGGAGGCTGTGCCGTGCCTTCAGGAGATAAGAACTGGGTGGGAAATGTCTGGGTTTCCCCTACAGCATTTTTTTGTTTCTGTCAAAAATGTTCAGGTTTTCATTGTAACCCCTCTTCCTGCCCCCCCCCCCCCCAATATTCAGTTAAAAATTAGTTCTCAGCCACTTAAAACAGAAACATTTCAGCTGACCAGGCAAATATTTTCGTTTTATTGAAACGCCCAGCTGAAATGTTTGCCATTTTGGTGCTTTCCATTTTTCAACAAAACCCCTAAAGAACGTAGGACATTCCCTGCAGAAATGTTCATTTTGACCACAAAAAGCTTTAGTTAAAAACCATTGTGAATGAAGACATGAGAGTAGGTCTAATCGTGATCCTGTCACTGGGTTCAGTACCTGGCAAACAAGCTATGCCCGAGAGCAAGAGCTCAGCGCCGAGATCCTGCCATTGGGGCGGCCGTTGAGGGCTGGACTCTGCAGACAGCGGTTCTTGGGCAGGAGAGCTCACGGTGGTGGCACAAAGCCCGTTCTTACAGTTGGTGCCTTGGAGAGAGCTGATGTCGAAGAGAGACGCGTCTGTCTGATCGGTACCTGGCCAGGAAAACAGATCAAAGATGTGGCAGAGTTTTTAGCTGAAAGGAGGCAAAGCTTGCACAACTTACTACCATGATTGCTTTATACCCAGTTTTGTACAACCCTCTACTGGCTATTACCTTTCCCAGCCGACTTAGCTCTGCTCATCTTGGGAGAGTAAATACCCGACATCCTTTTCCAAGGCCCTTCATGTTGGCCGGTACCAGACAAACTGTCCCCTGGGGATGCTGGTTGTTGTCGGCCCTTGAAGAAGGAGAATTTATGGTTGGCAGGGGGAGACTGTGACCGAGGGAGATTTCTCCTTGCACCAGCAGGAGACTTGAGAAGCTTTAAGTATCCCTGTTTTGTCACCTCCTCGGCTTTCGTCTCCTGAGTCACTGCCTTCCGAGGGCAGCCAGAGAGGAGTCTGGGAGTGGCTGCCTGGCCTGGCCTCTGTCTGGGGTGAGCTGGACTCTCTGGAGCTGTGCTTGCTGAAGGGAACTCTGGTTTGGGCACATCAGACTCCTCCAATATGGCGGCCATGAGCCCAGAGCCAAAGCGCACGGGGTTCTGAAGGGCGGCCACGTAGGACTCACGGTATCGACACCTCGGCCCATGGAATTTGGAGTCTCTGTTCAGTTTTCTCCTCAGACACGGCGTGCAGGGACCCTCCTCTGAGCTCTGCCCTTTCCCACAGGTCCATTTTTCAGCTGCTGACCCTTTGTTCACCCTTGGAAGCCGTGATTGACGCTCTGATGGCATCTTTATTTCTCTAGAAGGTCCAGGTTGCTCAGCAGATGGTCCTGACTTGGCCAGAAGATCCAGCTTCATTTCTTCAGAAAACTCCAGCAGGTCGACATAGTCACCGTCCAGGTCCTGGCTGATGATATCGCACAGGCTTGGCACAACAAACACACTGGGTTTCTTCCATGATCCAGCTTGGTCCACCTTGATGAGTCCTGGATACTTGCCCTGGCTGGACCTCCAGGGCACATCTTTGCAGTCTTGCACATTACCCATGACGTTACCAGGTGGCACCTGAGCATCAGTCATGCAAAAAGACATTGTGCAGCTCTGTGATGCTGGCTCTACCATCACTTCAGAGCTGCCAAGGTCCAGTGCATGTGCTGGAAGGGACACTCTGACCTGGGTGGGACTTGGTGCTGCTTTGGGCTTGCTGATGAATTCTGGCGTGGCTATCTTACTCCAAGGCACAGGGGCAATTCCCTTTTCTGTGGCTACCAGGCAGGTGTGCAGAGGTGCTCTGTCCAGGTCTCGGTTGATTTTCTCCAGCCACTCATTAGTAAATAGCAGAGTGTAGGAGGATTCAGGAACTGTTCTTTCTTCCACAGTGCGCAAGTCCCGAGAGAGGCACTTAACAGTGATGCAGGCAGATTGCTCTCCGTAGGGCTCTGCTTGGAGGTAGAAGTCTCCTGGGCGTAGTAAGAGGGGGTTGAGTGGGGCAAGGTGAATGACCACTTTCTCGTGAAGACACAAGGGCCAGCCTTCATGGAGAAAGATGCAGTTAAAGTAAGGTGCCTAAGAGAAGAAAAACACACAATGTTAACAACATGGGATCTGACCAGCTTCTTGTGGCCTAATGGATGGAGCGCCAAACAGGGAGATGGCTCTACCACGGGCCTGCTGGGTGATCTTGGGCAAGCCACTCCCCTCCCCGTGCCTCAGTTTCCCTCTCTGTAAAGTGGGGATAATGAGCCTGTCCTCCTTTGTAAAGTGCTTTGAGACCTACTGATGAAGAGCTGTGTAAGAGCTCGGGATTATTATTATTATTATACGGCCTTTGTTCCACAGTATGCGAGCACCTTGCAACCTGTACTGATCGATTTGTCACAGCCCCTGAGTGCGGCCGGGCCGGGCCATTATTCCCATTTGGGGTGGGGATAATGATGTACAGACCGACTCTGCAGTGCCACAAAGTGCCTCACACAATGATTAATAAACCCAGCAACCTGCGGGGGGTTGGGGAAGTCTCATCATTCCATTTTACAGATGAGAAAACAAGACCCCGATGAGGAGATTTGCTGAAGGCCCCATAGAGAGAACCCAGACATCCTGTCCTCCTGTTCCTTGCTGAACTACCAGACTGCACTGCCCCTAGGTGGGATACCGCAGCGTTTAGAGTCTACGTGGAAAGTTTGCTTCAGTGGGGGAAGCCTGCCTGCATCCATGCACCCACGGCAGGCCTGGGCCTGAGAGCCGGGCTCTGGGAAGGCTTGGGGGAGATGGATCCTGGAGTTGTTATCCATGAACTCACACAGGCCGCCTGCCGCACATGCTCAAAGAGGCGCTTGGCAGGAATCAGGAAATCAAGGAGGCAGCACAGCCCGTCGCCGTGGTAGTCGCTGTCGAGCAGGCGGAAGAGCTGGCTGAGGACGGTTGGGGCTGTGACTTCAAATGGCGGGTAGAGGGCTAGCAGGGCGTTCTGCACCGCGGCATCGAGAGACCGGGGATCCTGCAGGGGAAACGCACCATCCATTAGACAGATCAGCGCTAGCAATGGGCCAGTTTCCACCCCCTTTGGGGACCTCTCCCACCGCCCCCCGTTTAATATACCCCATCCGTCACTTGCTTTCCCAGCCTCCCCACAGAGCCTCCGACCGGCCCTCCAGCCTGGGGGGAGCGTGGAAGTGTCTTTAAAGGAAGAACGCTGATTTAAATACACCAGTGCGGCTGGCAGAGCCACGTGCCATAGACATATTTCCTTGGGAGTAACCGTGCTTTTCTGGGACTCGGGGTACATTAGTTATGACACTGCTGAAGTGAGGAAAGGTCGAAAGGTCTGAGCGAATTGGGGAGATGCCACTAGCGTCACAGAGGACTGTCTTTTGCACAGACAGGTTAAGGGGCTTTTGATTTAAAGGGTCGCCAGTATGTCTAGGTTTATACTCGTTTGATTTGTGGTGGGTCTGACTTTCCAAGTGCAGGCTCCAAATTCTAAACTCCTCAAAGTTCAGGAGTGTTCACACCTGGTGATTTGGCTCAGCCCATTGTAGCGAGAAGGGTAGCTAGCGAGATTAGATGTGGTCCCAACTTCCCCCAAGTTCAGAGCTGTTCAGAGCTAAGCTCTCTCCCAGACACTGGCAGGTGTCTGAGAAATACAATCGCGTGGATGGGTGACATGAGACCAGGCACCTTGATCGCTCTGGTTCAGCCTCATCCCTACATTTCACTGATTCCAAACCAATCACTGGAGAATCTGTTAGGAAATATCCTACCTTTTCTACAGCTCCATTCCTTGCAAAACGAGACCCTCCGGACTAAAACAAGCCACCATGTGTGTAAGGCCCACTTCATGATAGTTCCAATTCGCCCACCTGACGCTGCAGAAGCAGTTAATTAAACAAACCCTGTTTCCAAGGCTGTGCTAATCTGACTGACGTAACTGGTGCACAAAGGGAAGCAATCAGGATGAATTCATGTTCAATTTCAGCTGCTTTAGGGGTGGGGGGGAATAAAAATGGTTGTCAAATGGAAAAACCACCTAACTGGTAGGGACAGACGTTGGCTTTTCAAGCCTTTAGGAAGAGCTTTCAGGCCGTTCGCGGAGAGTAAATAGTAATGCAGCTGTAGTCGCCGGAGAGAGCTCTCCTAGCGCTAGTATTTGTGCAGGAGCTGGACAGGCAGACAAATAAAGACTCGACTGGATTTGCATGTACAGAGGCCCATCGGCTCACACAAATGGAGGTTTCTGAGCATGCAAACCCACGTTCCTGCAAAATCTGGGCTGGTGGAAGCTGGTGGAAGAATTAACCCCAATGTGCTTTTTAACTAGGATGTGTTGAGTTTTTATATATATATAAAATCTCCTGCTCTGTCTCTGTTCAATCCCTAGATAACAGAGAAGGCGCTTTTATCTCCTGCTGCCAAGCTTGACCTGCTACAGATCTGAGCTTCTTGACCTGGTCGGAAGGTCAGTCTCCAAATTTAACTGGACTTGATACGGACGAATTCCAAAGCTCTGAGCACAGCCTCAAGCAGAGAGGAGCTTTCGTTAGCAGCCTCCCATTGATCCAGCCAGGAGTTGTATCAGCAACAGCTTTCTGGTACGTCAGTGAGCCCAGGCACTTGGCAGGGTCTGTAGCTGTAACACACTGGGGCTGAGGGGGTGAGATTGTCACACACCGGTCGACGTGGGGACACTCGGGAAAGTGAAGTGGAATTATCCCAAGGTGTGAATGTAGAGAGCACTAGTTAAAGCACATTCTGTGTGGACACGCTACTTCAGAAGTAAAACTGCTTTTGTCCAGCTTAGCTTAATTAGGTTTAATGGGTTTTAGCTAATGCACTTCAACATCACACCTTTAGCTAATTCTGAGGAGCTTTCCTGAGCGTCCCCAGGTAGACACACCCTGCCATTAGATTCTCACTTCTCAGTGAGGCAGATTTCAGCCTGGTTGCAGAGCTCTCTGTTTACCATTTTAAAGTGAAGGCTGTGTCAGATTTGACAGCCTTAGGCCTGGTCTACACGTAAAAATTAGGTCAACATAGCTGTGGCGCTCAGGGGTGTGAAAAATTTACACCCTCTGAGCACTGTGGTTAAACCAACCTTGCCCTGGTATAGACGTGGCTTGGTCGATGGACGAATTATTCCGTCAGCCTGGCTACCGCAACGTGGGGAGGTGGATTCCCTACAGCAGTGGAAAAATCCCTTCCATCAATGCAGGAAGTGTCTACTACGCTAAGGCCGCACAGCATGGGTGCAGGGCTGCAAAGCAAGCTTGTGACACTCTGCTTCTGCCCTGACCTGCAGGGACCTCTTCTAGAGGGGACAGGGGAGGCAGGGAGCTACATTCATGTGAGCCCATCCAGTGCTGGCCTGCTCGCCGCTGCTGAGATCTGCAAACAGACACTTGCACAATACTTGGTTTTCTCCCCCAGTCAGATTTGTCGGATGGGGCCTGGTTGGGTGGCTTTGGGGCATGGGAATCCTGTTCTTTTGCAGACTGTCTTGCAAGTCAGCTTTATCTCTCCGTTCTGTCCTGCTGTCTGGGTACATGGCACCTCAAACCCCCTGTCAGCTGGTTCTCATGCCCTTCCTTGGTCTGGTGGATGGGACAGTGAACGGAGCAGCCGGTGCTGTTACTCCCAAATCTCAAAGGGGAGCTCGGAATTTAGCCACCTCCCAGCAGCTGGTGAGGTACTGAATTCACTGGGTGTCCTGGTGCTGTAACAAAACAGAGATGAAGAAGTTCAAATCCCGCCCCCCCCCTTCCCCCAGATGAACCAGTTCAGATCCTAATGCTGTAATTTGTAAAGCAGCAGGGCCCTCTTAAACTCGGGTAAAAGAAAATTGTCAACTGAATTTGGGGCCCCCATGTAGAGCAGAGAGGAGAGTGGGATTTTACAAATCCTAATGACATGACTTTATTCTTGGTGTAATTCCACCAAGGGCAATCACACCAGGGATGATTTGGCCCAAGATGACAAAATGACTTCATCAAATGTTACCAAAAAACCTCCCATCAGTAAATGAGTCTGATTTGGCTGTCAATAGAGAGCAGCAGCAACGTGCAAACGCGAGGCGAAAAGGGACACTAGCTAGAGAGTGATTAGAAACCAAAGGGAACTGACCAATTTAAGTGAAGTGCAAAAAGAAAACAAAAGTCACTAAGAGCATAAAGAGACTGAGATTTTATAAGTTATTTCCATTTCAATAACCTAAAGTGTAGTTCAAACAGAGACGATGCTGTTTCCCCCAAATCCCCATCTGTTTTTATAAAGCTGTCTGTCTGAATCTCCGGGAAGGGTTAGATCTTCACAATAAATACAGTTTTGGCACAGTAAGGTTGTTCATTTAACTCTCAAGTCACCAAGTGTACTGCTCCCTCTCCCTTATGCAGAGGTTTGAGAGCACTAACCAGCAGCCAATAACAAGTCCACTCCCGCTGCTCCAGCTCTTACATCAGGGGAGTTTAGCCTGAGTAAGGACTGTAGGATCCAAACTTTAAAGACAAGTCAAAGCATTAGGAAGGCAAGAGACGAAGTCTGTACAGCCCATCACAGCCGCTCAAGGCAGCACAGTGTGCCTCTAACAGTAATGCAGCTCCTGCGAGCCCTAGCGTAGGGACCGATGGAGTAAGGAATGTCATCCCTGCACAGCAAAGGGAGAAGGAGTGAAGTTATTAACACACATTCTCTGGCTCTAATTCCCTGCAGCCATAGCAAGGGAGTGCAGGGAGGTTTTAACCACAATGGTTTGCAACCCCACACGCTTCCAACCAAACAGCTGCTAGTGATCTTTGTACCCTTCTTTCTACTTTGTGCCAAACGTCTGCTCAGTCTGCTGGAGACATGGTCTCTGCATGAGAAGGGAATCCTCCCAGACACAGATGGGTTTAGAAGCGAGCTCTGTCGTCAATCTATCTCCCCGTTCCCACTCGGCAAGGAGCGGCGTGACACCTGAGCGTTAGCGTGTCAGGGCTGACAGCCGCGCCCGGGTGGCACAAGCACACACAGACAGACAGGGCCTGGGAAAGGGCAGCACCTGCCAGGCACGGAGAGCGATAAAGCAGCAGGCAACTGCTAGGACTTTGCTGCAGGGCCAGGTGTGCGGTCTGTGTTGGCAGCAGGGGACAGAGGAGACAAGCAGACAGGGGAAGCGAGTGGGAAAGTCATGACAAAGATACAAAAGCAGAAGGCATTACCATGTTTTACTGGGAAGTGGCAGGGAGGCTGGCGGGAGCAAGGAGGTAACTGTCCCTTCTCCCAGGATGCTAGAAGTTTTCCTAGTGCATCTAGTTGCCCTGCCACTCTCTCCAGTCCATGCAAGCGGCTCTTTTTTCTTCTGGCGGATCCTCAATGAAATCCAGGTGCCCTAGAAAAGTTGCAGTGAAGCCAGACAAGGGGCAGAGGTGGCTCTGCCTGCGTCAGCCCAGCCGTACCTCCATCCCATTCCCGACCAGAGTAAGCCAGAGAGGATCCCTCCCACCCAGCCACCCAGAAGAGAGCAAGCCCTGCTTGTGAAGGGGAGGGAGAGGGAGTGGAAAGGGGGAAGGAGGGAGGGGGCTGTCTGGGAAAGACGTCTTAAGCTCAGTCTAGCTCACGCCTGTGCTGCTTCATCTGCAAAACATTCACAGAGCAAGCCAGGCTTCAGACACAGCAGCTCCCATTGTGCATCTAGACAGGCTCTTTTCATGCCCACACAGCACAGGAACTGGGGTGAGAGCAAACCAGGCAGGGTACACATCTTAAAACCAAGTGGCCAAATCCATCCGGGGTGCCTGGACGCAGAATTCAGTGCAGTCCCACCGGGTGAATCTGGCCCAGGATGCCTGCCAAGATGAACACAAGACGCCCACACAGGATTGTTTTTCTAACTGTTCTATTTCCCTCTGCAGTGGTTTCTTTCTCTGTCTCTTCCTGGAAGGGGCGTGCCAGCCAGTGCCTTGAAATCTCCCCTCCTGCCTGTGTGAAATAGCTTTGCTTAATTGGCCACTCATTTCCTTTGTAATGTGGCAAAATCCACTTCCAGGCTCAGGGCTGTCCAAGCCGTGACTCAGATGATGGGGAAGGAAAGCAAGAGAGAAGCAAGCCAATTAAAGGAGACACTGTTTCATACAGGCAGGACGCTGCCCTGTCTCTGCACTAGACATTATCCAGGTCTCCGTTTCTAGCTGAGCATTTTCAGAAGTAAAGTTTTTTTGGGAAAAATAGATCATAAAACTGTTCTGGGAGAAAACCACTGCAGAATCCTAATACAGAATGCTGCCGCAGCCCTGCAATGACCTGGGTTATAGAGAAATCTGTCCGTTCCTAGCACCTTTCAGCCATTGATCACAAGTAAAGTGAGTGTCATTATCCCCATTTACTGGGTGGGGAAACGGAGGCACAGAGACTTGTCCTAGATTACATGGTGAGTCAGACAGTGACTGGAATAAATGATTGGGGGGAGGGATAGCTCAGTGGTTTAAGCATTAGCTTGCTAAACCCAGGGTTGTGAGTTCAATCCTTGAGGGGTGCCATTTGGGGATTTAGTTGGGGATTGGTCCTGCTTTGAGCAGGGGGTTGGACTAGATATCTCCTGAGGTCCCTTTCAATCCTAATGATCTATGAATAGAGACCAGGTCTCCTAACTTCCATCCCAGTCATATTCTTTCTCTATTGGACCATTCTGCCTGCCTGCCTGTCTTATCAATCGTCTGTCATATATGTCTGTACCAGAGATGGGCTGGCTACAGACCTTACTTGTACACACCAGAGGTTCATCATAAGATCCTTTACTGGTCTGGCTGAGGTGAGCTCACATAAGATTTTTTACCCATGTGTCACCTAGATGCTGACCAGTGTCACACAGTTTAGCATTCCATCACATCTCCCCCTTCAAGTTCTACAATCCTACCCTTTACAGTATTTCACTATCAGGCTGCCGTCGAAGTTCCATATGGATCAGTTTGTTAAGTGTGTCTGAATCGTCCCAGTTTTCTAATTACACCTCCTGAACCTGTAACAACCGGGTCATCTGGCTGTCCATTAATTGCAATGACTGGCTCTGATCGGTTTGGAATCAGGCATCGGCGTCTTGTTCTGCATCTGCTGTCTGTTGAGTTTGCTCTGTTTATTGTTCTCTCCGAAGAACAAACTGTAGCTGTCAACGGTTTCTGGTGAACTCTCCACTGTCAGTCTCTTATCACATACCATCTGAGCACTGAATTCTTTTTCTTTATGACAGCTGGAGTTGTCCATCCTTTTTCTCCATGTACGTAGTCACCAGGTTCTAGACCTGGCTGTTCTCTGACTGAGTGATGTCTATTATATAAGTGTCCTTAAGCTCTTTTAAGCCTTTTTACCTGATTGGGCTACTCTCTTCATATCTGGTCATTATGGACATAGGTTCTTTTCCAAAGTTGGAACAGTAGTTCTGAGTTGTCTTCCCACCAGGAGTTGTACTGAACTGTATCCGGTAGCTGCTATTAATCTTGCTCTGTAACTCAGGAGAGCAAGGAATGGGTCTTCCTGCTGTAGGATTTTCCTGGCTGTCTGTTCAGCTCTCTCAGCCTCTCCATTTGCTTGTGGGTAATGTGGGCTGCTAGTAAAATGATCAAAATCATATTTCATTCAGAGTGATTTAAATTCCGCTGCAGTGAATTATGGTCCATTGCCCATCACTATTTGTTCTGGAATATCAAAGTGAGCAACAGTGCACTTCGGTTTCTTGGTAACACAGCCACTCGTTATATCTTTCAGGTACATTACTTCTATATGCCTGGAAAAACAGTCCACAACGACCAGGTAATGATGTCCTCTGAATGTGCATATATCTGCAGCTAGTCTCTTCCAAGGTCTCTCTGGTAGAGGTGTTTGTACACTGTATGGTTCAGCATTGTCTCGTAAGTTGATTTGTACTGGCTCTCCTGTCAAAAGTCCAATATCATCAAAACCTCTGTTGAATTCTTCCTGCTTTCTCACTACGCCCATCATGGCTGCCATCCTGT
Organism: Malaclemys terrapin pileata; assembly: GCF_027887155.1. NCBI lineage: Eukaryota > Metazoa > Chordata > Testudines > Emydidae > Malaclemys > Malaclemys terrapin. The sequence continues at coordinate 1,636,774 of NC_071516.1, forward strand.
GGCTGAGAAGGCTGCTGGCCTGTGGTCCTTTGGTCACAGACACGCTGAATGCTCAGCGTTTGTCTTTGTAAGTTGTTTCAGTGGTGAACTGGCCCATGCAGTCCAGAAAACCTGCAGGGCTAGTCAGAGCGGAGTCAGGGGACTTCAGCCCTGGGAGGGGCTGAACCTGATTGTAAGCCCCTTCTGAGAGGACTCGGATGTCAGCTCCTGAGTCAGTTTTAAAGTCAATAGACTTGCCATAAATATTCAGTTTCACTCTCCAGGCAGGCTGTATGGCATCACAAGCCATAGATCCTAGAAACAACAGCTCTTGATTGTCTGGAATATGTGTCAACTCCCTGACTGCTTTGGTGCACCAAACAGCTGCAAAATGTCCATATTTCGTGCATGTATTACACCGTGCATCTCCGGCTGGACGTGCATCGTCTCTTGGGATAAGACTTTTTCCACACCTTGTGCATGTAGGCTGGAATTTGTCCCTCTTAGCCTGGGAGTTCTTTCTCCTTGCCTCTGGGGTCTCATGGTAAGTACTTTTAACACTCATGCTGCATTTGTTAACAGCTTCTAGGCTAGTTTCTTGGTTTTCAAGTTTGGCAAGTTGCTCTTGGTTTTGCTGTCTCACCAGCTCAGACTGCTTTCATGTTTTGCATTCCCCAAATCACAGTTTTCAGCCAATGTATGCAGAGCTCCTATAAAACACACAACATTTCCCCCCGGTTCTTGAATTCTCTGGTGGAAACATGCTCTTTCATAAACCACATTTCTCTGAGGTATAAAGTATGCAACTTTCCAGTCATCTTTGTGATTGTCTTCAGTAAAGTCAAAGGATTTAAAGATATGCTCTGCCTTCTTCCCCATAGTATGTAAATTGAAGAAGATACCTATATATCTTCAGTTTCTTGGTGGAGTTGGTTTGCAATTCAGAATCTTGCAAAATGCTGCTTCCAGTCTGTCCACTGGGAAGGTTTGTCAAAGCTCAAGTTCCCAGGGGCATTGAAGAGTGGCATGTTGATGAGATCCTGCAACCTTTGCTGCTGTTCCTTCTGTCTGCAGCCTTTGTTGTCCTTTTGTGTCTGTCCTTAATTTACTCCTGACACCATGTCATGTACTTCTGTACCAGAGATGGACTGGTCACCGAGCTTACTTATACACACTAGATGGATTTGTCAGAAGATCCTTTAATACTCTGCCAGGCAGAGCCGTCCTTTGGGAGTGTGGGGCCAGGGCGGAAGTGACGTCACTTCCAGAACCGATCACGGCAGGGGCGGTTAGGGGAAGCTGGGGGAGGCGTGGGGGAGGCCTCAAAAAGCTAGGTGTGGCCCTGCTCACACTCCACCCCCTGCCCTGGCCCCACTTCAGCGGCGCTACTGGACTCCAGGGGGCTGGGGCCACACCGCCCGCCTTCCTGTTTTCCTTAAGAGTTTTCCTTGGAGTTTTCCTTAAAGTGCCAGCTCCTGGAGTCAGCTGACTATGTGAGACTTTCAGCCTTCATTAAAAAAAAGTAAGTTTCTAGCCCTCATGAACATAAGAACATAAGAACGGTCGTACTGAGTCAGACCAAAGGGTCCATCTAGCCCAGCATCCTGTCTACCGACAGTGGCCAGTGCCAGGTGCCCCAGAGAGAATGAACAGAACAGGGAATCATCAAGTGATCCATCCCCTGTCGCCCATTTCCAGCTTCTGGCAAACAGAAGTAGGGACACATCCCTGCCCAGCCTGGCTAATAGCCATTGATGGACCTACCCTCCAGGAACTTATCTAGTTCTTTTTTGAAGAACTGGATAAATGGTCACAGAGTAAAGCTGGAGAACGTGACCCATGCATGTCCTAAAGGCTCAGAAACCCAAAAGCAAATGGAAAGAACCCCACATTTATGATTTTTTAAAAAGCCCTCATGATTTCTGAGTCCTCCCTCATGAGTTTTGGGGGCTGGCAGCCCTGGGATTGTGGTGCTGGAGATCAAGCATACAGTATGATGTTGACAGCAGCATCCAGGCAGCTCTGGGAAAGGGGCTCTGGCACCAGAGCTCGGTGGAGCCTGGAACAGCTGGCTGAGGGGGAGGCAGTTGCAATAACAAACTTTTGTCCAGGGATTAGGCAGGGGATGGACAGAGCGCTACAAAAACAAACGGGGGTCGGGGGAGGAGGAACGCTGCTCCGCTGGCCAGGGAAGCCTTTCGGGGGGTCCGTGGCTTGCTGCATTCCCCATTCACTTGCGAGCCGGTTAGCAGCGAGAGCCCCTTCGCCACGGCTGCAGCATGATCGTTCAGTGTCCGAGATCCAAGGGCCTCTGGTGCAGCGGGGTTCCCAGCTCCCTTCTCCACGAGCGGCCTGGATGAGCCATCAGTCCCGCTGGATCGGGCTGCATCGGGCTGCTGCGCTGGTGCTAAAGGCAACGGGTGATGTGCAGCGATGCAGAGCCGAGCCTCTGCCTGTGTGTCGGGGGGGGCGAGCCGAACACCTGGCCCAGGAACAGCAGAGCAGTTGTGGCCCTGCCTAGGGCAGCTCCCTCCCCAGCAGCCGTTTCTCCATGGACTGGTTTGTTTCTGTCTCTCCTTTCATCCTCTCCTGCTCGGGGTGAAGTCAGCCGCAGCTTCCCCTGAGTCTCGTTACGGGCGGAAATGAGGGTGAATTCCCGGCAGACTTAGCCTGGGGTTGTCCCTACCCCCCGTCCACACCCCAAACTCTTGTCACCAGAGCTTCGTGGTGCTCTCCGCCTGGCTGGGGCTGGAGCTCGAACCCAGGCTCTGCTTTCACTCAGGTTGGTTTGCAGTGAGGACGCAGGTGAAAGCTCTCGGGCGCTGACACTGCCGTCCCATACTTCCCCCCCGGTGCCCAGGCCAGACACGTTCTCCCACAATTCACTGGGAAAGAATCCTAAAGCGGCCCTCATCGCCATGCTAAGAACCAAGGGGCACGTCCCCCGGAGTCCTAGAGACGTACACGGGGGCAGACTGACATACGCAGTGTCCACCGGGGAGAGGAGAAACCCCAGACCTCCATGGCTGCGTGTGGATCCCAGAGGTATCGGCTCTGCAGAACGGCATGACCCAGGAGTGCTGGGTCCGCTGCGAGGAGCTGGGGAAGGGGCTGCACAAAACCTCGAGGGGGGATCGAGCAGTTACAGGCTTGCAGGCTGGGACAAGGAGTTCGAACCAGTGGCAGCCCAGGGCAGGAGGGGGCAATGCGGCCAGCATGAAAGAACGCCCTGGTGAAGCCAGGAGCAGTAGGTAGGAGTCCCCCGTAGCGCCCGGAGCCTGTCCAGCCACTCCAGTGCCAGAGCCAGGCTCCGGGCTGAGTGAGCCCCTGGCATTGCCCGGCTGGCCGTGGGTCTGCAAGTAAGAATGGGATGAAGAGATGAGCAGACGCAGGAGGGAGTGACAGCAAAGCATGGTTCCCTTTCATACAGGCCACTACCAGCTTGGGCCATCTCCCCTGGGGTTCCCTGGCTCCCCAGGGATGGAGTGGAAAGGAGGGACCCTCGTGCAGAACTCAAGATAGCGGGGCCAGATGAGATCCAGCTGGAGACAGGCAGAGCGTCCCAGGAGCATCTAGAGTTTGCCTGCAGGGAGGGCATGGGGTGAGGGTCTCTGTGTGGGTCTCTCTGTTTCTCCCTCACTTTTATCTCCCCCACCCCCCTTCTCTGTCTGGCTTTGCCCGAGCAGCTGTTGAGAGCCTGTATGTGGCTTTTCTCTCTGCGCCCCTCACGGGCACAGAGCCGCCATTCAGGGCCAGCGGGACGGCTGGAGCCCTCCTGCCAGGGTCTCCCTGAGGTCGTCATTCCTGCATTTTTATTTTTATTTCTGCAAAATGGTCCTTCCCAGCTCTGGGTCGTTATTGTCTCCCGAGTGGGGCCTGGACATCACGTCACTGAGAGGAAGGGAGTGTGTTGGCGAGGGGGGACTGAGCGGATGGGAGTGTGTGTACGGGGCAGGGGGGTGCAGCGCAGGGGTAACAGAGTATTTTTCGGGGCATGAGATCACCACCGTGGTGTGTCTAGAATACGTCATTCACTGCCGTGTGGTTGACCAGGGGGAGCAGGCATATGGCTCAGACGTTGCAGGCCAAGGGCTGGGGGTGAGCTGCGGTAGGGGTGGATGTGAACCCAACCCTAGAGCCGAGAGCCATGTTCCAATCCATTCCTGAGGCTACAGCTGGTGCCTTTCTCTGAGTTGGACCCGAAGTGTGAGACTCCTGAGCCCAGCCTTCCTGAGAGTGGGGAAGGCTCGGCTCTGGGTCCGGAGTCAGATCTGAGCTCTGTGACTCAGGGCTGTAGCCAATTGCATGATCCTTACCTCGTGGAATCTTCTGGGGTAGCTGCAGCCCCAGTTCCTGCTCTGCGTGCGTGTGGGAGCCCTGCCACATCAGAGCCACAGGCCGTACGGCCAGAAGGGGCAGTTCTGATTGTAAAACGAACAGGAGTCCTTGTGGCACCTTAGAGACTAACACATTTATTAGAGCATAAGCTTTCGTGGACTACAGCCCACTTCTTCGGATGCATACCCCACGAAAGCTTATGCTCTAATAAATTTGTTAGTCTCTAAGGTGCCACAAGTACTCCTGTTCTTTTTGCGGATACAGACTAACACGGCTGCTACTCTGAAACCTGTCATTTCCAACAGTTGACAAGAAGGTGTGAGGATACGTAACATGGGGAAATAGATTCAATGTGTGTAATGACTCAGCCATTCCCAGTCTCTATTTAAGCCTGATTGTGACACTGTATGGAATATGTGGGACACTTTATGATATCGTTGATACCAATATTATAAAATTGCAAGGAATCTGACCCGATCTGCCGTGTGAAGTATCTGTGAAAATGTTATAAATTGCCACGTATGACTAGCTTGTTGATATGTTTGTATCCCCTGTGTATGGTGAGTTATAGATCTGTAAGGTATGTCTGTATTTCCAAACGGGTGCTGTGTCTCTGGGTGACACCCCCACACAGATTGGCATCCTGCTTGATGGCCCATCAAGGGACATCAGCTGTACAATGAACCAGTTGAAAGGAGCCAGGGGATACACCTTATGACTCAGCAAGGCATGTAGGGGCATGCCGGTGGACAGAACTAATGCCATGTGCTGTGAAGCTTGTGTTTGGGACACAGGAATTACAAGCCACATGGCAAAAGGAATATAAAGGGCAGCTGCATCGGCTCCATTTTGTCTTCATTCCCGCTTCCTACCTCTGGAGTAACTTCTCTACAAACAGAGCGCTGAACAAAGGACGGAATGACCCACCCAAGCTGGGGATGTTCCAGAGGGACTTTCAAGCCAGCAAGCTCACCAATACTGCTCAGAACCTGACAGATGAACTCTGAGGTCTCTGCTTTACCATTCACAGCTCTCTTCTTGTTCTTTTTTCTGTATAATAAATCTTTAGTTTTAGATGCTAAAGGATTGGCCGGCATCCTGGGATTTTGGGTAAGATCCAACCTCATATTGCCCTGGCAATGTGACTGGCCCTTTGGGGGTCAGAAGAACATTTTGTAGAGTGAGCAGAGTTTTGAAATAACTCCTCACCTTACGGCACCTCGGTGCTGATTGGGAGCCAGAGAACAGGAATGCAGTAAAGGGGGCTGTGTGATTTCTCTTTTAGCTTCTTGATAACCAGTGTGGGGGATCAGGAGCCCGGTTTGTGACTGGTTGGGGAGTTTAATTTCAGTATTTACCCATCTGCCTTGGGAGCACCTGCTCTTCCTTTTGCAGCCTGCCCTGACCTTGGCATTTCCAGTGAGGGCTACTCCAGGCCCTTGGGTCACACTGAAATCTAGTCCGACTTCCTGCAGAGTAAGGGCTCTTGACGAGCGCCTGACGGACCTGCACCTGACTGCATTCAGATTGGGTGCCCCTCAGCCACTAAATTGTCTCTTAGGGGCCCAGAGCCATTCCTTTGGTTATTGGGCCCAGAAGTGTGCATCCTGAACTCCTGCCAGAAACCAGGAACTCTGCCACTGACTTACCGCATAGCCTCAGCCAAGTCATGTTGCCTAGCTGTCTGTTTCCTCTCCTGTGAAATGAGCAGGGCTGCCCGGGGGGACGAGGGGGGGCAAGTGGGGCAATTTGCCCCAGGCCCCCACGAGAATATACTATTCTATAGTATTGCAACTTTTTTTTATGGAAGGAGCCCCCAAAATTGCTTTGAATCCTCGGGGCGGCCCTGGAAATGAGGATGATGTCACACGCTGGCCTGCCTCGCTCAGGCGCAGTGAGGATTAATTGGCTGATGTGTGGCAGATGCCCCTAACCCGCCCCTGAGAGGACACCCTCCCCCTAGAGGGGCCAGACACATGCAGGGGGAGCTGCAGCCTGGCAGAGCTCCCCAGAGGGTGAGGCCAGCATTCTGGGACTATCCCTGCACTTTGTGTAAGAGATGCAAACCCTGCCCTGCTGCCAGTGCATGCTCTTATTTATTGTATCCCCAAGTGGTTCCTGGTCTCTTGGAGTTCTGATGACTTGGCCAGCTGTTCTCGTCTGACTCTGTAACATCATCCCAACCTAGGGACGTCCCCACAGCTTCCAGGAACAGGCTGAACCCTGGTCATGCTCAGGAGACAGACTGATCCTGCAGCTGGGAAAACAATAGCAGAAAAGGACCCCCCGTCCCATCCTGCTAAGACTGTGTATTTTTAGACACCACCAGAATGGAGCTCAGTGGCTGTACATGCAGCAACAGCTGATGTTGATGCTGGGGCTGGTAAATCAAACTTGGAAACAGCAGAGAGAGAGAGAGAGAAAAAGCAGGAGCAATGTGGCTACATTCTGCCCCTGGGAGATTGTTACTCCTGTGGGAATGCTGCGTCACTGCGCAGGCACAGAATTTATGTCCCCCGCAAATTTCTATGCTTCCCCGCAGAAAAATGACTTTCTGATGGGGAAGAAGGGGAAGTCACAAGAGCGGTCATGCGACCCGCCCCAGCAGTATGTTTCGGGTGCACAGTGCAACCGGCAGAGAGGTAAATCACTGTGGAGCAGGAGGCGGAACTGGGGAAGACCCTGTGCTGGGCTTGGCTGCTAGTCCAGGCTGGGCTGGGGAGAATGGGACTTCCTCTCCCCCAGCATGGCATCCGGGGCAGGGTCAGACCCACTCCCAGATTTCTCCCCCGGCTGCAGGAAGCTCTGCAACCTTACCCCACCCTGCTTCCTGCACCCATCACTCCTCAGCTGCAAGGGGAGGGATCCTTCTACAGGGAGCTGCTCCCCCATCCACCAACCCTCGTGCATCCAGACCCCCTCATACCCAGACCCTCCTGCCAGGCCTCACCCCCCTGCCCTCAGAACCCCCCTGATGAGCCCCACTCCCCCAGCACCTGGACCCCCCACTGAACCCCACACACACAGACCCCTTCCACTGAGCCCCAACCACCTTCACCTGGACCCCCCTGCAGAGTCCCATTTCCATTGCACCCAGAACCCCCCTGTGCATCCAGATCCCCCCACACCCAGATCCCCCACTGAGTTGCGCCACACAGAACCCTCTCAACCTTCACCTGACTCCTTCCACACACTAAGCCCCTCCACACTTGGATCTGCCTTGGGGGAGACAGAGGTGGGACTCTACCTCTCCTTAGCCAGTGCTCTCCCCTGGGATCACTGTAACGCCTGCAAGGCGACCTCCGAAGACCGAAGAACGGGGGGGGGGGGGGAGAGGGGGGGATTGATTCAAAGACTGGGACAATCTGGGCCATTCCCAGGGTCCTTTGTTAGATCAGCCTCCGTTATCAGGGCTTTCTGCCTTATCTTTGCTAGGAGGTGCGGTGTGAGGCTCTCCTGAACTCCCATGCTGCTCCCCCAAGTCCAGCTGCCTTGTCAGGAGCCAGGACCAGACCTTTCCCTGGGATTTCTTTGTAGTGTGTTGGGGGGAGGGGATAAGACATGGAAATCCCACCTCTAAACTGACTGTGCCCTGGCTGGAGGGGCCAGATTGGGGGCTCAGCACACTGGGGACTGAGCCCTTTGGAACAGGGAGCTCAAAATATTCAGCTCTGGGTCCGTGAGCTTCCCAGCGAGGAACTTGTGTGTGTCTGTGGCCAGGAGTATAAGAATAGCGTTATCCCTCTGCAAGTACCCTGGGGAAGGGTACAGCCAGCATCCCCTACGTTTGGAGTGACCTATATTGTCCCAGGGTTCCCTGAGAGATCCCTGCCCTGGCCGGCAGGGCCAGACAGACACGGTTTTAGTCCCAGTTCCCTGTGAACTCGGCCCAGGTTTGCTGTTGCTCTTCGAGCCCCGGCCTGTTATTGATTGGACAGCAGCAGATCTCATTCCCCCGACATCATCCGGGGCAATTCCCAGTCCTGGGTGGGTTGTCAGGAAACCCAGGCTTCAGTCTGCATCACCCCCTCACTGCTGACTTGTCTGGCTTGTCCTCAGTTAACAGCCCTCAGACCAGGCCATGGCCCAGGTTACTGAGAAAGCTACTTTCGATCACACAGTTACCAGAGTCCCCAGCGTCTGGGCTGCGTCATCCCAGGGACGTCAGCGCCCAGTCAGCAGCTGGCTGCATCCCCCAGGGCAAAGAGGCCGGGTGTTCCAGGAAAGCTCTTTGGGAGGGAGCGGGAAGGAGGTTGAACCCCAGGTACTGAACTGACCCAGGCTGGACTGTCGCCCCGAGCCTCTGACAGTGGCCTGGAGAATGAGCAAATAAAACACAGAGCGCAATTCCCACGCGGATAGACCAGGCAAATGCTCATCCCCCAGACTGTGCAAAGACCATGCAGGGACTGCAGCGCTGCACCCGCAGTGTGATTGCACCTTGAGAGTCGTGGCTGACCTAGGCCCACAGGGTTAGAAGGGACCCCTATGTCTGACCCCCGGCCAAGATGCAGGAGTTGGTGTGTCTGATCCATCCCAGACAGACGGCTCCAGCCTCCTTTTGAAAACCTCCCGTGAAGGAGCTTCCATGACCTCCCCGCGCATCTGTCCCATTGTCCGACTGTTCTTACAGCTGGGAAGTTTGTCCTGAGATTTAATCTAAATCTGCTGCGCTGCAGTTTGATCCCATCGCCTCCTGTCCTGCCCTCGGTGGCCAGAGAGAACGGCTTTTCTCCAGCTTTTCTATGGCAGCCTTTCAGGTATCTGAAGACCACTATCATATCCCCCCTTAATCGCCTCTTTTCCAAACTAAACATACCCAGTTCCTTCAGCCTTTGCTCCCATGGCTGCATTCCAGCCCTCTGATCATTAGTCTCATTAGCCACAAGGACTCCTCGTTCTTTTTGCTGATACAGACTAACACAGCTACCCCTCTGAAATTGGATCGACTTTGTCGCTCACCTCTGGATCCTGTCCAGTTTCTCTACATCCTTTCTATACATCAGTGTCCAAAACTGGACACAGTCCTTCAGCTGAGGCCTAACCAGTGCGGCGTAGAGTGGTACTGTCACCTCCTGTGAGTTGCATGCTACCCTCTGTTAATGCAACCTGAAATTGCATTTGCTTTTTTTGCAACAGCCTCGCATTGCTGACTCATGTTGAGGTTGTGACCCACCACAACTCCCAGATCCTTCTCGGCCGTGCTGCTGCAAGGCCAGTTATCCCCTATTTGGTGTTTGTGCACTTGGTTTTTCTTCCCTAAGTGGAGCACCTGACACTTCTCTTTGCTGAATGTCATTTTGTTGTCTACATCCCAGTTCTCCAATTTATCAAGATCCCTCTGAATTTTAGCTTTATCCTCCAAAGTATTGGCAACCCCCCTAGCTTTCTGTCATCTGCAAACTTGGTCAGTGTGCTCTTTATACCTACATCCAGGTCATTAATAAAGATGTTAAACAACGCTGGACCCAGAACAGATCCCTGTAGAACCCCATTTGAGACCTCCCTCCAGTCTGACATGAGCAGTAACACGACATAGCCACACCCAGACTGTGGGAATCAAGACGTGTGCACAGCCCCTGGGACAGGAGAGCTGTGGAAGGCTGCAGAGAACCAGTTGTGAACTACAGCTACAAATCTAGATAGCTGTGGACTGTCATAGGAGAACAACCTGTTCCCCTTCCCACCCCCTGGAAGCCCTTCTGCTCTCTGTCTGCACAGCAGGCCCTATATTCAGCAGCTAGAGAGGGGCAGCTGAGCAAACCAACTTCTAGTTCAAGACCATGGGATGGCTTGTGTGTGGCCCTTGGGAGAGAAGAGATCGCCATCTACTTGTGAAACTGTACCTGGGCCTTTTACCCCGTGCATTGTTAGCAAAACTATGTTTTTCTTGCACGAGTCAGCACTTAGAGCTGTGTAAGGACCACAGTCTTCTGCTTTAGGTGCTAGTGATGTCACCAGCTGTTGTGTGACAAACACAGGGATGTGGAAAGGTTCGCAGTTCACCTTTAAAAAGCTCTTGAGTGCCAGTGGAAAATTGTCTGTTTACACTTCCTCTATTTCTCTCCCCACCTTTCTGCATGAAACAGGATCTCTGGTTCTTACGTGCTCCAATTCTGCACATTTTTTAAATTGTTACCAAACTGAACTCAAACGTCTGCAGTATCACAAACCAAGGCCTTCAGTGGCTTTTTGGTGAATTGCTCAATCTATAGCAAATTGTGGGTCGGACCGAGAAATTACACCATGCAACAGCGCTCTTGCACCTCCTGGGATGGGGCGTGGGAGGGGCTGTGTGTTCTAGGAGTCATGGCCTTTGGCTCTCAATTAACAGGCCTTGTCCACCTGAGCTACAAGAGAGAGCCCCCCCCCCTTCCCCAGGGTGACTTGTTTGCAGGGGCTTCGGAGAGCTGCTTGTTAGACATGTCATGTGACACGTGTGGCAGATGAATGAAGTTTTACAGTTTGAGAGGCTTTGGGGTTCTCCTCGCTGGGGATCCCAAACCATCCCAGTGGGGTTTACCCCCTTTGAAGCACAGCTCTGTGCTGGTTCATCATCTGCCTGCTGCTCTAAAAGGAAACAGTCAACAGCTGCCTTTTTTGGTGGGTCTTTCATTGTGTTTCCTGCTGTGTGTCTGCCAATCGCAGCTGACTCCTAGGACTTCACAGTCAGAGACAGCCAGGATAAAACTCAAGTCCTTCTGCTCCAAAAGTGCAGGTGTGTCTCACAGGTGTGTCTCACCTCAGCCAAAGGAGAATCCCCTCTAGCTGCAGCAGTCTGAAGGCCAATGGCAGAGCAGCTCTCACACTGGATCCAGCGTGCAGCAGTGATACCCACATTTGCACATCTTACTGGAGGTGAGGTAAGTAGGCACCTAATTGGCTCTTTGCACCTTCAGTTACCACAACTGCACCCTCAAATGCAATAATTCTGCATGCAAATCGTGCACATTTGCACACACATTCCTTGGGCACCCAATTGCATGGGCCTTTTTCTCAAAAGGTAGGTAAAATAGACTCTGGCTGTGGGTTTCCAGCTTCCCAGGCACAATCCCTCAGCGTGCCAGACCCCTTCAGGGAGGGCACCCCTGGGGCAGCACCACCAAAACATGCTAGTGAGCTGGATAACACTGCTTGTGCACTGTGTGTTTTGAGGGGCAATGGTAAATCGGCAGGCAGCTAGTCTCCAGCCTGCACACACAAAATACAGGCCCCATGTCATCTAGAGCCACCAGCTTTTGCGCAATTGGTTTGCTGTATGTCTTCCTTTGTTAGCAGCCGTAAGCTCTGGGGAGTTGCCTCCGGTGCCTGTTTGCTCCATGGGATTCACAGAATGTAGCAATGCACATGCAGCAGTGCCCTCCGATTTCCTGTGCTCTGCCTGGAGCTCATCACAAAAGGGGAACTAAAAGTTTCTGGAAAGATTTCTCCTTCCTTCGGTTGTGACTGTCAGTTCTGTGGAGGGGCAGGGCTGCTCGGCCCCCGGAAATGTGCTTCTGCACCAAGCAAACCATGGCCGCTTGGGAAATGGGCGTAGAATCTTCCTAGCGGCTGGACTCAATGGCAGGACCAAAGCATTGTGGTTTGCAGAAGCAGAGGAGCTGCCTCCAGGCCATAATTTGGCGGGACGGGGCTGAGGCAAACCCCCAGCTCTGAGCACACCTCGGCGTCTGGGATCTTTGCAGCTTGGGTCTGCTGCTGGTTTCAAGGCTGCATGCCCCACCTTTCCCAGCACGGCTGCTCTTGGGCAGGGCTGAGAAGGGGCAGAGCAACTCTCCTGCAGTCTAGCTCCCCACGCACGGGGTAATAACAACGTCCCACTCATGTCGCACCGCGTCTGAGCCCTCTCTGTTCCCTTGCTGCAGGTGGAGCGCCTGGGCTCTGCGGGACATGAGAACTGTGCATCCCTTTTTCTTTTACACCATGCTGAGGTCCTGTCCGGAGGCTGGTCCGAGGCTGACGTTGCACTTGGTGCCATTAAAGGGCCTGCAGCGTGTTACTAGTGACTAAAACGAAGGGCATGGGAGGAGCTGAAGGTGGTTCCAGATGGCGGGCTGTTCAGAGATCCATGGCTGAGTGGGTATTGTGTTACCTGCTGGCCCTACGTACCCTCTCATGCTAACTAGCCTCGTTTCCACTCGCCAGCTCGTCCATGGAGGCTGGAAGCTGGAGAGATGCATCTTTTTTGCAGCATGCAGTTATCACATGTTCTAGCCAGGTCTGGCTGTGCAGTGGGCACGGTGGTGCCACTGAAACTGGGCCAGAACCTATTGTGATGGGTTCTCCCTGGGGTGCCACTTGGAACTGGGGTACCACTGAGCCCGCCTGACCCACCAGCCTGGGCTCCCTCTCACACTGTCCTGCTGAGGCAAGCCAGCCAAGCCCTTCCCCAGGCTTCAGACTGCACTTTACCAGCACACATACAGGTAGGGACACGCTCGGCTGCAGCGTTACACACAGAGGCTGAGATCAGCTCTGCATGGGACGACTCAGCTAAGGAATTGCCCCGTACTCAAGTGCACGCCCCCCTCTAGAGCATAGACCCCAAACTGTACCGTCTTGCACTGAACAGAGAATGGCACAGCACAACCTCATGAAATTCACCCTCTCCCTCAACGTGGAGAGAAATATGCAACAGCTTTTTGTTCCCCCAGTTATGAATTCCACACACTGGGTTTTAGACAAAACCAAACCAAGTTTATTCACTACAAAAGATAGATTGTAAGTGATTATAAGGGATAGCAAACAATGCAAAGCAGATTACCCAGCAAATAAAACAAAACGCAATCTAAGATTAATATGTTAAAGAAACTGGTTACAAGTAGCAAATTCTCACCCTAAATGTTGTTCTTGGCAGATTGCAGAGATTCCTGAAGGCCGACTGCACTGGCCTGCAGCTTAAAACTTCTGATATTTCAATCAGAGGCTGGACCAGGGGTTCTCACACACAAAATGCTGGTGGCCGCTCTGACAATTTTTCCTAAAATACTTAATTAACTTTAGGAAAATCAAATAAATATGCAAATATCCATGTCTAAATCATTGTAATTTATTTATGGAGGGTTTTTTGCAGACTCAATAATAAAAATAATGTCCAGTTGTCTCTATTCCTTATGGGATCTGAACAGCAGAGACACACAAATCAGGTGCTTTGCACATTCTCATGTTCTTGGTTTTTATCTTATTGTTTCTTTTGCTTTTTTTTTTTTTGGTTGCTTTTCTCTTTTTGAGACTTGCTAGCCAGTAGGTCTGCTGTGAAACGTGATATTAACAAACATACAAATATCACGTTTCACAGCCCAGTCCCAGCAAGCCCAGAGACAAATTAAGCCCTGGATGGGGAAGTGGGTATGGAGGCAGCAGGGTGATGGGGCACTGGGGGAGGCAGCAGGAGCCAGGGGTGATTGGGGAGGTTGAGCTCGGGGCCAGAGCCCATCACCACACAGCCAGGGAATGGAGCCCAAAGCCCTTTGCCCAGGGGATGGGGCCCAGGGATGGAGCCCAAAGCCCCATGGGTGGAGCCTGCAACCCCCCCCCCCCCCCCCTCCGGGCTGAAGCCCAATCGCACCACGCCTGGGAAGGCGGGGAACACACACCGGCTGTCTGCTCCTCCAGCTTTTCTGTCTCCAGAGGTGGCCAGGAGCCAATCACTGCTGGTAGCCCCAGGGGAGGGGCTGCTGCTTTGCCCCTCCCCCCAGTTTTTGCATATGGCAGGAATTCTTTGTCTCCCAGTGTGGTTCCCGCCCCCAGTTAGTGGAAAAATACTAGTATTATCATGGAGTCCAGGACCAGGTGACTTGGTCACATGACCTTGTAGCCATAATTCAGAGGCTTCAGAGTAGCAGCCGTGTTAGTCTGTATCCGCAAAAAGAAGAACAGGAGTACTTGTGGCACCTTAGAGACTAACAAATTTATTAGAGCATAAGCTTTCGTGGACTACAGCCCACTTCTTCGGAAGTGGGCTGTAGTCCACGAAAGCTTATGCTCTAACTCAGAGGCTGTTTGTAGTGTCCCCAGGAAGACTTCTCAGTGGGTGATTAGCATCTTCAAAGCCCTGGTGTTCTCCCTAATGGCCCTTCCCAGCGAGACACCTAGACTGATTGCATTCTGCCCTGTGGGCATCCCCAGGTGTAAACATCTCTGTAATAGATGCATAGACAATATTCCTCACTTCAGATATCCAAACAATACAAATAGGATAATCATCTTCAGGAAATCAGAACCTTTCCAGTGATATCTCACATGCCTTATCTCGTGTAAAATCCATCACAGTTACGCCATAATCATATCATAATATCTGTGTGAAGATTATGGGGGCGTAATGCCACACCCATGAAGAGCGGCTCTGTTTTCACACGGGGGTGGCTCTGAATTAGGAGGGACTTCAGAAGGTGGGGGGGGACATCCCCGGGAGCAGCAATGGGAAAGGTGCAGTGCTCTCTGTATGTATAAAGCGGCATACCCCTGGGCGGATAACACACCTCTGGATTCTACAGGCCCCTCCAGGTCAAGGGCAGGCAGGACTTGGAGCCACACAGAGGAATCCATCCCTTGGAGGCAGTGAGCAGGAAGTGACTATTTTAATGAGATCAGGCTATTGGCCCAGTCCCACAGAACCCTTCAGCTTCTCCCGGGACCTCCGTTTGGAAGATTTATGCAGGAAACTTTGGGGCAGAAAAGCACAAGGCAGGGCGACGCTTGTGGGGACTGCTGGGTGCGGGCTCACCGAGCTGGGGCAGCGAGCTCCAGTGTAAGAAGAGAGTGCAAGTCTGTGGTGAAGATGGACCGTAACAGTCTGGCTTCACAATGACACTGCAGGCCTGGCGTCCCGGGCCCCGACCTGGCTTCCTGCACAGAACCGTGCAGTGAACGTGGCTGCTTGCTGGCCTCGCCAGGGTGCAGAGGGGATAAAAGCGCGACAGACTGAATTCCCCGGACTGGCCCATGCCATCTACCAGTGCTCACTCCGCGCTGACTGGGCCACGTTGGTTGGTGAGGTCATTGGCTAATGGAGCTGGGGCCTGCTGAGAACGTGAAAAGGAGGAAGCTACAGGAGGAGAGAAATAACTGGGAAAAGCTGCTCCCAGCCAGGGGGCTTGACAAGATGTAAAATCCTCCTCGCAAGGGAGAAAACGCCCAGAGAAACCTCTAGTGAGAGCAGCCCCCCAGCAGGTCCCTGCTGAGATATAAACGACTCCATCCTGCTCCCTGCCCTCTGCCAATGGCATGGGCAAAACACAATGCAAGAATCCCTGGCTGAATCCCGGGGCCCGCTCCAGGAGCCAGCAAGGAGCTTGTTCCAGTTGCCAGGGCAGTGGGGATGCATTTGAGGTTGGCGTGGTGCTGAATGCAAAGTCCTTGCCTCTCCTTTCCCCAGGACCCACCCTGGTATCCATGGAGACCCTTCCAGCTGCATTCCTGTGGCTTGCAGGGCTGCTGTCAGCAGGTGTCTGTTAATGGAGCCGGGCGTCACCCGCACTGCAAGAGACCAGCAGAAACTCCCAAAGTGAGCAGCGAGCGAGCCACGGGCCAGGGAGCAGAGAGCACAAGTGCCCCGAGCAGTCCTGCCCTCTGCCCGGGGGTCTGCCCCAGCCCCAACCCCAACCCCTGGAGGAGGAACCTGGAGCAGGACATGGCTGAGAATTGTGCAAGTGGGGACGGCCCCCAGAGGAATGTGAAAGCAACTTCCTGCTTCCTTGGCACCTGTTCTCAGTTCCCTTTTCCACCCTGCTATAAACACGCCGGTTCTAACAGCAGGATCGGAGGGGAGCATCGGACAGCAGCCAGCGCAGCACGTCTCAGCGGCTGGACGGTACCGCCGCACTCCTGTCAGGATGACAACGCGTCGCCTGGCCCTGGCTGCCTCGGTGCTGGCTATCTGCACGGTGCTCACCGGGGCCACGAACCCCGGCTTTGTGGCCAGAATCACTGTTAAAGGCCTGGACTACGGTAGGTTCCCAGTCTAATTTGTGTCTGCCTCACTCCGAGCCGGGCGAGAGGGGCCAGGTGTGCGGCTACCCACAATGCACTGTGAGGGGGGTATGATAGGAACCAGTCGGCCAGTGGGATGGACACGACATGAGAGCCCAGAAATGTGGGTGCTAGTCACGGCCGTGAGGATGGGTCCCGGGACCGTGTGGAGTAGCCTGTTCCCGTCTCTGGAATGGGCCTTTTCATGGCAACGTCTCCCTGTGAAGGCGGGGAAGGAACCCTACCAACCCCATTGGGGCCCTCGGAACTTGCATCTCTCCGGGCGTGTTCTCTGTGGGGTGCGTGCGGGTTAAATGGGCAAAGTCCTCCCCGTGTTCTCGCTGCCTGTGGTGGGAAGCGAGTGCGCCCTGCAACCCGGCTTGGAGGATCTTTGGGGCTGGGGACCCCTCCCTGTCTCCCTTTGGCCCCCAGCTCTTGCTCCGTGTACTTCCCGACCCGGCAGCACATGGGGCTAGTTGGCTGGCGTGATGTCTTGTTCCTTCAGTGCCTGATGCCAGTTCCCGAAGAGCAGAGAGACTCACCCAGGTCAATGAGCTCCCAGAGTGGAGGGAGGCTGGGTAGGGGCGGGGGCGGGGAGTGGCTGAGATGAGCGAGTCCGTGACTGAAGTGAAATCGCAGACCGAGCTCCTATGCAGCCCTCTCATGGATTGAACTATACTGCGTGAGAAGCGGTCCATCCCCCCAAGCGCTATCTGGAGAGCAGGAAGTGCCTTTCCCTCCCAGCTAGAGCCAACAGCGGCAGCCGCCTAAGGGGCTGTCTACACTGCAGTAAGAGGTGTGATTGCAGCTCGCACTAGCTTTAATTTCCGTCACGTGACTAGAACTAGCACACGCCGGCATGGACCCTGGTGCAGGCTGTACAAGCCCGCTGGGAATCCTGGGTACGTGCTCACGTTGCTAACCCACGCCAGGGCCACGCTGCCGGACCTTCGCTGCTGGTTTTAGCCGCAGTAGCTAAATTCAAGCTAGAGCAAGCGGCAGACCCACCTCCGGTTCCAGTGGACACACACCTGTAAGGGCCGTGCTGATCTCAGGAGAACCCTGGGCCCATCCTACCCGGCTCTGCTGTGTCTTGTGCAGTGCTCTGCACTGTCAAAGTGAGTGCAGCGTGCGAGCACTCAGATCTGGGGCCTCTTTGACACCAACAACGAGGAGTCCTTGTGGCACCGTGGAGACTAACAAATTTATTTGGGCATAAGCTTTCGTGGGCTAAAACCCACTTCACCAGATGCATGAAGTGAAAAATACAGGAGCAGGTATAAATACATGAAAGGATGGGGGCTGCTTTACCAAGTGTGAGGTCAGGCTAACGAGATAAATCAATTAACAACAGGATACCAAGGGAGGAAAAATAACTTTTGAAGTGGTAAGAGAGTGGCCCATTACACCAATGTTACCCGTGCTTTGCACTGGTGTAAACGACTGCCCGGGGCGCAGAGCCGTGAAGAATGAGGCTTATGCCCACTAGCATCCATTAGGAGCTGGAATTAATGCATGTTTTGGCAATCAGCCCTGCTTCCTGGGTTCCCTTCCCCTTGGCACAGTGCAGCCTGCCCTGTGCCAGTTGTCCACCTTGCTGCAGCCTTTCCCCATGGGCCAGGGTTAATCAGATGTCACTTAGTGCAGCCCGTAGCTCAGGCTGCAATGTTAGGGCTCTTTCTCGCACTAATAATCGCACGTGGGATGGAAACCAGCTCCCTTCACTTATTGAATCAGCAGGTAAGTTACTTACTAGTTGTTCCTTTTGACACTTTCCTCGTGTGATGGCAAATATGCCAGGGCTGTATCCGGCTCGCTCTCAAAGGGCCAGTCTGTGACGTCCCCTTTATGTCCCTGCAGCTCGTCAGGAGGGCATCACTGCCCTGCAGAAGGAATTAGCCAAGCTGAAGCTGCCAGACTTCTCGGGGACCTTTAAAGTCAAGCTCTTAGGAAAGGTGCACTACACATTCTACAGGTGAGACCTTGGGGCTTCCGCGCGCAGCCGTCCCCCGCTCTGAGTGCAAGGTGTGGGCAGAGTCCTTCCCAGGTGGGGCACGTCCCTGACAGACCGTTTCTCTCCTGCTGGAGAGCCGGGTGTCAGGGGGTCGAATAAGGTGGAGAGTGAATTGCTGTGGTTCTGCCAAACCTGTTTATCCAAACCTCCCAGCCGGAGCCGGGTACAATGTGCCCCGGAGCCCAGGCACTCAAGGTTGGGATGGTGTTTGTGCAAAATCGGACCAATGGGTTTTGCCAAAAAGAAAACCTACCCCCAGCCCAGTTTGTCCCTGTCTGATTCCAGAGCTAGCCCTTCCCCAGGGAGCAGAGCTCCCGATGCTGCTGGGATGACCTCTCCTTTCAGGAGACCACAAATAACCCCCCCACTTCCACCCCCAACCCGTCCCACACAAGCAGGTTCCTGTGATGGTGAAAGCACTTTGTGGCTCTCTCCCAGGAGTGAGGTCGCTGAGAGACCGCGGGTGACTGGCAGAGCGTTGTGTTCACAGGAGGGGGCACAGCCCCTCCATGTGCCTCAGGCCAGTCCTGGTGGGGTCACTCGTAAAGGAGGGAAGGAGTTTGTTCACCCTGACCTGCTCGGTCTTGGGCCCCGTGTGACCAGCAGTGCTGGTGGCTGTGGGGACATGGAGACCTATGCTGAAGGTGCGGCTGACAGCCACCTGCCGGTTTTCCCGGGGAAGCTTTGGTTTCCTGCTGATAGAATTTCTCTCTCTTGCAGCCTGAACCTTCGCAGTTTCCAGTTGCCGAGTTCGCAGATTGCCCCGATCCCCAACGTGGGCCTGAAAGTCTCCATCACCAATGCCTTTGCCCAGCTGACGGGGAAGTGGAGGGTGAAGAAGAGATTTATGTAAGCGCCGTCTGACCCCACGAGTGTAACCCTTTGTGTCCCAAAACGGCCCTGTCTCTTCTATCTCCCCTCCCCCGCCCCCTTCACTCACACACGCGCACACACACTCACACACTTGTTCTTCCTTGTCATTTCCTGCCCCACTAACTTGTTTCCCACGTGTAGGGGGCTGATTCTCCTCTCATACTCGATTTACACCAGTGCAGCCCCTGATTTACACCAGCATGAGTGAGAGAAGGATCAGGCCCATCATCCACAGGGAGGCAGGCCCCAAAGCCCACCCAGGGGTGGGGATCACCATAGGGGCTGTCTCCCTGGCGTGAGCATTCACGGGGATGATTGGAGGGCAGTACCCAAGCGGCACTGGGCAGGGGGCTGTGTTCTTCTCTGGATCTCTTCCAGAGTCACTCCGACAGCCCTCGTAGACTCTGGCCTCTGCACTTCAGTCCTTGGCGATCCGTCTCGGGGCTTGGTCACGTGGCTCCTGGGGAAGAGCCATGGGGATGAGGGTGGAGGGAATTTCTTGCTGTGTTCTCCCCTTCTGCCTCGGTAGAAATGGCTAAAATGGCTGGTGGGTGACATGGGGCAGCCCCGAGGCTGATCCTCTGAGCTGGTTAGTATGGAGCACTGGGGAATATACTGGAGGGCGCAATCCTGCAGTGAACCTCCATCCCGGGCATGGAACCAATGGCCTTATAGGTTATTTCCCATTCCCTAATTCCTGCAATAGTGATGGATAAATGAAAAAAGAAACGGCGGAGTGACTACGTATCCTGAATATTGCTCCAGCCTCAGGGATGTTCCTCGTGAATAATCAGAGCTCCAGGGATTAACATACAAGCCCTTTCCACCAGCATATGGCATGTGCAGGGTATTAGGAGAGCCCTTGGCTGCAAATGCAATCTCTTCTCCTTCCTCCTTTTCCATTAGCAGGGACAGTGGGTCGTTTGACCTGAAGGTCGAGGGTCTCTCTATCTCTATTGGTCTGAAGCTGGGCAGCGACGCCTCTGGGAGACCCACCGTTACCGCCTCAGAGTGTGGAACCCACATCTCCAACGTTCGGGTGCACATTTCGGGCAGGTTTGGGTATGTAACTTCCCTTAATTGTCATGGCTTCGGGACCATGCTGATTAGCCCATCTTCTACAAGGGCCTCCAGGGATATAGGTTACCTTCAGCCCATCTCTGCTGTGCCCACTGGTCTGTAAGCAGCACTGCCGGCCCTTCCCATTCCTTCCTTCACAGAATGCTAGCGGGGTAAACTGAATCCTAGAGTAATTGGCCCAAAGGCCCAGTAGCTGCATAGGGAGGCTAATTAAGGAACAGCTCCGCTACTGCCCGGGAGATTGGTTGGTCAAAGACGAATTTCATAAATAAACATGCAGCACCAAATCATGAGCTAATGAATGATCTTGCACCAGGTCTGAATTTGGCCCACGGTGTTGTCCCTTTCGGAGACACGTTTTCAGCCCATCTCTAAATTTGGGTGCACACATTTTACAAGCCTATCGATTTGCAAATGCAGCCATCATATCAAAACAAAGCAAAGCAGCCAAGGTTTGAATCCAAAACATCCTGGGACAACGTGCCCTGTGGTCACACACTTCTCTAGTGTCACCCCTGTCCAAGGAGACGCTCCTCCGATTTCCTCCCATGGGCAGGAGCACGACTTTAGCACGCTGTGTTTTTCTCCATAGCTGGCTGTACAATCTCTTTCACAAGAAGATTGAGTCCAGCTTCAGGAAGACCATGGAAGGCAAGGTACGATATGCTAGGAGCACAGAATACCAACCCTTTTTAGTGACCCCTCCTCCACTGTCCAGCTCTCCTGCGGCACTGACACCATTTCCAGATGACCCATGTCCACAGGCTCTTGCTCTCAGGCGAGAGCTCGGGGGACGAGGGGCGTCCTGGAGCTCGATTTCTTGGGGAGAGGCGTGTGGTATGGAGATCAGTGCTGCAAAGTATCGTGAAAAAACACATTAACGGCAGTCACCTCGGCAGTGCACAGTTCTTACGGAATTCTAAACTTGCAACATTTGCCAGTGCCTAATATAATCGGTCTCAATTAACATAGACTGTTCTTTTCACATGGTCGGTTAATTAGATCGCATGCCTCAGCCAAGCTCATATCAAACGAGAGAGCCCACTTCGACCGAGGCTTTGAATGGCCTGTCACTCGCAGAGATTTTTAGGAGCTTTGGGGTAGAAATTCTCATTGGTGGATTTACAGACATTTCCTGGCTTGTTTTAATGGGGCACAGTAGCTAAACCCTGATACCGACAGCACCGTACAATAGCCTACCCTCAGGAAACCTGCACCAAGACATGGAAACAAGCTGTTAGCAATAATTGCTACACGGCTAACTGGCACGACTTGCTCCATCTCTGGATGTGAACCTCATTCAGGAAGGAGGCAGTTGGAGAACAGTGAAAAGTCCATTTATATAATAGATTTAAACTACTGGACTGATTGTATTGAGCTACTTTTAGTGCCATCTAGTGGCTTTTTAAGGGCCATCTGGAAGCTGCTGGAGCAGATGGGTTGGCATTAGAAGCAAAGTCCGGGCCTATTGAAGACGTGCTTCCATTTAAGGCTTTCGTCTCCTGCCTCTCTGGAGGGGACACCACTGGGGAACATTGGAAACCTGGTGAGAATCTCTCTCAGTAGCTCCCCTTCTGCTCCTCTTGCAGCAGGTCAGGTCCCTGTCACCACATGCAAGAAACTTCCCGTAGGCAGAGGCCTAGACCCCCCCTATAGCGACCGGTTAATCTGCTCATGCCTGTCCCAAGGAAGTCACTGAACTGCTTTGTTTCCCTCCTTAGAACAGGGGGTGCATCCTGTCTCTCACCCTAACTCCCTGCACCCCCAGCTCCCTGTCAGTCTCAGGGACTTTCCCACCCCCTGCATAGCTGGCCTGCCCCTGCCTTGCCTCTCTCCCCTCCCCATTCTCTGCTGGGCTGGCTCCCCCTTGACACACCAGCGTGTCTCTGTGCACTAGGAAGGTGTGTGAATGCACAAGGGCTGTTATATGACTCAGCCTGCAACAAACCTTTCCTGTTTCCCCATCAGTCTCAGGCACTCCAGGGCCTTACATTAAAAATATATGGAGCTATACCTATCTCCTAGAACTGGAAGGGACCCTGAAAGGTCATCGAGTCCAGCCCCCTGCCTTCACTAGCAGGACCAAATACGGGGATGTGTCCTGTCTCTGCACAGCAGGGTGGAAGGAACATACCTTCCCTTTCACAAGCTGTACAGCAGAGAGCAGGGAAAAGAACTGGTTTGACAACTACCATGCGAGAGCGTGAGCTGACTGCATGATGGATAACAGGGACCCGTGGACTAACCAGGCAGCTCCTGCCTCATACCTCTCAAGGGAATTCCCCTCTTGTGCTCAGCTCTCTGTTTTCTGGTTACCGTTCCCCTTTCCTCTGAAGCTGGTATTGCTCTTGGCCATGCTGCAGGCCAGCGGCCAGACTGGACAGACCAATGGTCTGGGTCCTTCTGGGAAACGGGACTGGAGAAGATCTCTGGCAGGTATTCTAGTGCATTGGCAGGGTTATTCCCTGCCAGCCATTTCCTACCATGCTGTGTACGCTGGTTCAATCCCCCAGTAATACTGAAGTGGCGTTTATACAGAGCACCTGGAGCTGGGGGAGAAGAGTCAATAGCATGCTGTCACTGTTTGGCTTTTAGCATCACACTCTATCATGCTGTTTCTCTCCCCCTCCCCAGGCAAGGCTGAATTAGCCCTTTCTGGTTGCCTGGGTAGGCTAAAAACTTGGCTACCCAGCCTGGCTTACCCAAGAGCAGTAAGTTAAAGACACCCCCGCACTCCCCCACTCTATGTGCTGCCTGCATTTGGTGAACAGACAAACTTGCAGTCTACGTGATGGAGCTTTGGCCATAGAAGTCACAGAGACCATCCAGAGCAGGTTGGATTCCACGGACATATTCCCCCACGTGTCCAGTACAGAACTGGGAATTGGGTCACAAGTGAGACCCTTTTCAAAGGAGCTCAACTCTGCCACCAGGCTGTGCTTGGAGTTGTTTGCATGAGCAAATATTTGCACACACAGCCCCCCCCCACACACACACACGTGATGCATGCATGTTGGGCAGTGAGCCAGACCGCTGCCTCATTTGCATGCACAAATGTCACTTGCATGTGCAAACGCTGGCTTTTGCATAAGTAAAATAATTGTGCAACATCGCAGAAACGAAGAGGCGGTTTGAGGACTTGCCACTCTGTGTGACTCAGCCTTTCCAGACTGAGCTGCTGGCCGGTCACCAAGGTGTCACTTCTCTGTTTTCCTCAGGTCTGTGGAGTGGTGACCAGCTCTGTCACCACCAAGCTGCAGCCCTATCTCCAGACTGTGCCAGGTACAACATGGTGATGGCTTTGGATTTTTACAAGTATTTCCCCCAGGCCAGGCACATGCTTTTCACACTGTTTTTCACCCTGCATTTAGCCTCCGGCCCACACTGAGGGCCATGGGGCACCACGTCACCCCAGAGGGACTGTGTGAGCTCCCTGGCGGAGGCTGTCCCGCTCCGTACCTAGTCAGCTGCTCTCTGGACAGGAGGGTGCAAAGCCCTGCCTCCTCCCTGCAGCCTCTGGGGAGCATGGCAGGACCAGGCCCAGGGCCTCGCAGGGGTTGGGACTGCGGTTGTCCTTAGCAGAAAAGACCTAGGTTGACTCTCCGGGCTGAGGGCTAGTTCCCAGAGCTGATAGCTACAGAAAAACCCTGTCTCTTTGTGCCGAACTGAGCTAAGGGAGAATAAACCTGGCTCCCTAACTCCCCATGCCACCGGTAACTCCTCCCTGGCTTGCTGCTCTGTGTGAGTCCCAGCTGGGGAGCGGGAACGGCTCCCCCCCCCCCCCCCCCGATTTCCTCTGGCATCTCAACCGTCGGATTTGTGTCTCTCCTGTTCTGCAGTCACAGCAAAGATAGACAAGGTGGCTGGGATTGATTACTCCCTGGTTGCACCTCCCGCGGCAACAGCCCAGTCTCTGGACGTGAATCTGAAGGTGAGAGGGGAACGGAGGGACACACACAACCCTGCGGGGATCAGTGAAGAATATTGGTACGTTCCATTAGCATTTCTGCCTAGCGAGGTCCTGGAGCATCAACTACCAGGTGCCGGAGCTAGGGGCTGGAAGTCAGGACTCACTGGTTGTGTTCCCAGATCTGCCACTGACTCTCAGTGTGGAATTGTGGCCATCAGCAAGTCACTTAACCTCTCTGTGCCTCCAGTGAATTAGCTGCAGCTAAAAAGGGTGACATGAGTAAAATGCAATCCATCCCTCTCTGGTGTCAGGTACAGGGCACTTGAGCTCCTTCCCGCGACGAGCTCCAGGCCAGTCCTATAAAGGCATTAGCATTCTTTATATTGAGCCTATCCCAGGTTATTTTTAACATGCTCTGGCGCGAGTGCAGGGCGGGGAGAGCAGTGGGTAGACCCGGTTTTTATTCTCTTCCTCTGAACGCTTTGCTCCCAAGCTGGTCAGTGAAAACCAAGTGAATTCTAGCTGCCCCTGTTCTCCCCTCCCCCAGGCGTCACTCTTCCTTTCCTTCCTCACTAGGGTGAATTTTTTTCCCTGGCCCATCGCTCTGCCGTCCCCTTTCCTCCTCCTGCACTGGCCTTCCCGGTGGATCATGACCGCATGGTTTACTGCGGGGCCTCCAGTTACTTCTTCAACACAGCTGGCTTTGTGTACCACACGGCCGGGGCCCTGCTCTTCGAGATCACTGACGCCATGGTAAGGGGCTGTGGGACTCAGGAGACCTGGGTTCCATTCCCATCTCAACCCCAAGCTTCCTTGGGCATGTCGCTGAGTCTCTCCGGCCCATTGGTGAAATGGGGATCGTTGAATCGCCCTATTGCATGGGGTGCGGGTGGGGTAACTCCATTGATGACTGCATGGCGCTCAGACCCTGTGGTGGTGAGGGCCATATGAGTACCTTTCTCTGTTGGTGAAATTAGCTTCTAATGAGGAAGGCAGAGGGGGTTTGGCGGCTGATTTTGCCTCCAGCTCTTCCTTGTGCCGTTCCGTACGGCAGGTCATTGCTGCGGCGAATTGGCCCTCAGGCACCATTTGTGTTTCTCCTGCTACAGATTCCTAAGGAGTTTAAATTCCATTTGAACACCTCCACCTTTTCAGCCTTCATTCCCCAGGTAAGTGTCCCGCTCCCCTGAGCTACCTATCTGCCACACACAAATGACTGGGCATCGGGGTTTGCTGGGGGTGGCCGCAGTGCCTTGGTCTGTTGTTTTCAAGTGAGCCGTTGCTCATTCCCAGACTGGATTAAAGATGAGAACTTCCCACAACACTTGGGTTTGTGTTTAGGAAAGACGTGTTTGGAAATGGCGAGGTGGGCCCGCCGCTCGCTGGGGTGATGGTCACTGGAGGAACATGGTGTGTTGTTAGATTAAAGGCTGCATCAGATCCCATTTCTCAGGGACTTTGCTTTATCACTGTACCGAGCTTGTGCGAATCTGTTGTCACCTTCCCTGGTGCTGACTGGCTCCCCTCTGCTCCGTCCCCAGCTGGAAAAGATGTACCCAGACAAGCTGATGAAGCTCAGAATTAAAACCTCTTCTGCTCCATTCCTGACCATCACGCCTGGGAACTTGTCGCTTACGCCTGTTGTGGATATCCAAGCATACGTTATCCTCCCCAACTCCTCCCTTGTCCCTGTCTTCCTCCTCAGCGTGGTCAGTCTGGGCATGGCTTATGGATATTGACCCTGGGTGGAGAGACCTTAGTGCAGTTGTCCTACTGATGATAGAGGAGGGATCTGGCATATGGACCTGGAATAGCTGTGATCTCTCCTAAGCTCACATCCCTGTGTCACCCCCTCTAGCAAGCTGACTCCTGCTGGGATCGGCTGGGACTGGATTTGCCATGAGCTGGGCCCCATCCCTTTGCCAAGTGCAGCAATTCTACAGCATTCCCACAGCAGGAGAGGAGAGGGAGCCCTCCCATAACCTGCCTTTCTGCCTTTCCCAGCACAGCCCCTCTGGCTTCCTCCCGAGGCCAGCTTCGCTCCAAGTGCTGTCAGCAAGGTGACAGTGCAGGCTGTGCCCAGCCCTTCCCCCGGAGGAGCCAGACCTCACTCCTGGCTCCCCAATGCCAGGGAAGGGCCTTTGCATTCACAGTGCCAGTCTCACGGGAACTGATGTCACTTCTCCTTCTATTCCTAGACCAGCAGCGTTTCAGCCAAGATTATGGTGACCTCTGCCCGGATAGGTGGGACCCTGGAACTTGGCAGGTAGGAGTCACAGCGAGGATCGGGGGGAGTTCAACCTTTGTCCTTCCCCGCTGAGCCGCCCTCAAGTCACAAGATGCTCGTAAAGGCTCGATAGCGAGCCGGGCGTCTCTGAGAGCAGTTTCAGAGGAGCAGCTGTGTTAGTCTGTATCTGCAAAAAGACCAGGAGTACTTGTGGCACCTTAGAGACTAACACATTTATTTGAGCATAAGCTTTCGTGGGCTACAGCCCACTTCTTCGGATGCATGGTCTTTCTGAGAGCAGTGTGGATCCTGGGGAATGGCGCTGCCGGAGGATTCGGCTAAACTTCCCGCAGGGCCCAGGAGGTGTTAGAGTTTCCATTCTGGGGATGAGGGCAGTGGGAGGGAGGCTGAGAAGCATCCCAGAGCTGCAAGCCCAGACTCCCTGCTGGTTAGTGGGCTAGCCATGGCCATGGCCCTATTGGTGGGGTAAATCCAGCCCTTTTGGCATCAGGCGAGTTGCATCGGCTTACATCTGAGCTGAATGTACCTGCCAGCGAAGGCCGGGGCTCACGGGGCGGGGGAGCGACAAAGCTGGGATGAAAGCTGTGGGATTCAAACTCCCAGCTCCCCTGGTATGTGACCTTCACTCCTCCCAGCGTGCCTCGGCATTACAGCACACACAACACTGAGTATCACAGCGCCCGAGTGTCACTGCCCGGGGCCCGCCCCCGGCCGCTCCACAGCGCCCGAGTGTCACTGCCCAGGGACCGCCCCTGACCACCCCACAGCGCCAGAGTACCACACCCAGGGCCCGCCTCCGGCCGCTCCACAGCGCCCGAGTATCACTGCCCAGGGACTGCCCCCGGCCGCACCCCCAGCGCCCGAGTACCACACCCAGGGCCCGCCCCCGGCCACCCCACAGCGCCCGGGTATCATTGCCCAGGGCCCACCCCCGGCCGCCCCACAGCACCCGAGTACCACACCCAGGGCCCGCCCCTGGCCGCCCCACAGCACCCGAGTACCACACCCAGGGCCCGCCCCTGGCCGCCCCACAGCACCCGAGTACCACACCCAGGGACTGCCCCCGGCCGCCCCCCAGCGCCCGAGTACCACACCCAGGGCCCGACCCAGCCATGCCCATCACTGCCCGGGGCCAGCCCCCGGCCACCCCACAGCGCCCGAGTACCACACCCAGGGACTGCCCCCGGCCGCCCCCCAGGGCCCGACCCAGCCATGCCCATCACTGCCCGGGGCCCGCCCCTGCCCGCCCCCCAGTGTCTGCTGCTATCACAGAGGGATGGCAATGCTATGCTTGCAGCCATTCCACTCCCTTGAAAGGCCGGGCTGGCTGCGGGTGGGGTTCAGACGCGAGCCCCCCCAGGGCAGAGCTCCATACGCGAGGGCGCGACGGACGTGCCAAGTCTCTGTGTTTTTCTGCAGGCTGCAGCTGTCGCTGAAGCACTCGGACGTCGGCCCTTTCTCCGTGAGTTCTCCTCAAAGGGACTTCACACCAGAAGTCACCCAGGCTCTGCTTGGAGGAGCTGCTGGCCTTGATTCACACCCCTGGATGTGCAGCCAAGGGAGGGCTCCCGGGGGAGGGGAGATGGCGCCCCACTGCCTCCATTCTGTGGGGGTGCCACCGGGGCTCAAGAGAAGCTGCACCACTGGGGTCTTCTCATCTCCCAGGACTCAACTTCCACAGGCCCATCCCCTCCTCCTCCTCGTGTCTACACTGCACACTAAGCCCAGGCTGGGACTCAGGTGTCAGCCCCCCTTCCAGCAGCAAGCACTCAGGACCCGGGTCCTGGGACCCTGCTAGGGGACTGGGTCCCCTTCTGGGACCCCTCAGGGGCTCGGGTCAAAGCCCTGTGATTTTGCAGTGTGGCTGGAGGTCAAGCTGCAGCCTGAGTCAGACGGTCTGCGTGGTGCAGTGTGGACGCACCAGCCCACCTGGGAGACCCAGGTGGAGCAATTCTAAGCCCAGGTTTGCACTGCAGTGCGGTTGCTCAGGGAAATACTGAGTCCACCTGCCCAGGTCCCCCAGAGCCAGGCTCAGGGTGCGGTGCAGACATGCTGCGTGAGACACGGAGCCTGTACACCCCCTGTGCCTGCCTGTGGGACCTGGGACGATGCTCCCCCAGCCCCGGGGGTTGCAGTCTGTGGGACTTGGTTAGTTTCCAGGACGGCCCCTGTGTTTTGTCTCCTTGGTTCGAGCAGATTCTTACCTGAGTGCCTGGTCCCCTGGCACACAGCCACCCCCCTCCCATTGCCTCCCCTGCTGCCAGCTGCAGAGGGTTACGCTCTTCATTGCATCCCCAGGTGCAGCTGCTGCAGGCGCTCATGAACTTCTATGGCTCAAGCATCCTGATCCCACGCATCAACGGTGAGGGGCTGGGGGGTCCAAGGGTATCTGTATCAGACCAGAGCCCTGACACCCCACTGATCAGCAGTGGGTAGAGCTGCTGCGGGCAGAGGAGATCTAGATCCCAGACCTGCCACCAGTGTCCTGGGGCCCACTGCACACACAGGGTGGGTGGCTGGAGAGAGTCCATCTCGGAGCGGTGACACGCAGAGAAGAGAACACACTGGAAAGAATGTGCCTGACGGCGCCCGTCTTAATGCCTTCCAGATCCCGTCTCCCTAACGCGCTGCGTCTCGTGCTGCAGCTCGCAGGGACCGGCTCCTGTGTGCGTGTGCAGGGGCAGAGCGGCACGCGAGACGTCTCCCCGCTTGTGCAGCTGCTGGGGGAGCTCCTGGCTCCTCCCCCAGGGAGCAGGGTGCTAACAAGGGGAGTGCGGGGTGGGTGCGAGTCGATGGTGCCCGGTTCGCTGCACAACCCCACAGCGACTCGGATTGTTCTGCCCCACCATTGCTCTCATGAGTGGTTTATTTTGCAGCGAGACTCAAGGAGGGCTTCCCTCTCCCACTGCCGGCTCGCGTCCAGCTCTCCAGCCTCGTCATCCAGCCCCACCAGGTCAGTGAACACAGTCCTCTGTGCTGGGCAAAGGGGCAACAAATCATGCCAGGAGCAGGCCGGATCAGAGTGAGGAGCCGGGCCCGGAACAAGCACCACTGGATACTTTAGTACAGGGCCAGGGAGGGGGAAGGCGAGGTGGCCTACTAAACCCTTTTCATGGCTAGTGAAGCTCTTGCGGCGGGGAGTAGGGTGGGAGAGGGAAGGAAGGGGTCTCTGCGCTGACACACAGGGAGGAGCTGGTCTGTACTAAGGGAGGAGAATGAGGAGAAGATCACTAGTCAGTGTCAGGGGTCCAGCCACACACAGACTCCATGGGAGCCCAGGTTCATATAAAGTCCTCTGTCTACCCAAGGTACATCCCTGGATTTCCTGGGGATTCACTGGGCATGGGCGGACGGGGGGTAGGACGTGTCTCTCAGACAAGAACTTAGGAACTGAGCTGGTCTGGGCCCTGAGCGTCAGGGTCCAGATTTTCACAACTGCACAAGTACAGTTGCACACCAATCCCAGAACTGCACGTTCAGAGTCAGCGTGCAAATGTACATGTGGTTTTGTGTTTTCTGAAAATCTGGTCTTAACTTTCACATGGCTCTTTTTATAAAGAGCAGAGATTTGCTGTGATTTTTGACCCTAAATTCCCACCATCTCCACGACCACTAAGACACCCAGTCTTGCGATGGGCTATGTGTGGGTTTTCTACTGGGTCGCATCCTTCCCTGTCCCCCCCCTCACGTTAGCGGTGGCTGCCTTTGTACGCACGTAGACGGCTCAGGCCAATGCACACTGAAATCAGTGCAGAGTCCTGTTCATTTCAACGGGGCTTGGCTCGAGCCCAGCCTTTGTGAGGCAGCGTGAGAGGAACTAAAGAAACATAACGTGTTAAGGACTGAGTCCGTTGGGTGTTGGCCAGGCACGTTTGTAAAGCCAAAGCAAAGCAACATGAGAACGTCGGTGCCTGTGACTACTGCAGCACATCCAGCCTAGCGCCAATGACAGAAACAGAGAAACAGCTGTTCACACAACGCTGAATAAATATAAAGTTGGGAACAATAGCTGGGGAGAAACATGGATTTCCCTCTGATGTGGAGCCAACTCACATGCTACATGCCCTGCGGTGTGCACCATACGCACGTGCTCACTGGCTTGCTGCTCTAATTAGAGTACATATTCCCTGATTAAAGCGAGCCCTGCATTCACGTAATGCAGGTGGGCTCTGCTGTTCTGTGACCAAAGGCAAGGCTTTGCCACTGGGTTACATCCTGATCTCTTTCCTAGAACTTCCTGCTTTTTGGAGCAGACGTTCGTTACGTGTAGAGAGGCCGAGGACGACGCTGAAAGAAATGACCGATATGAAAAGACAACGTTCCTCTTTCCCCTGAGCAGCACCTGGCCTTGTGAATGGATAGCAGGTGCCCAACTTTCCTCTTGGCCTGCGCCGCACCCATCCTCACGCCCAGAGAGGGCTCCAGATTCTCTCCTTCCCCCTGCAATTCACTGCTACCAAAGCTGTTTGTCCAGGAGTAAAAAACATGTGATTTGTCTCCAAAGAAATTCCTCCCCTGCCTGTCTCGGTCTGGATCACTGGGCACTGGATAGACAGATAGGAGGAGCAGCATGTGCATTTGAACAAAAGGAAAACCCAAGCAAACGAGCTTCCCTTCCACAGCCTTTGATACTAGGAAACCGTTCTGGTATGTGCTGCTCTCCAGCGCCCAGGAAAGATGCCCATTGGCTGCCCTGGGAGTTGGCCCCTGCCCTGAACCAGTCAGTGGATTTATTAACACACTTGGGGTGAAGTTCTAATCCGCGTTAATGAGCAGCTGTGCCCATCGCCCTGCGTAGCAGACTGGTTGCGCCAGGTGGAGTGTGGCCTGGGGAGCCGCTCACAATAGAACCTGAGAATGGGTGTTCAGAAGGGACGTGGCCATTGATTGTGCAGAGCAATTCACGGTGGTGCAGAAGAGACCAGAAATGAACAAAAGCCAGGGGGTGAGGCCTGATTAGCAGGGAGCTGAGAGCCACACGCACCAGGCCCCGGCTGTCAGTCTTCATCTGGGCCCTGGCCCTAGTTTTGTTAAGTGTTGTGTGCAACTGAAAATACCCATGCACCCTACTGGGACGTTAGCATCTAAGCTGGGGGTTCCTCCACCTTTCCCCCAGTGAGCAGACATGGTCTCGTGGTCGTGGCCCACGGCCCCTCACACTCGCCGTGCTGGGTCGTCTCTGCTTTCATGGATCAGTAACGTGGCAGCATTTCCTGTATCTGCTGCTGTCTCTTTAATGCAGTGTAGCAGCTAGCAATGAAGGGGGGCGGGGGAAGGAGAACCAGCACCATGTGACCTGCCAACTCGCTGTACATTTTATAATGATGAGAAAACTCTGGAAAAAAGGCACATTGGAATTGTGGGTTCCTCAGAACAGGGCTCCCGGTCCCGCATCTCCCCCGATCCACTTTTCACTCTGACCAGCTGTAACCTATTTATTCACACTGCAGTGTGCTCCAGTGGAAAGTATGTTAGAAAGAGGAACACATGTTGTATTATGCTGTTGGCAAATAAAACACTCTGATAAAGGCAGACGTTGCAGAAGGTTTTTTCATCTATTTCTGTGGCCCGTCAGCAGAATGTTTACTCAGAGGAAGTACCTGACATAACAATACTACTTTGCACGCACATGCCTCTCATAAACAGCTCTCCAGCGTTTGCGTGTAACACACTAGCCAACTAGGACATTTTCCATTGCCTTCGGTGGACTTTGCGTCAGGTCCAGAATGGCTTTTAGCCAAGCATTTGAAAGCTCCATTACATACAGTAATGAGATGGCTGAAAAAATTCTGTAAAAAAACATTTTTTTCCAATGAAAAACACGTTTTTGATATCCTGGAAATTTTGGGAGGAAAACTATGAAATCCAAGAAATTTTCTCTTTTCAGTAACGAAAAACCAAGTGCATTTCTTAATTTATTTATTGTTTAAAATGAAAATTTTTGATTATCAGGTTTTCAACAAAAACTAAAAAAAATTCAGACTTTTATGAGAAGGAAAACAACAAAAATCATTTTCTTCAGAATTTTTCAAGGGAGAGGTGAATAATTGTCCAAGCAGCACGACTGATTAATAAGGTCTGGGGGGTAGGCAGCCATTGTACATGTGAGTAAACTGAGGCAAGTAGCGGTTAAGTCACATGCTCGGTTTTATAGCAGAGCCAAAAATCAAACACAGGAGTCCTGACTCTCAGGTCCCTCCCCTACCTGCCAGGTGACACAAAAATCTGTATGAAATACTAACCACTTATTCACTGGATATTTTTTCTTTAGTAGTTCGAACGCAGATTAACTTTCCCACTCACTGCTGGACTCTGGTGTTACG
Organism: Malaclemys terrapin pileata; assembly: GCF_027887155.1. Lineage (NCBI taxonomy): Eukaryota > Metazoa > Chordata > Testudines > Emydidae > Malaclemys > Malaclemys terrapin. Next base: position 1,669,509 of record NC_071516.1, read on the forward strand.
TAGGTCGCTCAGAGCAGTCCTGAGGCAGTAACTTCTGCCTGAGAGTCTCTTGAGGTGGGTAGTGACTGATTTCCCCAGCCCTGTTCTGTAATTCTCGGAGAGGATAGATTCAGGCAGCTGTTGGCGTAGGCAATGCTGGAGACCAGGGCCCTGTCTGCCCACAAAGAAGCCATGCTGGTCCTGCAGGGCTTGAGGGAGGTTTGCCTGGCAGCAGGGCCGCCCGGGGGGGGAGGGGAGCAAATGGGCCCCCACAAGAATATAGTATTCTGTAGTAATGCAACTTTTTTTTATGGAAGGGGCCCCCAAAATTGCTTTGCCCCAGGCCCCCTGAATCCTCTGGGCAGCCCTGCCTGGCAGGTGGTGATGAAGGTGGGCACGGCTGGGGTGTCAGAGGCACGAAAAAGCCGACAGCAGGACGAGCAGGACTTGCTGTTGGAATGTCAGGCCCCCACGTGACAGGCAGCGTGATGGTTTCCGGAGCTGCTGTCCCGGCGGCAGCCAGTGATTAGAGGCAGGTTTCTGAGGCCCAGTTTGCTGGTGGTGGAATTTAGACCATTGGCTCTTGAGACAGGTGCTGTGGAGCTGGGTGAGGCGTGAATCCTGTGGAGGTCTGTATCTGAAACACGGCAATGTCCCCCACTGGCCCCACACTCTGATTCTCTGGCCCAGCTGCTGCGTGCTCCGGGACACCCACAGACTTGGGGAAGCAGTGGAGTCTGTGTGGGGGGCTCAGTCTCTCTGGGAAGAGGCACCGAGGGCACCGGGGCAAGCGCTTGTGGATGGCACATCAACGAAGGGGAGCTGAGGAGCGTGGGAACTAGTCACAGCAGGAGGCAGGCCGGCCGCTGGTTCCAGTCCCCACTTGGTTTCTGTACTGCCCCAGCCCAGTCCATGGGGATTGCTATGAGCAGCAACACACGGAAATACAAGCGGGAGACAAAGGCAAAGCTGTGCACTCGGCCAAACAGCCACTAGCCTGGGCAGAGAGCTGCAGGGTAGAGAGGCAAACCAGGGCCGGCTCCAGGCACCAGCTTCTCAAGCAGGTGCTTGGGGCGGCCGCTCCGGAGAGGGGCGGCACGTCCAGGTATTCAGCGGCAATTTGGCAGACGGTCCCTCACTCCCACTTGGAGCGAAGGACCTCCCACCGAATCGCGATCGTGGCTTTTTGTTTGTTTGTTTGCTTTTTGGTTTTTTTTGTTTTGTTTTGGCTGCTTGGGGCGGCCAAAACCCTGGAGCCGGCCCAGGGGCAAACACAGCAATTGGCAACTGCCAGGGTCAGGAACCAAATGGTGCCCCCCTGGCTGCTTTCGCCTTAACTCCATGATCCAGATAACAGTCCCATTTCCAGCCAGACCTGCTGGGGAGGAGACCCTCTGGGCACCAAGACGGTGATACCAGGCGCAGAGCTGGTAGAAGCAGGACGGTGGAGCTACAAAGCAGGGAGGTGCCTGGTTCTTAGTTCAAACTGGGGTCCAGGGCAGCAGGTGAGGCCCGTGTAACTGACAGCCCCACCTCTTTCAACAGAGCGCCTGAGCCATGCTGGCCATGTAGAATTGAATTAAGTATCATTTTAAAACTCAACAGCGGGAATCCTGCCTCTGCTGAGGGGCCCTGGCGTGCTCGGTGTTCGCACCGCACGCTCTCCTGCGGGGCTGGTTTCTGGGGGGTGGATGTTTGCTCTGCCATGCTGGAGGGGGAAGCTCCATTCTAGAGATCTCAGGATGGCAAATTCTTGTAAGCAAGTGTCAGCACTGCCAACCCCAAGAGTTCAAAAATCATGTGTCAAAGGCACCCAAAATCCTGAGAGTTTTTTGTTCCTGTGAATGGCGGAGCTGGCCGGCGGCATGCGGGTCACGCTCTCACGTTGGCCCATAACCAGGGCAGCTAGACATGGGCTGACCTTTTAAAACAGAGGCAAGCGTTTGACAGAGGCGCTGAGAGAAGCGCCCAAGAGCATCGACTGAGAGCCGGGCCACACTGCCAGCCTGGTGGGGAGAGACAGTAGGGAGGGATAGCTCAGTGGTTTGAGCACTGGCTTGCTAAACCCAGGGTTGTGAGTTCAATCCTTAAAGGGGCCATTTAGGGGTCTTGGGCAAAAATTGGTCCTGCTGTAAAGGCAGTGAACTGGACTTGATGACCTTAGGGTTACCATATTTTAGTTTTAAAAAAGGAGGACACTCCACGGGGCCCCGGCTCCACCCCAACTCCGCCCCTTCCCCAAAGTCTCTGCCCCCTCCCCTGAACGTTCCGCCCCCTGCTCCTCCCCGTCCCCTGTTTCCCGCGAATCAAATATTTGTGGGAAGCCTGAAACAGGGAGGCAGCAGGTAAGCTGGGGCTGGGGCAGGGTGTGGCGCGGCCGAGCGGCTCCCTCTGGCGGCCGGCCAGCCCAGGCCAAGAGGCTCTGGCCCCGGCGTCTCCCGCCCGGCTCAGTTCAGGCCCTGGGGCGCTGGCCTCTGGCCCAGCCCCCAGCCGAGCACTGCCGTCCCTGTCCTCGGCCGAGCACCGCTGTCCCCGTCCCCGTCCCGGCCGAGCAGTGCCGGCCCTGGCCCCGGCCCCAGCCCTGGCCCTGGCCAAGTACCGCCGTCCCTGTCCCCGTTCCCGTTCGAGCACCGCCGTCCCCGTCCCGTCCCCGGCTGAGTACTGCCGTCCCCGTCCCGTCCCCGGCTGAGTACTGCCGTCCCCGTCCCCAGCCCCGTCCCCACCCCCCAGCTGAGCATCGCTGGCCCCGTCCCCGTCCAAGCACCGCCGTCCCCGACCGAGCACTGCCGTCCCCGTCCCCGTCCCAGCCCTGTCCGAGCACCGCCGTCCCCGTCCCCGTCCCGTCCCTGGCTGAGTACTGCCATCCCCGTCCCCAGCCCCATCCCCGCCCCCCGGCCGAGCATCGCTGGCCCCGTCCCCGGCCCCGTCCAAGCACCGCCGTCCCTGACCAAGCACTGCCGGCCCCGTCCCCGTCCCATCCCCGACCGAGCACTGCCGGCCCCGTCCCGTCCCCGACCGAGCACTGCCGTCCCCGGCCGAGCACTGCCGGCCCCGTCCCGTCCCCGACCGAGCACTGCCGGCCCCGTCCCGTCCCTGACCGAGCACTGCCAGCCCCGGTGCCTGGCCGAGCACCGCCGGCCCCGGCCCTGCACCGCCGGGCCCTCCCTCCCTATTTTCCCAGACATGTCCGGCTTTTGGGGATTTCCTCCCGGACGGGGATTTAAGGCCCAAAACGCCGGACATGTCCGGGAAAATCCGGACGTATGGTAACCCTAGATGATCTTTCAAGATCCCTTCCAGCTCTAGGAGATAAGTCCAGCTCCGTATATTATGATTAACCTTGTCAAGTATGTGTAGCCGCGTTAGTGTATCCACAAAAACAACCGAGTCCGGTGGCGCCTTAGAGACTCACAGATCGATTTGGGCATAAACGTTGGTGGGTAAAACCCCGCTCGGTCGGGGGCGTTGGGTTTTACCCACGAAGGCTGTGAGTCTCTCGGGGCCCCCGGGCTCCCCGCTGTGCTGTGAGTAGGAACCTCGCAGGCAGGAACTGCCGTCGCGCCGGAGGTTGCGCGGGGAGCGGCTTTCGCAGGTCACTGGCCGGGGCTGGAGACACGCCCGTGGGCGGTGAGCAGCCGGGCGGGGTCTGCAGCGCGTCTGCCAGGTACGGCCTGAGCCCGGGGCGGGCGGGACCCCCCCCCCCCCAACTCCCCCCCCCCGCTTTGCGTCCAGCATTTATACCGGGTGCAATAGATACAGGGTGTAGTTAATGTATGGGGGGGGTGTGGCTCTCAGGGGCTCTCAGCCTGGGGGCGGGACCCCCCAGCCCCCCCCCCAGCATTTGTACCCGGTGCAATAGATACAGGGTGTAATTAATGGGCGGGGGGTGGCTCTCAGGGGCTCTCAGCCTGGGGTCGGGACCCCTCAGCCCCCCCCTCCCCAGCTCTGCTTTGCCTCCATTTATACCGGGTGCAGTAGATACAGGGTGTAGTTAATGTATGGGGGGTGGCACTCAGGGGCTCGCTGTGCGAAAGGGGTCACAGTACAAAGGTGGAGAGCCGCTGCCTTAGCTGCTGGGGTGCTTAGCTCGGGGGCCTGGCCGAGCCCTGCCTGGGGCCAGTCCCAGTGCCCTGGGGCGATGCAGCGGGTCCGGCCTGCCCTGCAGCCCCTCTGACCCCGGGGCAGGGCCCAGGGGACGGGGCTGATTTGGGGATTGCCCCCGGCTGCCCGGACACAGGGCGCATCTGCTGTGTCTCTGCCTGGCTTTGCTGGGCCCAGCAACTCGCCCTGCACCTCGTTCCTTTTGCTGACCCATGGGGCCCCCTCCCCCAGTTCATCCCTAGAACCGGCTCCTGCCCTGCACGGGGGGGGCAGCTGCCAGACTGGACTGACTTACAGTGAGGCCTCCCGAGTACTCCCCCCGCCCCCCTTTGTATTCCCCTCTCCGTTTGCACCCCAGGGGTGCACAGCCCCGGAGAACCGTGTCTCTGAATCACTGAAAATGATGTACGGCCCCGATTCTGCAGCTTGCTCCAGCCCCCTGGGGTCACCAGCCCCCCAGATGCTGGGACAGGAGCGTCCCCCGTGTTCTGAAACCCGCACGCTGGGGATGTCGCTCATTTAATAGTTTCCTGATTCCGGTGGGTGGAAATGGGGGTTCCCGGGCGTTTTGCATCTTGTCGGTTTCCCAAGAAAGGGGGTGAAGCGGGGCTGGCTAGTGAACGTCCTGCTCTCTGGGGTTTTGCAGGGTGTCTGGTCTCTCGCCCATCTGCCACGATGCTCCTGCCCTTCAAACACGTCTTGGGAGCTGCTGGGACGTTCCTCTGGAGGCGGTTGTCCTGGGCGGCGCGTTCTGAGCTCAGAGCTCGCGTGCCCACCCGGGGCCGGAGCGAGCGGAACAGGGGTCTGGAGGACTTTAGCGCCCGGCTGGCAGCAGGGCCGACGCTGCAGCACTTCTTAAGAAACACGTCCCCACCTCAGGAAACTCACCCTCAGCTGGAGGAGGAGCCGGAGCCCTATCTCACCTCCAGCATCCTGGAGGAAGCCAGGCGGAAAGGTCAGTGTTACTTGGCCCCACTCACCCCTTTCCTCAGGACTGGCTCACACCTGTTCTTTGCACCAGCTTTCTGGTCCTCCCGTGCGCCTGCCCCCACCCCCTGGGCGTTGTGACAGGCCGCGGTCATGACAGGGCCCGGCCGTCAGTGACCTAGAACGAGGCTGTCATCGAGGGCTAGCGAGTCTCGCCCCGCACACCAGGGACTGATGGGCCAGTGGAACCAGTCCCGGGGCTAGCCAGCACTGAGACTCCCTGGGAAGGGCCCAGCCCCGCGGGGGCTGTTCGTGCTCTTTTGTTTTTCTGAAATTAGGAAAATATAACTGCCCTTTCCCCTGTGCCTGGAAGGGGGGCTGAGGAGCGGGGGACTGTTCACAGTGCCCGTCTCTTCCTGATGGCTGGTCATTACAGTGGTGACCAGGCATCTGGCACAGCCGCCGCTAGGAAAGTAGGAGTGTTTGTGCACGTTTCCTAGCACGTGCATACGGTTCCTCTGTTTCTACAGAGGGGAATCGCTGGGTACCAGGAGACACCAGCCGAAGAGTGTTGCTATCAGCATCCCAACAGCACCGTGTCATTAGGGCACTGCAGAGTCTGGGACCACGGCATGGGGTGAGACGCTGTAGGGCCTAGGCTGCCCAGTGCCAGTGGTGGGGGATCGCTGGCAGCCCTGGCGTGTCATTGGTGTGGAAGAAGCAAGCTAGGAGGTGGCGGCAATTCACGTGCTGCCTGCGTGAATCTGAGCCCAGGTGGGAGAGCAGCAGGTTGGCCGGGCGAGGCACAAGATAGAGCCAAGGGCTGAATGATGTGATCCCGTCTCCTTCGAGCATCTGGCCCCAGAAACTGCTGCCTCTGTGCAGCCAGCCGCTTTACTCCTGTAGGGCAGGTGGAAGGGGCTTGTGCGTTCAGGGCTGCAGGTCCAGGCCCACATGTGCACTCGTGGCCACTTTGTTACATGCTTGGCCTCCTCCCCATTCCGGCAGGATTCCCATCCTCACTAAGCCGCTGTCACTGCTGCAGGTTGGCGTTGGCGTTACGGGTACAACTTGTCTGACTCTTTCGGCAGACCGCCGAGCAGGTTTGCACAGTGGGCGAATCTCCGAACGCCCCCTGCAATCGGCAGTGACGGGTGCAGCCTGGCTTTGCCTGCTCTACACGGTCAGGATTTGGAGAGTTTATCCAGGGGGCCAAACTTCGGAAAAGGAAACCAGAGCTGAACCCTCCCCTCTCTGTCCTGGTCATGCCTTCTGTTTAATTGCAGTGTATCTGGAGACCTACGGCTGCCAAATGAACGTTAATGACACCGAGATTGCCTGGGCCATCCTACAGAAGAGTGGCTACCTGCGGACACACCAGCTGGAGGAGGTATGGCGCCGTGTTAACTAGCCTGACATACAGGGTGCCACACCGGGAACCCCTGGGCCCATGTCTCCCAGCCTGGGTCTTGACAGCAGCTTTACATGAAGGGTCTGATCCCACGAGATGCTGAGATACCCTGAGTGGTCTCCTCTGCAGAGCACCCTGCCGGGTCAGGTGCTAACTCTGTGGGAAGCCCTGCTCGGCAGCTGGAATGGAACGATGGGCTGGGCACGATAATAAAACTTGATTTATATTTTTTAACTGTTGCATCTGACTTGGCTGCAAAGGGGATTGGGCCCCGCGTGAAGCAGGTGGCCGGGCTGTAACTTTCATCCATTCCGTGGAGCTCGCTGCCTGTTTTCCGTTCTGCTTTTTCTCCACTCTGTTTCCTGGACCCCAGAGTGGAGTCGTAGCGATTCCCTTGGTTTGCCGAACTGGCTGATGGCCGTGATGCTGGCAGTGCCTGGGTTCCAGCTTGTGTGGAGAACTGATCCTCCTCCTCTCATTTCTTCTGTATTTCTTCCCCACTGTAGGCGGACGTGATTCTCCTGGTCACCTGCTCTGTCAGGTAAGGAACTTCGCTTTCTTAGAAAGGGTTATTTGGAAACTGTGGAGCGTGAATGTCCCCGAGTGTCGGAGATCAGAGCCGGGAGCTTGAGACCTGGAACTGCCCAGTAGATATCTAAAGAGCTGGACCGACCTTATTACAGTGCTAGCCCTGCGGCACGTCATGGTCTCCCTGGTCTCTGCTGTAGCACAGCCCGAAGTGAACATAACGTGTGTTCACGTGACGACTGCCATCCTGGCTGACACGCTGGGGCCTGAACCAAGGACCTCCCGAGCTAAAGCCGAGTTGCTGCAGGCTGAGCTAAAGAGAGAAGGTTCTGTAGCCGGAACCTGCAACAAAGAGGAGGGCCCATAACCCACACTCGTCAGTGGGATACGCTTACAGCAGCATTATACACAATGATGCCACTTCTTTTTTTTTACTACTTATTCTGCATGTGTTTTTCTTCTCTGCATCCTGCCTCTTTTCTCCATCGCCTCCTCTCGTAATAACAGAATGTGGGATGTAGTTCCGTGCTTGTGGTAAAATTGCCTGCGGTTTCTGAATGCATTGCAGAATGCTCATTGTCAGCTGTGATGCAGTGTGTGTCACCAGTAAAGTCTCTGAAAGGCCTCAGTCTCGCTGATTAAGAGTCATTTCTGCAGTGTAGCTGCGGCCTACAGGCAATACCTGTGCAAGCAAACAAAACAGCCCTTGGTGACGCGGTGCTAAAATAATGCAATCTGTGTGCTGTAAACAGTGCGCACCCTTAGGCAATGGGTCCAGGCTATGGTACGCTATAACGATAAATATCCTCCCTCGCTCTCGGGTCAGGATGGGGAAAAATTGGAAAGGGTTCTGGAAAGAATGACAAGAACAGTCTGAGGTTTGGAAAACAGGCCTTCTAGTGAGTAATTTAAGAAGCTCAATCTATTTATTGTACCCAAGAGCGGGCACGGGGTGGTTTCATCATGGTATATCCCACGTAGCCCGCATGGTGAAGAGGTTTCTGAGAGCAGATGGCTCTCTGATCTAGCAGAACAAAACCTCGTGAGTTTCAATGGTTGGAAGATGAAGCTAGACACATTCAGCCTAGAGATATGGTGCAGGTTTTTTCTGGGGGTGGGGGATTAACCATCAGAACAACGTACCTGGCCGTGCGCTGGGCTCTCGGGCTCTTGCATGCCCTAAGTCAGGGCTGGCTATTTGCCCAGTAGATCTGTTCTAGCTCAGCATACGCTGCAGGCTGGATGCCGAGGGCATGGGTGAGGTTCTCTGGCCCATGGGACAGGCCAGCTAATCATAAGGGTCCCTCCTGCCTAATCTAGGACAGCAGGGGGTTGATTACAGTGGACGAGGTTCAGGGCCCAGGCTGTGGAGATGGGAGCTGAGCTCTTTCCCTGGCTGTGGGTGTGTCGCTCGGCAGCCGTGTGCCTTGTCGGTGAAAGGAGGCTGATAACCTTCCCTGCCTCTCGTTCCGGGTGTTCAACAAGTGCCTGGGGCCCTCGGCTGGCCGGGGCGGAGGAAGAGCCGTCAGCATCACTCACTGCCGTTTCTCATGGCTCCCCAGGGAGAAGGCTGAGCAGGCCATCTGGAACCGCCTGCGGCACCTCACGGCTCTGAAATCCAAGCGGCCACGGTCCCAGGCACCTCTCCGCATCGGGATTCTAGGTACCTGGCAGTATGTACAGCGTTACCGTGTGGCCATGGCAAGGGGTCGGGGGTGTTACATCCACTGTCGAGGGGATGAAAAGCTGCATCCCAGAACACTAGCTTCAGCGGGGGCACCGAGCCTCCTCTGATGGGGAAGAGCGGGCCGTTGGGTGGGGTCAGGGGCCTCTCGACACTGACCGTTCTCCTCTGGCCGCAGGCTGCATGGCCGAGAGGCTGAGGGAGGAGATCCTGCACAAGGAGAAGTTGGTGGATATCGTGGCTGGCCCCGATGCTTACCGTGACCTGCCCCGGTTGCTGGCCGTGGCCGAAACGGGCCAGCAGGCTGCCAACGTCCTGCTCTCCTTAGACGAGACGTATGCAGATATCCTGCCTGTCCAGACCAGCCCAGACGCCACCTCTGCATTTGTGTAAGAGCCGAGGCGTCTCTCTCCCACCTGCCCTGCTCTGCAGGGCTCTGATTTCGGAGGATCGTGGGGAATCAGACCTGAGAGATGGCAGAGACCTGCGAGCTAGTGTCTGTACCGTGCTCGTCCCCGGCGACGCGGACCCAGGTCATCACCCCGCGGATGCAAGCCTGTCGCCTGTTGTACATTCGCTCCTACTTTATCCCCGGTGATCGGACTCCCACCCGCCCTGGCCCGAGAGTTCTGACTGTCAGAGAGCTTTTCCTAGTAGCCGGCCTTGGTTTCCCTTCCAATGCTTGGTCCCACTTCCCCAGCACCACTCCAGACTCTGATATTGGCACCTCTCCCGGGTGGGCGGCTGTCTCACCCTCCCTGCCCGTAGCTGGGCACCCAAGTTGTGCGTATTTTATCCTGACTTGTACATCGCCCCTTCCAGGGCACACCTCCCTCCCCCGCCCCGTCCTTGTTTCGTCCCATTGGCGCGTTCCTTTCTCGTATGGAGCCGCCCAGCTGTGAAGCTACGTTCTAGGTGTGGACGTGCCGTAGGGGTACAGACAGGCGGTTACCACCCTGCCCTGGGAGGGAGGAAGACATGGGCACCTCCCACATGGGGCAGGCTCACCCAGAGGCACTGGGTCCGGGTGGGGAGCACGTTCAGCCAGTGGCTCTCCTGGTGTGACTGGGGCCCATTCTTTGGCGTGTCCCCTCTGCAGATCTATCATGCGCGGCTGTGACAACATGTGCAGCTACTGCATCGTCCCCTTCACCCGTGGCCGCGAGAGGAGCCGGCCCATGGCCTCCATCCTGCGGGAAGTGAAGCTGCTGTCTGATCAGGTGCGCTGTCCTTTGCACCCCGCCTGGCCCAGCCCCGGGGCAGTGGGAGCTCTTGGGTCAGGCTGCTTGGCCATGCTGCCATCTTTGCACCAGCAGCCCCAAGCGCCGCACTGAGCCCAGGCGTGTGGTGATCAGCCCCTCCTGGGGATCAGTGGGGAATGCTCGCTGGGGCTGGTTCTTTAGATAAGTGTAAAACCACGGCTCTCCCTATGGGACAGCCCAGAAGGGAGTGACCAGAGGCTGTTCCCTGTCCACCCCCATTTCCCCCTACAGGGAGGGGCCCTTGGGCCCGGGCAGTGAGAGAGGGGGGCTGGCTGGCTTAGGGAGTTGTGCTGTGATGGGGTACAGAGTCAGTCACCTCTTCAAATCCAGCCCAGGCAGGTGGCACCCCTGAATCCTTCTCATCTGTTCGATGGCCCGTGGGAACAGGTTTGATGGTCGCAGGCTTGTTCTGGTGCAGAGGCGTCCACGTCACAAAACCTGTACGGTCTGTGCTCCTGTAGGCCAGACAGTCTCAGCCGAGAGGCCAAGGCTTGACAAGGCCGTGGCTGCCCCGTGGCCCTCGAGGGCATCACGCCGGCAGGGTGGCGAGCTCGTCCTGCTGCTCCCGGCGCTCTGGCGGGTCTGTGCGTGAAATGCAGGCGTCGGCCCCCACCTCTTCCCGCCGGCGCACCGGGCCTGCCTCCTTGGCGATGGCTTTGCAAAGCTGAGGTTGGTCCGGAGGCTTTCTTGGTTTGCTGGCTAGGGTGGTATTTCTCTTTGTGACGCGTGCCCCCTTGTGCGTCTCCACAGGGGGTGAAAGAAGTGACCCTCCTGGGTCAAAACGTCAATAGCTTCCGAGACACCTCCGAGGTCCAGTTCCGCTCGGCAGCCGCACCTGGCCTGAGCCGCGGCTTTAGCACCATCTACAAGGCTAAAGAGGGGGGCTTGCGCTTCGCACATCTGCTGGATCAGGCCTCCAGAGTCGACCCGGAAATGCGGATCCGCTTCACCTCCCCGCACCCCAAGGACTTTCCTGACGAGGTGTGTGTGAAGGGACTGCCCGGATTTCACGAGCTGCAGCTCCCCTCAGAGGGAACCAGGCTGAGATCATCCCCAGCGGCTGAGGCCGAGCGGGAGCTGTGTCTTTGCAATCGCTGTTTGCTCCCCTTCGCTTCGGGAGGTTGTTCCCTCTCTTTGGGCCAGAACTGTGTGCAGCTGGGCAGCTCTGTGACCCCCTGTCCGCTCTCCTCTCGGCAGGTCCTGCAGCTCATCCAGGAGAGGCACAACATCTGCAAACAGCTCCATCTCCCAGCCCAGAGCGGGAGCTCGCGAATCCTGGAGGCCATGAGGCGAGGGTGAGTCTGACTGAGGGGACGTGTTCCCCCCCTCGCCGTGCTGCAGCCTGCCCCTCGGCTCGGCGATGGGGGAGCGGGAGCCTTCCGGGGGCCGCCGTCTCTGCCGGACAGGGAGCTCCAGGAAGCCTGTTTGCGAGTGTAATGGCTGTGCATTGGCCAGGGCAGGCACGGGATGGCAGCAAAGGCTAGTTCCAAGGCCCAGGTGAACATTTTGCCTGTCAGTTTAACACCCCCCGAAACATTTTGGGGGCAAAGGAGCGGGATTCCAGCAGCGCCTCTCCAGGCCTGTCTGCATCTCAGCCAGGGATGCTCAGCACGCCCTCTCCGAGCAGTGTTCCCTTCTGTCGGCCAGGTTTCATTCCATGCGTTTTTGGTTCTGCCTCAGCACCTCCCCTCGCGGTTGGCGATTGTGGGGGGCAGGTGCCCCCAGGCGATCGCAGTGCTGTGTATTGTCGCCTTGAGCTTTGTCAGGGGCGTGTGGCCCACCTGGCAGGGAGGGAGATGGAGGAGACGCACTTACCCACTCCACTCCTCTTGAGCTTCGGGTCCAGCCAGAGGAATCCCTGAGTTTGGGGTCAAGTATCAGGGGGTAGCCGTGTTAGTCTGTATCTACAAAAACAACAAGGAGTCTGGTGGCACCTTAAAGACTAACAGATTTATTTGGGCATAAGCTTTCGTGAGTAAAAACCTCACTTCTTCGGATGCAAGGGGGTTGGGGGCGACCCTGCAGATGCTGCTTTTGTTTCCTGTCTCCCTGATGACCAACCCGTCCGTGTGCTCTTCCTGACAGCTACACGAGAGAAGCGTATTTAGAGCTCATACAGCATGTGCGGGATTCCATACCAGGTAGGGGTTTCCGTTCTCCTGGCTCTGACCCAGTCACGGCTGTCTCACTTCCCCTGCCTGAATCCCTCACTCCTCCTCACGCCTGCTCACACACACGGGCAGCGATGCTGGGATCGGCTAGATCAGGGTTTGTGCTTTGCATTTGAAGGGGCCCATGGGAAGAACCAGGATGTTCCTCCAAATGAAACAAGGTCAGCGGGGTGACCTGCCCGGCCCTCGCCCTCTCCTCAGAGAAGTGACTGTGCACCCAAAGCCAGCCTCTGGCCTCGCTCTGCCCTAGTGCATGTGGGAAGGAGCCGTGGCCGGGAGGGCTGATGGGGAATAAAGCTCACAGCTGCCCTGGATATTCCCCTCTTGTCTGTGCTTTGTGGGGCGAAGGGTCCGCTCCCCGCCTGTGTAACCCTGTGCCTCTTGGTGCCAGGAGTGAGTCTCAGCAGTGATTTCATCGCTGGCTTCTGCGGCGAGACCGAGGACGATCACCAGCAGACGGTGTCCTTGCTCAGACAAGTCCGCTACAATGTGGGTTTCCTCTTTGCCTACAGCATGAGGCAGGTGAGTGCGGGGCCCGGGGGAGAAGCCTCCGTTGTCCCTAGCGTGGTCACCCCGGTCCGGGTCGGTTTGTTCTCACCTGTTCCCCCCCAAGTGAATGGCAGTGACTGTGTTACCAAGCCCCAGTCTCTTGCACACACAGTGCGTGTGAATGGCTTGTATGCACTCGCACTGTCAGCATCCGTGGGGCTGGGTTGCCCAAGTGAGGACGTTCCCAGCCCACCGGGCCTATGGTCACGGAGCATCAGCTGATACAGTCCAGCTCATCAGAGCAGCCCACGGGGCAGCCTTTCCCAGCCGCAATGCTTGCCGTGCTCAGCGCTTTCCACGTGCGAAACGTGGTGTGAGCATCCAGGCTGCCAGCTGGGTGAGCTGGTTTCACGGCACGGTTTGCCCCCAGCATGAGTTATGGTCCCCGAGCTGAGCACTCGGGGCTGACCGCAGCACGTTTGGCTTTGCTGGAGGGGAATTTTGCAGATGCAGGGCGTAGCCAGGTATCCGCCCCCCTGCAGGTGGAACCGGTCGGCTTTCAGAAGCTTTTGGCAGAAGAGGCAGGAGGTCTCTTGGCAGCCGTCCCAGGAGTGCCAGGTGGTGGGAAAGAAGGCGGGAGGTCGGCAGTGGCTGAAGGAGACAAAGGAAGATAAATCTCCTCCTCGGGGTGGGACTTAACTGGCCACCTGTGCAAAGTTTGTCTTTGTTTGAGTGGCATCCGAGCCCCGCTGGCTCAGACAGGACAGGGCTCCTACCCCTGGCGGCCTGGCCGAGAAAGGGCTTTTAATCTCTTTGTTGTTTCAGAAAACCCGGGCCTATCACCGGCTGCAGGATGACGTGCCGGCAGAGGTGAAGCATAGGCGGCTGGAGGAACTCATCTCTGTCTTCCGGGAGGAGGCCACCAGGGCAAACGGGGCTATGGTGGGCCGCTCGCAGCTCGTGCTGGTGGAGGGGGTGAGTGGAACTTTAACACCACGCTGGGTCTGCTTCCCACCCCTGGCCCAAGAGGCTCTGAGGCCATTCGACCGTTCCACCTCCCCGGCACATACGCCCTCTAGTCAGGCCAGCGATACGTACCTAAATAAGTGCCCTGCTCTTCAGAAGTGCAGAGCAAAGTGCTTTGACGCACCCATTAAAAATCAGGTCACTTTTCTGTAGGGACATAACTCCAGGCACCTGGTTTGGAAAATCTTGGCTTTGGGGAGGTCCTGAAATAGGACTTTTGGGAGGCTGGAGAAGAATTATTTCAGGTTTGGGCTGCAGGGGATGCTTGTCAGGTGACAGGAGGAGTTGGTGAAATATGTCTGTCCGTTGGATGCGTTGCAGACAGATGTGAAGACAGGGTCCCTGCCCTGAAGAGTTGACAGTCCTGATGGGGGTGGGGTTTAGACACGTCTCCAGTTGGGCACCCAAAATGAGCGGAGGCTTTTTGGCTGCCTCTCTCCCAGCACTGCCACTGCAGCAAGAGCTCTTTGCTTAACGACACGGAAGGTGGCTTTTAATATTGGCCGCCGCGCTCGACCCCCGGGCCGTGAATCGGGGTTGATACTGTGCAGATAACGCCCCCTGTTCCCCTCCCAGCCCAGCAAGCGCTCTGCCGCCGAGCTGTGCGGTAGAAACGATGGAAACATCAGAGTGATCTTCCCCGACACGGAGATGGAGGACGGCTCTGGCTCCGGGGCTCTGGTCAGAGCCCAGCCAGGGGACTATGTGCTGGTGAAGGTGAGGCTCTCGTGGCTCTCGTTTCCAGGAGGGAGCCGTGCGTTCAGGGGGCGGTTTTCAAAGGGCCGGGGCCAGCTCTCCCTTTTTGCGTGTGCTTTTTTGTGCCAGCAGATGAATAGCGAGCACAAATCTGAATAGACGAGCTGTGCTGCTGCCTGCCTGGTGCTCCAGCACCATCCCCTGCTGGGGGGAGCTGTGAGTTCCTCTCCCAGGGATTCTGGCGTGGCCTGGAGCTCCCACCACTGTCAGCGCCGCTGCCCCGCTCCCTGCAGTGCCTTCTGGGGTGAGGCTGGGAGTTCAAACACCAGCAGCACGCTGCCCGTTCCTGCCAGCACCTGCTGCTGGGCGGGGCTGGGACTCCAGCAGACGTCCTCCTTCAGCATTCCCTGTCGGGAATCCATCTCAGACCAGCAGAGCTGGGTCATGGCCCTGCCCCACACAGCCAGCTCTCCTGAACTGTTCCCTGTTGTCACTCCCCCACTGCCGGCGTGTCTCATGACTGTTCTATGCCGCTGCCTTTCAGGTTACCTCCGCCAGCTCCCAGACGCTGAAGGGAGTTTTGCTTCGCCGCACCACCCTCAGAGAATCGGCAGCGCACCGCTGACACCTCCTGGCTGCCGGCGAACGAGGGGCAAGCGACTTTTCCCCGGGGAGAAATGGGGAGCGCTGGCCGGATGGAGGTGGAGACGGACGTGGTGTTTACTCCCAGAGATGCCCTCTCAGCTGGAGCCGTGCAAACTCCTGAGCAAAAGGCAACGGACACGGACACACACGCCTGCCCTGGGCAAAACTGCTTGGAGTTATTCGAAAATCACTACCGCCAGGAAGTGCTTTGTTTCTGCTTTTTCATTTGCTGTCTTGGCTGTACCTCCCTGGGCTCGGAGGCAGTTAACACTCTGCCCCCCTGTACCTCCCGAGCTGTGCACCTGCCAGAGTTCAGCACCAAGGGCTGGAGGTCTCCTCACTCAGCGACTTGCAGCCTTCTCCCAGGTCACCTCCGTAAACCCTGCAGAGAGACGCTGACATTAGGAGCCGCAAAAACTCCAGTGGTTGCTCAGAGCCCGAGCGAGGGCAGCAGCACACGTGTGCAGAAGATGGGGCATGCCCTGATGGTTAAAGCAGGGGGCTGGGAGTCGCTACTCCTACAACTGACAAATATCACCTCCGTTTTGCCAGCGGGGAAGTGACAGCCCTGCGTGAAAGGGGAGCGGGGAGAGTTAGTTATTGCGCTGTTTGTAACGTGCTGGACGGACGGGAGCAGAGCAGAGGAAGTATTGCCCAGCTGAGGTGTGAGCTGTGGGGTGGGAGATTGCAGAGCTGCACCCTGCTGGGTGTGGGAACCATCCTGGAGGTCCTGCCCTGCACTGGTCACTTCCTCTCCGGGCCCCCTAGAGCAGGAGGAGACGGGAGCTAACGGGCGCCTCTCTGCCACCTGGACAATCCCTTTTAGCAGAGGAGTCCTGGGGTAGCTGGGAAAGTGGCTTTGAAGGCCTGGGAGTCGCGGTGCAGCGTCCTCTTTCGTTTCTGTGCCGTGGATTCCAGACGGGCTAGTGTCATCCGACTGGGCAATTTCTCGGGAGTGGGGAGGCAGCCGGAGCCGTTTAACTGGGAGATTGTTCCCGGCCATCTGTTAACGTCCAGCGGAATCCCAGACTGACTTGGGAATTCCCCAGAGCAGGGTTTTGAAATCGAATTGATACCTGTACCTGTCAGGTGGCGCTCAGATGATTCCTGCAGTGGGTCACAGGGCGTAACGTCCAGCAAGGGGAGGACATCGATAAAAGATTCACACCTCATGAAATGTGTTGTGTCTTTTCACACTGCTGCAAGCTAAACACTCTAGCGAACTTTGTATGGAAAATTCAACAGCTCATCTCCCTGTAAAGTAGGAAGGAATCGACCCTGTAACTGGGCCCCCCCGAGCGCCCCCCAGCTGGGCTGCAGTGAGTTCAGAGCCCTGCGTCCCCCGCTGGAGCCTGCGCTGGGCAGGACAGGGGGAGCGAGGGGCAGAGCCTCCAGAGCTTTACTGGGCATGGGGCTAGGTCTGTGGGGGAGCCCAGGGCCTGACCCACAGATGCTGCCAGCTGGAGGACGGGGGAACAATCTTCCTTCTCCCTCCAAATCATTGAGAAGCAAGTCACGGAGGGGAATGTCCCCAAGTCCGGCCCTGGCTCTCTCTGCAGAAAGGCGCGGCCGTGCCACAGTTTCCAAACTCAGGGGGAGCAGCAGTTTTCTTCTGGGGTTTTCAGGGTTCTCTGCTCCCTGCATCCGCGATGGGCAGCATGTTGTTTGTAAACAAACACCCCCCTCTGGCAACGAACCAAAAAATGTTATTTGCATCATTTTCTCAGTGAAAAAGGAGGCGGAGGGGCTGCCCGGAGAATTGGCAATTTCTCAGCCCAGTCCCTTCTGTTGTCTGCTGCAGACTTTTCCTCCCGTGTGCCCTGCAAAGTGGCAGAAGAGAAAGTCACTGGTACAGTGAGGCCAGCAGCACAGCATTCTGCTTTCCCGCCCTGCTCTCTCGGGTTCCCTTAGCCCACTAAGGCTGCTCGTCAGGGGGGATTAAACCCTCCTTTCGATGCAGGCTGGGGCCGTTCCCCTGGGAGCAGAAGCCCCCCTGCTCCCGCGGCACTGAGCACTCCCAGGAGCGAGCCAGCCAGGAAGGTGCTGTCTTCTCCCCGTCACGCTGTACTGTAACTACGTGAAGAGGGGGCGAGCTGAGTTTATATCGTCTCTCCGCCCGCAGACGCTCGGGGAGCCGGCTCAGCGCCCAGCCTGGGTACTTAGTGTTTAAAGGCTTGTGAATGACATTTGGGACTTTAAAGCATTGAGGAGGCTTCCACAGTGACCTTGGCAGCTGTCAGGCACCACTGCCCAGAGCAGCTGTTTTGCCAGGCGCAGTTCGGTGTGTGACAGGAGCTCGGTATTGGGGGTTTGCACGTTTCCTTCAGCTGTAACACGCCCTGTGCCCTGTTATGTGTCACTGCCGTAGGGTGCCATCCCAGTGCACCAGGCTCCCCAGGAGACCAGATCATTGCGAACAATTGATCTCGGTGCTTGCAACAGCCACAGGCATCAGGACAGGCCTGCCAGCGTCCTTGGGAGATTTGAACACCTGGGTGGTGATTGCATTGGCTGGGCTCAGCGTTGCCATTGGGGGGACTGGGGTGGGGCTGACTCAGACACACAGCACAGCCCAGAGAGCAGAACCAGAGCGGGACTAGATGGCCTGGTGTACCGTACAGCTGGGGTAAGAACAAAGCAAGTAAAAGGAGGGATAGAGAACAAGAACCCCCCTGTACTTACAACAAGGGACAGCGAAGATACTTGTATTTTCAGCCAGGGGTAAGGTCTGATGAGTCTGACGTGGAGGTAGGACAAGCCGTAATCAGAGTCATCTGCAGCAAGGGAGGTTTAGGTTAGTTATTAGGAGAAATTTTCTAACTTCGAGGGCGGTTAAACTCTGGAATTGGCTTCTAAGGGCGGTTGTGGAATCCCCATCGCTGGAGGCTTTTAAGAACAGGTTGGACAAACACTGACAGGGATGGTCTAGAGCAGCAGTTCTCAAGGGGGGGGTCCAGCTGAAACCCAGCCTCCCCCCAGAGTTGAAGCGGCGATCCCCAGGCCCCATGTGCAGGGGAAGCCCGGAGCCCAGGGGCAGAGTTGAGGGGCACAGGGGCTGTTGCCCCTGCAAACTGCAGTGCAAGAGCAGGATAGTACTGGGGCAGCTCCAGGGCGGGCAGAGCCCTCCGAGCACAGGGACCACAGAGGAGCCGTCCGGGCACACAGCCCCCAGCTACCCCTGTCCGCACACAGCCCCTAGCTACCCCCTGCCTGCACCCTGAGTTACCCCTGTCCACACACAGCCCCCAGCTACCCCTGTCCACACACAGCCCCTAGCTACTCCCTGCCTGCACCCTGAGCTACCCCTGTCCACACACAGCCCCGAGCTACCCCCTGTCCGCACACAGCCCCAGCTACCCCCTGCCTGCACCCTGAGCTACCCCCTACCCAGACACAGCCCCAGCTACCCCCTGCCTGCACCCTGAGCTACCCCCTGCCCAGACACAGCCCCCAGCTACCCCCTGCCTGCACCCTGAGCTACCCCCTGTCCGCACACAGCCCCTAGCTACTCCCTGCCTACCCTCTGAGCTACCCCTGTCCACACAGCCCCAGCTACCCCCTGCCTGCACCCTGAGCTACCCCCTGTCTGCACACAGCCCCCCGACCCTCACACAGCCTCTAGCTATCTGTGTGGGGGTAGCTCAGGGTGCAGGGAGCTGGTATTGAGGAATGGTGCAGGGAGGGGGTAGCTAGGGGTTTCGGGGGGGGGCGCTCTGCTGTTTCCTCCCCCAATATACGTCATACTACAGCTCTGTGCGAAGGCCCCTGCCCCCCCACTGCTGGGCCCTGGAGTTTTTAATAACGTGGGGGAGGGGGCTTAGAAAAACCAAGGTTGCGACCCCCCCCGGCCTAGGTTAACTTGGTCCTGCCTCAGCACGGTGTGTGTTGGAGGAGGTGGGGGGGGGGGTACGGGACTAGGGGACCTTGCGAGGGCCCTTCCAGCCCTACGTGTCCAGGAGTCAGTCTCACTGGATACGCTGCGCCTGCTCTGGTGAGTAAGTGCTACTCAGAAGAAGGGTAAAAAAGCTGCCCTTGAGTTGGGGCATCAAGTGGCTTCCATGACACGGGGTTTTCCTAACCGGCCGTGTCCTCGCGAGGCACCTGCCAAGAGCAGGGCACTGCCTTGTCCTGCAGCAACGGCTGGTATTGACCAGCTCATTGGCTTCCCCGGCTCCCTTAGGCCCCCCGTGTGACACACGACTGGATCCCCGTGCAGCCCCTAATCCTGGGCTGGTCGATGCCCGGTTGGTCCCCCCCTAGCCGTGCCAAAGCTGCATGAGTCAGTGGGGCAATTCTCTACCTTCCGTGATGCTGAGATGGTGCAATCTGTCTGGAGAAAAAGACAACGTCTCACAGCTCAGGCCCTGTCTGGAGGGAGCCAGGTATGACCCATAGTAAGGGGAGGGTCACTGCCGATATCATCCCCCCCTCCCCATGTCTTAGTAGGGCCCCCACCAGGCCCCTTCTAACTCTGCACCTGAACCAGTGGCGGAGTAATAATTTTGCTGCCCCTAGGCCGGGAAATAATTGCCGCCCTGGCCCCGCCCCGACTCCGTCCTTTCCCCGCCCCCATTCCAACCCACCTAGTTCAGCTAGTGGTTACACCGGCCCTGACGCTAGCTCTAGGCAGACCAGGCCACTGCCTAGGGCAGCACATTTCTGGGAAAATACCTGACTGGCAGGTGTGGGTGGGGGTGGAGGTGGAGGTGGAGGTGGGGGCGTCTCAGGGCTGCCAGCCTCTGCTGGGCCTGACCAACTCTGTTGTGCAGAGGGGCAGGTGTCGAATGTGTGAGCGGTGACACAGAGCACATCGCCGTCACTAACGCAGGGCCAGAGGCGTGACCCTTTCAGCGAGTAGCAGTTACTGTCCCTGATCGGTAGTTGCTAGGTGAGGTACAGGTGAGGCCTCACAGCCTGTATGACACTAGCTTAGCCAAACTAATCAAGGCCGAAGGCCCAAAACCCTGAGCATGGCTGGGCGCTAGGGTTACACTGGGGTAGATCGTTATCCCACCATAGTGACTAAACTGCTGGCAAGTCATCACAAGGGGCTAGTTCAGGGGTCCCCAAACCCCCAGGGGTCCCCATGCCCCCTCAGCCCTAGCCACACGCCCCTGCCCCTCGGAGCCAGGGCCAAGAATGGGGCTGCAGTTCGGGGAGGAGGACACTCAGCCAGGGGCAAGGGGGCGGAGGCTGGGGCTGCAGCTGGGAATGGGTCTGAGGCTTGGCCTGGGGCCAGGGACGGCTGTGGCCAGGGGCCGAGGTTGGGGACAGAAGTGGGAGCAGAGCCACAGCTGAGCTGTTCCGGGAGGGGGCGGGGAGGGCGGGGCTGGTAGCTGGGCCCCCAGCGAGTGCGGAGCCATGCTGAAGCCAGAGCCACGGCCAGGCACAGAAGCTCGGGATGGGGCTGGGTGGTGCTCCCCCCCGTCCCCCATGGGGGCTGGCCTCGGCCCTGCCACTCCCCCCCGCCCCGAACATTCCGCTGCGTCTCCTTTGGGGGGCGCACCCCACCGTATGGGGACCTCTGCGCTAGTTTCTAGCCACTTGGGATATAGTTTGGGACATCAGGAAAGTCTGCCCACAAGAACGCCATGGTAGCTAACTGATGTAGATGCTAATAAGCTTGAAGTAACAGGCCGACTAACCTATGGGAGACGACACCCCAGCACTACAAATAAGGGAATGGGGCTGAAACCCCCATTGACTGTGCATTAGGCGTCAGGGCATCAGCGTAACACAGGCTGGAAGGTGGATCCCAGCCGGTGCTTCGAGCCGGGGAGGTGTTGCCCTGGGGAGCTGTCAGGAGGACAACCCCTGGTGAGGGGCCGATGAGCACTGACACTGCAGGTTGTTTGGCAAGGGCTGGGGTAAGGCTGGGGATGCGCCGCGCTGCCTGCCTGGCTGGAGTGGAGTGTTTGCGAGTTTGCTGACTGTACCAATAAAACGATTATAACGATAGCGTGAGGGTTGCAGCTGTGCACACAGGGACGCCATGCGCACCGGGACAGTGATTCTGATAACGCTGGGCATGCGCTTGGCATAGGAACTTACCAACGTTCAGTGTGCTAACTGGGGGGAGTAATTTAGTAATAGAATCAATATACGAGCAGTAGGTGAGCCAACTTTACTCCCCAGAGTAGACTCAGTGAAGCCAATAAGACTACTTGTGTGAGTCAGCACTGCTCACTGTGACGCTGGGTTGGAGAATCTTGCCCTCAGTAGTCACTCTGAAAGGTGCTGGATTAGACGGGCACAAACTGTGTCTAATGGTTGCTGCTTCTTGCCCCAGTGTCCACATATTGGATCTGATTCTGATCATACTTCAGTCATGAGTACCGCCACTGAAGTCAATGGAGTTGCTATATCCTTGCAATACTGGTGTGAGTGAGCTCAGAATCCAGTGCATTGAATCCCTTCTTATATTCCTGGCATCTCCCATATGAGAAATTTACATGCCAGTTTTCAGACATCCGTGTAAACACTGCTGTGACCAGCAAGAGACAATGAAAAAGGGACCAGAGCTGCAAAGGCCTGAACGAATGCAGATGCAAATGTTTCTGACTGTTTAAGGCGTTCCAGGGCCCACGTTCAGTTACGCTCACGTATAGAGAAAAAGGCAGAGGTGGAACTGAGCTCTGACCAGGGGAGTTAGGATCTGGAGTTTTGATTCAGGCCCTAATAAGACGACTTTAGGAATTTGGGACACATTGGAAAAGATAAGTACACCAGTGGAGAGGGAATAGACTCTTTATTAGAGGAGAAATACTGTATCGTCAGCCATGATATGACAATTTACTGTTCAGGTTAGAAGCACTGATGTAATTTTATATAGACAATTCATAGGATCGAACAACAGAATAGAATTCATGATCGCATTTAGCATACATTTCCAAAGATTCAAAAGATAAAGCAGCACGTTTGTTTTCAAGAAATATCCTGAAGCATTCATAACAGCCGAACATTTTGGAAACATGAAGGCTTAACTCAACGTTAAGGCAACAGGACAAACACAGCTCAGCAGTCTCCAGACGTGGTGGCCCTGGTACTGAGGAGTGCACTGCTCTCAGCCTTGGGGGACAGGCAGCAGGGTTGCATTCTGCAAAACAAGGGACAATCACAATCATTTCACATGCCAGAGACACTTGGAGCTGCTTGACAACAGTGCCTTTATGATACATAGCAAACATCCTGTGTGGTGGGGCAGTCAGAAATGGGTGTTTGCAATGTTTGTTTTCATTATGAAAAAGTACAATGGGGTGCAAGTGAAAATGCTACAGATAAAAATTCAAACTCCTCTCAGGGGAAAGGAAATCGTTGCTTGGCCAAGGCTACTGCCTTCTGCAATTGGCAATGGGACCCCTTGATCATTAGCTGAAATGAACAAATAGGGTTTTCTTTCTGCCCCAGCTGAAGGAAGCTGGCTATATTGTTTCATGTGCCTGATAGATCATTTCCCCTTTGACTGGAAATTGGAAGGGAAACATTATTACAGGGCTGCACAGGATCAGACATGTCCGTTCCCATTGGGCAGATTTTCCAGCACAGGGACTGACAGAAGACAATGCTCCCAGGACAACAAAGTGACTGGCAGCAGCAGAGCCACTACATCCTTATATTGCTGTGTGTTTATTTCAGTGCTCAGCTGTGTCCTTAATGGCGTCAAAATGAACCTGCAAATATCTTTATACAGATGGTGAAAGCACATTTAATGCTGGTATGGTTGCCAGGCTGTGCATGTCTGCATTGCAGGGGAATTAGCCATCGAATAAATAATAAACTCAGGGAGCTCTGAGTTTATAGTTTTGCTAGACCAACGTATACTATGTTACACTAGATTATATCAATGCCAATGGCCATGGATTCTTGCAGTTCTCTTTTAGCAGCAGTGCTTTGCTCAGGACACTTACCATTTCATCCTGCGGATGTTCATCCTGCAACAGATGGAAGCAATCCTGTAAGCAAATCTACAGTAGGTCCTGCTTAAGTGTTCCCATCCCAATACATAACACAGGTTAGACTTCAACTGATCAGACACGGTTCTCCAGCTGCTTTGGTTTATAGGAGTGCCATCTGCCAAGAGCAGCTCGGAAAGGTTTTCTGGGTTTCCATAGTAGGGAACGGGAAAGTTCAGGCAATTACACGGTGGGGAAAGTCTGTCGCTAGAGATGAGAGAGCGTGGCATACAAATGAAATTCACTAACCTCAGTGGTATTTTCAGGAAGCAGAGGCAGTATTTGTTCAATCAGACTGCGACCCTGTGAAATAAAAGAGAGAGCGTGATGAAGCGCTAGCGTTCTGTACAACTGTCTGGACAGGACGCTTTGCACCACACCGTTGGACACACCTCCCTGACCTGGTCTCTGTGCAGGTGAATTGGACCCCAAGCTGGCCCTGTACCAAGTCACTGCCTCCATAGCACCCCTTCATGGCCTGCAGCACCCATGCCTCAGTTTCCCTCTCCTCAGGGTTCTCAAAGGCTCTCTCATTGCCAATAACCCCTTGCTGGGGCTGGTTTACTGAGCAAAAGTAAGTTCATCCTGCTGCACTCTTCAGACAGCCACTCCCAGCCCTGCCTCACTGAAGCCTTTGCTCCCCTGGTGTCTCAGGGTACCCTGCGGGCCTTCAGCCCTCTGGTCCCCACGGCCAGCCTTCCTGTCTGGAGTCTTTTCCCAGGCCCCTTCCATGTGCCCAGCGGCCTGACTAGGTCACATGACTTTCGTCTGTTTCCCCACCGGGGGAGAAGGGTTGGCTGTGTCACAGGTGGGGCTGATCCTGAGCCCCTGTTAAAGGGACAGGCCTTACATGTGTATCCCTGAATGGCATGAGAAATGGAACGCAGCCCTAAAAGTGGAGGAATCAGGCAGTTCTTCTCAATCCAGCAAGGTTGCAGACAGAGCCAGTGAGGCTCCTACAGTGAATTACACACAGGGAAGGGATCATTGCATGCACAGGCGTCTCCAGAGAGGAGTGAACAATAACAGGTACATTCAGTGACCACGCGCTTCCCCGCCGGGTACGTGGGAGTGATTGTCATGGGGCTCGGCGGCATGCAAGCCAGGCACGGCTCTATTAACACGCTCTCGGGCAGCAGTGGAGCTGTTCCTCATTGGCAGACGAGACGCCAGGCCTGAGCTCCTGGGAAGAGCAATGTACTGTCTCCTTCCCCTGCGGGAGACAGCTCATATTTTAAAAAGAAAAAGGCAGGAAGAAGAAGGAAAGTGTTTTGCTGAAAAGAAGCCCCCTAAGGGAGTGTTTTATTTGCTACAAACATGGTGAGTTTGGAGCAATTCCTTGCCAAGTGAGAGACGCACCTGACTGGG
This sequence comes from Malaclemys terrapin pileata, assembly GCF_027887155.1. NCBI lineage: Eukaryota > Metazoa > Chordata > Testudines > Emydidae > Malaclemys > Malaclemys terrapin. Next base: position 1,693,748 of record NC_071516.1, read on the forward strand.
GTCCTCTCCCCAGATCGTAAAACCACTAACGCTGTGAGAGGGGAGCAGCTGTTGTGCGGTTCTGCCCATTGACAATAGCCCTGGGTCTGCCCCCCTGGAATGAGCGGATTCCTTCTGTGCCAGGAGTCTTGTGAGAGCCCAACAGACCTCACACTAGGAGCTCAAAGCCGGAGCCCTGCAGCAAGAGGTGCCCACCTCATCCTTGCCCAGGACCCCAACAATCACAACAGCCTCCTACACAGGCAAGGTGGACGCACTTACGGTCAGTTCTAGCACAATGATGTCGGGATTAAACGACACTTTAAAGACGGAAGATGGGCTGTTTCCTCCTGGAGGGGACGTCGCAACTGCAGAGACAAAGAGCACATGAGAAATGGATGTGGCCGAGAGGCCCGGCAGCAGCTGGACTGTGAGAAATGAAAGTCCTAGCACAGGTTAGCAGGTTGGTATGGACTCCAGCAAGGAACCGAGACAGGGAGATGAGAGACTAGCCCCCACTTCGGAGCCTGCCCCCACACACCTGCTCCACTGAAGGATTTTGCACGTCAGGCCCGGTTACCGTTTCCCCCAGGTGTAGGTGACTATAAACGTCATTTCATACGTTGCACGCTTTGAAACCACACGGACGCTGCTTACGCGAGCGTCACTTGTGCTGCGCCCATTGGCAATGGGCAGACTCCCCCCTGGCTGCTGGAAGGGCTGGGTCGCTGGGCTGACGGAGCTGCAGAATCGTACAGATTGTCAATGCGCATCTCAGGCTAGATTCTCCGGGGCAGTTACCTACAGCGCAGCTGTGGAGAGGAACGGTCGTTCTCAGTTACCTTTAAACCAGCCCCCGCATGCACTTGGGGGCTCAAAGCACACACCCAGAGTAACTTAGAGCAGCTTTAAATTGCACCAGCAGCTCTCTAGGAGTCACTGTCCCAGCTTGGGATCGGGCAGAGCACGGTGCAGTGTCCTGCCCTGGTACACCCGGCTCCCCCTCCGTGCAGAGGGGAGCAGGTGCCTTCGTGTCACCCAACCTGTCACACTGGGGATTCCTGAGTAGCTGCTTTAGAGGAGATCTGTGGCTGCAGCCAGAGCTGGGGCCAAGGATCTCTCTTAGGAACTGCTCTGGCCCATCACCGTGGTATCTGGGCACCTCACTGTCTTTACTGTATTTGTCTTCACAACACCCCTGCAAGGGAAGGTAGGGCTATTATCTCCGTGCTACACAGGGGGAACTGAGGCACAGAGCAGCTAAGTGACTTACCCAAGACCACACAGGAACACTGTAGCAGAGCAGGGAACTGACCCCTGGGTCTCCACTCCCAGGCTAGGGCCCTAACTTGACAATCTCTCCTCTTAATCTCAGAGCCATGTCCCTGCCTATTTGGCACTGGGACCCGTTCCCATTCCCTGGCTCCCAGGGGCAATGGGAGGTGAGGTGCTTGCTGCTCAGGGAGATCTTGGGGCCCTGTAATGTTACCAGCCTGTTGATGGGTAAATCAGAAACGTTCCTGTATCGGGGTGTCTGGGGCACCAGTTTTGGGGTAATACTTTACTGCCCAAGCAGTGAGGGACAGGGGAAGGGGGCAGAATCTGGGCCCTGAAAAGAAAGAGTGGGAAGTATCAAAGAAGGAACTTACGTCTTGCTGTGCTTAATGATGTTCCATCCACGCTGGACACGACAGCACTGATCAGTGGGCACAGCTGTAACACAAAGTAACACAAGCACAGGCACCGCTAATCAGTCATGGTGCCGAGACAGCAGTGAGGACATGACACTGGGCGGTTTAGTAATGTTGCCATTAATTTTATCGCTGAGATTTTAAATCAAGGGACTGATAAAAGGAATAGAAGTCGGCGTATGCACTGAGTCCGAAGCCTCAGTTAACTCGGTTTAAAGGGCAGTGACCCAGACAGACAGTTTGGAGCCGCGCCTTTGTTTCTATATTTCCCAACTCCGTTTTCACTGGCCCCTCATAATCGAAGCTTTATTAAGTTAAGCCTGGGGAGGTGCCAGTCAGCTCCTTCACAACCGGCTTTTTCTTAATAAATTTATTGACCTGGATGATGTTTGTGGGGTGCTGGCACAGGCCCGGGTACGGCTGCATGACCCAGTATGGGATGAAGCTCTGACTTAAAACTAGGGCTGTCGATTAATCGCAGGTAACTCACGCGATTAACTCAAAAAAAGTAACTGCAGTTTAAAAAATTAATCGCAATTAATCGCACTGTTAAACAATAGAATAGCAATTGAAATGTATTAAATATTTGTGGATGTTTTTCTACATTTTCAAATATATCGATTTCAATTATATCACAGAATACAAAGTGTGCATTGCTCATTTTATATTATTTTTATTACAAATATTTGCACTGTAAAAATGATAAACAAAAGAAATTGTATTTTTCAATTCACCTCATACAAGTGCTGTAGTGCAATCTTTGTCATGAAAGTGTAACTTACAAACGTAGATTTTTTGTTACATAACTGCACTCAAAACTAAAACACTAAAACTTTAGAGCCTAAAAGTCCACTCAGTCCTACTTCTCGTTCAGCCAGTCGCTAAGAGAAACAAGTTTGTTTACATTTAAGGGAGATACTGCTGCCTGCTTCTTCTTTACAATGTCACCTGGAAGTGAGAACAGGCATTCTCATGGCACTTTTGTAGCCGGCGTTGCAAGATATTTATGTGCCAGATATGCTAAACATTTGTATGCCCCTTCATGCTTCGGCCACCATTCTGGAGGACATGCTTCCATGCTGATGGTGTTCGTTAAAAAAATAATGTGTTAATTAAATGTGTGACTGAACTCCTTGCTTGAGAACTGTATGTCCCCTGCTCTGTTTTACCCACATTCTGCTGTATAATTCATGTTATAGCAGTCTCGGATGATGACCCAGCACGTTTGATTTACGAATGCTGTCACTGCGGATTTGACAAAATGCAAAGAAGGTACCAATGTGAGATTTCTAAAAATAGCTACAGCACTCAACCCAAGGTTTAAGAATCTGAAGTGCCTTCAAAAATCCGAGAGGGACAAGGTGTGGAGCATGCTTTCAAAAATCTTAAAAGAGCAACACTCGGATGCGGAAACTACAGAACCCAAACCACACACCAAAAAAGAATATCAACCTTCTGCTGGTGGCATCTGACTCAGATGATGAAAATGAACATGTGTCGGTCCACACTGCTTTGGATCGTTATCAAGCAGAACCCGTCATCAGCATGAACGCATGTCCTCTGGAATGGTGGCTGAAGCATGAAGGGGCATACGAATGTTTAGCATATCTCACACGTAAATACCTTGCAACACCGGCTACAAAAGTGCCATGCAAACACCTGTTCTCACTTCCAGGTGACATTGTAAACAAGAAGAGGGCAGCATTATCTCCTGCAAATATAAACAAACTTGTTTGTCTGAGCGATTGGCTGAAGTAGGACTGAGTGGACTTGTAGGCTCTAAAGTTTGACGTTGTTTTATTTTTGAATGCAGTTATTTCTTGTACATAATTCTAAATTTGTAAGTTCAACTTTCATGATAAAGAGATTGCACTACAGTACTTGTATTAGGTGAATTGAAATAAACTATTTCTTTTGTTTTTTACAGTGCAAATATTTGTATTAAAAATAAATAGAAAGTGAGCAGTGTACCCTTTGTATTCTGTGTTGTAATTGAAATCAATATATTTGAAAATGTAGAAAACATCCAAAAGTAGTTAAATAAATGGGATTCTATTATTGTTTAACAGTGTGATTACGTGCACTTAATTTTGTTAACCGTTTGACAGCCCTACTTAAAAGCATGAAATCAGAATGAGCTTCTTCTCAGTGCGCCCCCACGTGTAGGTTGCAGTTCCCATCTCTGCAGCAGCTCTGCTGGTCTGCTACATTTCCTCCTGGGAATCCCCTCCTGCCCTGGGACTCGCTTAGGGTTCTCGGCCAGCGAGGTGCTATTAGGGTCCAGTTGCGGCTAAGTCCTGGTCAAGCCCTGCACACAGCTGCTGCAAAAGATGCAGGCAGCCATTATTCAGGATTTAAGATAAGGATGGTGCCTAGTCACAAACACTTGGACACATCTATTCAAGTGACAAACACTCTGTCCACATATCTATTCAAGTGACATCATCATAGGACCTAATCACATCAGCCACGCCATCAGGGGCTCGTTCACTTGCACATCTACCAATGTGATATATGCCATCATGTGCCAGCAATGCCCCTCTGCCATGTACATTGGCCAAACCAGACAGTCTCTACACAAAAGAATAAATGGACACAAATCTGACATCAGGAATCATAACATTCAAAAACCAGTAGGAGAACACTTTAACCTGTCTGGTCACTCAATAACAGACCTGAGGGTGGCAATTTTGCAACAGAAAAGCTTCAAAAACAGACTCCAACGAGAAACTGCTGAACTCGAATTGATATGCAAACTAGAGACAATCAATTTAGGCTTGAATAGAGACTGGGAATGGCTGAGCCATTACAAACATTGAATCTATCTCCCCATGTAAGTATTCTCACACTTCTTATCAAACTGTCTGTACTGGGCTATCTTGATTATCACTTCAAAAGTTTTTTCTCTTACTTAATTGGCCTCTCAGAGTTGGTAAGACAACTTCCACCTTTTCATCTCTCTGTATGTGTATATATATCCTCAATATATGTTCCATTCTATGCATCCGAAGAAGTGGGCTGTAGCCCACGAAAGCTTATGCTCAAATAAATTTGTTGGTCTCTAAGGTGCCACAAGTACTCCTGTTCTTTTTGCGGATACAGACTAAGACGGCTGCTACTCTGAAACTTGGACATAGTTCACACGTGACCCTGGCATCATGCATGTGCAGTCGGGCACTCTGCTGGGACGGGTACGTTTACATTCTGGAGAACTGCTGACATCCCATGAGATCAACTGCTCCCATGAGACTTCATGTCAAACTAGTGGAAATCTCATGAGCTCTTACAATAGTTCTGCCATCTTGAATGGTCAAAACCTCAGCACAGATCAGTTGCTCTAAAGAGATTCAGAGAAAAATACTCAACACCTGAAAAGACACTTTCGATTCCCTGCCAGTTCTGTCTGGGCAGTCAGTGACAGCTGGAACCAATTGAAAGGCTAGTCATCCACCAGTGCATTTTTAACAGGGGTCCTTATTCAGCTCAACCCGCAGCAGAAACTCTTTTTAGACTTACAATCTTCTGCAGGATCTGAGGAAGGGTTCTGTCCAGTACACGCGTTACGAGGGTCAGGATTTCATTCTCCAGGGGCAGGGAAGATCTGCGTAGGTTAAACGTTCAGTGGTTAATAGCGGCAGCTTGCTTAGCAGTGGAGTTATGAGTCACAATACAGGAGAGATGTGTTCGTCATAAAGCAGTGAGCAGCGTCTAGAGCAGGATTTCAAGTCTGGCAAGTATCAGGGGGTAGCCGTGTTAGTCTGTATCTACAAAAGTCTGGCAAGGCATTCCCATGAGCCCGTGATTGAGACTCCCCTTCATTCCATGCGCACGCAAGGGTGAAATGCTGACTGTCTCAGTAGTTCATGATACAGCTGAATATTGACTAGAAATCAAACCCTCCTTAAGCGTAAGAACCTTCATTCATGCAATGTGTAGGCTCAGATGTTGCAAGCGGAATGGGTGCCCTGCAGCGCATGCTATGCACCTGCTGTTTACTGAGCAATGCTGCTGGAGTCCAGACAAGGAGCTGTTACTTACGCTTTCAGAACTGTGATGTCCATGTAACCAAGAGGGGTTTTGCAGTCCTCAAGGACGAGGCTGGGATCTCCCCTTCTGATTGCAATGGTGATGTTCTTGAGCACTTCAACTTCAATTATTTCACCTAAGAGGTCAAGGGGACTAAAGAAACAAGCTTGGGTTAAACGAATCCCTTCAGACAGTCTTGCAATCCGACTCTTCCAAAGAGGGACTGTTGGGTCATGGCCTAGAAGCAGCACAAGCAGGTGCTGAAAACTGGCTATCACTAACCCCACAAAGGGTTTTTATAAGTTTGTCACAACACTCAAAGTGTGAATCCAAACGAAAATGTACGTGCTTCCATACCTGCCACGTGTTGTCTTTCACATAGCCCACAAGCTGCCTTCCCTATGCAGCATGGGAAATTGTACCTCCCGGGGCAGGACGACACCGCAAAAATAGACCTACAGCAGCAAGCCTGAGAGCCCCTCGGGTCAGCTGACTTGGGCTTGCACTAAAGGACTGAAAATAGCAGCTCGCAGACGTTTGCGCTCGGGAACTCAGAGCCCTAGCTGTGGAACCCCCAGTGATGGGGGTGGGTCTCAGAGCCCAGATCTGGCCCAAGCCTGAAAGCCCACACTGTTATTCTTAGCCCCAGAGCGTGAGCCCGAGTCAGTTGCCCCTGGCTCTGAGACTTGCTGTCCTGGGCTTTTTTATTTATTTTTTTTGCAGTGTAGCCGTATCCCAAGTGACTGTAACCACTGAAAGGTCCCCATAAAAAGTACAGTTCACCAAAGCTCCTCTGAGAACAATGATGGACAAAGCAACTAGATAATGTAATGGGCACTCAATGTGCAGTGCCACAAAGCAATCAGTAACCGAGGGGCAGGTGCCCTCAAGACCTGCCCCTCCAGCGGCAGATGCAATGCCTCGCAAAGGGTGCCGGGAGTGAAAATGCCTCTTGGTCTGTAGTCTCATGCCAGACATCCAGCATCGAAAGGAATCCAGGGCCCAACAGCCATGATCTGTTTGCCTGGAGCCAAACGCCATGGTCTGAGAGCAGGAGAGGTCAACAGCTCTGGCACTTGCCATCCCTAGACATTTGCTAGGCAGCGCCCTACTGGGAGGATACATCACCCTGGGCAACTTCATTAGTAACCAGGTGCCACCAGGCCAAATTTCTTTACTGGGGGAAACTCTCTTCACCTACCTGGCAACATCACAACCTGGGGCTCTTTAAGAAGAAACTATCAGTAGCCCACAATAACAACAAGGAGTCCGGTGGCACCTTAAAGACTAACAGATTTATTTCGGCATAAGCTTTCGTGGGTTAAAAACCCCACTTCTTCAGATGCATCTCCTTGTTGTTTTTGTGGCTACAGACTAACAGGCTACCCCTGAGACATCAATAACCCAGTTTTTCCCTCTCTGCTATTTGATACGAGTCCCAGAAATGCCATCCATGAGTATACAGAGCCAGGCCCTCAGCTGGGGTAAATCGACTGGTCTCCATTGCGCCGGTAGTTTAAGAAATTGCTCACTTAAATCACTGGACAGTTCAGATTTCTGGTGCAGCAGCAGCAGCATTGCCAGGAGCCTTTTACACAGAAGGAAATGGTTCGAAAAAGAATGGCAAATCCATGGCTCCCTCCTTGCAAGAAACTAAAAGGGTCTGTATGAAAAACATTTGCTGTCTCTCTGCATTGGTGTCTTTACTCCATCTTTGGCATGAAAAACTTTGACTGTGTGCCTGGAACACCTCTTCCTAAAGAAGTGGACATTTTATGCCAAATTCTTGGTGGTGTCAACTGGTACATCTTGATTGGTTTCAGTGTAGCTGCACCAATTAACAACAGGGAAGAATTTGGCCCTTTCCCTCAAATATCGATTGGTACCTATACAATAAAGTAGCTGCAACTTTGCTTACAAGCCTAGATCAACAGAGCAACCTGCTACATTCTGGAGTCTTTCTGCTAACGAACAACAAAAGAAAATGCCAAATGTTTACTGACCTCTTAACTGCAACGTGTAGTTTTAATTTGAAGGTAATTTCCAACACACTGTTAGATAAGACATCCAGTGTTACGTTAGGGGCAGTGACTTCTTCAATTCTAAGCCTGCAAATGAAACCAGAGCTAGTGAGGAGAAACGCTTGGCCCAGCAGGGTGAGCAGCTGAGATATTTCAAACCCTCAAATCCCTTTTCTGCCTTTTTTTTTTTAAGTGAAAAATGTCATTTCTAGTGCCTTGGGGCAGCGTGGGCTAGTGGGTAGAGCAAGGGACTGCAGCTCGGGATTTCAAGATTCTGTCACATATTTTGTGGGGGACCTTGGACAAGTCACTTCAGCCTCACCTCCTGGCTGTACAAAATGGGGACAATGACTCTTATTTTCACGGTGAGGCCTAACCAATGTTTATAAAGCACAAAGTGGTCCCCTGGTAAACAGCAACATGTGTGTGTGAAAACCACTGAGCCTGATTCCCCTGTCACTCACACCTGGGTTAGACAGCATTAGAACCACTCTGCCATGTGTCCTATGCCCTATACTGCTACAAGTTAATGACGCTCCTGTGACTGGGTCCTGTATTTCTGGAGCAGGAGGATCTGGGCTGTAGCCTCACCATTCCCAAGAAGTTTTGTGCAGCCGTAGTGAGCAGCGTAGTGGCTACTGAGGCTCTAGAGGGCCTCATAATTGTTCCAGTAGGACAGAATCTCTAATCCACATTATCTGTTAAACCACAGCTCTCACACGGACCCCGCCCTCCACCTTGGCACGGCCTCCTCTGAACTTTCTCCAATTTGTCCACATCTGTCCCGGAGTGTGGTACCCAGACCGGGGCACAGTGTCCTGCTTGAGGCCTTATCAGCGCGGAGCAGAGCGGAAGAATTACTTCTCAGCCTTGCTTACAACACTCCTGCTAAAACAGCCTTGAATGATGTTTGCTTTTTCTGCAGCAGAGTAACATTAGTGACTCATATTTAGGTTGTGATCCACTATCACCCGCGATTATTCTCTGCAGCACTCCTGCCTCGGCAGTCTTTGCCCATTCTTGCGCTGTTTATTCTTCCTTCCCAAGTGGAGTATTTTGCATTTATTGAATTTCATCCTATTTATTTTTCATCGTTTTGGGTTCAACTTACCCTACCACTTTGCTTAGCTCTGCGCCCAGCAGGCCTGTACTGCCGATGTCTCCCCCGGCAATTGGTCCCGTGACAGGTAGATCTCCAGCAGGTGGGGCAGCTCTCTGATAGCTCCTGAGAAGCGAATCTCCAAAGACAGACAGATCTTCTCCCAGAGACAAACCTCCACCAACAGGGAGGCCGGCTGTCACACTGAGCGTCCCACCCTCTAGAGTGACATCTGTTCCCGCACCGAGCAGATCTGCAACTACAGGCGCTTCTGATCCCCCTCCCAACACAACTTCATCTATAGGGAGACTTGCTACCCCACTGAGAGGATCTCCACCTATAGGGAGACTTGCTACCCCACTGAGAGGATCTCCAACTACAGGGACACCTGCTACCCCACTGAGAGGATCTCCAACTACAGGGACACCTGCTACCCCACTGAGTGTCTCCCCACCAATAGGGAGACTTGCTACCCCACTGAGAGGATCTCCAACTACAGGGACACCTGCTACCCCACTGAGTGTCTCCCCACCTATAGGGAGACTTGCTACCCCATTCAGTGTATCATCACCTATAGGGAGACTTGCTACCGCACTGAGTGTCTCCCCACCTATAGGGAGACTTGCTACCCCACTGAGAGGATCTCCACCTATAGGGAGACTTGCTACCCCACTGAGAGGATCTCCAACTACAGGGAGACTTGCTACCCCACTGAGAGGATCTCCACCTACAGGGACACCTGCTACCCCACTGAGTGTCTCCCCACCTATAGGGAGACTTGCTACCCCACTGAGAGGATCTCCACCTATAGGGAGACTTGCTACCCCACTGAGCGTTTCTCCAACTTCTGGGACACCTGCTACCCCATTCAGTGTATCACCACCTATAGGGAGACTTGCTACCCCACTGAGAGGATCTCCACCTATAGGGAGACTTGCTACCCCACTGAGAGGATCTCCAACTACAGGGACACCTGCTACCCCACTGAGAGGATCTCCAACTACAGGGACACCTGCTACCCCACTGAGTGTCTCCCCACCAATAGGGAGACTTGCTACCCCACTGAGAGGATCTCCAACTACAGGGACACCTGCTACCCCACTGAGTGTCTCCCCACCTATAGGGAGACTTGCTACCCCACTGAGAGGATCTCCACCTACAGGGACACCTGCTACCCCACTGAGTGTCTCCCCACCTATAGGGAGACTTGCTACCCCACTGAGAGGATCTCCAACTACAGGGACACCTGCTACCCCACTGAGTGTCTCCCCACCTATAGGGAGACTTGCTACCCCACTGATAGGATCTCCAACTACAGGGACACCTGCTACCCCATTCAGTGTATCACTACCTATAGGGAGACTTGCTACCCCACTGAGTGTCTCCCCACCTATAGGGACACCTGCTACCCCACTGAGTGTCTCCCCACCTATAGGGAGACTTCCTACCCCACTGAGAGGATCTCCAACTACAGGGACACCTGCTACCCCACTGAGTGTCTCTCCACCTATAGGGAGACTTGCTACCCCACTGAGAGGATCTCCAACTACAGGGACACCTGCTACCCCACTGAGTGTCTCCCCACCTATAGGGAGACTTGCTACCCCACTGAGAGGATCTCCACCTATAGGGAGACTTGCTACCCCACTGAGAGGATCTCCAACTACAGGGACACCTGCTACCCCGTTCAGTGTATCACCACCTATAGGGAGACTTGCTACCCCACTGAGAGGATCTCCAACTACAGGGACAGCTGCTACCCCACTGAGTGTCTCCCCACCTATAGGGAGACTTGCTACTCCACTGAGAGGATCTCCAACTACAGGGACACCTGCTACCCCATTCAGTGTATCACCACCTATAGGGAGACTTGCTACCCCACTGAGTGTCTCCCCACCTATAGGGAGACTTGCTACCCCACTGAGAGGATCTCCAACTACAGGGACACCTGCTACGCCACTGAGTGTCTCCCCACCTATAGGGAGACTTGCTACCCCACTGAGAGGATCTCCAACTACAGGGACACCTGCTACCCCACTGAGTGTCTCCCCACCTATAGGGAGACTTACTACCCCACTGAAGGGATCTCCAACTACAGGGACACCTGCTACCCCATTCAGTGTATCACCACCTATAGGGAGACTTGCTACCCCACTGAGTGTCTCCCCACCTATAGGGACACCTGCTACTCCACTGAGTGTTTCACCACATACAGGGACACCTGCTACCCCATTGAGTGTCTCCCCACCTATAGGGAGACTTGCTACCCCACTGAGAGGATCTCCAACTACAGGGACACCTGCTACCCCATTCAGTGTATCACCACCTATAGGGAGACTTGCTACCCCACTGAGAGGATCTCCAACTACAGGGACACCTGCTACCCCACTCTGTGTCTCCCCACCTATAGGGAGACTTGCTACCCCACTGAGAGGATCTCCAACTACAGGGACACCTGCTACCCCACTGAGAGGATCTCCAACTACAGGAACACCTGCTACCCCATTCAGTGTATCACCACCTGTAGGGAGACTTGCTACCCCACTGAGAGGATCTCCAACTACAGGGACACCTGCTACCCCATTCAGTGTATCACCACCTATAGGGAGACTTGCTACCCCACTGAGAGGATCTCCAACTACAGGGACACCTGCTACCCCACTGAGAGGATCTCCAACTACAGGGACACCTGCTACCCCACTGAGTGTCTCCCCACCAATAGGGAGACTTGCTACCCCACTGAGAGGATCTCCAACTACAGGGACACCTGCTACCCCACTGAGTGTCTCCCCACCTATAGGGAGACTTGCTACCCCACTGAGAGGATCTCCACCTATAGGGAGACTTGCTACCCCACTGAGAGGATCTCCAACTACAGGGACACCTGCTACCCCATTCCGTGTATCACCACCTATAGGGAGACTTGCTACCCCACTGAGTGTCTCCCCACCTATAGGGACACCTGCTACCCCACTGAGTGTCTCCCCACCTATAGGGAGACTTGCTACCCCACTGAGAGGATCTCCAACTACAGGGACACCTGCTACCCCACTGAGAGGATCTCCAACTACAGGAACACCTGCTACCCCATTCAGTGTATCACCACCTATAGGGAGACTTGCTACCCCACTGAGAGGATCTCCACCTACAGGGACACCTGCTACCCCACTGAGTGTCTCCCCACCTATAGGGAGACTTGCTACCCCACTGAGAGGATCTCCACCTATAGGGAGACTTGCTACCCCACTGAGAGGATCTCCAACTACAGGGACACCTGCTACCCCATTCAGTGTATCACCACCTATAGGGAGACTTGCTACCCCACTGAGAGGATCTCCAACGACAGGGACACCTGCTACCCCACTGAGTGTCTCCCCACCTATAGGGAGACTTGCTACCCCATTCAGTGTATCACTACCTATAGGGAGACTTGCTACCCCACTGAGTGTCTCCCCACCTATAGGGACACCTGCTACCCCACTGAGTGTCTCCCCACCTATAGGGAGACTTCCTACCCCACTGAGAGGATCTCCAACTACAGGGACACCTGCTACCCCACTGAGTGTCTCTCCACCTATAGGGAGACTTGCTACCCCACTGAGAGGATCTCCAACTACAGGGACACCTGCTACTCCACTGAGTGTCTCCCCACCTATAGGGAGACTTGCTACCCCACTGAGAGGATCTCCACCTATAGGGAGACTTGCTACCCCACTGAGAGGATCTCCAACTACAGGGACACCTGCTACCCCGTTCAGTGTATCACCACCTATAGGGAGACTTGCTACCCCACTGAGTGTCTCCCCACCTATAGGGAGACTTGCTACCCCACTGAGAGGATCTCCAACTACAGGGACAGCTGCTACCCCACTGAGAGGATCTCCACCTATAGGGAGACTTGCTACCCCACTGAGAGGATCTCCAACTACAGGGACACCTGCTACCCCATTCAGTGTATCACCACCTATAGGGAGACTTGCTACTCCACTGAGAGGATCTCCACCTATAGGGAGACTTGCTACCCCACTGAGAGGATCTCCAACTACAGGGACACCTGCTACCCCACTGAGAGGATCTCCAACTACAGGGACACCTGCTACCCCACTGAGTGTCTCCCCACCAATAGGGAGACTTGCTACCCCACTGAGAGGATCTCCAACTACAGGGACACCTGCTACCCCACTGAGTGTCTCCCCACCTATAGGGAGACTTGCTACCCCATTCAGTGTATCATCACCAATAGGGAGACTTGCTACCGCACTGAGTGTCTCCCCACCTATAGGGAGACTTGCTACCCCACTGAGAGGATCTCCAACTACAGGGACACCTGCTACCCCACTGAGTGTCTCCCCACCTATAGGGAGACTTGCTACCCCACTGATAGGATCTCCAACTACAGGGACACCTGCTACCCCATTCAGTGTATCACTACCTATAGGGAGACTTGCTACCCCACTGAGTGTCTCCCCACCTATAGGGACACCTGCTACCCCACTGAGTGTCTCCCCACCTATAGGGAGACTTCCTACCCCACTGAGAGGATCTCCAACTACAGGGACACCTGCTACCCCACTGAGTGTCTCTCCACCTATAGGGAGACTTGCTACCCCACTGAGAGGATCTCCAACTACAGGGACACCTGCTACTCCACTGAGTGTCTCCCCACCTATAGGGAGACTTGCTACCCCACTGAGAGGATCTCCAACTACAGGGACACCTGCTACGCCACTGAGTGTCTCCCCACCTATAGGGAGACTTGCTACCCCACTGAGAGGATCTCCACCTATAGGGAGACTTGCTACCCCATTCAGTGTATCACCACCTATAGGGAGACTTGCTACCCCACTGAGTGTCTCCCCACCTATAGGGAGACTTGCTAACCCACTGAGAGGATCTCCAACTACAGGGACACCTGCTACCCCACTGAGTGTCTCCCCACCTATAGGGAGACTTGCTACCCCACTGAGAGGATCTCCAACTACAGGGACACCTGCTACCCCACTGAGTGTCTCCCCACCTATAGGGAGACTTGCTACCCCACTGAGAGGATCTCCAACTACAGGGACACCTGCTACCCCACTGAGTGTCTCCCCACCTATAGGGAGACTTGCTACCCCACTGAAGGGATCTCCAACTACAGGGACACCTGCTACCCCATTCAGTGTATCACCACCTATAGGGAGACTTGCTACCCCACTGAGTGTCTCCCCACCTATAGGGACACCAGCTACTCCACTGAGTGTTTCGCCACATACAGGGACACCTGCTACCCCATTGAGTGTCTCCCCACCTATAGGGAGACTTGCTACCCCACTGAGAGGATCTCCAACTACAGGGACACCTACTACCCCATTCAGTGTATCACCACCTATAGGGAGACTTGCTACCCCACTGAGAGGATCTCCAACTACAGGGACACCTGCTACCCCACTTTGTGTCTCCCCACCTATAGGGAGACTTGCTACCCCACTGAGAGGATCTCCAACTACAGGGACACCTGCTACCTCACTGAGAGGATCTCCAACTACAGGAAAACCTGCTACCCCATTCAGTGTATCACCACCTGTAGGGAGACTTGCTACCCCACTGAGAGGATCTCCAACTACAGGGACACCTGCTACCCCATTCAGTGTATCACCACCTATAGGGAGACTTGCTACCCCACTGAGAGGATCTCCACCTATAGGGAGACTTGCTACCCCACTGAGAGGATCTCCAACTACAGGGACACCTGCTACCCCACTGAGAGGATCTCCAACTACAGGGACACCTGCTACCCCACTGAGTGTCTCCCCACCAATAGGGAGACTTGCTACCCCACTGAGAGGATCTCCAACTGCAGGGACACCTGCTACCCCACTGAGTGTCTCCCCACCTATAGGGAGACTTGCTACCCCACTGAGGGGATCTCCAACTACAGGGACACCTGCTACCCCACTGAGTGTCTCCCCACCTATAGGGAGACTTGCTACCCCACTGAGAGGATCTCCACCTATAGGGAGACTTGCTACCCCACTGAGAGGATCTCCAACTACAGGGACACCTGCTACCCCATTCCGTGTATCACCACCTATAGGGAGACTTGCTACCCCACTGAGTGTCTCCCCACCTATAGGGACACCTGCTACCCCACTGAGTGTCTCCCCACCTATAGGGAGACTTGCTACCCCACTGAGAGGATCTCCAACTACAGGGACACCTGCTACTCCACTGAGTGTCTCTCCACCTATAGGGAGACTTGCTACCCCACTGAGAGGATCTCCAACTACAGGGACACCTGCTACTCCACTGAGTGTCTCTCCACCTATAGGGAGACTTGCTACTCCACTGAGTGTCTCCCCACCTATAGGGATACTTGCTACCCCACTGAGAGGATCTCCACCTATAGGGAGACTTGCTACCCCACTGAGAGGATCTCCAACTACAGGGACACCTGCTACCCCGTTCAGTGTATCACCACCTATAGGGAGACTTGCTACCCCACTGAGTGTCTCCCCACCTATAGGGAGACTTGCTACTCCACTGAGAGGATCTCCAACTACAGGGACACCTGCTACCCCATTCAGTGTATCACCACCTATAGGGAGACTTGCTACCCCACTGAGAGGATCTCCAACTACAGGGACACCTGCTACCCCATTCAGTGTATCACCACCTATAGGGAGACTTGCTACCCCACTGAGAGGATCTCCACCTACAGGGACACCTGCTTCCCCACTGAGTGTCTCCCCACCTATAGGGAGACTTGCTACCCCACTGAGAGGATCTCCACCTATAGGGAGACTTGCTACCCCACTGAGAGGATCTCCAACTACAGGGAGACTTGCTACCCCACTGAGAGGATCTCCAACTACAGGGACACCTGCTACCCCACTGAGTGTCTCCCCACCTATAGGGAGACTTGCTACTCCACTGAGAGGATCTCCAACTACAGGGACACCTGCTACCCCATTCAGTGTATCACCACCTATAGGGAGACTTGCTACCCCACTGAGTGTCTCCCCACCTATAGGGAGACTTGCTACCCCACTGAGAGGATCTCCAACTACAGGGACACCTGCTACCCCACTGAGTGTCTCCCCACCTATAGGGAGACTTGCTACCCCAATGAGAGGATCTCCAACTACAGGGACATCTGCTACCCCACTGAGTGTCTCCCCACCTATAGGGAGACTTGCTACCCCACTGAGAGGATCTCCAACTACAGGGACACCTGCTACCCCACTGAGTGTCTCCCCACCTATAGGGAGACTTGCTACCCCACTGAAGGGATCTCCAACTACAGGGACACCTGCTACCCCATTCAGTGTATCACCACCTATAGGGAGACTTGCTACCCCACTGAGTGTCTCCCCACCTATAGGGACACCTGCTACTCCACTGAGTGTTTCGCCACATACAGGGACACCTGCTACCCCATTGAGTGTCTCCCCACCTATAGGGAGACTTGCTACCCCACTGAGAGGATCTCCAACTACAGGGACACCTGCTACCCCATTCAGTGTATCACCACCTATAGGGAGACTTGCTACCCCACTGAGAGGATCTCCAACTACAGGGACACCTGCTACCCCATTCAGTGTATCACCACCTATAGGGAGACTTGCTACCCCACTGAGAGGATCTCCACCTACAGGGACACCTGCTTCCCCACTGAGTGTCTCCCCACCTATAGGGAGATTTGCTACCCCACTGAGAGGATCTCCACCTATAGGGAGACTTGCTACCCCACTGAGAGGATCTCCAACTACAGGGAGACTTGCTACCCCACTGAGAGGATCTCCAACTACAGGGACACCTGCTACCCCGTTCAGTGTATCACCACCTATAGGGAGACTTGCTACCCCACTGAGTGTCTCCCCACCTATAGGGAGACTTGCTACCCCACTGAGAGGATCTCCAACTACAGGGACACCTGCTACCCCATTCAGTGTATCACCACCTATAGGGAGACTTGATACCCCACTGAGAGGATCTCCAACTACAGGGACACCTGCTACTCCACTGAGTGTCTCCCCACCTATAGGGAGACTTGCTACCCCACTGAGAGGATCTCCAACTACAGGGACATCTGCTACCCCACTGAGTGTCTCCCCACCTATAGGGAGACTTGCTACCCCACTGAGAGGATCTCCAACTACAGGGACACCTGCTACCCCACTGAGTGTCTCCCCACCTATAGGGAGACTTGCTACCCCACTGAGAGGATCTCCACCTATAGGAAGACTTGCTACCCCACTGAGAGGATCTCCAACTACAGGGACACCTGCTACCCCATTCAGTGTATCACCACCTATAGGGAGACTTGCTACCCCACTGAGTGTCTCCCCACCTATAGGGAGACTTGCTACCCCACTGAGTGTCTCCCAACCTATAGGGACACCTGCTACCCCACTGAGTGTCTCCCCACCTATAGGGAGACTTGCTACCCCACTGAGAGGATCTCCAACTACAGGGACACCTGCTACTCCACTGAGTGTCTCCCCACCTATAGGGAGACTTGCTACCCAACTGAGAGGATCTCCAACTATAGGGACACCTGCTACTCCACTGAGTGTCTCCCCACCTATAGGGAGACTTGCTACCCCACTGAGAGGATCTCCAACTACAGGGACACCTGCTACCCCATTCAGTGTCTCCCCACCTATAGGGAGACTTGCTACCCCACTGAGTGTCTCCCCACCTATAGGGAGACTTGCTACCCCACTGAGAGGATCTCCAACTACAGGGACACCTGCTACCCCACTGAGTGTCTCCCCACCTATAGGGAGACTTGCTACCCCACTGAGAGGATCTCCAACTACAGGGACACCTGCTACCCCACTGAGTGTCTCCCCACCTATAGGGAGACTTGCTACCCCACTGAGTGTCTCCCCACCTATAGGGACACCTGCTACCCCACTGAGTGTCTCCCCACCTATAGGGAGACTTGCTACCCCACTGAGAGGATCTCCAACTACAGGGACACCTGCTACCCCAGTGAGTGTCTCTCCACCTATAGGGAGACTTGCTACCCCACTGAGAGCATCTCCAACTACAGATACACCTGCTACTCCACTGAGTGTCTCCCCACCTATAGGGAGACTTGCTACCCCACTGAGAGGATCTCCAACTCCAGGGACACCTGCTACCCCACTGAGTGTCTCCCCACCTATAGGGAGATTTGCTACCCCACTGAGAGGATCTCCACTTATAAGAACACCTACTCCTCCATCAAGAATATCTCCTCCTATAGGGACACCTGCTACCCCACCGAGTGGATCCCCACCTATGGGGAGACCTGATCCCCCATTCAGTATATCTCCACCTATAGGGACACCTGCTACCCCACTGAGTGTTTCTCCACCTAGGGGGATACTTACTTCCACATTCATCAGACTTTCACCTAAAGGGACACCTACTTCTCCTCTGAGTACATCTCCAACTATAGGGACACCTGCTCCCCCACTGAGTGTTTCTCCACCTATAGGTAGACTTGCTGCCCCACTGAGAGGATCTCCAACTACAGGGACACCTGCTCCCCCACTTAGTATATCTCCAACTACAGGGACACCTGCTACCCCACTGAGTGTCTCCCCACCTATAGGGAGACTTGCTACCCCACTGAGTGTCTCCCCACCTATAGGGACACCTGCTACCGCACTGAGTGTCTCCCCACCTATAGGGAGACTTGCTACCCCACTGAGAGGATCTCCAACTACAGGGACACCTGCTACCCCAGTGAGTGTCTCTCCACCTATAGGGAGACTTGCTACCCCACTGAGAGCATCTCCAACTACAGATACACCTGCTACTCCACTGAGTGTCTCCCCACCTATAGGGAGACTTGCTACCCCACTGAAAGGATCTCCAACTCCAGGGACACCTGCTACCCCACTGAGTGTCTCCCCACCTATAGGGAGATTTGCTACCCCACTGAGAGGATCTCCACTTATAAGAACACCTACTCCTCCATCAAGAATATCTCCTCCTATAGGGACACCTGCTACCCCACCGAGTGGATCTCCACCTATGGGGAGACCTGATCCCCCATTCAGTATATCTCCACCTATAGGGACACCTGCTACCCCACTGAGTGTTTCTCCACCTAGGGGGATACTTACTTCCACATTCATCAGACTTTCACCTAAAGGGACACCTACTTCTCCTCTGAGTACATCTCCAACTATAGGGACACCTGCTCCCCCACTGAGTGTTTCTCCACCTATAGGTAGACTTGCTGCCCCACTGAGAGGATCTCCAACTACAGGGACACCTGCTCCCCCACTGAGTATATCTCCAACTATAGGGACACCTGCTCCCCCTCCTAAGGCACCTTGATGTGTAGATACGCCTGCTCCCCCACCAAGCAACCCCCTACCGCCACTTATTGGGACACCTCCTCCCCCATGTAGCAGACCCCCCCGTACCCCACCAAGGTTATTCCCAATTAAAAGTAACCTCACTCCCCTGCCTCCCCCAAGCAGCCATCTGATCAAAGGCAGACGTGCTCCCTGTCCTCTTGAGCCAAGTAGCCTCCCATAGACAGGCTGTCCTGCTCTCCTAGCTTCCATCCCAAGTAAAGGTCTGGCCTCTCTGACCCCCCGCCCACCAAAGGAAGGCACCGCTCCAGCCCCTTGCGCATTGGACTGACGCTCAGCTCCCTGCCCACCTAATAGCCTGCCCACCGCAGACAGCAGGCTGCCGAGGAGTGACGGCTGGCTTCCTGCGATGGGCGTGCCTCCAGCGCCTGGCAGCTGCCCTCCAGGGTCACCGCTGAGCTGCTCGTCCGCAGGACTTTGCCTATGGAGCACGTGGGACACCAAGTCTAGAAACTCTGAAAAGATTGCCAGTCATGTCACTGATGGCCCTGGCGAGCCCTGGGCGGGGAGCAACAGGGCTGTACATGTTAGTATGGCCCATTGGGCCCCCCCATCGGGCACTCCTGCAGCGCTGCCTATACGGCAGCTACACCATCTCACATGGGGCCCGCCTTTCAGAGGGGCTCAGCACCCACCTCTCCTGCTGAGCAGGTTCCCAGCACCCCTGAAAATCAGGCCCCAGCTACTCAGTTGTGTTGGCAGCATCTCAGTTTAACGTTGGCTATCTCCACCTTGGGGGCGATGTCCTGCCAGTGCCAGGAGGGAGCTGATGGCCCCTGCGGCCCATCCAGCTCTCACTTCTAGGATGCAACGGTTAATGATCTCTCTTGGCACAACCTGGTAGGGCTTGTGGCCCCATCCGGCCTGGGGGCTGGGGGAGGATGAGAGTCACTTTCTGGGGGCAAATATCAGGGGGTAGTTGTGTTAGTCTGTATCCACAAAAACAACAAGGAGTCTGGTGGCACCTTAAAGACTAACAGATTTATTTGGGCATCAGTTTTCGTGGATTAAAAAAACTTCATTTCTTCAGATGCTTTTACCCATGAAAGCTGATGCCCAAATAAATCTGTTAGTCTTTAAGGTGCCACCGGATTCCTCGTTGACTTTCTGGGGGATCTGCTCTGCCGCTCAGAAGGTCTGCAGGAGACAGGCGCCTTGTTCAGCACCTCCAGGATCCAGCCCAATGGTTCCATGTAGCTGGCCATTGGCCCAAGGTGACATTTGAAGTGACCGAGATGCCTAAGTCCTGTTTTCAAAGGTGACTTGGGCCCTCAGGGCCAGGTTTGCCAAGGTGTTTTGGCTCCTGAAAGGCACAGCGTCATCTAATGGGAATTACAAATGCATCTAAACAAGCTAAGCACATTGATTCCAAAGGGAGTTAGACACCCATCCCATGTAGGTGCCTTTGAAAATCTGATTAGGTGCCTCCCTGGACCTGTCGGTGCCTAAATACCTTTGAAAAGCCAGTGCCTAGGAGCTGAATTCCCATGGAATATTAATGGGTTCAGGCTCCAGAGAGCTGACGACACTTTTGAAATATGGAAATGTTACTGCATTGCAAGCTGGTGCTCCCTAGAGTCACACCCTGGCTTGGCACACATTAACTCGCTAAGTGGCCAAGCCCGTAGGCTCCTAACCAGAGCTGGGCAGAGAAAGGCCATTCCATTCGATGGAGGATTGCAATATTTTGCAATCGGATTTCATGCCAGTTCAGGGGGAAAAAAACCCCAAATTTTGAATCTAGCTAGGGTCCCCGACTCCAATGCACTCTGCCAGGTACACCTGGAAGCCCTGGCTCACAAGGCACTGGGCATCTGGAAGCTTGGGAGCCAGGCCCCCAGCTCCCCATCAGGCAAGCTGGCAGGAAACCAGACAGTTTGAAACCCTCCCTCCATCAGAGCGTCGTCAAAACTGAACCATCTCGGTGATGCATTTTGATATTGGTGAATCAGCAAATTCTGATGAGAAAATTTTGGTTGCAATTTTTCTGAGCAGCTCTGCTCCTACGTCATCTTTGCAATGTTACCCCAGGTGACACCGCACACAGACCTTGTGTCTCCGTGGGCGTACACCACATATGCACCCATCTTGCTTCTGTGAGCACACTTAGGGAGGTCTGGAAGGCTTTGGGTCAGTGTAGATAAATGCACTGTGCTAGGACGACTAAACAGGTGCGTTTTAACTTCGTTGAGCCCTTAAAGGAGGAAGAAAGACTGGAACACAGATTTCCAAGCCAGAAGGGCCCCAGCCCATCATGATCATATCGTGATCTGCTGCATAATATGAGCTGCCGAATTTTACCCAATAATTCCTGTGTCAAGCCTAGAACCTTGAATGGCTGCTGGAAAGAGAGACACTAAGTAGGAGACCCCTGATCTCTGTGAACTCAGGAGACAGCTTACCTCCACCCCGTCCCACGGCTGGCATGTTACAGTACTAAAGGAAAGGCTCGCTGAGCTAGCAGGTTTCATGTCAGGCGGGGTGGGGAACGAATGGGACATTTTCTACTCACCTTTCTCAGTAGCCTTCTGCCTGATTATCAGCTCCGGCCTGTAGCCCTGTGAGTCTTGAGGCAGGGTCAGCAGAGCGCAGAAGAGGAGAATACTGCAGACCTTTAACATCTTGGCCCCAATGCCGGTCAGAGTGTTTCTAGTCAATGCCCCTGCCTGGGACGGAGTGGGAAGAGGACAGGTACCACAGTCAGAACACAGAAAACCCAGCGGACAGAAGAGGTGCCGTATACATTATAGAAAGGGAAGGCGTTAGGTGCATACTCTAGAGACAATGGGACCGATCCTAGGCCTCCCATCCTCAGCTACACAGCTGGCTGGGGAGTCCCGACAGAGAAGAATTCCCATCTCTAGACCACCCACATCCTGGCCCTGGCCCAGGGGCCTGGCCTAGGTGACAGACGCACCGCCGGAGTGCTGCCGCACTCCAGCAATCGCCAGCTGTCAGAACGGCCCCTTCGGCGCTATTGCAACCGGGGTGACAGAGCAGCTCTGAGCTATTTCTACAGATCAGATCCAATTGCTCCTCCTTTAAAGCCTTGTGTGCAGCCCAAACTTTCCTATGGCAGCTCTAATGCAGCCCTCCTTACGATTCTCAATGAAATGGCGCCAGCCCCCTCCCACTCCCGGAAATCCCCGCCACGAAGCATGAAATGGAACAACGCGACCAGGACTCTGGGACAAAAAATCGTCATGCTGCTGGCCCCGATTTCAGTTTGTATTTCTCTCTCTCTGAGAGGGATGCTGGCACGGTGAAAAGGATCATGTAGGGTAAGGGAGAATTCTATCAAAGGAGGAGAGAAATCCAAATGACGGGACTTGTCATATGCCAACGCTACATGTCCGATTTAGGCAAATGTCACGAGCTCCCCACTCCTTGGTTTAGACGCGGAGCGGGGCCGTTTGCGGGGATTTGTTATGGAGGAGATGCTTC
The DNA here is from genome assembly GCF_027887155.1 of Malaclemys terrapin pileata. Lineage (NCBI taxonomy): Eukaryota > Metazoa > Chordata > Testudines > Emydidae > Malaclemys > Malaclemys terrapin. The sequence goes on from NC_071516.1 coordinate 1,716,369, forward strand.
ACCAAGAGAGGTCTGTTATTCATGGGCTATTGGAGCCAGATCTATAATTCTTGAGGGCCAGAAAGGTTGCTGCACTGAAGCAGCTTTAGCAGTGTGAGATATTTTAAGTACCGTCGCACGTTAATCTCTGGGTCTCGGGGGGAGAGTTAGGAGCCGCTCCTCAACTGGAGTGCTTGTTTGGGGCTGTGAGTTAGAACATGACAAATAGACTCATTTTTCATGTAATAACCCAGGAGGTGGCCGACTAACTGGATCTCTGAGAACTAAGTGAAGCATTTGAATTCTTGTTTGGAAAGATACGGCATTACGGGCCTGACTGAAACCCTCTGGAAGTCGGAGGAGAGCACTGCCTTCAGTGGCTTCTGGATCAGGCCCTAGTCTCTTAGTGAACCCTACACATGTACGTGAACAGACTGATCCTAAGTGGGACTAGGATCTCTCTCCTGGCTCCTGCTCCAGAGCCCACTCCCCTTCTCTTTGAAGAGATTACTTTGCCTGCCTTTGCAGTAGACGGTACATCGTCAAATCCTTCCTCTTTGATGCATTTTGCTTACCTTCTCCAGTGAGTGTCTTTGGTAGCCACTCAGTGACTTCTTGTCCCTCTGCAGCTGCTGACATGGAGCGGGCAGCCCTTATATAACAAAACCCTGCTCAAGAATGAGGAAAATCAGAGGAGTCATAAAAGCCAAGGATTTAATGCATTTAATTGTCTCATTATGACATTTATTGTGTGCCAAAGTAAATTACTGCTAATTGTCACATCACTCGGGGACCCCGTTTTTTGCTTGCATTAGTACAAACCGGATCAGAAATGGGCCAAGCGTGTCGAATTAAAATGTAAAGTTCAAGTCCATGCTGATACTCAAGAATTTTGGATTTACGTAAATGAAAGTGCTGAAAACCTACAGCAGGCAAGTTGCAGGATTCCTGTTCAGACCAGTTGCTATCTGGCAGAAGGATGACCACTGATCTGCACATATTGATATGTTCCCATGAGACAGGCATCGCAGCAAGGAGACTCGGGACAGGCCTACACTTAAAACGTTGCATCAGCATGGATGCAGTTGCACTGCTGTAGCACTTTAATGAAGACGCTCCAAGCAGAGGGGAGAGAGCGTCTCACGTTGCCTTAGTTAATCCATCACGCAAGGCGGGAGAACTCCCATCCACACAGCACTGTCTATGCTGGCACTTAGGTTGGGATAACACCATCGCTCAAGGGTATTCACAGCGCTGAGGGACGTAGTTCTACCGAAGTAATTCTGCAGTGTAGACCAGGGCTCTGTGCTGGGTTCCTCTGTAGCCTCCACTCGGTACGCGCTGCAAAGGATGGGCCACATTTTCTGAAAATATTCATAGAGCCATAGAATTTAAGGCCAGAAGGGCCCATTAGCTCATCTAGTCTGACCTCCTGCATATCGCAGGTGACAGAATTTCACCCCCGCATTCAGCCCAAGTAGTCTATGGCTGCAAGCCTGGCAGGGGTGGAAATCGGCATGCGCAAAACATCATCGTTTTCCACTTGTGAAGTGGGTGGTTGCAGACACAGACATACAGTTAGACTCATGAATCAGGACTGGCCTTCAACCAACAGCGTCATGAAACCTGGAATCTGCTCTCTCAGTAGCCAACATGGGGTGACTGGGAGTTCTGCATTCTCCAGCATCAGCCACCTCCAGTGGCCATTTCAATGCTCACTGTCCCACTGGTTTGCGCCCCCATTTTCCCCAACTCCATGCAGCAGATTCACAACAGTCTCACTGCAATTAGGGCCTTGTGAGACCATGGAGGATGGGGGGAGGGTGTCAAGATTTTAACCAGCGACCTTCTCCATCTCTCACGAAAACCATCCTGGCTGCCTGGCTGCTCCCTTTCAATACACGCCTTCCTGCTTTGCTCACCCAAGGATGTTTTCCACCAGGCGCTCAAGCAAGTCTCCAACAACAGGCAGCGTGACGCCCAGTACGCAAACCTCCGTTGGTGACCACTTCTTACCAGACCCTGGAGGGGCTGTTGTCGGAGTTTTTTCATTATTCCCATTAAGCTGCGCTGAATATACTGAAAACATTACCAGGAGACCAGATTGTATGTTTCTAACATGACATGTATCTTCGTCACGATAGCATAAAAACGGGCTATCCCTGGATCCAGCTCGAGCAAATGGCCCAGGATAGAGGACTCTGGAGATCTGTGGCTGGCGGCCCATACCCCGATTGGGGTGACTGGCATGAGGGAGTGAGCGAGTGAGACATACAAGTAGCATCCTAGTAATAAACAATTTTATTTCCAGAGCATTTTAAGGCAAATAAAGATTCAGCGTAAAATTCAGCATTCATAGCCTCAGAAGAACCTTACGAATGCAGAGTGCTGCACTTCCGAATTACTCTAACTCAAGTGCAAACTTGAGTCCTGGCCCTGGGATCAGGTCCCTGCAGGCAGAGCGAGACCATTGACTTCCATACAGTTCCTCTGGCCTATTTCGGCACCTAGTCAATTACCTGATTTTCAAAACCGCTGAGAATCCAGCAGCTGCCACTAATGTCAGTGGCCCTGTTCCCGGGAGTAAGCATTGTGTGTTGATAGCAGTGCTCCAATCCTGAATGGTGCTGAGGGCCGTTCACCCCAGTTGACGTCAGTGACTTCAGCATCTTACAAGCTCATCATTCAGTCCCTTTTTGTTTCTCTTTCTTGCCTCGATTATTTCCCTAGTGTGAGAAAGGTGAGAAAATACAAGCACCTGGCCCCATTGTCGGTCACGTACAGCACCCCCCTGCAAGGCCACGTTTCCAGCCCACGCCTTGCATTTTCAGGGGCATAAACGCTGACCAGGGTAGTTCTGCCATCATGCCATTTCTCACTGTGGATGCTTAATGGCTTGATCCTAATCCCATTGAAGTGGGAGGAAAGAATCCCATTGACTTCGACAACCTTTGGATTATGCCCATAGTGACCTATGCTGTGTGCCCGCCCAAAGGGAGCTCAGTGGAGCTAGGCTGAAGCCCCGTAGCACAGAGACAGGCAATCAAGGGTATAACACCATTCTGCTAGAAGCCCAAATGAGACATGTCACACATTGTTACCAGAATTTCTGGGTTTACGCTCAAGCTGGCCTGAGGGTTCACATTTCCTTTGAGGGGACAGCAAGGCCCCAGAACGTAACCGTGTCCAGGTCTGATGCCTGCTGAGAACATTTCCAGTCAGTGCAATGTCACGGGCTGGAAAAGAACAGGCACCACCAACGGAGCTGGATTAATGCACCGGCCCAAATTCAGGGGGGTGGGAGCAAAATGGGTTTTGTTGGTTTTTACCAATGTGGATTTGCCATGACCAGGGGCAGCCGGGCCGAATTTGAGTGGCGCTGAAACCGGGTGGGCCAGGTGGCAACACCCCTCACTCAAGTGAGTGAAGTTCTTTCAGTTTGTGCACAAATCCGCGCCAGGGGATGAGGGGGCAGAGATTGTCCTCACTCCCAGCTCAGCCCAGGAGAGAGGAGGGCAGCAGGTAAACAAACACTTTCCTCCACAGCAGCCGTAAGCGGGCTGGGATGGGAATTTACTGCAGTGGCATGTCCGGGAGGGAACGTTACGGACGTATTTTTCCCCTGCTTTCCATTTATCAGCTGTTTGTTGTTATTCATACCAGCAAGTAGGGGCCCAGAAGCATGTGTTTGCCAGGGGCCTAGCAAGGGTTAAGCCAGCCCTGGACACCAACAGCCTCTGAGGGAAACGCAGAGACGGGGCGCAGAGAAGGAAGCCAAACCAAACAATGCAGAGCTCAACCCAGCCGAGCGTTACAGCACCGACTGCCCCAGTTCCCAAGCCGGGCTGAGCTGTGCTCGGCCCAGGAAGGAGAGAAGAAAGGGGACTCGAGGTCCCATTCTGAGGCTGGCCAGGGGACAATTTCACACCTGAGGTAAATTACAGCAGCCTGAGGGATGTTCCAACCACTGCCTGCTGCTAGGGCTGCCAACTTTCTAATCCCACAAAACCGAACACCCTTGCCCCACCCACACTCACTCCATCCCCCACCCCGTCACTCGCTCTCCCCCCACCCTCACTCACTTGCTCATTTTTACCGGGCTGGGACAGGGGGTTGGGCTCCGGCTGGGGGAGTGGGCAGAAATGAGGGGTTCAGGGTGTGGGAGGGGGCTCTGGGCATGGGGTTGGTATGCAGGTTCTGCGGTGGGTCGGGGATGAGGGGTTTGGGGTGCAGGAAGGGGCGCCGGGCTGGGTCAGGGGTTTGGGGTGCAGAGTACAGGCTCTGGGAGGGCGTTTGTGTGCGGGAGGGGGCTCCAGTCTGGGGCAGGGGCTCGGGGCGCAGGGGGGGGTGTGGGGTGCGGGCTCCGGGCAGCGTTTATCTCAGGGGACTCCCCCGAAGCAGCGACATGTCCCTCGGCTCCTAGGCGTCAGGGCGGCCAGGCGCTCTGCGCAGTGCACGATGGCTCTGTGCACAGACGCCATCCCCACAGCTCCCATTGGCTGCGGTTCCCAGCCAATGGGAGCTATGGAGCCAGCACTCAGGGCGGGGGCAGTGCACAGAGCCCCCCCCCCTCCCCCTGCCCCGGCCACCCCTCCACCTTGGAGCCAGAGGGACATGTCGCCGCTTCCGGGAGCCATGCAGAGCCAGGTAGGAACCTGCCAACCCCGCACCAACCGGACTTTTAACGGCCCAGTCAGCTGTGCTGACCGGAGCTACCAGGGTCGCTTCTTGACTGGGTGTTCCGGTCGCAAACCAGACACCTGGAAACCCTACCTGCTGCCCATCGCCCCAAGGGGCCAATCCCACAGCCAGGATAGCCAGAGTGCGGAGATGCCAGGGCTGTGCCCATTATGCCGAAAGCAGTGTGTGTAGGGAAGTCGACAGAGAACGGCTGTACCAGCTGTACACCATCCAGGATTCTCCTGACCTGGAAAAGCCCCTGGGCAGCTGACCACGCCAGCTTTGTGCCACCAGGAACCAGGCCCGCTATTCTTTAACTTTGCTCAACAATGTTACCGAGCAGAACAGAATAGCTTCCTTTGGGCCTTTCCTACTCAGACTCTGCTGGGCCTGTCAACGCAGAAGCCAGTCAGTGCTAGCTGTGAGAAGACATCTGTCCATGAGGAACTAGACACCACATGTTAACTCCACAGAGACCACTGAAGAGCCAGGGGCTGGCAAAGGTATTAGTTCTTCTTAGCCTGAGGCGGATGCAAAGTAGTGCCTGGGAGATGAAAGATTCTCTACCCCAGCAGCCGTCTCCTGAGCCATCCAGATCTCTGACCCTCAGTATGGCTAATTTATTTATAATGTCAGGATATTGATGGAATAATCATTTAGGAATCGTACAAATCCAAACCGACAGAACCTACAATCAAAAGCAGTTAAATGTCACTGGGTCTGTTCGTGAGACAAGGTGGGGGAGGTAATCGCTCTTATTGGAGAGAGAGAGACAAGCTTCCAAGCCACGCAGAGCTCTTCTTCTGGGCTGGGAAAGGTGCTCTGAGGCTGTTGTAATAATTGGGCCCACACATTTACCCAAATTGTGAGCTCAGGTGTAAAGAGCGAGTAGAGGTTCATAAAATGCCACAATAACATAGAACAACAAATGTGAGGGGGGAAAGTACGAAAGCGAGACAAAACCACTGAATTCATCCAAACCAAAAAGCTGTCTGATCTAACTCAAGAACTGTGCTAAAATCATGCCTGGCAAGCAAGAGCTATTACGAACCAAAAATGAATAAACCAACATTGGTATGACAAATATTCGGGCTAATTTTGAAAGAGGGATAGCGCAGTGGTTTGAGCATTGGCCTGCTAAAACCCAGGATTGAGAGTTCAATCCTTGAGGGGGCCATTTAGGGATTTGGGGCAAAAATCTGCCTGGGGATTGGTCCTGCTTTGAGCAGGGGGTTGGACTAGATACCTCCTGAGGTCCCTCCCAACCCTGAGATTCTATGAATGAGGCAATTGCTGTTCCACCCATCAGTCCCTTCAGAAAGGGATTTGGGGGGGAAGGAACGACCGCAGCAAGCTTCACCATCATGGCTGCAGCCATCTCCTGGGACCCTGGGCCTTCATCACCCTACGCCTAAAAAACATCCGGGCCAGACCGAGAGGGAGACAGATGGGCAGAGCAGTTGCCATCTGGCAAAATGCGGGGTTAGGAAAACATTGCATAAGCCAGCAAAGTCATTGAAATATTAGTTCCAGGGGGGCCTGTTCTGCAACTTTCAATCACTGGCTAGCCGCGTAGCCTCGTTCTGAGAGACCGTGCAGCGACGGAACACGTGTGTAATCCTAGGGACTTCGTGCACACCCTGGATGCTCTGAGAGGGGCAGCACGCTGCTTTGATCGCCATGTCACAGAGCTCAGCTGCAGCGGCACCCGCCATGAGCAGAAGATTCCGGATTGATTCAGGTTTGATGCTCCATGGTGGGTGGACAAAAGCAGCCCTAATGGTGTGAAGAGTGGACGAAGAGCGAGTCGTGGCTGTGAACAGCCCACAAAACAGGGGTTACTCAAAGATAACCCCGGCCCACCCTCCGTTCCCAGCACTACCAGCTAAAGGCAAAGAGGGATAAAATGCAGCTGACAGGAGACAGCTTAGCAGGTATTGAAAACATTGTATGGATTATTTTTCTGTATAAATTAAATTAATTCAATTAACTACATGGAATATTTGTATGAGACAATTCATTGGCTATTTTAGCAACTTTGCCATTTTGCTGGCACATTAATCTCAGTCAGATCTTGGGCCGAAGGGATTCCAACCAGGCAGGGCTGTTTGCAATGTACATACAGTGGGGTCTTAAAGGCTGTTCTTAACTTGCCCACTTGAACGCCTAGGTGCAACCCGGGGGAAATTTGCAGTCGGCACCTTACTTATATAACTGGCCTTAATACAAGGCTTATATAATTGCCTTTGGGATATTGTCAAAAACTCTCTCGGAACCCTTCGAGTCTACCTGCTCCTTCCGTCCTGTCAGTCCCATCACCAGCACTTCCTCAAAGAAAGTAATTAGCCTGGTATTTCTTGGCCTCTCATCACAGCAGCAGGATAATGTTTCTTTGCTAAACAATTCACTTTTTGTCAATAAAAAGATAAGTGGATTTACTAAGCACCATAAAGTTTATAACACCGCCTGTCTGTCTGTCTTTGAGTAGCCCAGCTAATGCATAACCTTTTGTCATCACTGACTTCATAAGATTAATCGCTGATACCAGAAACTTTTCTCAGTACTGGTGCAAATGTCACTAGTTTCCCAGTTCCTCCCTGGATTAGTTGCGGTGGTGAGTAGCAAGTTGAGGGTTGGGTTGGAGTTAGCATTTCCCCAGAATCGAAGTAATTTCTGGCTCCTCTTGCAAGACAGAAATAAAATATCCCTGCTCGGGGGGGAAACTTAATTGACAGGGAACTGACGTGTGTTCCTTTTGTGACAGTAATTAGTCTAGTAGGTTGGAAGCCATTAAAATGTTGACATTCATCATCCAAGTATAGAAGAATATTGTATGGGCTTGTCTACACAGTATGTTAGTGCATACCAAGCTGGGCAGTAAATTCTAGCACACACCAGTATGTGTCACACTACCTGGCTGTGAGGACGCTGCTGGCATGCACTAAAAGTTCTCCTGGGCACACTTACATACTATTGTTTGAGACAGGATTGGGTACAATGCCAAATAGTGACTAGCTAAGGCGTAAACTGGTCCCCGGTGTTGCTCTGGCATGTATCTGGCGGATCTGTCTGCCGGGACACAGGGAAAGACATGGGAGGTGTGATATGGAGCCCTGCGAGCAGCTCCTTTTGACTGAAGAACATCAAAATGTGATGGCCGTTTCATGGTTATCAGTGTGCCGCAGGTACCTGTGAGGGAAATTAAATGTATCGTTATGTTTGAGACCCCAAGGATGGTAGTGACGTGACAAGTTTCGTCTGCCCAGCAATCCACTGTGATTTTTTACAAGTATTTTTTGGACAAATCTTGCAGGAACGCTCACTGGGTGCAGTGGGATTTTTGCCTGAGCAAGGACCACACAATTTGTTCCATCCAGTGTGCTGGTCTACCAAATGCCCAACAGGAAAACGTTTCTGATTGTCTCATTGTCTGTGCCCATCATAAACCCCAGAGCTAACCTGGCCCGCTGCATCGTCTCATGGAAGAGGTAGCCGAAGAAGAGCAGGAATGCAGCCCCGTGATTGAAGGGAGGAATTCCTAGAGGGAAGAAGCCACTGAACCATATGGACAAATGTGCTGGGGGGGGGGGGGGGAAGGAGTGAATGTAAAAACTCTACAGCTCCTATGGAGTCATGGACTCTGAGCATTCTGCCCCCACACGTCAGGACTGGTAGAGGGGGGGCAAGGGATCCACAGGAATCCAGGCGGTTATTCCCCATAGATCCTGCCCAGATGGCTGTTCGAATTCCCCTCCACATGATCAGTAGCCTTGCAGCCATTGACTGATGGCCCTTGTCCGTGCTCGGTGCCTCTGGAAGAGGTGCTATTCTCCATGGCTTTCCCCATGACTCGGCTGCTCAGAGGAAGTACATCACGGAGCAGGGCTGCCCCGTCCCCGGCCTTTCTGGCCCGGCCTGCTTTTCCCCATGCAGCCCCTGAGGTGCGCAGGGACAAACATTTCCTGGCTGGGATAGTACTGAGCCATTCCAGCCAGGGAGCAGGTACCATTCATAGGGTGACTAGTGCAGTTCTGAGGGGAGTGAGGCGCAGGGGACCTTGAGCAGCACCCCCTGCATGCCATGAAGCCCGGCAGCCCCCCAGGCTGGGATGGCCCTGGGGAGGAATGGGAGCAGGGCTGGTGAATTTGTGACCCCTGAGTGAGAAAATGAGGGTTTCGAGTGACACAGAGGCTCCTGCAGACTATCATTATGGTCACAAGAATCAGAGGGGTAGCCGTGTTAGTCTGAATCTGTAAAAAACAACAGAGGGTCCTGTGGCACCTTTAAGACTAACGGAAGTATTGGAGCATGAGCTTTCGGGGTGAATGCCCACTTCATCAGACACAAGACTGGTCACAGAGCAGCCCTGCTACATACCCCCCCACCCTCACCCCCACCCCGCACTTGGCTACTGAGGCTTAACACAGGGGGAAGATTTGCCCAGAATGGAGAACAGGGACAGAATAAATCTGCATAAATGCAAATCAGGGAAATAGTTATTCCTCCTCATCTGCTACATTTTTCCAGCTACTTTAAATTGAGAAAAACCCTGATTCCTTCAGGGCGAGTTGGGACTTAGTCTCCGGTCTGTGTTCTCCCGCCTCTCCGACAGACTCATCTATTCAACATTCTCGGTGCAGCAGAATTATTTCGGGAGCGTCTAGGAGAGATTAATAATGAAACTCTTGCAAATGCTAAAATCCTTTGGCCGTTTGGAAAAGCAAAGGACACCACACACTGCATGCAGATGAAGATGAATCTTTTAGTGTAATGAGGAAGAGAGGCAATGTGAAACAGCGCTACCCACAATGCAATGCTCGGCCAAAGCCTGTTGAAATGAACAAACCAGGATAACATGTACTCTGATCATTTCAAAGCATAGATGTTTGTGAACGAACTAGCTGGGTATTTGGATTGGTTTGTGTGCTCGCTTTTTTTTAAAATCACCAGAAGCAGCACCATTTGCTTTGCAAATGGTCAACAAATCTAAATGCTGAAGGAAAGGGAAGACATTCAGGTTTATTCAGTCTTGCTTCTCGCTCTCTTTCTTTAATGGGGGGGGGGGGCAGGATTTGGCAGAGGTCTCGTCTAAGAGCCGGATTTTCTGCAGCAGGAGAAGTTCCTGTCCAAATGGAACACTTCAAAATGCTCAACTCGCGCTAGTTCCTTAGGCCTGCTCCTGCAGCCCCAACTCAGTGGGAGTTTTGCATGAAGAACAGAGGACATAGGACGGGAAAGGACCCCCTGAGCCATCGAGTCCAGCCCCCAGCTGCTGCTGGCAACACCGCCAGATCATTCCGTTCATAGACTTAGGCTGTTAGCGATGAGGACGGGCTTCAGGATCAGATCCACAGCCTCCCTTCAGGATGACTGGTTTAAAGAACATCATAGCCAGGACATCACATGGATGCAACGGGAACAAGAGAGAGACATCGTATGCGCTTGCTTCCTGAACAAGAGTTTAGATTCTTCACTCCTGTAGAGCGCTGTGAGCACTAGCAACATCGACGTTTACCAGGGTAGCCTGATTTTTGCAGTGCTGAAATTTAAAATAAAAGCGTTATTACTTCCATCTTTTCCTAGCTGATTCGGTCCTTTTCCCTTCTAGTTTCATAGTCTCTCCCCCCGCACACCTCCTCGAAGAGCAGTGGGAACCGCCTGTTCCATTTCCATGTAGGCATGAATATTTCTGCCAGTTCTAGGCCACTGCACTGGAATTTCCCTCTCTTGTGTTTGCCACATGCACATTCCTGCAGTTCTGAGCTTGCCCTGTGTTCCCTGCTAACTGGAGCGTTGTGTAGGGAGCCGGGTTGGTCCCAGGATGCGAAAGGGGCAAGGTAATACTGGAACAGCTTCTGTTGGTGAGCTGAGAAACTGCTCAGCAGGGCGAGGTGCCTGCCATCCAGACCTCCTCAGCCCCCAGCAGCCCCCCTCCGCTGAGGAGCTGGAAGAAGGCAGGAAAATGGACCTTCTTGGGGATTTTTATGGCCCACCCGGAGATCTGGGCAAACCAGTGAATTCCCCAGCTATTTGAATGGCTGTGTAAGTGCATTGTATATGCCGTCTGATAGCAACCCGTACTGGCCTGCTTTTGTCAAGGGCTGGCGAACGCTGGCCTTGCTTAAGAGCAAAGTTTTGCTGTATGAACACCATTTGGATAATCCCCATGACACGTGTAAACCCTACACAACAAAGCTGTGGGCTCTGTGCCTGGTGTCTGCACAGACCTAGCAGAAACAGCCTACACATCTGATTAAATTCTTCTTTGTTTAATCCCCGGGACCGTCTGTGAATATCAGCAAAAGTCTCCCGAGCTTTTTTATTACACTGACAGATGAACAGCTTGTCAGCCACAGGATACGAAAGCCAACAACAAATAAACTATGCCCCGGGGTATTTTAAACATTGGATGTCTCTCTAAAACTCTGCTCTAGCTCAACCGCACTATGTGGGCTTAATGCAGGAATCAGAGGGTGAGACGTGGTGGCCTTTGTTACGCAGCAGGTTAAATCACCCTTTTGGCCTTAAAAGTCTGTGCACCTACGGGAATGGTTTTAACAATGATGCACATGCCAGTAGCCGCGGCACACTAATGCTGAACGAACGCCCCCATTGCAGGACTCATGCATGTCCACCGAGATTAACCAGAGAGAGAGAGAGAAGGGAGCTCTGAACGTTGGGCTTCAAAACTGAGCAGAGAATTAGCAAAATGCTCCAACCCCCCTGACTGCTAGCTGGTTGCTGGAATGTGCTGGGAAGAATGTGACTGACCAGGCCTTCCATGGCTGACACCTGCAGCTGGGAGAGAAGTGATCATGTCAGTGAGTTCTCGTGACTGAGCCGGAAAATGTCCACTCCTGCCTTCTACTATCACCAGTTCTTCCTCAGTCGTCCTCCTCCACTACTGCAGGGACAGAACTGCAAAGACAGCAAGTAGGACAGCCCAGGTGAGGCGGCTGCAGGGCCAGTGCAAGGATGTTTTGCACCCTAGGCGAAACAGAGGTGAGCTGGGGCGGGGAGCAGTTCCCCTATGTGCCGCCCCCCGCCCCTTACTTGCTGCAGGCAGCCCTCCCCACGCCCCCCTGCCCTAGCTCACTTCCACTCCACCGCCGCCCCGGAGCGCGCTTTAGTCCGCTCCCAACCACTTGGCACCCTAGGCAGCCACCTAGTTTGCCTAGTGGTTGCACCGGCCCTGGGAGGCTGCAGTCATATGGACAACATTGTGCTAACTTCATCAGTCATCTCAGTTCAGACTTCGAATCAATATGGAGCAATCAGCTCCCTGGACATAGTTTTCTCCATGGCAAAGAGAAATACAAATGACTCTGCCTTCTTCTCAAAATAGCATCGACTCTGTTTAACAGAGTAAAAGATTGTCTAACAAGTGGCATGTTTCTAAGTGGTCCGGTCACTTCTGTTTACCGTACGTCCGCAGTACAGAAAGGTATTTCGGAAAGCAATTGATCACAAATTAGCTCGTAACATTGCATGATGGAATTTGAATTACTTTAAAAAAATAAATCTGGCTGCAGAAAAGCTCAAGAAAGTACGTGCAATTCAATTATGGCATATAAAATAAAGCATAATTGAGTTGTGCAGATATATCGTATATTGTGCATGTAGATCTACTAGATAATTTTGGAAGCTGCAGTCACTTTGATTAAATTACAGCTGCTCATCCCAAAGAACCTGTTTGCAGACTTGCCAGTGTAGGCAAGAGGGTATGAAGCGTGGGATCCAGCAAGCCACTCACCAGACTGGTGATCAAGCTAGGAGGAAGAAAAGGAAGAAATTCAAAATAATACTGAAGAGTTTCTGAGAACAACAGTCCCATGATCAGAAGGAACCTGAAATGCTGTGCTGGCTCGAAAGCCCAGAAGCTCACACATACTGCAGCCTGGGTGCTCTCGGATGTTAACAGTTCCCACCGTTCGCGCTATCCAGGCAGCACCTTTGAAAAATCTGCTTATTAAAGAGTAAAGCTGTGCTTGGATTTGAGATTGACGTTTTCTTCCATTTTTAATATGGAAAAATTCATAATTAGACCCACAGATGCTTTCTGCATTTTAGTTTAAATATTTCCATATACAAATATAGGTATGTGAATCCCTAGCAAGTTTACCAAGAAAGCTGCTTTTCTGGTAGGGTTCTCTCCTCTCTGGGGAGCGAAAGTTGCATGAATGCTGTATCGGGGCACTGAGATTTACTCTGAAGTCATCTCCTCTGCACAAAGAACAGGAGAATTTGTGGCACCTTAGAGACTAACACATTTATTTGAGTATAAGCTTTCATGGGCAGCCCACAAAAGCTTATACTCAAATAACTGTGTTAGTCTCCAAGGTGCCACAAGTTCTCCTGTTCTTTTTGCGGCTACAGACTAACACGGCTGCTACTCTGAAACTCCTCTGCACAGGGTCTCCTGCTGCATAGGCTGAATTCTGGAAAGTAGCACAGAGTCAATCTGGTCTGTGTGCCAGGATTCTCCACAAGGGAGCAGGGAACTGAGAATTTTGCACCCAGAGTAAAATTCACCCACTATGCAAATGGCCAACATACATTTCACCTTGTAAGTCCCACTTAAATCACCAAAATTCAGGACGCAGGCTCCTGGGTGCTACTGATCCTCCTTTGCACATCAGATCTCTGGATGAAAAGCACTAATAAATGCTAAGTCCAATAGAGCAGTGGAAAGGATTCATATTAGCACAATGCTTTGCTATTCATAATTTACCACTAGGTCAAATAGTCCCAGTACCCACCTCTTACACTGGTTGATTTTGAAGCCACCAAAAAGGCCCTTGCAATTCTTAATACCAATTTGAGGTCACCGGGGGGATCCTGCGTTATTCGGACATGTGATGCGATGTTCACTTCTAATGAGGATCCACTCAGAACTCAAGCAGACTGAAAAACAAGCAAACATTGTGCACTCTGAGCATTTGCAGAGAAGGCCAAGGGAGTATCGAAGCAGCATATTAATGAAAAGCCGTCCATAATTCTGGCCCCAGCCATTGTGTTTTACATGGCCTCAGAGCCTGCCCCCGGTTCTTCTTGTTCTATTGCTGCTCTTTCAATGGAAAGGTCACTGTCAAGGTCCCATGTGATGAGTGTGTTTTTCAGGACGCCAAGAGCAAGCGTCGACTTTCTGCTTGAATTACTTTGACTTTGGAGGAAAGGAAACATCAAAAGAAGAACGAACAAAGGAAGACCCCATAAGAGAGCACAGTCTGTCTGTCTCTGTCTGTCCGAGCCTCCTCCGCACCTTGTTGAAAGCACTCTCCTTGCTGACTCCAAGTACAGCAGCTGCCCCTGCAGACAGGTAAGGGCTGTATTGAAGTCAAAGGGAGTTTTGCTAATTGACGTCAACAGAGCCAAGATTTCACCCTAGAAATGGAAGGTGCAGCACTGAAAAAGCATGGTCATAACAGCCACACACAACTCAGAGTCTACTCTAAACTCAGTGTGTTTTCTGGATGCCAATCCATCCGCTTCCCAAAGTGCTGGTCCAGTGACGCTTTTCAGGCAGAAAGTAACGAAGTAACAGGACTCTGGGCTGTAAGTCTATGGTCACAGGCAGACACATGATGGTTCCCTTCTTCTCTGAGAACAGGATTCTTGTATGTCTCAATAGCCCGTCACTCACAAAAACTAAGAGATGGATCAGGGAATAGGAGACCTCACGCCTGTGATCCGAAATAATGCAGGCACAGTAGATCCCATTGTAAGCTTATAAACCTTGAATGTGTGTCTTTAATTTGATAAAAGCTGGAAATTTCACTATTAAAAAGACTGGAAATACTGTGATGCAATTAACTTCAGGACGGAGCATCCCCATTGAACTCACTGGGCCTCATTCACCACTGCATCACCTTGTATCACCGAAGTCTAAAGAGTCACACTGGTGAGATGCCGGTGACTCAGGCCCACTGTGTTTTTTTAAGGAGGTGGAAGCGCTTGATTTATAATGGGCCTGTGGAGTCGTTTAGAGCTATGCAAAGTGGTTGTACAACAGCAGACAGCACCAGCGCAGAGCAGTAACATGGTACATCCACGCTGACCAGTGTAAGGTGGGGGAGAGTCTGATCCTGCTCCGAGGGAGGTTCATGGCAAACTCCCATTGGCCCTCCTGGGAGAAGGAGTTATCACTCGTCCCTGTCATTAACTATGTGTTCATTAAATATATGTTAATATTTAGTCCATTTAATTTCAAAGCAGGCCAGATCCGCAGGTGCCGTGAACTGGCATGGCATCTTAGGGCTGTGACAATTCATATCAGCCGAGGAACTGGCCCAGCATCTGTAACGGCTGCCGTCACTATCACAGCTGACACCCTGGGGAGCCTTGCACGGGCTCTTGAGAAGCTCCACTACGCAGCACTCCTCCTTCACCCAGGAGACATTCAAGGCCAAGTAGACTTCCACTGCGGAGACCTCCATTTCCAAGAAGCTCTGTGCCAAGCAGACCTTCCTCACTGAGAAGACCTTTATCACTGAGTAGACCTGAACTTTCTCACTGAGGAAACCTGGGTCAAGCAGGCCACCTTCACTAGGTTTGCCTCCTTCACCAAGTAGATTTTCATTACTGGTTTGACTTCCATTGCCACGGAGACCTTCTTTAGCAAGACGACTTGTGCCAAGGAGCCCACCTTCTCCAAGAAAGCCTGTACCAAAGCACACCCTCTTTGCTGCTGAGTAGACCTTCATTGACGATAATACCTTTACCAAGCGGACATTCTTTGCCAAGCAGACCTCCTGCACCAAGAAACCTTCATTACTGACTAGACTTTCAGTCCGGGGAAGAATTTCATTGCCAAGAAGTCCTATGTTAGGCATGCTATCATTACCAGGAAGACCAGTGCCAGTTGCACCTTTCTGGCCAGGAAGACCTGTGCTGGGAGCACCTTCATGGCCTAGATTGGGCCAGGAGTGCCTTCATGGCCAGGCAAGTTGATCTCCTCCACCAAGGAGACTGTCATTTTTGAGTAGTCTCTCATTCTGCAGCACATCTGTGCCTGGCACATCTTGATGGTCAGGAAGCCCTTGAGAGGCACAGCCGCCAGGCCAGGCCCTAGTGCATTGCCCAAAGGAGCAGTGCTAAGCTCATCTCCATTGCTGAGCAGACCTGTACCCATCCAAGAACACCACCTTTCCTGTCTCCTGGGAATATGGGCTGCAGCACATTTTCCCCACGCTCACCCCCATGCAGCAAATCTGTAACAGCTACAAGGGATATCATCACACAATCTGTGTTCCGTTCTAGCCAGCGGTCACGTCATTAGGACCACCTGGATGATTTTCTTCACTATCATTTTACCTTCAGCCCATTCTGGTCAAATTTACACGCCAGTATTTCATAAACTTTCAGTTAAATAACTTTATAAATTGAGTACTTCTCCTCTCTGGAACATCTCCAGGGCAAGCTGAGAACCTCAGCAAGAAAACCCAAGCAGTGCATTGTATATTATTTATATACCACCACGTGATTCTGCAGCCATTGACGTCAATGGGAATTTTGCCACTGACGTCAGTTGGAGCAGGTCTGGGGCCTGAGTATTTAGAGTTCAGTAGAGAAAGAGAGAATCCGTTCTGGGTGGATGTCCCTTCGGCAGAGCACTTATCTGCGGTATCCTGGAGGGGCGGTTGTTGCTGAACAATAGAAGGGACAGACTCACAAGCCCCAGACCTCGCTGGGAAGTGGTGAGGCCTTCCAAAGCCCAGCAGCGGGCTGGGTTCTCAAATGGAGGCAGAAGCTGTGAAGAACGGCAGAACACAGACACTCTGAGCCTTCAAAACAAAGAGGGACTTGCCTAGCTAGCAGACGGCTTTGCGCCCTGGCGGCATACTCCTGGAACATCATATAAACACAGGGAAACCTCTTCACCCCGTCTCCGGACTTTGCTGGCTTTGGTCTAAGGAGGTTCAGGTTCAGCAAACCACAGACCAGGACAACACACCAGACCTTCGACGTCTTCAGTCCTGAACCGTGCTGAGAGAACAGAGTCAGGAGCAACTGCTTTGACATCCTTGGGGTCACTCTGGTGCGAGTGAGAGGAGCAGCAGACCCCTAATGTTGGGAGACTCAGAGAAGGAAAGTGGCATTTTAAACAGTGCAGGAAGGTGGGAAAAGAGCCAGAAAGACAGATCACATCACACTGCTCGAAATATCCTGAAATAAGAATACTGTAGTTAAAGGGGCCCCAGCCAGATAAAACATTACACCTGTTAAAATAATGCCCATCTCTACATTACAACCTCGAATTGGCTTTTCACTCTTCAGGCTGCTTGTTTATTATTTGCATTTCACTCAATGAGACAATGAGAACAGGCCAGTTGGTCTTTTTCAACTAATCTGTTCCTAGTTAAAAGGAGTCCCCTGTCATGTCCTCACGCTATGGCCCCATGGTGCAATTTTGGGTGGCACGCACTCTCATGGACTGTCTATTGATATGAATAAATCTGTTTGCCTAGGAACTAAAAAAGCAAGCCTGGAAACATTTCGAGGTGTCTTAAGTTTTATGGAACCATTTGTTTACAAAGCTAAGACACAGGCCAGATTGGACCGAACATTGTCTCGTTAAAGAAAGACACTGCCCAATATGCATATCGCAGAGCTTCAGCACTGAGAAATAACATTATTTAGGTCACACTGAACAACTTCAGCAGTTCAAGAGACTTTCAAAAATCCCTTTATGACAGTCCCTGGCACAATGAAATTACATTTTAATTCCCTAGAATACCTTTTCCATTTCCCCTTTGATCAGCACGTAATGAAGCTCAGCTCCTGTTGCGGTGATTATTGCCCAGAGGAGAACGATGGAGGCGCACGCGGTTTTGACTGAAAATTGTGTCAAGTAAAATGAGTGGGCGTCTCACTGGAAGATGTGCACAGCGTTGACATGGGCTGCAGGGATGGTTTGCGGATCTTTTAAACTAGTTCTTGGAACGAATGCACAATGAAGTTCTTAACTATAGAAAGTTTCAGCAAATTTTTAGTCACTTTAAAAAACGAGGCCAGATCCTTATTAGTTGTAAATCAATGTAGTTCCATAGACTGCAATGGAGCGACACGCTTTCTATCCAGTATCGTCGCACAGTGGGCCGGCCCTCGGCCGCGTAACGCTACACCCTTCAGTGGAGCCACACGGATTTACAGCTGCTGAGGACCGGGTCCAATTGTTCCAAAGTGGTTCTGAATTTTGTATTCTCGGCACAAAGCCCCTCAAAAATCATCCCGGTTATTTCTCCTCGGCGAGACGTCAGCAGAAATGTAACAAGGAAAGTCAATGTGAGTTTGACAAGCGAGACCATCACTACCAGCTTTAATATTTAATTGTCATAGCTGATTAAACACTGGCACAGCCGTGAAAGGAAAACATTGTTTGACACTCGCTCTTCTAACGCTGGGGTACACTTTGCCGCAGTTGTCGTGGGAGCGAGAGTCCTATGGAGACAGTGACTTTCCGGCTCTTACCTGCATCCTTTGATCTTCCCGAGTGGCTGCCTAGAGCTTTCTTCTCTGATGCTGAAATGAAGCAGCCGCCTTCCTATCCCCAGGCTAGCTGCAGGAAAATACATGGTGTGAGGAGAGCAGGACTAACCCTTTTCTGAAGCCCCTGCACCAGCCTGGCCCCCTGAGCTCCATGGCAGATAGACGCTAAGCACAGGCAGTTATATGGGCCCGTGGTGTCTGTGCTCCACCAGTATTCAGGAAGGTGGGCCCGGCTCCACCAATGTTTGGGCTGATATTTTCAGAGCTGTCCCATCCATAGGATGGACCGAGGCAACCAACTTGGGCCTCGCACTTCAGGGGGACGTGGGGTCCAGGGCGGCCTGGCGGATTAGCGGGGGGCCTGGTGCTGTCAGCAGCAAGCGACCCGGCCCCAGCCCACCCTCCGCTCTGCCTCTTCCCGCCCCTGCTCCACCCCACCCCCACTCCACCCCTTCCCCCAAGGCGCCGCCTCTTCCTGCCCCTGCTCTGCCCCACCCCTTCCGCCAAGGCACCGCCTCTTCCCGCCCCTGCTCCGCCCCACCCCTTCCACCAAGGCACCGCCTCTTCCCGCCCCTGCTCCGCCCCACCCCTTCCGCCAAGGCACCGCCTCTTCCCGCCCCTGCTCCAAAGTGCGGCGCCGCGGCAGTTGCCCCGGTCCGTCCTATGGACTGGAAGGCTCTACTTGGACCTGTTCTGGGCACCACCAAAAATTATACAAACCTGGCGCCCATGATGCTAAGGACTGGAAGGCCGACGAACACGCTGAGGGGGGAGCCAGTTTCATTTCCATGGGAGCCCAGCCGCCAGAGGCTGTCGAACCCCAGCTACAAATTAATTCTGCTGTCCTTAGGGGAAGATTGCAGGGATGAAAATAATCACCTGCATTCTGTGGCTGGATTCCCTGCCAGGGTCCAGCTCCCGCGGGGATCCACAACGTCGCCGATTGCTATCTCTGGCCCTGGGGCGAATCAAGTCCAATATTTATATTACAGATATAAACGCCTGTGTCTAGCCAAGTGCCGTCCGTTCATGGGTTTATGAGCGGAGCCTTCCAGTGGCTGCTAGCTCTACCATACAGAGCACCCCCCGGTGCTGGCATTCTCAGGGGGGCTCCCAGCGAGCCAAGAGCCATATCAAACAATTCCGAGCTCCAGTGCACCCTAGACCCTGGGTGCACTGTTGGGTCTGCCAAAGGCCTGGAACAATTTACATTTCAGATGGACGCCAGAGGCGTTGCTGCTGTCTCCCTACGGAGTGTGATCCATAAACTCAGCATAAGAGACACTTGTGGCTCCATTGTTCCTGGCCCTGCCGGGTGCCCGGCCAGGGAGCCTTCTGCCCTTTCAAGGGCTGGCACCGTGGCTCCTGCAGCTTGCGTGTGGGGCAATAGCACCATAGCTGCCCAGCATTGGTTTGTGACATCTTAAGACAAATTATGTAATGCTCCAATCTGCATATTCATATAGACCATAAATTTCTGCTTATGATCTGCAAATCCGTCCCCAAGCAGTGGCGGGGGCAGGCCGTGGCGCTGCACGACCCCTGGCAGCTGTGACCAAGGAGGAGAGAGAAGGGTGGGCTCTGGGGTGTCTGAGGCAGATGGGTGGGGGAGGCTGAGGAGTTGGTGGGTGCTGGGGGGGGGTGGACCAGCCTGAGGGGCAGGGGGCTCCTCAGGGGTGGGTGAGCTCTGGGAAGCCAGGGGTAACTGGCAGTCGTGGGGGTAGGAGGTACTGCAGGAGCTGGGAGCTGCTGTTGCAGGAGGTACTGGGCATTTATGAGAGGCGATAGCCTACTGCTGCTGGCTGGGTGGGGGTGAGGGAGCCTGGGGATAGCACAGGGCCTGGCACCTGGTAGCTCACCCCCTTCCAGCGACTGCTGCTGTGCGCCTCCCAGGAGGGAGCTGGCTCCTGCTCCACACATGCCACCGCAGCCCCACGGAGCCAGCAGGAACAGCAGCAAGTGCCCGCTGCCGTCCTGCGCCGTGCGATGGGGGCATGTGGGACAGGGCAGGCACCCGAAATAACACGTGGCGGCCCTGTGCCATCAGCAGCTCACGCTGACCCAGTATGTGCCTCCAGACCCCCCATCACCGCGCCCCAGACGGTGGCTTTGTGCCAACACTGAGCCTGGTACAATATGTTCCCCATAGGTTTTGCTCCATACAGTCATCATCGGCAAATCAAACGTCCTGCCTTTGAAGAAGGGGGTGAAATAACCAACGATGGCATGAAACACACTCAGCCGGACGTGTGTTAATACATGACAGGGGGGTGCATACGTCACTGGGTGTTCGACAGCGTGGTCCAGTGGCTAGCACATCAGATGGGACTTGGGTGACCTGGCTCTGCTACAGCGCTGCTGGGTGACCTTGGGCAAGTCATTTCCATTATCTGTGCCTCAGTTTCCCCATCTGTAAAGTCGGGCTAGTGATACTCTCCTCCACTGTAAACAGAGTGGGTGGTAAAACTTTCGCCAGAACAGTTCTCTGTCAGAGAAAGGCTGTTTGTCAAAAGCAAAATGTTTTACAGAATTGTTCCAGTTTCGACAAAATTGTCAACGGAAGCACGTCTAACTGATTTGACATGGAAATGGAGTATTTCATTTCAACTTTTTCGTTTCATTGCATTTTTCATTTAATATGATCTATTTTTATTTATATGATAATAATCTGACTATCAAAATGTTTTGGTTCAATAAGCTCATTTTGATGGTTCTGAATCAAAATATTTTGGAATATTTTGCTCAGTGAGATATTTTGAGATTTCAACAGAGGGTCCTGTGGCACCTTTAAGGACTAACAGAAGTGTTGGAGCATAAGCTTTCGTGGGTGAATGCCCACTTCATCAGACACAAGATTTCAGCTTTTTGTCCTGATTCAGGACAGAAGGACATTTCATAACATGGGAATTTCTTGCATAACAGAAATTCTGTTTTCCAACCTACTCCACCTGTAAAGTGCTTTGACATCTGTGGAAGAAAAGCTCTATACGGGAGCCAGGTGTCACGTACATATGTGGGGAGGACGTGAAATGCTGTTCTTGCTTTTTTCATGGATTCAATCAAGTGGTATTTGGATAATCAGCTAATGAAGCATTGGACAGAACAGCCTCTACTCAGACAGAGCTATCGACCAATGGCGACCTTAGACTACCACTTTCCGTAGTAGCCAGAGGGCTCCTTAGCATGCCCGGATGCTCTTGTTCAAACACTGCAGACTGAAGCTGCTCTGAAGATCATTAGGCCCAACTCCCCTCTGATCAACTGTAGTTTGGTGTAGAGCAGGAGCACGGCCACTGCGTTAACAGAGCTACACCCAACAAAACCTGGTATCAGTGCATAGCTGGCAAGTTTTCTACAGCTCCGTATGTGAAATTTGATGCAAAATAGCTCATTAGCTACATTGTGTATTTGTGGCTAATTGGCCGAACACCTCGGCTTTGAAAACGCGGTGTGGATTTAGTCCTGGTGGAAGGTGCTGGACTGCCGTCGAGCAGCAGGAGCGTGTATGTGCAGGCAGGGGCTGGCTGTACCTCTTACAGGAGATGGAGGTGGGAGAAGGCTTGCAGGGAGGCTAACGGCAGAGGGCCATGGCTTAGTATGGCACACTGGGATATTCACCCACATTGTGGACAGGCAGGGCTGCTAGAACCATTTGTACAGTGTGTGTGTGTGGGGGGGGAGGGGGCTGAGAGCCATTGAACCAAACTGTAAACCCTGCATGTGATGGAAACCACTTCAAGCCAGGGGGTGTGGCCGCACCCCCACTTCCAGCACCTCTGTTACATGACCAAAACATCTGAGCCTGCACTCCCTTCTTTTTCCATTTACTTTGAGCAGGTCTCTGACATGCCCATTCCTCGCATGGGTTCTTGTTACCTACGAAGAATGCCAGCTGTATAAATAAAGCACAGTGCAGTCATTTCTTTGCACAAATAGACCCAACTACACAGCAGCTATCAGGAATCAAATAGCTTTTAGCTCCACTCGCAGTGCTGCTAGATGGCGAGCAGGGGTCACTGTTGTTTTACACATGCATTGAATGGCTGATGTGCCATTAGCAGAAATCAGCACTCAGGGAGGCCATGACAGCTAACTAGATTCAGGCTGGACATGACCCGCACACATGGAACTGCTCAGATGCCCTCATGTTCCTGAGGGACCGAAGAGGCTTGTCATTAGTAGCAGTGTTTGTGTATTAATTAGGTGGCCTGCCGGCTGGGCCAGGTGCTGCATGGATAGTCCTAGGGGCTAACCCCTTCGCCCCACAGGCTCTCCAGTGGCAGTGCAAACACAGCATGCTGGGCTGGCCCATGCTGCTATGGGCTATGGAGATCTGTCCACTAGAAACCGCACTGAGACCCACCTACCCCTTGCACATACGATAAACTGCCCAACACCAACTTCAGTTAACAACGGATCTGGGACAAATCCTTTGACTTGGTCAACGTCCAAGGCTCCTTATCCCATTCTCAGCCCCGCGGATCCGCCCGGGCTGTACTGGGATTTACGCTGTATACGCAAACGTAACACTTTCCCCCGAGAGTTTAGAGTCATTAATCGCTGCACATTTAGCTTTGACTTCCTTTGCCTGAGGCTAGGAGGAAGTGCTCTAGACTCCAGCCACAGACACGCACCAGCAGCTGGTTTTTGGTACTAGCATTTAGCAAGTAAAAAGGCCAAATCCTGCAGGGGAATCTCTATTTTGCCTCTAGCAGAGTGGATGCTACCTGCTTTTGTCACAAAGGTGATGGACTAAACGCATCCCCCTTTTCGGTGGTCGTGAACAGACACGGTTATGCAAAGAGGTTGGCTGCTCTACACTTGCATATCGGGCCTAGAGTGTAGCTGCCAGACGCCTGCACTCTGACATTCAGGGCCACTGTCTGCTCCTCCCAGAGAAACAGCTCCTGCTGCACCCCGTGGACCGGGGGCTTGTAACCTTCTCAGAAATGTTTTCAGACACAGTTCCAGCCTAGCACCATTCTATCGAGGGCAATGTTCCTACCAGGTACAAGCTGGGTTAGTGGGACCTGATCAAACTACAGCCATGTGGGAAAAGGGAATTCCACTTGGTGGAAGATTTGGATATTTCAAAATTTGTTTTTTGTTCCAACGTGGAGTGAAAGGAAGTGGAGCCCTTGGCAGTCCTGGGCTCCTGTCTCAGGGGCAGTTTGCCCAGCAGGCTGCTGTGTCTCCATGCACCTTGGAAGCTGGGAGCCAGCACTCCCAGCTGCCCATCATCCCCTCAGAGAGTCAGGAAACCCTGGGAGTGCTGCACTGCAGCACCCCGCCACGGGAGCTGTGGAAGCCCAGGGCTCCCAGACAGCTGGCCAGGTGGGATGGCGGGGAGACAGGAGGGTGAGCTGGTAGGAGACGGAGCAGGGCGCCATTGGGATCCAGCCTGGCTCCATTCCAGCTTCATCGACATCTGGAGGACAAGAAAGATGCGAGAACATGCGGTGGGGGAGGGGCGCATCACCGAGGTCAGGAACTCCATTCAGGGATCCCTCTCCATTTTACTGGCAGACAGGGCCAACAGGCGCGTCTCTGTGGGGATTCGTGGGCACATCTGCAGCCATTGCGAGAGGATTTTAAAGTCATTTGAAATCTGCCAAGGTTTTCTTTGAACTCCTCCCCTCTGGCTCTCCCTGCTTTCTGGCCTCTTTTCTGCCCCAGGAACACATAAACCACAACTTCCCAGAACCTCCTTCTTCACTATTAGTGCCAAATTAGTGATTTTAAAATATATGGGGAATTAGCAAAAGATTAGTAGCTGGAATTAGGCAGCCTATGTGAAGGAAGATTTATTGCATAAATAATGCACGCAGTAACAAGCATCAAATCACTGGCTTGGCAAGTTCTTCCAGAAACAAGTCAGCTGCAACCTTGCCTCTCCGTGCCAACCACGTGCCCGAAACCTGGCAGAACTCTGGGTACCTCACAAAGTTTTGAAGAGTGGATTTTACATGAAGTGGCAATAACGATTTTGATGAGTTTCTGTTGTTCCGTGTGAGACTAGGAGGGGGCATTGATCTTGTGATCTCTCTTGTTCCAAAGTAAGTTACCAAAGATGATCACACTAATACAGGCCCTTTGCAGGAGTCATTCCTCCTGCTGTAGATTTTGGATGAGTTAAAATGCCTTGGGGCCCGAAACTTTGAACAGGGCAGGTGCACTGGACTGCAGCACTCGGCAGATAATTCCACCGTTTTGCCTTGTTCCAGTTATTTGAGAGACATGCCCAGTGTTTGGCAAAGCCCTGGATTTCTCAGAACATATTCTAAAGCGCTGTTGTGTAGTATTTTGATCACTTTGCTAATTGCCCTCAGCGTATATGTGATCAAACCCTTTGCAGTACAGAGGTTATAAAAGAGAACAACACTAACAGCTCTAGAGATGCGAAAAGCACTGCTCTGACTGCAGAGAAATCTGAATCTTTAATTAAAACAGTCACACGACAATTACAAAATATACAAGTATTTTCCAAACTCCCCCAAAACTATCAAGCCACAGTAAAGACTATTCCACATGTTAATTATCGGAAGCAAACCAGGTACATGTTGATTCCACTAAGTCTAGGCTTTAATCAAAGTAGCAACTGGTGGTACTTGGTTTTTGGGAAGGCCCAAGGTGTTGTTTCAATATTCCAGGTACGAAGAGAAACATTGTTCAGGCCTCTGCAGTCAAGCCGGAGCCTGTCTGTTTTTCAGGTGGGAGAGGTATAAATGTGAGGGACTCTTCCAATCTGGCTTCACTGACTCATGCTGATAACACAAGAAGATCCTAACAAAACAAGTAATCAAAAGTGCTTAGCTCAATTCCTTACACAAACAACATTATTTGTTTTTGTTGTTTCATACCCGGATCTATTCCTTTGCCTGATATTCCTGTCAGTGGAATCCACTATAGTGAACTTTCAGCAAGACTGACTGTGGGAAGACCTGACAACGTGAATCCCATTAAGGCCAGTTATGTGGGTCCCTGTAAGAACCTGGTGTCCTGTTCGTGTTGAGCAGAGAATCCAGTCAGTAAGGCGAGATGTTACCTTTGAAAAATTACGTTGTCCCTGCTCCAATGTTGGGCCATATTGAAACATTTTCTTTTCAAATAATGGACACAGTCTTTCTTGTAGCGAACTATTCTGAGAATCTAGAGGAAAGCAGGACTAATGAGATGGTACAGGAAAAACACTGCCGTGTCAAAACACTTACTTCAATGACATCAATATCAGCATTACTAAAGTCGATGTTCATCAGTTTGGGGAGAGGAATGCCTCCTCCTAACACACCTGCAGATAAGAACAGAAATCAGACTTAGCTTTCCAGGCTGACGGAAATTGGAGTCCTTGTTTAATTTCGCGCTCTGTTCTCAGCTCACTCAGTGGCAATTAGCCTCACTATGTTTTTTTAAAACGAACTCTCCATTCATTCAGATGACTGCAAGCAAAGCAGAGTTCTGTTGTGAGTCACGTCACCAGGACTTCATTGCTTTTGCAAAATATACTATGCTACTTTTTCTAGCACACTACGAAATAGCAGTCATCCAAATGGATGCACAAAGTCAATTCTGCAATGCAGTATGTCTGCTTTGTTTTATTATTGTGTTTCTTCCTTCACGGACAAAATTCAATCATCTGCCATGGGTCTCACCATCTTTAGTACAAATTAGCTCCAGTAGGTTCTACTGTGTGCAGCTAACGCAAATTGAAAACATATAAACCATTATATTGTGTACAGCTGAGTCTGCTGCAAATGAGCATCTGAATGAAAAATAAAGCTGTCCTTACTGTTCAGTGCTGGCAGGAAGGCAACATCAAAAATCTTGCCAACCAGCGACTCCCAAAGCGAGACCTGCATCAGGGACAGAAGTGATTTAATGGAGATGCTTATTCACTAAACGATGGACCAGGATTCAGATTTCAGTTACATGGGGTCAATGCGTCTCTTCTGGATTTAACTACAACAGAGTCTGGCCCAACGCCTACTCCAGAGTTCTGTAGCTCAGTCCCTCTTTGTGCTGCAGGATCAGAGTGCCGCACTGTTTCATGGATTATGCAGTCATTATTTGGTCCAAAATTAATGCCATTCCTTAGATCAATTGGCACTTAGCGCTAAGTGATTCTCTGCAATTAACCTTCTCTGGAAGTCAAACAAACTTTATCTTCAGTTAAGCTAAGAAATGAAAATCCTGTGATTGCTCCTGAATTTTCCTTCTGTCCTCTCTCTCAGAGTGCGATGTGTCTCCCCCATCGCTGGGGAAGCTAATGAGATGTTTTTAGCACAACTTATGGAGATCAAAACACCCCTCTTCTCTAAAGAATGAAAGAGATGGAAAACTAGGTGGAGAATTTAAGGCTACAAAGCAAACACTTTTCATTGTGGACAGGGCCGGCTCCAGGCACCAGCTTAACAAGCAGGTGCTTGGGGCGGCCAAGGGAGGGGGGCGGCACCTGCGGCAATTTGGGGGCGGCAGGTCCCTCACTCCCTCTAGGAGCGAAGGACCTGCCGCCGCCAATCGCGGCTTTTTTTTTTTTTCACCCCCAATTGCCGCCGCCGATCGCAATCGCTTTTTTTTTTTTTTTTTTTTGCTTGGGGCAGCAGAAATGCTGGAGCCGGCCCTGATTGTGGAATTAACGTAAGCATTAACATAAGCACTTTTAGTGATCAAAAGGCTTCAGGAATAGTAGTGAGTGAATTAAATAAAGGGTAATTACTGCCCCACTCACCATTGTCCCAATATATCCCAGTGTTAATAACACATTTATCATACCCACGTCTTATAAACAGTAATTTACAGTATTTGCATGAAGATTGCCCATGGATCATCCCATGAAATAAATCCATCTAGAGGCAATAGAATATATTGTATAAAAGTGACACCAATTTTACATTCTAATCAACCCTTGTCTTGCTAGAGCCAATATTGGTTAGCACGTGGCCTCCTTCAGTGGATTGCACACGGTGCTGAAGCAACCTATGCTCTTACATCAAATTTGCCAATGGAGGAGGAAGCCAAGGAGAGACGAGTCCTGCAGAGAAAGGAAAAGAGTCAATGAATTGAATTTTACCAGCAACTTCCAAATGGGCACATCTCTAAGAAGGTGCTGTGTGAATTAATACACAGGGTCCTTTTTCCTCCCCCTCCCACCCTGATCACTGAACTAAGGCCAAGACGTGATGAAAAGCTTCATACTTGTCAAGACTGACACTGATCTTCAGTTTGTTGTTTTCAACAGAGAAGTGGGCCAACAAAGCAGCATCCTGCAATTAGGAAACAAAAGTCAGTCAGTCAGTCTCGGAAGCTGCCTTTTTCCTGCCCTCACTCATGACGGCTGAAAGCAGCCGCTCATCTCGAGTGTAGAGCAGAGATGTGTGTGCCCTTAACTGGTGCATCCCATTGCAGAGGAATGAGAGCAGCAGATTTGACCCTCAAACAACAGCCCATTGACAGAACTTGTGTGACTGCAGAGGGAGTTTCAGTATTTGTGCTGTGGCTCGTTTTCAATACGTACAATATTTAGAACACACAGGGACTGGTGGGCATCATTGGGCTGGGAAACCAGCACTTCCGTGGTAGCAGTGAGTTGTATCCAGCCTTGATTTTTTTTCAAGGTCACCCTGGGAGTTTCAGGGACTGTAACTTTCAGCACCAGTGGCTGTGGCTCAGGGAACTTCTGGTAAACCTGTGGAAATTCAAGAACATAGGTGTGGAGTTCCAGGGAGCAGGATTGTAACACCTAGGCTGGGCTGTATTATGAAATCAGGGTAAGCAGGAATTCCGTACAATGCAGCTAGATTAATTTCAGTACATACAGGTAACTGTGAATAAGGGGGCCAGCTTCGTTATTGCTTTACTCCAGGTGCAACTCCATTGATTTAAATAGATTAAACCCGGAGTAATGCTGAGAAGAACCAGGCATAGTGAATGCATCAACCATTGAAGTCCAGGGCTGAATTGAGAGCATCACCTGCAGATCAGGGCCTGTAACTATCATGTTACGACAGATGGGGCAGCTCCATTGCGCCACCAGAACAGTGCAAAGAGGCCACCTCATAAGCCCAGCTCTAGTCCACTGTGTTTTGGACTTTAGAGTCTGATTTAAAGTCCACTGAAGTCAATGGGATTCCTGCCATTAGCTCCAGTGGGCATTGGATCAGGCCCTTAATAAGCAAGGGAAAGGAAGTGGATTTCTCTATCCTCTCTCCCCGCCCCCCCGCAAGGGACAGGAAGTGGATTTCTCTATCCTCTCTCCCCGCCCCCCGCAAGGGAAAGGAAGTGGATTTCTCTATCCTCTCCCCCTCCTCTCCCCTCCCAGTACATTTATGGCCCCCATCACCAGAGTATTTGTTGTAAAGTATAACGCTAGAACTCACTAACCGCGGGAACCAGGGCTCCAAGGGTCGATGTTGTTAGTGGAGGAAGCTCAGGAAACTGTGACAAATAAAGAAATAATTCAGTGACCCGTATCCATCATGTGACCCGTGTCTACCCCTTTCTTTGCAGCATTAACAACACACCTGGAGCGTTAACCAGATAATCCTGCATTTTTCATTTCTCTGCCTGAGTAAGTAGCATTCCTGGCGATTGATAATTTGCTGCTAAAACCTTATATACCCACTGCCATCCCACATTAGCCTATCATCTCTTCTTAATTCCAAAGCTAAAAAGGGTTAGTGAAGTCCCCACGTGGCTGGTTTGCTACTCACCATTCCATCCGAGATGTCTAGATCAAGAGCCCCTTGCTTCTGCAGGAGAGCTATCACAGAGCCAAGGAAGTTTACAGAGAGCCCAAGCTGGGAGGAGGCGGTGTCTGCCATCTGTGGCATTGGTGGCATGGGGACAGCTTCTGGTTTGCCCAGTGGGTAGTCAACGAGGCCTCCTGCTACCCGCCCAACTACAGTCTGAAAGCCCAGGAGAACGAGTTAGAAACTTCCAGAAATGCTGCACATGATATTTTTGTTTGATGCTAACTTTAGGTTCATTTGGTTAGGAATTGTCATGAAATAATTTCCCGTTTAACTAACTCTGGCTCAGAATCTGTTAGACGGCTGTTCCGACCTCTCTCCAGAATTGTATTAATTAAAAACAGGAGAATGGTAACAGCTGGTGTGATATAGGGTCTGATCCTGAGCCATTAAAGTCAATGGGAATTTTCTCCAATGGCTTCAATAGGAAGACGATCAGAGCACAGAGAGCACGACCTAAAGCCATTGTCGACGGGAGCCTTTCACACAGTGAACAACAGCTTCCAGTGAATTCACTGCTCAAGGGCTAGTGGGGTCCCCTAGGACTCCCCCCCCCCTGAACTGCAGGAGGATCAGTCACTGCAACGACAAGAAACATCACAGCCCATGGGTACAAATAACAAGAACAGGACTTACATTTAAATCAACTTCCAGAAACTGGCCAGTTACTAGCGGAAGGCTTGATACAGTATACTGGATGCTTCCCAGTACACCCAGGGGCACCAGGGCTGCATTGAAATAGAAAGAAAGCTAGTGATCATCATTTGGGTTTGGATGCAACTCTACGACCTAGCACCACTATCTCCCACAAACATCCCTGAGCTCGGGTGTTCGGAGCAGCCAACTCAAACACCCTGCAGAGAGTCCCAGAATGACTCTTGGCACCAGGCAGTACTGTGGATGGAGGCTCCAGGCCACCAGTGTTTTCCATTGCTGGAAGTGGAGGAGGACTCCAGCCAGAACAACCCTGAACACCCCCGTCCCCCCCCCCCCAGCACTGGGGTAGTCTGGTGCCAGACCCAGAGAAATCCACATCTCAGAAGTGAACAAAAACCGTGACCTTCTGGAAAGGGGATATCCAGATCCAACTCCAGATATTATCTTAGGGTAAATCGTGCCCCCACTTTGGTGAGTGCAGAGGTTGTCTGGCTAGTGGAGAAAGGCTGGGGAAAGGGAGGGATTTGGGGGGCAGGAGGGGGTGTATGCATAGGAGGCACTACCCTGTGTGAGTTGGCGTTCTGCTCTGTGCCTGACCCTATATGTAGTGTGCAGGGTCAGAGCAAGGGAGCTCCTTGAAGGTCTCATGTCGAGGGGCAGAGCAGGGTATGGATTTAATGAGCACCTTTTGCCCTGAGGATTCATTGTCTCCTCGGGTCTGTGTATTGTGCGAATAGTCCCAAGGGAACATGGGGAACGGACTTGGCGCTTGGGGAAAGAGAAGCAACGATACCACCAGAGACTTACAGTTCACGAGGCCCAGCTCATCGTTGACAAGGCCAAGGACAACATCGACCACCGGGCACAGCTGTAAGAGTCAATGCTTTGGTGAGGCGTTCCCAGGAACCAGGCTCTCGCTCAAAGTCAGACTGGCGAACGCAACTAACAGTGTAGCAACGTGTCCCGGACAAATCGAAACCCTTTAGTGCAGTGCCTGTGGCCAGACCCTTAGCTGGTGTAAATCAGCATGAATCAGCTGAGGATCTGGCCCCTGGAGCTTGCTACACGCCCTTCCCCATACAAGGAAAGCCACCATTCATGTTAATTACAGATGGGCCAAAGCTGGATCCTTGAATCCCAAGCCCTTCAGAGGAAGGGGACAGGGATTCACACACCCCAGACATTAAACTAGCCAGGAAGATTATTAAGAGCTATGAACAGCTTGAGTAAAATTGGTTCAGATACTCTAGCCCAGAATCTCAAAGGAAGGCACAATTCTTCCACCCACTGGATCTGAGCGTGGCCCATCCTGCATCGCCAGACATCCCAAACCAGCACTGCAAGCGCAGACAGGCAGCTAGACATGCCCTTAACAGACTTCTGGGATTCTGTAGGCACCGGGCATGGGGGCTTGATCCTGCTCAATGGAAACACTGTCACGGATATGAATGGGGCAGGACTGGGGCTGTGATGCGCATTTTCACAGGCTCCCTCATTGCTCCCTCAGTAAATTTGCCCCTTTATGTATCAGGCTCACTCTAAACTCAGAGTTTTCCAAAGAAGGGATGTTTTCAACAGAGCTGGTACATTCTCTGATACATCATTAGGGTAGAATTGGAGCTGGACCCAAACCAAAACTCTGGCCCCAAAGACCCTGAACTTTGAAGGAATGGTGGGTTTTGAATACAAGCCTAGGTCAGGATTGAAACTTTACTAATGGCTTCTGCT
Source organism: Malaclemys terrapin pileata (assembly GCF_027887155.1). Taxonomy (NCBI): domain Eukaryota; kingdom Metazoa; phylum Chordata; order Testudines; family Emydidae; genus Malaclemys; species Malaclemys terrapin. The sequence continues at coordinate 1,747,646 of NC_071516.1, forward strand.
TTTATAACGGGTTGAACCAAAACCCTGGATCTAACCTCTAGGGTGTATGAAATCTGAATGCTATAGCCGGAACCCCTCTCTACTGTGGATTTATTCTCTTCTCCCTTCTTTGTGAATATTAGGGAGTCAGAAGGAGAATCAAGGAGCAAACTGTTTGGGAAAGGGCTACACTTTACATTTCTCAAAGATCGTCTAACAGAGGATAATTTTTTGAGAAAGATTAAAATATTTGCTTGTTTAAAACATTCAAAAGACATTTTGGAGCATGGCTGTAGTTATGTGAAGCACTAACATACTCTCTTTTTGGACTTACCAATTCAGGAAGCAATCTGTTAAGGACCCGCGCCAATAAATTATCCACAATTGGGAGCAGGCTGAGAAAAATAAAACAAGAGGATGAAAAATGTTGGAAAGGAATAAAAGTATCTTGTTGAACAACAGAACTATGGATTAATAGTACCCGATGAGTACCGGTGTGGACCTCTGGAAGTAACGGCCCTGCCAATAAGACAGCAGTATAAAGCAGTTACGTGCTTTGTGGAAGTTTTGATTTTGAATGCTGTGATGAACCAAATGCTCATCCCATAGAAGCAAACGAGAGGTTTGCCACTGAGCTGTATGTACTACGGTTTAACCTTTTTAAAGTATTCATGTCTTTAAAAGAAACTACCTTGTCCCAGGAGGGGACTGTGCTGTGTATGTGAAATGTTGTGTATCTCAGAACACACACAGTGGTAAAGGAATCCAAGAGAAGAATAGGAAATATAGACGTATTTCCTTATGGAATAACTGGAGCATCTCACACACCACTCTGCGGTAACTCTAGTAAGTGCCAACTTTTCCGTAGCGACCACTGTCTTGTAAATGCATATTGCGTAACCTCCAAATAATATTGGTTTTGTTAATTGCATATGTATGTGACCAGCTACATCCTTAACTTACCACAATGGTCACCATCACACATGCAAATTAGGCACAAAAATGTAAACACATTTTAATACATGCAGCTGCATTTGCAGTTCAGAAGATATGGCCCTGAAGGTCATCAGTGCATGTTCATAATACCATCAGCACTATGGTCAGTTTAAATACCTTTTGCACCTACCCTCTAAGGATTCTGATTTTAATACCATCGAGAAGGGTATCGCAGCTCTCAATCACCAGCTTGGGGTAGCCTGTGCCATCCATGGTCAGTCTGACTTTCGACGTGATGTTCACTTCCACTGCAATGTCAAGCAAACCTAGGAGGCTGCACAAGACGACAAGAGCAACGTCAAGACAAAGGATCTCCTCCAAGTGGAGACTGATGGACTCTGTCCCCAACCAGCGGCTGCCTCCTGATACGCAGAAGCCTCCATCCTTTCACCCTTGCCCAGGGATGGACGCAGTCCCACGGCAGAGCACAGGCACTGAAACCTGTCAGTGCTTGGATATGATGGGAAAGACAGGAGCTTGCTACCTAAAATGGGGAGTGAAGGTAGCACCATGGCCCAACCTCCTCCCCAGTATAGCTGGCCAGGGTAGAGGGCAGTGCATCCCCAACGTCCTTAACAGTGTGATGGAGCTGCCATGGCTCTGAGGCCAAACTCTGGCTGAGTCTGAGGGCTCCTCCTAGGCCTGCCTGCTGCATCAACGCCCGTCCCACATCCCTCTGCTTCTACTTCACTTCACAGGAGTTATAGAATCATAGACTATCAGGGTTGGAAGGGACCTCAGGAGGTCATCTAGTCCCACCCCCTGCTCAAAGCAGGACCAATCCCCAGGCAGATTTTTACCCCAGGTCCCTAAATGGCCCCCTCAAGGATTGAACTCACAACCCTGGGTTTAGCAGGCCAATGCTCAAACCACTGAGCTATCCCTCCCACCCTTAGAGTCTGAGCCCCTTGCGTCATTCAGTGACTTGTGTTTGACTGGCCTCGAAGCTGACACTTCCCTCCGGAATGATTCCCCACCCCCGGGTCAGGGGCTAGAGAATGCCCAGTGGAGGTGCTGATTTTACTAGCTGTCCGGAGTGAACGAGACCCTACTCACCTCTTACCATTGATTGCCACTCTAGTATACAAGTCCAGGCGGACTCCAATCCCTGGTAGGAGTCTCACAGATACTTTGGGGAGCGTTAGTTCCACAATTCTCAACCTGCAGGATGCAAAGAGGGATCGTGAGCAAGTGACTGACTGGGAGGGCAAGTCTCAAGAAACGACTTAGAAATGTAGCATACAAATGGTGTCTTCTGACCTCCTTTAAAGAGCTTTTGAACTAATGCATAACTGTTTCAAAACTGTTTAAAGATACATTGCTCTAGGGTTACATTAGCACTTTCTCTAAAACAAGGATCTCAAATGGTTAAACAAGGTTTTAAATGATGCCCTCTGTGCATAGCAAAATCATGTCATCAGAATAATTTTAAAATGCCTCCACTGAAGTAAAGTAAGTGCCAATGGAGACAGAACCTTAAGGAACCAAATTCTCTCAAAACCTAGCTCCCAACATACACATCTCTCAAGTCACCATGGGAACCTTGCAAACCCGGTGATAATTGGATAGAAAAATTATACCCAGTAGTTCAATGTAGCTCTTGCATTTGTGCACGCCTATTTGCTTCCTGCTTTCAGCTGGTAGGGGTCACAGAAGTACTGAAATGCTCTTCAATATACTATCCTGGATACAGGACGTTACTGCTGTATTTTTGACCCTTCCAGAAGCAGTGGAAATCTTGTGGGATTTCCAGCCCAATTTCTAAGCTAGAGAGGTTTCAACTCTGAACCTCCTAGAGTTTACCGGCTGCTCCTGAGCCGTACTACATTATTGCCCGTGACCGTGCAGTGGGCTCGTTGCCACCTCTGTGCAGAGACCTTTGCAGTGCGTTCCTTACCCTGTGAGCCCCTGGACGGTGCTGAGCAAACCTCCTTCCCCGAGGATACCAAGTAGACCTCCGTCACCCAGCAGACCTCCTTTTCCTAGCAATCCTCCAGCAAGGCCATTGGGGGGACTCCCTCCAGGAACATAACCACCAGCCCCAGGTAGGCCTCCGCCATAAGCATTGCCACCACCGCCAAGGAGACCTCCGCCACCACCTCCACCAAGCAGGCCACCTGTAAGCCCACCAAGCAGTCCACCACCACCACCCCCTCCACCAAGCAAGCCACCAGTAATCCCGCCAAGCAGCCCTCCTCCACCGCCACCTCCACCAAGTAAGCCCCCAAGTAGGCCACCACCGCCACCACCACCAAGGAGACCTCCTAGCAGGCCTCCACCTGCATCTGGACCTCCACTATCAAGTGGCACATCTCCGACTGCGCCTTGGAGGGCATTGCCTTGTATCAGCGAGCCTGTGACAGCTGGAAACAATGCACTGGGTAAGTATTCAGCAAATGGGAATCTGGCTTCTTTTTGTACCGTCTGCCTACTTTATTTTAACAAGGGAGATGTCAGGCCACCTATATCCACCTGAGCTCAAACCCTGGATGAATCAGAACTAATGAATTTTAGTTCTGACTTCTGAATATTCTCCATAAGCATGGTTACAACTGTTGCTTTGACAACACATTAGAATTCCTCATTTCTGTCATCGTCATGTCAGCAAAGGGAATTCTGGACCTATTTGACACTACGGGGATGGGCAGCAGCAGAAAGACCTCTCTGTGAAAGACAGAGCAGATGAATTTGCCTAGTGCCTGGATAAGCAGAATAACATTTCTTGCACAATCACAATAATCATGCACCCGGCACACGTCCCAACTGCGTGGCCTCACTGTGCAGGTCAGTAACTGTAGCATCTCTGTGTGCCTACACCTGGCGGGGGCCAGCCTCAAAGCGGGTAGCTATTGCTGTCATTGGATAACCCTCGGGGAGAGGCAAGTGACTGAGGCAGACGGGCCACCACTTCACTCTCTCATGGGCAGCCCTTGACTGCGCTGATGTCAGATCTGCATATTGCCCTCCATGGCTGGGGTGGGTTAGCTGGGTACTGTCCTCCCCATAGGAGCGTGTGAGCCAGGATACATGTAACCTGGCTTTTTGACATATCTGCCTACTTCTCTCATGTCCGCTTTTCCCACGTATTCCCTGCCGTACAAGCCTGGTGGTTTTTCCCTTGCCAGGCATCTCGCCTGCTCTAACAGGCCTTACTGCTTTATGTCTGCACAATAGTTTCAGCACCTCTGATGACTGCTATTATTCCTATTTCCATCTGTACCCCAAAGGTGACGTTCCATTGACTTACCATTGCCTATCACGCCTTTACCAACCCTGAGGACAGCGTCTGGTGCAGGCTGGCTTAGAGCTGGTGTAGGCTGGTTTAGAGCTGGTGTAGGCTGGCTTAGAGCTGGTGTAGGCTGGTTTAGAGCTGGTGTCAGCAGACCACAGAAGATGGCAATGCCCCAGCCCTTTAGCATCATGGCGTCTGTGCCCTGGTGAGAACATTTCTGGTTAGCAATATGCCACGTCGTAAAAGGGGAAGAAACAAAGCTGCACCATGAAGAGAACAAGGAGTCCCAGGGAAATTCAGGACAGGAAAATGGAGAAATAGATCATACACATGAAATGGAAAAGAGAGAAAGGAGTAAGGGGCCGAATTCTGCTCCCATTGGGCCTGATCCAAATCCCACTAAAGTCAATGGGAAGATTGCATTAACCATAATTACCAAAATATGGCATACTTATACCAGGATTGCAAAAGAAATTTAAAAATAAATAGCAAAAGTTCTTCGCAGCAGTATTGTAAGGACCATGAGCACAATGAAATCATTACAACTGTGCTCTCCAAAGACTAAAAGCACCTGTACCGGCCTCATTCCTTTCTTTACCTGACTTTATCCCGAGTGTGAAAGGTGTTATTCTTGCTTTGCTGAGCTCTTGATCAGCCAGAGGTTCGGTAGCTGTCCATAGCAGCCTTGTTCTCGCTGTGCTCCGCGTCTGAAAATATAGAAAAGGCAGGTCTTATATAGCAAAAATCTGCAGTGGCGAAGAGGAAAGCAGCCGAAATGGCGAAAGGTGGGATAATGGCTTGAGTGCAAAAAAGAGGTTTGTGGTTTTGATGGATTCCAATATAAATAACTGTCTGTAAATCTGGGAAAGCTATGAAGCAACAGGTATCAGATACAGCCCAGGTTAATCAGCCAGTGCTGTAACTCAGTATTCCAAGGGCTAATGCCCACGTCCCCAAGCGCACACCAGTCATTTGCTAATACGACAGGGTTCCTGCTCCCACAGGCCCGATCCTGCAAACTCTTGCTCATGTGACCAGCACATAAAAGGGCGACTGATGGGGTTGGACCAAACAGCCATTCCGAATTCAAACACAGCGTGATCTGTGCAGCCCGGTCTCACCTAGCCCAGCTGAGATCTCACTGGAGACCAGAGCTTTCAGCTGTGACTGCGGAGAGTGAGGCACCTGCACCCACGTCTGCGTACGTAGGTATGTGGCCTGGTCCTCACAGATGCTGAGCATTGGCAGCTCCCATTGACCTGGGACAATCAGACCCCGCTGAAAACCAGCCCACCGATTTAGGTGCCAAAATGTAGATTTTGGTGCCCAGCTTTAGCACCCACTTTTGTGACGGCACCACACAAAATTGCCAGCGAGCCATCTCTATGTACATGTGTGTGCGCACATATCCCAGAGTCTGGGGCACAACTGTGGCCTTTATTTATTTGTTTAGATTTCTAAGCATCTCAGACAATCCGTGCCCAGCCGGTTCACCGGATGCGATTCCATCGTTTTCAATGTACAATCCCATCAGCCACTGACCATCCCACTCGAATAACCACCCCTGAATTGCACGTGCAAATTAGAGATGCAATTGCACATTCAAGTCTGCACATTCAGATCTCAATGGCTCAGAGATAATGTCAGCGCCAGGATTAGACTAACGAGCTCTAAGCCCGTGTCTACACTGCAATTTAAAACCTGCAGCTGGCCTGTGCCAGCTGCCTTGGGCTAAGGGGCTGTTTAAGTGTGCTCTAGACATTTGGGCTTGGGCTGGAGGGTCCCAGAACTTCTACACTGCAATAAACAACTCCTTAGCCCAAGCCCCACCAGCCTGAGTCAGCAGGCATGGGCCAGCCACGGGTGGCAAATTGCAGTGTAGACAGACCCTGAGTGCCCAAAGCAGGGTCAAGCCCACCAGGGCAAAGCTTCCTTTCATGCAAATGTCACTGGCTGCTTTTCGTCTCTTTGTTGTCTGTTATGCACAGTTCATGTCGGAAAAACAAATGAAATCCCTCACAAACAAGACACTAAGTTCCCTGATAACCTGCCCACGATGAGCCCAGCACAACACCATATGGTGCTGAACACCAGCTCTGAATCACAGAACAACAGCATCTGGAGCCTGCCTGGGGAACAGTCTCCAGGAAAGCTCAGAAGGAGGTTTATGTCCTTAAAGTTTCAACCTGAGACGTGTTTCCTGAAGATTATCAGCCCAGTTTCTACAGCCTCCATCGTGTTACTGATAGAACTGACGCCTTCCACAGACATCGACAAGTCCTTACCCAGTGGGAAATTGAGATTTCATGTCAGCTACCAGCTTAAATTGCCATCAGCTCATAACGATGCTTTTGTCCTAGTCACCTGAACGGTTAATACCTTTGAGATAAAATCTTTTGTTAGATCCCAGCTAGAGCAGTCAAGTATATCGCACAATAAGGGAAAATATGTTTTCAAACCAAGTAATCAGGTCATCAACTCAGCTTATCCATATCAGAGTCTTGGGATATAATTACCACCTTCCTGGACTCCCATTAAGTGCAGCTCTGGGAAATACCAGTGGATGTTGTTACAAGAGCAAACATTTTAAATAATGGGCCATCTTCCTACAGAAAAAGGAATGTCTCTTCACTGATACTCTCAGCTCTGCTTATAGGCCATCTCTGTGAATCACTGGCACATTTTCTAAGTTTAAATGCACACGGTGCTCTGAACTTTTGTCAACAACTGCCACCATTGCATGTGCGAAATAGGTAATTGTGCATGCAAATTGCTAACCAGTACTGGGCAAGCAGTGAGAAAATTACTTGCCAGAATGTTTGTGAAATCTGAATCATAATGCAATTCCGAGTCGATCGTCCTTTCTTTGCTGGTGTCGCTTCCCCATAAACATTAGTGTGACTGGGTTTTGACCCTGTGTGTCACTGAAGCCCTGTCAAGGTGGGGTGCGGGAGGGAAGGGACGAGCCATACAGGGAAGGTGCTACACACCGTTGGCCTGCTGGAGAGCAATGCCACAACAGACCCAAACCGATCCATGTGGAAGGGAAGTTTCATTTGGGGCTGACAGAGGAGGAGGCTATGTTTGTGCAGATGCCGACTCCCTGTGCAAGGGATACAAGGTGGCAGTGGCCACTAGTCCAACATGTGGGCCACAGACCCGACCAGGCAGGGAGGATGCAGCCCTGCTGCTTTCACAGACACTTTACATGCACCTGGAGGGACAGACTAGTGTCCTGCACAAAGGCCAGTCGCTTGGGTTTGGGCTGGGAGGGTGAATTGCTCTATAAACGATGCCCTAACCAGCGTGGAGGCCCCTGGGAGCTGGAGAGGGCATACTGGGTTACTGAGCTCCCAGAGGGCCGTGGAATAGACAGCAGTGTCATTCAGATGTTCATTTCTGGAATAGTTAAGTGCCAGTAGAACAGTGCAGCTGCCTCCGTTTCTTCCCAGCACAGACGGTGTCTCAGCTCTCCGGCTCGCAGCACAGAGATCTTCCTTTTGACAACCGATTTCTGGTGAAAGCCAAGGAGTTTCCCAGCCACAGAGGGAGGCATTTCCAGCCAGATGATTTAGCAAATGGGCCACTTTCCTGTGCAGGGTTTTCTCCAAAGCGCTAATGAGTGGCAGCGTGACTACCTTTCCATTTCCGCCACCCCACCACTTTATAGGTCTCTGCAGCAACACGGACGTTAACAATTCAGGGCCAGATCCTCTGCTGGTGTAAATTGGCGTAAGCTTGAGACACATCAATGGCACTGTATGCCCATGGGCACAACTTCTGCACATCTCCAAAGATCCCCAGGTGTTGAGCCGGAGCCTTACCTGGTGTAAATCTGAGTCGCTCCATTGATTTCCGTGGCTCTGTGCTGACGTTACCGGCCTGTTCTCTCCCCAGCCGCTCCCCGTAATAGCTGGGAGACAAACTAGAAGTTGGTTCTGTTCAGTTTGCACAACTCACATATTCAGCTGGACCTGTGACGTCCAGCTTGTGAAAGGGCATTTTCAATAGTACCTGGTTCAATGTACCCGGGGAAGGACGTCATCTAGGGCCATATTCAGTCATCTAGGGCCATGTCATCTAGGGTCATAGCAACTCCACAAACCCAACTGCGACCACTAGGTCTGAACGTGGCCCCTGTATACATGGCCATAGACATGTCACACACAGACCAGATAAACGCAGCCAACAGAAGCTCAAGGAACGAAGCCTCTACTTCTACAGAGAGCGATTAGAGGAATAATTAATAAACGGCTTATGGCCTAATTTTCAGAGGTGCTGAGTGGGTGCAGCCCCCACTGACGTCCACAGGACCTTTGACAATCAGGCCATTAGTGGTTAACCTCCTAAGACATTTCCAGACGATCCGCCTCGATCTGCGGCTGAGGAACATGCAGCAGGCGCGTCCTGCTCAGCTGTTGGGTATAGTGACCTCATCTGGCCGTGTGGGGAGCACATCTCCCAACCTCGCAGATAAGGAGCTTCCTTCAAACAGTCTCTTTGAAATGCCAGGCAGACTCAGTGCTCCTCAGCCAGGCAGGCAAGCAAGAAACCTCCCCTTCCCTTGCTCAGCTGTTCCAAGGCAGCACATAAGAGAGGCCCCCGGCTAGGAAGGATGGTCTAGTGGGTAGCGGCACTAGATTGGAACTCAAGAGACCCGTGTGCAATTCCTGACTCGCCTCCAGACTGCCTGTGTGTCTTTGAGCAACTCACTTGGCCTAAGCTCCCCACCTGTAAAGTGGGGACAATACTGACTGTATGAGGACTGTGAGGTGCTTAGATACTACACTGACGAGGGCCATGTGAGCAGAAAGGCTGTACTCCAGGGCACAGGAATTGCTCCCACTAGGGGAGCATCGCCGCTGAAAGGGGGCAGAGAGGCTAGTGCAAACACAGAGGTAACATTACCTCCAGCTATCCGCGGGAACTGAAACCTTCCTACGGACACTGTTGCATGTGACTCATTGGTGCATGGACATGCGGGGCGTTGCCTGATTGGTGGGGAAGGGCACTGTGACAGTGCTGCGGGCTGGCACTCTGGTCATTATTAGTACTAATTAGGCCCAGCCTCCCTGAGAAGGACTAATTGTACAGAGGTGTACCTGATTACCAGGCCAGATTGTAGGGTTACCAACCCTCCAGGAATTAAAGAGTAATCTTTTAATTAACAACTATGTCATGTGATAAAACCTCCAGGAATATGTCCAACCAAAACTGGCAACCCTACCAGATTGGGGCTAATTAGCCCATTAGCAGGGAAGCTGTATAAAAGGGCACAGGAAGGCTTGCTAATGGGGGAAGAGAAGACGAGAAACAGAAGGCTAGGAGAGCCTGGCAAAGGCAGTCCTGAGTAGGCTCCCTTCCCCACCCCGCTTTTGGAGAAGGGATTAGAAAGTTGAGATGCAGGTGTGGAGACACTGCTACGTTTTGGGGGGAGGGATTAAAACACTGTCACTAAACTCCCCAGTGGTGTTTCCAGAAAGAAGGCTCAGAGCAGTCGGAGTTTGTGGAAGGGAGGAGTGGCCCATCGCAGACATGCATTTGGGGTGGCTCAGGCATTGTGCTGAACTTCAGAAATGTGACCCTTAACATAGCCGCCTAGCAAACTATTAATGACGGCTCCCCTTTCCCATCAGAAGCTCTTCGTTATTGTCAGATGCAAATTTCTGTATTCGTTGTGTGGCAGTGGGGGTGAGGGGAGCATTCTGACCACCCGAGTCTTACAGCAAAGGGGAACAAAACCACATCAGGAATGCTGATGCAATGAAAGCTTTTATTGAAAGGGTAACAAGAAGTGAAACGCAGCCCCGTGCACAAAGCAGGGTTCTCGGCTCCAAACTCTCCTGAAGCTTAAACTGACTGCAGAAGTTTGCTTAGAAAACCCCAACTATTTTCAACCAATTAAGCAACAATTTCATTCCTACTAAGTCTTTTCTACAGCTTGATTCAATGATCAGAAGCAGAACAACATTTTGTTTCTATCGTCATAGCCTTGACTCAAAGTGTCAGGGGGAACAAAAGGAAGGAAGTGCAGGGTTCTTCAGTCGTGAATTCTCTCCTTCATCCCTGGGCTGTCCCCAACACTCGCCCCTTGTGGGAGGGTTAGGCTAGCGCGTTAACCGATAGAGCGTTCTGTGGGAAAGAAAAGGCACTCGTTCAGAGAATTCAATTTTCTTACTGGGATTTTCACCAACTTTTCTAACCCGCGCTAGAGGGTCCATTTAAAGAATTAGCAATGGTTAATGGGTGCTACAGTACCAGTATGTAGTACATTGGGGTTAATGGCCCTAGTTTTGATCACAAGTGGAAATCAGATGGAGGTTTAAATCCAATCTATAGCAAACATTTAATGTACCCACTTCACAAAGCTACTACATGGGTTAGTATAACTCGTCGTCTCATCTCAGGAGACAATTTGACTAGAACAGGATGGGGAGTTACAAACTATCACCTAGAGTAAGGTTAGAAGATTTGACAGGACATACATGTATGAAATTGCGACAGTATGCGGCTCCTGGTTGCACTGTGAAGATTTATCATTATGTCCCATTCAGTGAGAAGACATTTGTTTCTCAAATAAAGCAGCAGGGTTTGTAAGGTTTTACCATGCCGACAAGGTGGGACATTTCAATTGAAGTCCTTACTTTTAGAAGTGGCCTCTAATTTTCTACCGTATTTCGCACCTGCACTAATTGTGTGTCCAATTTTGTGGACACAAAGTATATCACTTAATTGCTGGAATACTTGATTGCAGCAGCTTAGTCAACAAAATACTATAAAATAGAAGAAAAATGTAGAGAGAAATTCAGAGGCAGAGTGAGGCTCTTCTTGAAAATTCAGGACCATGACTGGCAGGGTCTAACAGTATGTTACTGCGAAGTCTGAGGAAGTGAGAATCCAGAAAAAGAGACCATCATGAAACTCTACAGAAAAACAACATGAAGAAATGAGCAAACCCTTACATTAATGACTTTGACAAGACCATTCTCCCACTTCAGGTTGAGAAGATTAGGCAGAGGAATTCCGACCTCCAGAGCACCTGAAATAAACAAACAGAAACTATCAGCCTATCATTGGTTGTAGCCAACGAGGAAAGACAAGAGAGCTCTGAAACACTTGCGGAACTCTCAGAAGACTCAAAGATAAAGACCGTACCATTGATGAGTGGCACGTATGCAGCATTGAGTATGTCACTGATTAATGGTTCAAGAAGTGCAACCTGCAATGGAGAAAAAAGCATCTTAGTGACCACATATTTTATGACTGAAAAAGAGAACTTCTGCCCTTTCATTGTGGAGACATTGAATTTGATCCATTCTGTCTCCGGATCAGAACGTCCCCCCACCTGCCAGCTGTTTATCATGGGACTGTTTTTAGTAAGCAAGACAATCATTTCAAGGGGTTGAGACATTCCCATTTCACAGATCACAAGAGGAGGGCAGCTCGTGACTCAGTTCCCTGCTGGGCCCCAGACTGTCAAGTCACTTCATTTCTCTGTGACTCTTTTCCTATAAAATGGGAATAATAGCTCTTCCCCACCTCACTGAGGGCTGTGAGGGTAAAGACCTTAAAGATTATCAGGTGCTCAAATACTACAATCATAGAGGCCATCTAACTCTCTCATATAGATAGAAGGTGCTGAACGAGAGGTGCCTTCAGTAAGCTCCCTGTCAGGATCCCAGTTAGTCCAATCTGTGATGCCCCTTTTATATTTTAAGTGAGCAGCAAGAGTCCGGAGATTGCTTCAAAATCTCCCACTTGCTCCCCACTAGAGATGCCACAGGCTAGGTGTCAGCTTATGGAGATCAAAGCTTCCTTTGCTCTAGGAAGATGCCTATAAGGGTATAAAACTGAGTGGTGTCAAATTTATTAAGCAAATTCTATCAGTGCAGGACACTCGGAGCTCTTAAAATGCAAATCTTAGGCAAGAGTTTCCCAACTTTTTCAGGACTGAAAGCAGGTGTGTTAATCACAGAAATGACTGACAGGTAATTATGCTCCATTCCCTCCCACCCTCTCCTGCAACCTTCACAAACTCACAAGATGCTCCGAACGTGTGAAATTAATTCATATATTCAAACGCAATTCTTAGAAATCAGAATGGCTTAGTGTGAATGATAGAGTTTATTAAAATAACCTTCTCCAGGAGCATGAGAATACCAGCGTTTTCTCCCACAAGAAAAGCTTGGAGACCAACACTTATTAAAACTTTTGTTCCTTATTCCCTGGATACAGTCTCCATCATTATTGTACTTTGTTCAGTGGGTGTGTCATGAACTTACATTGAAATCACTAATTAGCGAAGAAGCCAGTCTGAGGCCGACTCTACAAAAAATGGAAAAAGTCAAGACAGAGTCAGAGACTATCCTATGTGATATCAACTTCTCCAGTATCTGCATAGCCGGTGGAAAGACATTAGTAGATCAGAGAAAACTAATATTTCACCGGGATGGCAACACAGTTACACAAACAGTTTATCATTAAATCAACAGACATGGAAAATCTAGGGTTTGACCTCCCGGTGCCTGATCTCCGCAGACTACAACATATTGTAACAATACAATGAAGTCCAACTCTAATCAAGTCTTCGAATGTTAATGAGATGCCCATTTGGCCCCTGAATTTGTCTTATACATGTACAGAAACAATTTTTGTGAAAACCAAGCTGAAAATAGAGGGACATTTTTCAGTAACCAAAGCTCCCTAATTATTTTTTATTCTTTTCAGAGTCCACATTTCAAATATCTGTCGTTACCGAAGTGAGCCCAGGGAATCTAATGTAAAGAATTATCAACTCTTTGTATTGAATTTAAATTGTGCATTTCCATTTAATCTGGTCTGGTTCACTGCCTGTTGTTCTCCTGAGGAATATTCCTTCCGATAGGAACGAGGCACAAGGGACGAAGCCCCATTTACCTTTCCAGAGCTACGGAGATGCGGAGTTTGTTGTCTGAAACGGTAGGCTGGACACTCAGAACAATATCCTGCAATTAGAGCAAGAAAATAAAGCAAATTGATTCCTTCCTCTCTCATTTCCAAGATTGAAAACAAACCCCCAAGTCACCTAAACTTGTTCTCTTCATACGTACAGCATCCAGAACAAAGAGAGACTGCTGGGGCGAAGCGGAGGGGGAAACCTCAATGGAAGCAGGGAGGCGCACCATGACTTTCCCATTTTGCACCGACACTGCAGGCGTTTCCAGAACTCTGATCTTCAGCAACGGTTGCTGGGACTCCGGCAGCAGTTCAGAGACCTGTGCAAAGTCACCAGGACTCAGTTACGGAAAGAAGCAGAAGATTTTGAAGGTAAGAGGGATATGGCAAAAAAAAATCTGAAAAAAATAAAATGGCTGACCTCAGGAATGAGCCCGCGAAGGGCAGAGGCGGTCAGCGGGGTGTCACTGGGAAGCTGAGGGAGAAATACAAAGCTGAATTGCTTCCAAGAACTGGATCGTGCATAAACCGTTATCCCTGGTAATGTTTCTTTGCTCAGCCAATTCTCAGGGTTGTTCTACTGGCAGCAGATCGTGCAAGTGGCAGTTTGCTGAGATTATGCAGATACAGTGGATGATGCAAGGAGAATTGTGTGGCCCAGATTCATCTCCTCTGCCACTTCTCTAACTGCTTCGGGGCTGAACCTGACCCCGAGCCGTTAATTACTAGCAAGCTGACATCCAGCGCGTCATAGCCTGGATTCTGCAAGTCCTTGCACAGGGAGTTGCAGGACGCCTATGGTTGCTATGCGCCACACAAGGCTGAGATACGCCACATGTGGGCACAGGTAAGTTGATTTGTCAGTCGTTTGCACTAAGCAGAAGTCTCAAGCGTCTTGTGCCCTTACTCTTAAGAGCTCAGAGTAAAAAACTTGCAGGGTATGGGCAGAAAATGGGCTTGTCTCAAAAGTCAAGGGCTTAATTGCCAGCGAGGGGTGCAGCTGGACTCTCCCCTCTATGACCTTACTGCTATTACTAGATAGAGAGAAGTCAGTGGCCATGCAGAAGCCCTCTCAATAAGGCAGGATCAGGTTCCCCTGCTCATCAACGTTTTTACCTTGTGCTCACATGTGCAGCATCCCACCCCTGTGCTGTGCAAGCTCAAGCCCCATGTGTTATCAAAATGCACAAGGCAGGAATCTTATCCTAACGAGTCTGACTGTTCCTAGGGCATTTGAGAGCAAAAATAGAGGAGGGGGCCTAAAGGTGGCATGCCTGGGCAGAAGGCTCAAAGGAAATGGATCCCTTCCTGTTTGCCACGCTCACCGTTTGAGCTGCAATGTCTGTGCTGAGATTCCCGGGCGCCAGCAGCAGTTTGAGCACTGAGCTGAGGAGACACACGGAAAGGCCAAGCTGGGAAGGGCTGGCCACCACGGACCGCAGAGATACGGTTGCTGCTGAGCACGTGGGATCGTCCACTCTATTGCCAAGCAGATCTTCAACTACAGCCTGAAAGAAAGTTTAGAAGGGGCGGGGGGGGGGTGACATCCATAAAGCTCCCTACAATGGAATACACTAGTCATTAAGCCAATATCATTGCGGCCACACTGTATAGTAAGATTCCATTCATAAATAGTTTATAAATGGTCTCTGCACAATTCATAGATGTTTTAATAAATAGTTAATCAATTGTGAAAACATCCAACAGATCAATAGGTTGCTTCTAGCCATGGCTTACAAACATCTGATATCCTCTCCTGATGTCCTTATAACCATCAACACCACATACTACTGATGTCCGTAATATGTTTGTAACGTCTATTAGCTATCTATCAACTCTTTATAAATGGAACCTTACTATCAAGCGTGACCACCGTTGCTTTAGGAAATGCTAGCATTAGGTGCTTCTGATTGAAGATCAACTTAACATTGTTGTATTAAACTAGCAAATATCTAAGCTGTTGTTCATCTCTCATACCCGACCATCAAACTTTAGTGTATGATGAAGTCTATAGCGAGTGAGGAAGTGACCGTCACTGTGAACGAGTCCTCTGCTCCAGACAACTGGGAAACAGGGGGCTCCTTTGAGAAATCGTCACCACACCGAAGGGGATCACAGGAACCATCCGGCATTGCAGGCTCAGGGCTGCGCACGCTAAGGAAAGTGACAGCACTTACATTTAAATTCAGTTTGATCTCCGCATCACTGACCACGGGGAGGCTCGCTAAAGTGTACTGGAGATCTCCTACCACACCCAGTGGGACCACGGCTGTAAGGAGACAAAGAGTCTCTTAAAATGGGATGAAGGGGAAATGCCCCTGCTCTCTGTTCCTGTTATTTGTTATATTCTCATCGCACCTAGGAGCCCAGTCAGGGACCAGGACCCCACTATGGTGGGCGCTGTGCAGACACAGAACAGACAGACAGTCCCTGTCCGGAAGAGCTTACACACAAAGTATTTCTGGATATCCCCAATCACCCTATTCCCAGCAGAACACGTCTGAGGGCAGCAGTCCTTGAAATGACCCGCATTGGGACGAGAACATGCAGAGAAGCACCCAGCTGTGGCGCTGAGTCCCTCTGAGCAAAGCTGTAGGAATTGGCTCAGAACTGAGCTGTGTCGCTCTCTCAGGACTAAGTGGCTCTTAGGATGGAGAAGTCGCAGGCTCCCTGTGGGAAGTCCCAAAGCAGCCATTGAACTTGCCCAGTATCTTCTCTATCAGAAACTTTACAGAGTTTTCTCCCCACATGGGGAAGGTTTGTTTCCCATCCCCTGTTGTTTGGATCACTCGGTTCTGAAATAATCTCACTTCCAGCACCAGAGCACTGATGGCTTCTACTGCCTACGTTCTACAGCTGCCCTTTTTGCTGCAGGACAGCTTAACAACGGCTTAAAGATTTAGAAAACCTGGTAGATCCTTTAGGTGAAATACTCTTGTAAAATCAGATCATTTTTCCTATTGGGCAGCTACAAAGTGCTGACCTGGACCAGGGAGGGAATATTTTGGAACAGGAAGGAAGGAGGAAGTGACCACAGACTTACAGTTCACGGTGCTCAGCAGAGGGTTCACGGTGTTGAGCACGGTATCAATTAAAGGACACAGCTGTAACACACAGGGAAAAGATCCTATTGCACGAGACTCTCCGAGTCACTGGATTCTGTCTCAGGCTGTATCATACTGGTACAGTCATAGGAATATTGCTGGTTCATGAACTTGGCAAGAAGCTGCCATAATGCAGCCCAGGAAGTTCATTGCCTGCATGGGGAAGCCTCTTAGAAAGCCTCCTCCCTCCACACCCTCTCTGCTGACAAATGAAGGACCAATGCTGACCTCTCAGAAGGGGTACAATTGTGGTGCACCAAGGGGTGCAGAAGCTCACCTCTCTGCCCAGTGCTTGTCATGAAGCCCATCCCTCTATTAACTTCTGCACGGGATAGTCTGTGGACCCTCTGAACCCAGCTGAGTTTCAGCCCAGGGACAAGATTTTCACAGCTTACGTGCACAAAATGCACAGTCAATTATGTACCCATTGACTGGGAATGCAGACTGGAGTAAGTGAGCATGCAGATAGCTGGGCACGTGACAACACGCTATTGCACATTACAAGGGCCCAGTTTTCAAAATGGTGGGCCAGCCCCTCCTTCGGGGGTGAGCCTTTACTCTCAGGAATGGTCCTTTCTCATGAGAGGCGCCCCAATGACTTAGGGCAATAGGGACCACTCAGCTGACTACTGGTTTGCACATTTGGGCTTCTCAGGAATCACTCTGATCCTTGCCACCATTGCTTTGCAGACTTACCACTCCAGGAAAGAGGTTCCCAAGGGCCTTGTTTAGGACAGCTGGACGTACTGGGAACACACTAAACAACAGAAGAATAGAAAATTAGAGGTGATGCCAGCTAGTAACTGGAAAACGAACGTAATCAGCACAAGAGAAATCGAACTGCTTGCTCGTAGCGTCATGCTGCCCTCCGCACAGCACAAGGCTGGGATTTTGTTCTGGAATTAATAGCAAGAAAGAAATTCAGGATCTGGCCCAATATTAGGATTGATATGCGTCCACGTATAGCGCAGCACAATGCAGAAACTCTCTCGTTTGGCCATTTGAGCCAAACCTTTGAAAGAAACATTTGTTCTAGTCACAGGAAACGAATACGGCACTGAGGTATCCTAAGTATCAAACACAAGAATTAGCGAATTTATTCTCTTTGAAGATAATAGTAAAAATGGCTGGTGCCGACCCATCTGTGGCGCACGATCATTGCGGCACAGCAGATATCTGTGGTACCTACTTGAGGAGCCGAACGTTAACAAGCTGCGTCTTGCAGTCTTCAACGATTAACTTGGGGGCGCCCATGTCATCCTGTGCCAGTCTGGCTCTTGCGGCAATGTTCACGTCCACCTGGAGATTGAGCACCTTAGCTAGAAGGCTGAAAGAAGACGGAGGAATTAATTGCATCCATCTTAACAATCGCCCCTGCTGACTGACTCTACGAAAGAGGGCCGGCTAATGGTCTCTTCACAGGACGTGTCTACATGCTAAACTGGGGGCTCTCCGATTAACTCAGCACCGTTTTACACTATCATCTTTCTGTTATTTCTGCGCCATGTGAACTTTTAAAGGTGGAAATATGGTAAATAAATGACACCTGCTGATATACACAAGCCTGTGAAAGAAACGACTCTGTCC
This sequence comes from Malaclemys terrapin pileata, assembly GCF_027887155.1. Classification (NCBI taxonomy): domain Eukaryota; kingdom Metazoa; phylum Chordata; order Testudines; family Emydidae; genus Malaclemys; species Malaclemys terrapin. Next base: position 1,765,478 of record NC_071516.1, read on the forward strand.
ACAGAGAGCCAGGAGGAACGCGTCCTGGTCTGAGTTTTCTCACGTTGCACTCTTCTGCTTTAAGACCACTCACCTTTTGCCTTCAATTAACACTTGGGTGTTGACGTTCAGCTGGACCCCCACTCCTGGCAGGAGCTTCAGCGATACTTTGGGGAGAGTAAGTTTTTTAATTTCCAGCCTGGAGAACGAAAGCAAACAAGAAGTAGGCAATAAAACGCTAGTGCTGAGGACACGGACTCTCCATAGCCCAGCGTTCGGCCCCTCAGCCAGCCAGTCCCCCGGAAGTGGCTTCAGGAGCTAGAGGGGTTTTCAGCGTGGGAGTTTAAGCTATGTTTTCACAGTGCTTTAATTCCACTGTGTGCTGGGAACTCTCCCTCCTGCACAAGTAGAACTGGGTACAGGGTTTTTTCCTTCAAGGGCCTACACTAGCTGTTAATAGGTTAAAACCCCAAAACGGAGGGAAAAACCCACCAACTGCGATTCCAGCGTCATGCTTGACAGAGCAAGGAGTGAGCGATGCTGCCTCAGGTGTCACCATTGGGTGGTTATGAAGCACACGTAGGTTCATCACTTATGGAGTTGCTCATATTGACAGTAATGGGTCATATTCTGGACAGGCGAGTGCATGGGCACATACCCAGAAACATAGTCTCAGTACCACGTGGGACAAATGCTCGCTCCAATCTTAGACCCCCAAAAGATCCTGGGGAAGCTGCCCCACTGCTCCTCTCTGACTCGGACCAGCAGAGGGATGTTATTGGGGGTGGCCAGTGGGTCGGGGTGCGCAGTGGATGATCAGGGCTGACAGAGACTAATGCAGACAGCACTTCCTACTAGATTATTCTCTCTCTCTCTCTCTCTCTCATTAGAAACGTATTGGAGTAGGGAGGGGAGGGGACTGCTCATATCCAGAATGGGGCCGGACATCAGCGCTGCCTTTTGCAACATCTTTGTGCTCCTCGTTGGAAGCTAGTTACGCCAGTTCCCCTCTCCCCCATTGGCCAGAAATCAGCCCAGGGTTTGTTCCCGGACACCTGAGCTGCCCCCTGACTTACTTTGTGAGGTCAGTGCCCAGCAGATTTCCCAGGTTCAGGAGCCCCCCATTGCCAGCTGACACGGTTCCTAGCACACTGTTGAGAATGTCGCCTCTGTGGAGCACAGTATCTATAACTGAAGAGATGACCTAGTGGTTAGAGGAGGTAAGGTGGGTTCCACCCCCAACTGTGTAGCCTGGGGCACGTCTCCTCCCCTGCCCGTGCTGCGCTTTCCCCATTTGTGAAGTGGGTTTGGTGATAGTTTCCCACCTGGGTAAAGCCCTTTGAAATCTTTGGGTACAAAGTACTTTATAAGCGCAAGAATGACTCTGATTATCCTTGTCACTGATACTCGGTGACTTTGGTACTGCCCACAGCTTTTCTGTGTAGGAGCAAATAAAAGGAAGGACAAAATGGTTCAGAAAATGGTAATAAATCTGACCCCTTCCACAACACTGAATTGAATAGTATTCTAATAAAACTTACTTTTTACTAATCCATTTGCATTCACGCTGGAAAGAACCTGAGTAGCGCCGTCTAGTCCTTGAGATGGGGTCAGCAGGCTGCCAAAGAGGAGAATGGCCCAAACCTTTAGCATCTTGGCTGTGGTACCTGTGAAAAGCATTCCCAGTCCATTAAACATCAGAGGATGATGATCAGGAACCGGAGACAGGACATGGTGCCAGACGGGATTAGAATAGACAGGGAAAGAAGCCAGTTGCACAGAATGAAGGGGAAGCAGAGAGAAAGGAGGAAGGCATGGCAGAAGGGATCCATTTAGGCAACAAGCAGATGAATGGCAATAGGTACTTGTGGCTAACTCCTGATCCCATTGAAGTTAATGAAGTCAAATTACCCTGGATTTAGAAGAGACCAAAACTTGAACCTTCAGCGGATGACTTCCATAATGGAGCCATGTGACAGAAGCGAGCAGTTATCCCACTTTCCTTACTCCCTCGCCTTAGGATAGTTGCATCATTTTCCTCATTCCATCGGGAATGGTTTCCGGAATTTTTGAACTGGAGTTTGACTGAGAATTTTCTCCCACAAACCAGAACCTGTATCCCACATGTAGGGGAGTCAGAACCTTGTTTGCAACACGACATGTCGTGAACATTCCTGGGATGGCATAAACACAGGTTTCCCTGGAGAGTCAGTTAGGACGGAGTGCAAACCCTTATTAAACACAAGCCTCTGATAAAAGCATGAAGTGTCTAAAAGTGTTAGAGTCGTTTTTCAAGGACTATGTTAAAGAAAAGTGCAAAAGGAACACGTCAAACTTTTTTTGGTTTTAGAGATATTACCAGCTCCAGCCATACAGTCCCTCTACTTAAATGGGGGGACACAACTAGAATTAGTATTGTCTCGAGAACCAGAATGAACTTCTTCATTGCTCCCATTGTATCAACACATTTAAATGGAAATATAACAACACAGAGCAAAAAGTATCAAGATAAAAATTAAGGGTCAACTTCACCTTGGGTCTAAGTGCACCTGGTTTATGGATCTACTCAAGGGATGATTTTAATTATTATTATTTATGAAAGCCTTGAAATAATACTCCAAGAATTCTCAACAACATGCAGCAAGTATATATATGTGCTTCGAAATCCATAAAGAGCAGCAATCTCTCCGCCCCCCTCTCTCTGTAATGGTGGATTTGCTTTCGTCCAGGCTTGATCTAAGAGAATGCTCTTCAGAGAGTAGTTTTGGTCTTACCTTCGCAAGCTCTTGGTCACTAAGAAAGGTCTCAAGAGTTGTCCTCCTTCTCTGTAGCTGACCTGCAACTGGCAGCCCTTATATACAAAAAAATCTGTGACTGGAATGAGGAAAATGACATGACTGAGGAAAAAGTCAGGCTAATTGTTTGGGTTTAACAATAAGGTGTGATCTCTGATGTCTTCCAATGCAAATATTTCCTTATAGATGTGAAAAGTTAGGTAAATTATTGAGCAACATGTATCAAATGCACATCCTGGTTTCTGGCCAGCACTTAGTTCGGCATTCCAGGGTGCTAATCCATAAAGGTTGACCTAAAAGGTCCTTGCCTCTTTGCTAGTCTAGTGCAGTGAGTTTTCTGCCTTGCTGCTCAACTGAATAGTAAAACTGGGATTGGTATGTAGGGCTGGTTGAAAATCTTCCCATTGAAACAGTTTTTGATGGCTATGTGGGTCTTTCATTAAATGAGGTGGGGGTGAGAAAAAAAAAAGTGTCTGCTTTCCTCGGAAAATTTCAACTTATAAGAAAACGTGACCACCTGAAAACAAAACCCTTTTCAGTTTTCAGCCAAATACCAAAAAAATTCAGCTTGAAATCTGTAGTTCGGGTACCTCATGCCCCCATCCACCTCTACAGGCTGGGTTCTCCAGCTAGACTACATCTCCCATGATGCACCACAACCAGGGGCTCCCAGCATGCACTGTGGTGGCTTAGCAAGGGGGAGACTGTGGTTTATAATTGGAAATGAAGCCCAGCACACACAGAAGAATGAAGGTGTGAGGCACTTGAACTATAACTCCCATGAGGCATTGCAGCATCATTTCCAATTTAAAATTTTTGGTTTTCAGCCAGAAGTTTTTGCTTGTAAACAAAATGGCAGATGGAATTCAATACTGATAAGTGCAAAGTAATGCACGTGGGAAAACATAATTCCAGCTACACAAATGATGGTGTTTAAATTAGCTGTTACCACTCAAGTAAAATCTGTATGATGGACACAGCACTGACCAGCCAAGGGAAAGAGAAGCCATGTGAGTTAATATAGGGCTCAAGGTCCAGAAGTCAGGAGGATCCTAGGCTGTAGCCACTGATTTTTCTGGCCTGGTGCTGGCACCACAGTAAATTATAACCCACCCACTGCACGGTGTGCATGTTTCCTGCACTCGTTAGCACATTAAGCAGTACCCATGAGGTCTTGTCTCTGTTGAGTCACTGAGTGACCATACACGATGCACTTAGGGCCAGCCTGTGGCATAAAGCGGAGGTGCCTTTTCCATTTGGGACAGTGCTCTGTGGCCAGCCAGGTCCAGGAGCCATCCACCTGGGAGAGAGGGTCCCAGGGATGCACCGATAGAGCAGTCCCTGCAGGCAAAGGGGGATTGGTGGGACACGTGATTAGTTGTGAATGAACCACTCATTACCATTAGAGAGACTTCCCAATGGGATTCTCTGCACCTGTGAGGCACAATGCGGGACCCACCAGAAAAGCACCTGCTCGGATTTAACACTTTGTTTAAACTTCTGACAGAAAGACGTGTCCCCAGAGGATTAGCCAAGATGGCTTTTAAAGCCATCACACTACTTCCAGCTTTGAAGATCTTATCTAGCAGCCAAAGTCAGCATAGGAGCGGTGCCAAGGTACTTATAATGCTGCCATTGTCCCAGCAACTTAATCACTCCCTAACCTCAAAAGAACAACGGGTTTCATTGCTGGCTAGAACATGACATGTAATGGGATACAAGTGTGTGTTGATAAAGGAGTGTTGTGCTGTCAGCTCATCTGAGTCACATCAAACTTGGAGTGGATGAAAATAAGAAGCATGAAATCAGCAGAAGCACAGCTCCGGTAAATGTCACTGGGATTAATCAAGAAGACCGGACTGTGTAATAATGGGACACCTTTCCATGACAAAGAGCCGCTGCTCATTAGTGACCTTTCATTCATGCTCAGAAGTTGGCTTCTTGTCAGCTGTAGTCAAATAGAGATGTCAATGGAAGTCATGTGCCTGTTTTAAGGGCACCATAATGGCATTACATATGTTGTGCAAATTGAAGGGGATTTTCCTAAAAAGAATCACATTGAGACCAGTTCTAAGGTACTTTCGTAAATGTAACTCGCAAGACACAACGATTAAGAAATTAAATTATTGTAGGAAGAAAGGAATAGAGATGAAACTGGAGGAGATGAGACTAGTTCAAAAGGAGAAGAATGGGGTGAATAGAATATGATTTTGGTGCCAGTAATCACTGCGCAATCTTAATTGGAAAGCAGATAACATACCTAAGAGGAGACTAAGGCTTGTCTACACTTGAAATGCTACAGTGGCACAGCTGCACCACTTCGGAGTAGACAGTACCTATGCCAACAGGACAGGTTCTGCCATCGGCGTAGGGAATCCACCCCCCCGAGAAGCAGTAACTAGGTTGATGGAAGAATTCTTCCGGTGACTTAGCGCTGTCTACACAGGGACTTGGGCATCTTAACTACGCTGCTCAGAGGGGTGGATTTTTCACGCCCCTGAGTGACCATTATGCTGACTTAGTTTTCCAGTGTAGACCAGGCCTTAGAGAGATCTGGGGACTAGGGAGAAGGAAACTGGCATTGCAAATGTGTGTGAGAGAAAAACAATTGAAATCAGGTGATGGGAGAATTAAGTTGTTATGGAGTCCAGTTATCTGTCTCCTTCAGCCTAAAGGGCCCCATGTGTGTGACTCCTGTTGGGGGGAGGGATAACTCAGTGGTTTGAGCATTGGCCTCCTAAACCCAGGGTTCTGAGTTCAATCATTGAGGAGGCCACTTAGGGATCTGGGGCAAGATCAGTACTTGGTCCTGCTAGTGAAGGCAGGGGGCTGGACTCGACGACCTTTCAAGGTCCCTTCCAGTTCTAGGAGATAGGATATCTCCATTAATTTATTTATTTATTGAAGTGACTCCATTAACATGGATAGTGATGGGAAAATAGACTCCCAGGGCCAGATTCCAAATGCAGCGATTGTGGTATCGCCACTGGTGTCAGCTGAGCGATCTGGGTTTATATCAATGTGACTTAGAGCAGAATCTGGCCTGCAGGAGTTTTGGATATTCCTGTATCACTGAGCTCAACACAGTGCGGAAAAAAACCTTTTACCCTGACTTAAAAGAATCAGACACCTTGGCTGCTCTATGCGGCACCACTGGGATCACTCTTATACAAGCGGCAGCCTCTCTGCTCATATACACCCCATCCCATCCCTGCTGCCAGAGGGAAGGAGATGTGGGCTGAGGTGCCCCTATACTGTGCTAATCTCCAGCTGTGCTTTTAGCCCCTAGGGGCCATTAGCAGCCAATGCAAGTTAGAGCTGCTCATAGGCTTCTCTCACTTGTCTGGAAACAGACCTATTCATGGTCTACGTGCAGTGCCGGTGGGTGATGCAGGACCAGAGAGTCATGCATACTCCCCCAGTCAGCTTCCAATAGCCCTTACACCACACACCTAGTGGCATTATCATAATTGCCAAAAACGAAGGTTTGGGGCCTGCAAAGAGCGTTTGGTGGGAAATCAAATAGACACCACCTGGGATTTGCCATTTGATTTGGGTTTTCCCTGCGAGATATGGAAAGATATTTTGATTTTTTTTTCTTCCATCAGAATTCAAGCTTGGTTCTCATCAGCTGCCGAAGGAGTGAGAATGAAGATCTTCATTTTTTCTTGGAATTGAAAAGAATGTTTGCTAAGCAATGGGGAGAGAAGGTACAAAAACCATCTCTCACAGGGAAACATCTCTGCGGCGTCTGGCTGCTCTTCTCTTTGATTAGAATTTTTTGCTGAAGACAATTTCTTGTCAGCATTACAAAGTGAATGCTTTCTGTGTTTCGCATTATAGGCATGGAAAGATCATTGGTTTTCATGGCTGGCTTTTACAGACTTTTTAGGGACACCATCTTGAAAACAAGTGCAAAGCCATTTTCAAAGTTAGCCTTAAATCTCCACTAGCTACCTGATGAATGACATCTACCTTTAACATCTTGCCGCCAAGTTAAAGGCTGGATGAATGGACTGTAAGGTGGATAGAAAGCTGGCTAGATCGTCGGGCTCAACAGGTAGTGATCAATGGCTCCATGTCTAGTTAGCAGCCGGTTTCAAGCGGAGTGCCCCAAGGGTCGGTCCTGGGGCCGGTTTTGTTTAATATCTTTATTAATGATCTGGAGGATGGTGTGGACCGCACTCTTAGCAAGTTTGCAGATGACACTAAACTGGGAGGCGTGGTAGATACACTAGAGGGTAGGGATCGGATATAGAGGGACCTAGACAAATTAGAGGATTGGGCCAGAAAAAACCTGATGAGGTTCAACAAGGACAAGTGCAGAGTCCTGCACTTAGGATGGAAGAATCTCATGCACTGCTACAGACTAGGGACCGAATGGCTAGGTAGCAGTTCTGCAGAAAAGGACCTAGGGGTCACAGTGGACGAGAAGCTGGATATGAGTCAACAGTGTGCTCTTGTTGCCGAGAAGGCTAATGGCATTTTGGGCTGTATAAGTAGGGGCATTGCCAGCAGATCGAGGAACGTGATCATTCCCCTCTATTCGGCATTGGTGAGGCCTTATCTGGAGTACTGTGTCCAGTTTTGGGCCCCACACTACAAGAAGGAGGTGGAAAAATTTGAAAGAATCCAGCGGAGGACAACAAAAATTATTAGGGGTCTGGAGCACATGACTTATGAGGAGAGGCTGAGGGAACTGGGATTGTTTAGTCTCCAGAAGAGAAGAATGAGGGGGGATTTGATAGCTGCTTTCAACTACCTGAAGGGGGGTTCCAAAGAGGATGGAGCTCGGCTGTTCTCAGTGGTGGCAGATGACAGAACAAGGAGCAATGGTCTCAAGTTGCAGTGGGAGAGGTCTAGGTTGGATATTAGGAAACACTGTTTCACTAGGAGGGTGGTGAAGCACTGGAATGCGTTGCCTAGGGAGGTGGTAGAATCTCCTTCCTTGGAGGTTTTTAAGGCCCGGCTTGACAAAGCCCTGGCTGGGATGATTTAGTTGGGAATTGGTCCTGCTTTGAGCAGGGGGTTGGACTAGATGACCTCCCGAGGTCCCTTCCAACCCTGATATTCTATGATTTTATAATTCTATACCAAAGTGTTTGCAATCTTTGAACTGTGAAAGCAGCAAACAAAAAGTAATTTTTACTTATCAAATTTCACCCTGGATATTTTGGTGGACAATTGCTTGTAAACATATGCAGAGACCTTTTCAGAATTAATCTTGTAATTCAACAGCAGATCCCAGATTAATGATGTCTGCAAATGCAAAAGAGTCTGCAATTTTTGAAAGCCTTTTTACTGTGAAAGCAGAAGCCCAGAGATTATGTTTGCTAAATGCAAAGATATTTGCACTCTTGGAACGCCCTCGTTATAGAATTCTGAATGTTTTGATACCATAGGCACTGCTAAAATCCCCATAAAGAGAGCCATGCTGTTTACTGTACCTCTATATGCCAAGGCGTGGAATGCATTTAAGAGATTGGACCATAGCATTGTGCACCCAAAATCCAAATTAATGACTACAAATGATGAAGGGAGCCGTGAGCAGCAGTACGGTCCTGTCCACATTAATTAAATGGCTTCTTTATTGCTGATTTTGCAAACACAGACAATACAGGGACCAACTTTTCCAAAATGATTTCTTGTGCAAAATGGCTGGGTTTAAAAAAAAAAAACGGACTGCCAGTGAGACAAGGGAAGAGTTTTATGGGATAGTGGGAAATGTACTGAACATGTGAGAAAATAATAAACAAATATGACCTTGAGAAGTAGCTGGTTTGTGCTGACTCTGGAAGCAGACCTCATAGACGCTCGGTGCAAAAGGAGACGGTATCAGGCAAGCTGAACATTTAGCTGGGGAGTGAGTGAGTTGGGAAGAACCCTTCTATTGTGAGAGTCCAACTTGTGTTTGGCAACTTCCGGAACTTTAAACTGTATTCTACTGTTCAGCCACTAGGTGCAGTGTATGTACATCATCTTATTTACAGGAATCTCGGCTGTACCTGGCAGAGCATTAGGGGACCATATGGTGCGTATGCGCTCAGTAATTCCCACACTGATTGAGTCTGAGCCAGTCACATCTAACTGGGGCCCCCAGCAGTGACTGGCAGTTTCTATCACATTTCATCACTGGCACTTAGACACATCATCACCGCTGTGCAGGAGAAAATAACGACACCACTTGAAATTCAGACGTACTTGGTATCCCATGGAGTATGGAGTGGGGCAAGGCAGTTACGAGGTGAGCGCGGTCTGTACAATACAGCCATGAGGCGTGGCTAGGTGATCTCCAGCCCATGCCTCAAACTGTGCTCAGCTCCCATGGTGATGGAGAAAGGAGAAGAGCTGCCCCTATTTGCCAGGACAAGAGTTAACTTAACACAATAGGGCACGTTTGCGGTCAAGAATCAGTTTCCTCTTACGGAGCTTTCGTGCCCTGCTTTGTGACCCAGCGGCAGTGAAGGAAGCCATACCGTTGACCGCTTTCATTAAACGGCCACCAAACCTTTTCCTTTGATCTAAGTGCATGGTGCCCTGTGTTTACCAGCAGTCAAGAGTCCCTGGAGTTTGCTGCCATATTGTCCCAGTCCCACTATGTCTTCTCTTGCTTTTAGTATCATAAGTATCACAAGCCTCTAGCATGCTGGGCAGCCCATAAATTCAGCACTCCCCGCTGTCACACATGGCACAATCATAGCCCAGCCTGGCAGGATGTCAGGACCCAGAGGGTCCTAGAAGGCAACTGTATGAATGAGATTCAACTACATTCATAAGAACAGTCAGACTGGGTCAAACCAAAGGTCCATCTAGCCCAGTATCTTGTCTGCCGACCACGGCCAATGCCAGGTGCCCCAGAGGGAATGAACAGAACAGGGAATCATCAAGTGATCCATCCCCTGTCGCCCATTCCCAGCTTCTGGCAAACAGAGGCTAGGGACACCATCCCTGCTCATCCTGGCTAATAGCCATTGATGGACCTATCTTCCATGAATTTATCTAGTTCTTTTTTTAACCCTGTTATAATCTTGGCCTTCACAACATCCTCTGGCAAGGAGTTCCACAGGTTGACTGTGTTGTGTGAAGAAATACTTTGTTTGTTTTAAACCTGCTGCCTATTAATTTCATTTGGTGACCCCTAGTTCTTGTGGTATAAGAAGGTAAATAACACTTCCATATTTACTTTCTCCACACCAGTCATGATTTTATAGACCTCTATCATATCCCTCCACCCTTAGTCGTCTCTTTTCCAAGCTGAAAAGTCCCAGGCTTATTAATCTCTCCTCATACAGCAGCCATTCCATACCCCTCATCATTTTTGTTGTCCTTTTCGGAACCTTTTCCAATCCAATCTCTCTTTTTTTGAGATGGGGCGACCACATCTGCACGCAGTGCAGCTGCTGGTCATTTGTTCCCAGGCACCTACCTAACTAAAATGAAGGGAATCAATGTTCCATTTGCTCTCTTGAAATATCCCTGCGTAGACAGTCATTGCCATGGACAGTGTGTGCGCTGACCAGCTGCAGAGCGCTGCACACTCAGAGGTTCATAACAACCCAGTGAACTTGCAAAACTGTTTTTATAGAGTAAGAAAAATACAGGTTTCCTTTCCTTTGTTAGATGTTCCATTGAGAGACCTGGGTCATGTTAGAGAGGGGTCCAAGCTGTGGAGTTCAAAACTGTAATCAGACCCAAATCCAAACTTCCCTAACATTTGGGGATGCTCAGATTCACTTTTAGAGATTGGCCCAGGTCAGATCCAGATCTGGACGGGCTCCAGTGGTGCCAGATCCAGTCGTGGTTGGGTTCGGGATATATCGGAACAGTTCGTTTGTAACTCCAGAGCATATTTCAGCACCACATTGCATAAACGGGAGTCTGCTCAAGGCAGGCTCAGGACTGGAAGGGGTTGGAGAGCACTGGCGACATTGTGTGGCGACATCTGCTCAGTGTCCTCCTGCCTAGCACGCTTTCGTTCCTCACAGTCCTGGACTCTGCAGCCAGACACAGCCGGTAAAACCTTCTGAAAAGAGGAAACACCAAGAATGCAGAGAAAGAAACTAGAATCTTTTATCGCAACGGCACATGAAATGTGAAACTCCACTGCCCACAGTGCACTGCTGTTCTAAACTCCCGTGAAGGCTACAAGCTGTAACAAAACGTCACTGAGAAAATGACAGAGATTAATTCTATTCAAGCAAAGGAGAGCCCTTTGATTCCGCTACAGGCAGAGCCCAGCATACGCCAGTTACCGGGAGCGGTGTTGCCTTTTTATATTAGTTCTTTAAAGCCAAAATATTGAATCAAAATGTTACAAATAAAAGAGGAAGACATGCTTCCGGGGACACCAGACTTGCTGTTCTCCGTCTCGCTGACTCTTTCAGTGGTGGTGAATAGTGCAGACACGCCTCCTGGATCAGCTCGATGTGGCTTTTACATTCAGCACAAGAGCATTCTGACAGAAGTAAAACATGTCACAGATATTAGTCACCAGCTAGTTCAGCGCTTCGGTCCCTACGTGCTGACTACCAGCACAGACCATGCAATTTACAGAGAAGCATGTGGCAAGTAAGTCTCCATACACTTACCTCAGACATGCTAATATCAGCATTTGCATATTTAATGCCTAGCAGGTGAGGCAGAGGAATCCCTTCTTGCAGTGCCCCTAAAATGAACAAACAGAAACCAGGGTGAGAACTGCCTTGGGCAGTTGAAGACAGTAGCAGTGCTCTGGTCACTTCTCCCCTAGTCTCCTGCAGCTTCCCAACTTCTGTTAAAAATGCCTAGAAGATTTTGTGTGTACACCCAGGAGGACTATTCTATTATTCCGATGGCACATTTTCCATTCCAAATATCCATCTAACGCCCAATAGCTAGACTGGGTCTTCTGTGTATTTTGTGATCAGCAAACCTAAGGAAAGCTAAGGTCAGATGAGCCCACTGGTGTTTGGAGATTTCCAAAACGTACTGAATTTATGAAAACGATCTCCAGTTTCCCATGGGATCTAGTTTTTATTTTGTCAGCAGGTACCACATTCAAGGAGCTTCCAAAAATGCACCTGTGGTGCATCTGTTTTGCATGCATAGACCTCAGGTTTCCATGAGCAACTGCACATGCAAATGAGCATGAGAACATACACACATTACCTGTTCTGAATGCCCAAATGCAAGTTCTGCATGTGCAAAATGGCTGTGTCTGCAATTTTACTGGGCACAGTTATTCACTGACTCGTGAAAGTTCAAGTTGGAAAGGCTTTGCTAGGTCAGTTAGTCCATGCCACTGTCAGAAAAGGTTATTTCAGTCTAAAGAAAGTACTGGTCGTCATGTTCTCTGAGAAGGATAAACAGTTTACAAAATGAAACCATCTCATTGCCTTACCATTGATTGCTGGCACATACGCAGCTTCAATAATATTCACCAAAAATCCCTTCACCAGCAACTCCTGAAAAGAGAGAAGTGATCTACTAATCCTGCCACAAGCAGCTTCCACCCCAGTCACTTTATATTGGCTCTGATTTCACCGGTGCAGACGTCCGGTTACAATGGCCCTGAATTCAGGCAAATTGCTTGTTTCAAGAGCAGGATGGAAAAATTTGAAAAATTCAAAATCTCGAAGGAAAATGACCATTTCCGCCCCACCCCCCATTTTACCACCAGTTGTAGTATTTCCTTTGGCAATGGCTCAGGACTCTTCCACAGGTCAGCTAGTGACCGAGAATCAGAGCGCAGTGCAAATTATCTCCCTCTGAGGCCAAATAGATCACCTCGGACAAACAGAGCCCTAAGAGCCTTGCTGTAATTGTCTCCTGTCCTTCACAGGCTTTTATGTTATCTAAGTACAAACCCTGGACATCAACAGCCCCTCCATCTCGATAATGAAAGCGGGATTGGAGTGAATGAGGAACCTTGAACCTTCAATGCACACACTGTTAATGCAGAACAGATTTTCATTGCAGCATTGTTGCAAGTCTTGGGGAGGGTTATTTATTGACCAAAAGTCTTCCAGGAATTAAAGTGAGTGCATTAACTCACAGCGATTGTTCCAGATTGCTAATACTTCCTGGCAAAAGAGGTGGTGAGTTCTCCAATTAATTTGTCACTAGAACTTCTTACTTGTAATAACATTTTGATTTAGGGGATTATAGCACATTGATTTTTGAAATAAAACTATTACTAGGAATACAAGAAATCCAGCTGGGTTCCCAGGAATGAACTCCAGGGCTAGACATTTTAGACCAACACGTCAACACTCAGATTCATAGATACAATTATTCTTCAGCATTTGCTTGTGCCAAGTATCACACACTCCACTGAACTCACAGCGAACGTGCCGATGGACGAAGCCGCCAAGGCCATTTCATACAAGCTGCAGAGAAAGGAAATAGGCCTTGTCATCTCCTCTCCATCCCTTGTTTTGCCTGCCGCTGGCCGCATTTCCCGCAACCCAGCCCCCTTTCCTCCCTCCAGCCTCTTCGTTTGACTTGCTGCCCTGGATCAACGTCTCCACTCACTACAAGGGCCAGACGTCTGACAGAGCTTGGGCTTTATCTCTGCACTGACTCCACTGATTTACGCCGGTGTAAGCAAAAGGAAAAGCTGACCTTCTCTTTACCAGAAAGATAGGTATAGAGATGAACGAACCTCCCCATTAACTCGCAGAACCACTGTTCTCCCTTCCCCGACCTACAGCTGGGCAGGAAATTCTTTTCCTGTCCCACAAAAATTGTCAAAATTTTGAACAATTTTCCTGTCCTAAATTGGGAGGAAAAAATCAAAATCTTGAAATTTTTTTTATAAACCAAAGACGCTGGGAAAAAATTCAAATGAAATATTTTGTTTCGATTTTGACAAGGGTGTGTCTGTTTATGGTGGGGGGGGGGGTGCTTTGTTTTTTAACTATAATTAGCTTAAATTTCTAAGCAGAAAATCATTTTGAACCAGGCAATGAGAATTTTTCATTCTGATAATGTCTGACATTTTTTTTTTTTTGACAATTTTGAAACTTTTTTCAAAATTCTTTAATCGAAAAATGTGTCAAAACTTTTCAGAACGCTTCCATTTTGACCAACTGGAGTTTTCCAACCAAAAAAATGTTGAAAAATTCCCAATCAACCCCCCTCAACTCTCCCAACAGGCGCTGGATTGGCTTTCCTTGAGTCTCAATGGGTCCCAGCTGTAAGGGTATTTTCTAATTGATAATTTTATCAAAAGTCTCCTGGAGGAGATGGGGGAAGGAAGAGAAGCGGATTTCCTTTTGTTCACTTGTCAGTCCGATTTCCTCTTGGGTCTTTTAACTCCTTGGCTCCGGGGCTCACCACAGCTGACTGACCCACCTTGCTCTGTCCATTCTCCATGTCCACACATAATACTTTTCTTTATTGTAACTACGGATGCGACTGGCCCTAATCAAGATCAAAATTCTGCACATTTTATCTTATTCACAGTTCACCCACCTCAGAACTGGGGGTTGCGAACACTTAAAATGATCAAGACTATGTGGCCCCAGCCCATCCTGCTGCCCCTCGGGGGCTCAGCACCGTTCCCTCTACCTAATTCGTCCTACTGGGACTCTACCCAGCGACCCCTCCTGGCACCTAGCAATACCTGGGCATGGTTTCTCTGTACCTGGCCTTTCCAATAGTCAGGAATTATCACACTCTTAATGGTAAGAAACAACGGAATGAGACTAGCAAACGTCTGACCTGTCCAGAGCCAAGGAGATCCGCAGCTTCTCTTCTTGAAGAGAGAATTGGGTCCCCAAATTGATATGCTGCAATGAGAAAACCGAGTCAGCACCGGAAGTGGGTTCAGTCCTGCATGGCAGCACGTGGGCATGGAGCCAGACCTTTGGCCAGCATCAGTCTCCACTGAGCCATTTTAGCGACGCGAAGGGGGCTTCCAGCTGCCCCACAGAACACAGAGGAATGCCCAGGGGATGCTAAGCAGGGCCCAGCATCCTGCCTCCCATCTAGGAGGGTGTGTTGGGGGCAGGCTGTGGACGCTCTAGCTCTCCCTAGAGCAGCCCCTAACCGATCATTTCAACGTACAATGTTGAGGACGAAGAGGGACTCCTGAGCAGCGTCGGGCTGCGACGTGAGGAACTCCGCGGTGCCGAAGAGATGCACGAGGCCTTTGTCCTGCTGCATGGTGAGCACGGGCCGTTGAGTTATTCGGATTTCGATAACCATCGGCTGAGATGGAGGCAACGACTCCGAGAGCTGGCGAGATTCCAAATGCCGAGATGATAAAGCGACCGGCCCACCCAGCCCCCTCTCTGATCAGCCTCAAAGGCTCTGGAGACCAACACCCGCAAGCCCATCAAACTTCCAGGTTACCCGGAAAATGGTCTCCTGAGAAAAGCATCCCACTGGCATTGAATTGTGTGTAGATCTGAGAATGGTACACGTCCCTTTCACTGGCATTCCCTGATGCTTCCGTGTTCCTTGGGCAAACCAAACTGCCTCTTCTTATATAATAGACACCCCCCCTCCTTGATCAATTAGCAGGTACAACAGCTGGTTTTCTTTATTCTTCTCCCCCGCAATTTTGAGGCGTATCCTGCGAGGGGTTCAGCACCTGTGACTCCCTCCAAAGGCAGTGGAACTACAGGCGCTCAGCCACTCTTGGGATAAAGCCTGGAAGAACCACTAGTACCAGTCCCTCAACATCTGTGAGCACCAAACTCATTCATTTTTGCCCAGATTTGCAGAAATGTGCATGCTTCATTTGCACATGCAATTAGCCCAATGGTGATTGCATGCACCAGTAACCAGCTAGGCACTTAGCTCACTATATGAAGCCCCTGTCGTTATCATGGCACATGCAGTCACAGTAATATGCTGGCAAATGTATCCACAATTCTGAAAAACTGGGCTCTCAAAAATCCCTGGATCTAAGTTAAACCTGGTGAGACAATTCATCA
Source organism: Malaclemys terrapin pileata (assembly GCF_027887155.1). Lineage (NCBI taxonomy): Eukaryota > Metazoa > Chordata > Testudines > Emydidae > Malaclemys > Malaclemys terrapin. Next base: position 1,781,175 of record NC_071516.1, read on the forward strand.
TTGTACCCAACGCCCAGGATCTGTCTTGTTGATAAAGCGAAGAGAAAGCAATGCTGGGTTCGGGGAAAGATCCAAAACAGAGGATCCTGGTGGAGGAGGCACCATGCTGTCTGCTTCCACAGAAACTAGGGTGACCAGGTGTCCCGATTTTATAGGGACAGTCCCGATTTTGGGGTCTTTTTCTTATATGGGCTCCTATTACCCCCCATCCCTGTCCCGATTTTTTACACTTGCTGTCTGGTCACCCTGCAGGAACCCTGAGATGCCTCAGAGGCCAGTGGGATAAATCAATAAAGTTCACCAACCGTGGGGATCAAGGCTCCAAGTGTTGTCGTCGTTAATGGAGGAAGCCCAAGAATCTGCCAATAGAACGTTAAGAGGCAGTGAGACGATAGGCTCACGTTAAAAAGGATGGGAGAGCAAAGCAAAATAGGCAACGATTATATAGGAAAACTGAAATCAATGGGCCACAGCCTCAGGTGCATTGGAAAGAGGGCACAGGTAGGTTTCTACCATCTTTCTTCTTCCTCACCCCCTGGGTACAGCCAGGAGCTGCTTTGACCCCTGATCAAGTTAGAGCAGCATCAGCTGGAACGGCCCCCACGAGCCATTCTGGGGCCCAGCATTGTCACCATGCAACAAGCTCTTTTCCTCCACCGCCTGGCATCCTGGCTCCAACACCCACACTCTGCTGGGGGGGAACTCGGGGTAAGTGGCATTAAACTAGTAAGCCAGGTTTGTGCCTAATGCCACCTAGAGATTCCATTATACAAGGGAAATCTGCAGCATTCCTGTAGCATCCAGGTGTATGGTAAATAATGAGTTTCTGAATTTATCTCATGGAGTAAATTTCTTTCCTGCTCCAAGATATTACAGGAGTTGGGACTTTACGCTCGTGACTCCAGCTGCAGGGTCACTGCAGGGGAATGATAAACAGGTATGGATCTTGCCTGAATAGGTGTTTAGGTTTCCTCATTAGCCCCAAAGGAAAAGCCCCAACTTTGAATTGCTCACTGTGGTCTCCGTGACATCAAGGTTGAGGGATGTTTGTAGGAGAGTTAGCTCGGCACTCAGGAAATTCACTGACAGGGCCAGCTGGGTAGCGGAGTCCATTTTCGGCGGCAGGGAGGTAAGAGCTGGGGGGTCGGTGGGAAGGTCAATGAGATCTCCGCCCTCGTGCAGGACCGTGGTCTGAAAGGAGAGGTAAAGAGAGACATTCGGCCATTTCCAGAGCGGGGCGCAGCGATCCAGAGGGTTTGCATTTGGACAATACACCGGCCACTGGCGGACTCTCTTTGCCTTGTTCTAGGATTTTATGTATAGAGCACTGGCAACTGGGGCACGAGATTGAGCAGCTTCCTTGTCCACGCAGCCCCCTGCTTAAGGCTACAGGGGCCCAGGCAGCACCTATGAGAAGAAGGGTCCCTGAGCCCCCCACATCCCCGCACACCCAGCCCAGCAGTGGGGCTTACATTTAAATCCAGTTCTATGAAATCTTCTCTCGTCACCGGCGGGCTCAGCAAAGCATAGCGGATGCTTCCAGCATCACCGACTGAGCTCGGGGCTACAGAGAAAAAGCGAGAAGCCATTTAAACAGCAGCAAACGCTCTAAGTGCTGCGAACCGGACACAATGGGACGCCCGCGGGAAGCAGAGCAGGGTGCCCTCCCGACGAGGTTAGCCAACCAGTTACACAGGAAGGCAGTAACTTGAGTGCCTCTGCCCTCACTGCTGCCGAATGCTTGGGCCTGGTACAATCCGGGGCTCCCGATGGGATTTCCCTGTTGCTCTCTGCCCACATGAACAAGGCCTGTCACCTGGGCTCTGTAAAGCAGCCCACGCACGCTCTTTGGAGTTCTCTCCTTCAGTTTCCCCACAGACCCTTCTGCCACCCCTGCAATGGTCCTGGTGGCCTGGAAGGCTCCATCTGAAACCCTGAGCAAAACCCAATACAGATCCCTCTGCACTAGCCAGCCCTAGAGAGAGTGAAATAGACCAGGAGAGGACTGGGGATTTGTTCTCGAGAGGACCCTTAATACCCAACTATCTCTATGTGCCTTGAAGAGCAATGAGTTGTCTCCTTAGGCACCACTTCAGAAAAGCACTTAAGCACATGCTCAAAGTTAAGCACATCCTTAAGTCCCCAAGGGGACTAAAGCACTACTCAATGCTAAGCAACTGTTTCGGTGATGTACTGGAGAGGGCTGCTTTCTTGAACTGAGCCCTGATAGTGCAGTGATTGTGGGAGATGTGCAAGGCAACAATTGTGTGACCACCCTCCACCCCATTCCCTTTGTGGGACCAGGCCTGACAGAGCAGCCCCGGAGCTCCCATGAGTGAAAGGACCGCAACTGTGCCTGCAGCAGCACTCCTTGGCCTGCCCGCTCTGGCCTTGAACGAAGGCATCGTCCTTGGGTTTGCTCCGTGTTCTGGGAGCTACTGAGAAGAGGACAAGATGAAGCCACAACTTACAAACCAGGGTGGTGAACTTTTGGTTCACGAGGGTAAGCACAGCATCCACTGCTGGACACAGCTACAAGGTGAGAGGAGAAACAAAACTCCAGTGAGGCACAAGCAATAACAAGACCCAGAGCCGGGCATTTTCCCTACTGCGAAGCTTTTGGATTCATCGGTGCAGGGCCAGATTCTCCTCTAACTTCCAGCAGTGTCCCAGTGGGGTCACTCCAGTGGAGCTACTGCCCGATCTACACTGACCTACACAAAAGTTCTCCACACCGAGGAGACGGGTCTCAGAGAGGGACCAGCCGTGGTTTATTTAGGATCCATCTACACACAAACTTCCTCTGGTTTAACGGAAGCACTTTAGGCAAACCAATGTAAAGCTCTGTGTGGACACTCACTCCGATTTAGCTTAAATGTGTTTCGAATCAATTTAAGCTGAACTGAAAGAAGCCTGATTTAAACTGAAGTATGAGTGTTCACACAGCGTAGTTCATCGGCAAAAAATAGGAGTGTAAACGTGGTGGCAGATGTCAGCAATGTGAGTATGTACCCAGGGTCCCTGGAGAGCTTGCCCTACTGCATCTACACACTGCTGTTTGCAGCTGGGCTAGCAAGGGCACGTCTACCCGAGCTGCAATCCCAACTCCAGTTGGCAGTGTGGACACGCTCTCATCAGTCAATAACACACCTCCAGTTAAACAGCTGCAAGCGTGTGTGTAAGCAAGTCCCTAAACATTGAAGGGTTGTCGAGACATGGTCATTCACCATTGTGACCACTGTAGGCAAATGTTGCGTCTGTGTCACTCTGTCTGAGATGACAAGCTCTTTGGGACAAGAACTGTGTCTTCATTTATATTCGTACAGACCCCAGCACATTGCAGGGGGGACCAGAAACAGACAAATACTAGAGCACATTTACTGTTACCCAAAAGTGTCCTACTTCAAATACAAACAGTATGAGAATGGTTTACTGACCACCACCCCTGGGCAGTTCTTCTCTGGAGGAACAATGGTTAGTGGATGAATTACACGAACAGACTTACCAGGTCTGGCAAGACTTTTTGAAGGGTGGTAACCAGGAACTTATTCACAATCTCGGGCAGCATGCTGGGGAAAGGTGGTAAAGAAAGAAATCAACAGAGTAAATAAAGAGATTCAAAATGACAACAGTTGCTGCAAAGCAAAAGGTCAGAGGATCAGCTCCGGAAGAATCCAGGTGGCAAACTAGTCAGAAGTGTTTTGTGCTGGCTTTAAACAAGGCCAAAAGGTTCCCGTTCCTAGCAGAAGCTCCATCATCCTGGAGATCATTTCAGGGCACGTCGATGGATACCGCATGGAAATTCAGTCAGTTGTCTGTGGGTGAAATTCACTCCAGTACCGGGGGGCCAGCACAAGGCCGTTGCTCTTTTCCTCTAGCACTAGTGCTCTGATTTTCACTCTGCCGGCACTGAGCTGGGGACGGGCCCTTGTGGTTATAAGTGTTAAGTATTACAAACAATGGCAAATCTAGTGAGCATTGTCCTCCATAGCAGAGGCTAAATCTCGGGCACTCACCTGCTGGGAAGGTTGGTTTTAACACTAACGAGAGAAATCTGGCAGTCGCCAACGCTGAATTTGGGGCAACCCAAGTCATCCTGCGACAGTTTGTTCTTGGCGGTCATGTTTGCAACCACCGTGATTTCCATATTTGCACCTATAAAGCTGCACAGAGCAAACTTCAGTTACCTCCTGGTGAATTCTTTACGTGCGTCATCCTGCCGGGAGACCAGCTAGCCTCCAGAAGGGAACTGACTGGTTCAGGGTCCATGCCAGCTGATCTCCTCCTTCTGATGCCTTAATGCTGCTGAGGGCTGCTCACCCTGACCTTTCCAGCTGGCTAAAGGGAGGGGGGGCTTCTGGGGTGGTCCCAGGGAGTTGCCTTAGGGAAACGGTTAAGAAATCACTGCCCTAGAGTCCATGTGCATTGAGTCTAAGACGACATGTCTAGCGCTGCTCGGGTCTGTTTATTTATCTCATGGCAATAAAACTCCTTAAAACTCTCCTGCCTCTTGCTCATCTTCTGGCTACCTGATTTTATGGAAACCTTGAATGTACCCTTTGGCTAGGGACGTAGAGCTAACGCTATAGCCACACGAGCCCATGCATGCTGAGCTGGTGAGAGGCAGGCAATGCCGAGCGCCGGAGTGGTGAGAGCTGCTTCCCGGGAAGAGACGGCTCTCCATCAGATCAATGCACTGTGCCTCTGGAAAGGCAGGCAGAGGAAGAACGGACGCTGGATGCACCAGGGAGGGTACGAGATACAAGTCCAGCCTGGTGATCTTTGGCATGCCAGGTGTGCCTTACACACGGAGTCTGTTTGATAAGTGCTGGTGGGGGGCCCCTCTGCACGTTACCACCCCTTCTCTTCCTTAACTTTGCAGCTCTCAGGCCCAAACTAAGCCCTTGTTTGCCAGATGCTCTCAGCTCTGGCTAACCCATCTGCACAGAATGCCACATGCCGGCCACTGCACTTCAGGTGTTGGACATTTTTGCAGAAGATGGGAAATAAACATGTTGCATTCCTTGCTGTCCTGAATAGAATTGTTTTTAATTCCTTATCAGCTTCCTGGGATCATTCACTCAAGGAACTTGGGAAATAGTTTATCCACTAGATCTGCTCACACGGTGCCTTTTCCCAGGTTCCCCAGGGAGACCTTATTTGTTTTCAAATATTATCAGTTCAATACGAATTGGTTAAAAGGAACGACGCCTTCTCACACCCCGAGCAGGATTGCACTCACCTCTTCCCAGTGATGGTTATGCGAGTTAACACAGCCATGAAGAGCCCAGTCCCTGGTAAGAATGTTAGTGTTATCTCAGGGGGTTGAACGTCTTTAACTTTTACCCTATGGGATAAAAACAGGTGAGTAGTTAGGAGAGCAGGTGCCTGCACCGGTGAGACCGGAGTCTAAAGGGATACAAATCCCGTCAGGATTATTCCATTTGTCATTGCAGCAGCGTCTAAGGGCTCCGGTCTGGGATCAGAACCCCACGTGCTGTAGAGACACAGAACTAAGAGATGCTCCCCTGTCGTGAAGCGTGCAGACTAAAGAAGAAACCTAGAACCCTCCGTGACGGGCAGACCACGTCTCCATGGCCTATGCAGAGGTTTGATATGCAGGTCAAAAATTCCTAAACAAACAGGGGACAAGTTATAGTAATCATAGAAGCGTAGGCCTGAAAGGGACCTCAAGAGGCCATCGAGTCCATCCCCCTGTGCTGAGGCAGGACCAAGTAAACCTGGACCATCCTCACAGGCGTTTGTCCCACCTGTCCTTAAAACACTCCAACGCCAGGGATTCCACAACCTCCTCAGAAGCCTGTTCCAAAGCTCAGCTACCCTCAGAGGGAGAAAGTTTTTCCTAACATCCAACCTGAATCTCCCTGGCTGCAGATTACTGCTCGTCCTGCCATCAGTGCACATGGAGAACAATTCATCACCGTCCTCCTTAAAACGGCCCTTCACAGATTGGAAGACTTACCAGGTCTCCCCTCAGTCTTTTTTTCTCAAAACTAAATATTCCCAGGGTTTTTAACCTTTCCTCATAGGACAGGGTTCTCAACTTGCAATCCTTTTTGTTACTTTTTCCTGGACTCTCTCTCCACTTTATCCACATCTCTCCCAAAGTGGGGTGCCCAGAACTGGGCACAGGACTTCAGCTGAGGCCTCCCCAGTGCTGAGCAGAGCAGGACAATTACCTCCGAGGTCTTGTCTTGTTAATACACCCCAGATTTCTATTAGCCTTGTTTGCAACTGCATCCCACTGTTGTCTCATATCAGTGATGATGGAGTCTTCCTAAAAGTGGCGGGGCCCGGAGGCCTCGTCCCTCCTTTTCCCCACAAGGTCCCACCCCTCAGCCAAGCCGGAGCTGGGCCAGGGAACCCAGGCTCCTCTACCTGCCCGGGGTGGGGGGCCCAAGAGCAGCCCCTGGCTCGTGTCCCCAGGCCCCCGTGGAGGGTCTGTGGTTCCCCACAGCTGCCCCAGGCTCCCTGGGTCGCTCTTCCCTGAGCTGGGCTCCAGCTTCTGGCCTGGCCAGGGGGAAGAGCCTCTGGGGGAAGAGAAGGGGCAGGGGCCAGGCCCATCCACTTTCAAAAGTGTGAGGGCCATGGACCCTTGGCCTCCTCTGTTTTGGCACCCCGACTGATATTCAATTTGTGATCCGCTATCCCCCCAGGTCCTTTTCAGTGTTACCACCTAGCCAGTTATTCCCCATTTTGCACTTGATTTTTTCTTCCTAAGTGAAGTATTTGGCACTTGTCTTTATTGAACTTCATCTTGTTGATGTCAGATCAATTTTCTTGGTGCCACCCACAGATTCTATAAGTGTACTCGCCACTCCATTATCCAAGCCATTAATGAAAATGTTGAACAGAACCAGACCCAGGGCAGACCCCCTGTGGGACCCTGTTAGATACAGCCTCCCAGTTTGACAACAAACCATCGATAACTACTCGGAGTACAGTCTTTCAACCAGTTATGCACACACCTTAGAGTAATTTCATCTAGACCACATTTCCCTAGTTTTCTTATGAGATCATCATTTGGGACAGTCTCAAAAGCCTTACTAAAATCAAAGTATACCATGTCTTCTGAGTCCCCCCATCTGCTAGGCCAGCAACCCCATCAAAGAAGGAAATTAGGTTGATTTAGCATGATTTGCTCTTGACAACTCCATGTTGGCTTTTACTTATTTCCCTATTATCCTCCAGGTGCTTTCAAACTGATTGTTTAATCATTTGTTTCAATATCTTTCCAGGTGTTGAAGTTAGGCTGACTGGTCTGTAATTCCCTGGGTCCTCTTTGTTCCCATTTTTAAAGATCAAAAGTATTATGTTCGCCCTTCTCCAGTTCTCTGGCTAAATGCAAACAATGTCTCCAGATATGGGTGATGCTGTATCTTTGATTTAACTTCAGCCTCTAGTCCCTTCTGTATCTATCCAGGAACTTCTGATCTATGGCCACCCTGTGTTACAGAAATTTGCCGTGTCTACAAGAAACTCCCTAGCAAAGTAAGCAAGAATTACAATATTAATGTCTGCCCTGCTTGGAAGCAGCAGCTCACATGCTGTGTTGCCCTCAGGTGATGGCACCTCCATATGTCTGTAAGGCCAGTCATGCCTTTGTCACTAGCATGCTGCTTTCCATTAAAATCACACTTATTAATGGCTCCAGAGTCATTTGTTTCTCCTCTGGGCTGATGCTTCCACACCTAATGCAAATAGCATTTTTCACCTGCAGAGCATTGACATGCTGCTTGGGTCGTGTTCAACTCACCTTGAAATGCCTTTGATGGGTTTGACACCTGGCTGCTTTTTAGCTGCAGCTGCTGCCAGTTTCTGAAGAATGTCGCTCTCAGTCATTGCGTCGGAGACAGCTGGAATATTTCCGCAAGACAAGGTGTGGTTAGCACAGATGCCTCATCAGCAGGGATGGAGATAAGTGGGGAGGGGGGGGGAAAGGGCGAGGGAATCTTTTGTCAGGGAATTCAGGAGAGCATGCTGTGTAAATCATTCAGTTGCATGGCATTCCTATCCCAGTAAACACAGGTGTGGCTGAGAAGCCCATGATGACAGTCATATGGCAAATTACAGCAATCTTTGCTGTCACTCCGTGTGGCTGACTTCTGTGCAGGGGGTTCCACCTGAACCACCATCTGCTGTGTGTGCATTTTAATTCTACACATGGAATAGCTTTTACTCAGCTCAGCTGCCCACAGGCAATGCCCTCCCGCTTTACTCCTACCCATCAGGCCATCACGTAGCTAGAACCTGCAGGTCTCCTGTCTGTGGGCACTGGTACATTGTCCCACCTCTGGAGAGCAGAACATGCATTTCTCCATGTGAGCGACTTCTACTGAAGATTATGGAAAACAGCAAACAAAGGAAAAACAAATCTAAAGAGTTTAATTCTCAGGCCTGCCTGCGCTGTGGTCAGCACGAGGGGTCAGGTGGCTTTATACCCCTTTAGCACTTCCACCTTCCTGATCCTAGGGAGAGCGTGGCCTCTAGCATGCTTTAAAGTAGCTGCAGGGCTTCTCTAAGTTATGCCCAAGGGGCTGTTCTGGCCTCTGGGAATTGGGGAAGCTCATTGGTGCTTTGGCCATGTGCCACATACTGTGGGCTGCACAAGGGGGCAGCACTGGTTCTACCCCACCTGGGGATTTCCCCAGTGCCCGGCCAGCCGGGGAATTCTCAGCCTTTGCACCACCGAACAGCACACAGCTGCTATATTGAATCCATGGGTCCCCATATTAGAGCGCCCAGGAATTCACGGTCACATTCTGCAGCTGAAGTTAAACACGTGGCTGCAGCTTCAAGGGCACAGAAAACAGGACGGCAATCTCCCCTTTCCCACAGCCATATGCTCCAGCCACACCGGCCTGAGGGGTTCGCTCCAGGCACAGCCGACTCTGACTGACAGGCTAATTAACTCACCACGATCTATTGTTCCCAGATCAATCTTCAGGATGGCCCCAGGGGCGTCCATTCTTTGAGACGTGGCCAGCCAACCACAGGAGAAGAAAATGCACCAAATCCTTAACATCTTCGGCTCCAGCACCGTGGTGCCCAACGTTCCAAGGTGCGAACAGATGGGCTGAAACGAGACCCTCTGCCAACACGACCAGAAAGAGACTCTGTGAGGCTGAGTTCATCACTGCACAGAGCAAACCCACAGTTCAAGGGCCAGACTCTAATCTCACATGAATTGTATTTGGGGGCAACTCCGCTGATGTCAGAAGAGTTAACCAAGGATAAAACCAGCACGTGCGGAGAATCAGCCCCTACTGGTTTTACCTGCAGAAATACAATTTGAACGCACAGTTTAAGGTGCATTTGAATTGGCTCTTGTGGGGGGCGGGGGAAGAGACTCCTACGGTACCTGCTTAACTTGCCCCATACAGAACCAGGGATCTAGGCTGGGGTCTGAGCTGTATTACAAGCATCAGAGTGGCTCAGGGGCTCTTTGCAAACAGAAGAAAGGCAGTTAGTGGAGAGAGTTAACCCCGGGGCTTCCTTGGACGCTGCATGGAGCAATGTCTAAATTTGCATGTGGCCGTCTACGTTTAGGTGCCACCCGCCTGCCCCACTGAACGTTAAACATGCAAAAGGCCCTTTGGTGCAACCATCTGAGGAGTCTTAATTCAATCAAACGGCCAGCAAGGCGATAACCACAGCTAGACGCTCCGTGCCCATCTCATTGCTACCAGCGCGACATGGGTGTAAAATGCTCCCAAGTCCGACCAGTGGCGGCAGCATTTCACAGCCCCATGGGACAGCTGTTCCTGAGCACACGAGGTACAAGGCAGCGGAGAATCGGGCCCTGGGTGGGTATAAAACAATTATTTTTCCTAGTGTTGCAATAGCACTAGAGACACTTCATCGGGGCGTTTTGTGCTCTCACCTGGCCGGGCTGTTGTCCAGTGGTAGGTTTCTCAAGAGCTGCCAGAGCCTCTCTCCTGCCCCGGCGATATAGAAGGGGCAGCCTTTATATACTACAATTCGGAGCGAAAAGTAGAAAAACGAAAGGAGCCGATTGTTGGGATGTAAAACTAACTCCCGTGTGGTTTCTGACATCTTCCAATGTAAATAATTTTGCTAACAAATGTGAAAGTCTGGGCAAGTCGCTGAGTCTGAGGTATCAAGTGAATGTTCCTCGTGTGCACGGAGCCAACACTCTTACTCAACAGCCATGCAGAGCTGCCTGGCAGATTTGCATGCAAATCCAGAAGAGCAGGGTAAAAAAAGAGATGTTGGAATTGGCCAAAAAAGTGAGATGAATGAATGTAGGGAAGGGAGGAAGTGGAGACTCAAAGGATAAATTCTGCTGGGGGGGGGGAGGGGTGAGACACGCATGCTTAACTGTGAACCTTTCCCATGTGATTAGCATGGCACATGTTCCTAATGCTGAGCGACGGCAGAGGTTACACCAGCATCCAGGGGGAACCAGGGCCTGATCCATGGTTTAGTGAAGTCGGTGGAAATCTTTCCATTGATTTCAATGGGTTTTGGACGAGGGCCATAATGGAGAGGTCTCATGGACAGAGCAATGGACTGAGAGCCAGGACTCGTGAGCGCTCTCAGCGGCGCTCACAGCTGATGTTCTGGGTCAGTCACACCAATGTTTGCGACTTGATATTTCTGACCTGCTCTCAAAGGAAGACAGGAGAGAGAGACCGACTCATTGCAGGGGTGCAAGGGGGGAACTAACATGAATCTCTTTAAGGGACTGAATATTTAGTTTGTTAAAACAATCTCACCTGCCTCCCTCTCTCTTCCCTGTCATGTCTAATTCCCCTTCCTTCTCGGACCCCGTCAGGATTGGAAGTGGAGCGGTGTTTCTGTGATATTGCCAGGCCGGACAAAACCCAGAATTGAAAAGCTTGCAAGAAATGCTGTTCTTACTCTAGTTCTAGCCCAATTTTGTCACGATTGACATAAGGTCTGAATGAACATAACCACCCTGAAATTGTAGCTTTACGTCTTCAATACTGATTTCTCTCTATCTGTACCTGGCTAAGTAGTTACACCTTGCTCGGACCTGTGGCATCTGAGAGCCTGCTTAGCTGACTGTTTCGAGGTTTACCCATCATTCCTGTCAGACACACCCATTGACTTGGCCATGTGCACCCCTGAAATTGTAGTTGCGGAATTATTTCTGTCCTCTGCATTATTTTTATGTAAAAACGTGTTTCCTGAAGCTTACCTCTCCGTGCCACGCCTGGTGGCTTTCTATCAGCTGCTACGCCCAGCTTCGGAGATTTCTCTCTTATCTATTAGGAATTTAAGCTTAAGTGCCCATCAAGTCAGAAAGATGCTTTTGTGCTGGTAACGTGATCGGTCCTTAACTAGATTTCATCTTACAGGGTAAGTCCTCACTTGGACAGTCAGGTACAGTACAGCTGAACAATAGGAGAAAATCCACATCTAAACAACAGGGAGTCATCCTATCCCCTCAGCTTACCGGTCAGACTCTTTGCACAGATTAAAATAAAATAATAATAATAAGCAACCACGAGGTGGAGATCAATGGACTGTGATTATGGGGGTCCCTTCTGGCCTTAAAATCTATGCACTGGCAGCCAATCAGCAAAAATAAATCAAACTCTCCCCTGGTTTCGGATGAAGGCTACAAATGCCTTTGAAGGTGGGAGGCTGGATTTTGCAGCAAGAGACCAGCAGTAAATGCAGCAGGTTGCAGAGGAGTCAGTAGAAACCCTCCTGACACCTACTTGAGGCTCCTGAGGGTCATCAGTACATCTCCGAGAAGGGACTTGCCGGCAGAACTGCTCGACTCAGGGAAGCCTGTGGCACTTCGGAGACCGTGGATGTCCAGCTGGAGGGATGATCCCACTCTCAGTCCTGTTGGAGCCAGGATGCTGAACAAACAGAACAACCAGCTGTGCGATTCCTGGCTTTCCCAGACAGCCCAGAGCCTCAGCCACTGACACCAGGAACCAGGGAATTGGTTTGTTCCATTCAATGAGGTCGCACTGATAAGAGAGTGTTAAACAGCATCCTTTGGCCATGAACGTTCTCGTCCTATTGTCATGCCGCTGGATACCAGTAACTTCCACTGACGTTTGTGCGCTATGGTCTCTAGCTGTGTTAGAAGTGGGAAAGCTGCCGACATTCAACACCCAAATATCTTTGCCTTACAGACCCATTGCAAGGATCTTACACACTGTATCTATACTCTCTCTTGAAATGAATTAATAGGAGCTCTTTAGGGCAGGTATGCAGCACCTGGCACACTGCGGCCCTGGTCCATCACGGGAGCTCCCGGGCACAATCCCAAAAGCAATACCTGAGCCCTCAGCCCCCTGCACTCCCCACCCAATATAACAGCCCTGCAAAGACACAAGGCAACACGCTCACACTTTGGCTCGGAGATGGAGATCAGTGCGGAGACACAGTTGAACGCCAATGTGCAGGACGAGTTTCACTGAGATCTGGGGGACAATTCAGAATACTTATCCTGCAGGGATGAGACTGGCGTCACTAGGAGGAAATCTCAGCTTTCCCTTAACACAGTACATACATTTCTAGCCCTCATGCCTGCAGAGAAACATCTGAAAACCTGACCTTTAGAAGCTCAAAAGCTGGGAGGCAAATAAAAATAACGCAACATGTATTCTGACAAAAAATCTCCTGATTTTTAGGCCAATCTTGTGACATTTTGGGGGCCTGACTCCTGCTTTTTGCATGCCTGGGGTTGGCAATAGATGACCCTCCATTTTAGAGGTTTGGTGCAGTTTGTGTGATGCCAACAGACCCTGGTCGTCAGTGGGCGGAATCGAACCTGGGACCTCCGGAGCTTAGTGCATGAGCCTCTGCTGTATGAGCTAAAAGCCAACTGGCTGTTAGGTAAGGCTGTAGGGCAGACTCATTAATTGCTTTCTTTCTCTCTAAGTGGTCTTGGAGCCACCAGATGGGACAGAACACCACCCCCAGAAGGTGTGTGGGTTACATATGCTCATCCTTAGTAATCCTCTTTGGCCTAGAACTGGTTCCTGAGGCTGGAAACCTTCTGGGAGCAGCAGGCTTTTCCCCGACATTCCTTCTGGGTTCAGCCAGGTCAGACAACCGGCCAGAGGAGCCCAGAAATTGCATTAGTCTCTTTGGAATGAAAATCCCCAATTCTCCCGGGCAGTAGGAACAGCAGCCAACACTCAGACAGGGAAACTCTTCAAATGGAGGTGGGGACCCTTCGTTTCGTACATCTCCAAATACTTATTCCTCATCCCACTCAGCCACGTGCCGTGCGCCGTGAAGGCAGAGGTGCTCCGAGGGGCTCAAAGTGAGATGAACTGATGAAAACCTCGGCCAGTGGAGGAGGAGCAGACTCTGTTCAGGGAATCACCCAAGGTACCACTGTCACGCTGGCAGTGACACTCACCCCGGCAGCCAGGCGCCAGTACAAAGCTTATGCACCTCTTCAGTCCCATGGAAAGGCCTCCACACTGGCATTAAAGGATGCCTAGGCCTCGTGTCTATGCCCACTGCACGGGAGTGAATTTCACCTTTAGTGAGCACACCTGGAATGAGCTGTTTAGGGGCTTGACTCACCCTACAATATTCAAGACTGATCCAAACAGGCCTTTTTGGCCACGGAAATCCAGGATGTCTATGATCCGAATAGCCTGCTGCAGGGGAGCCAGCCAGTCTGGCACACTGTGGAAACACAACACAACACACTTGGTAAGGACGCTCCATGGGAAAGAGGAGGAGTTGTGTTGGGCACCACTTACCCTGCGCACACAGCATATCTGCTCTCAACAAAGACCTAGCAGGAAACCAGTTCTAGGACAGCATGCAATACAAAGCCAGCCCAAACGAGTGGCTAGAGAAGAGCAGTGGTGACATTTTTCATCATGAATAGTGTCTGCTAGAAATGCATTCCCTTCTTCTGGCTGAGAATCATTTGCAAATCGAGTCTGATTTCTTTGAACAGGTTCAGCATCAATAAATACTTGCCCAACGGTTTGAGACAAACAGGCCCAGACGTAAATCAGCATAGTTCCACTGAAGTCAGCACCTCACTCAGTTCAATTGGCACAGTTCCACTGAACTCAATAAAACTACACCAATTACACTGGGCAAGGATCCGGCCCACAACTTTTAGACAAGCGACTGTGTGTGAACGGCTCACTGTTCTAGGAGCAGCCTTGGTCCCGTGAGGTGGTTTCTGCTCCTTGACTAGCGGATTGCAAGGTTTTAAACAGGAGACTAATGGATGACAAATGGTGACGAGCACATTTTGCAGAGGGACACATCACTCAGGCTGAAATCTGTGAAGACGCTGGGATTTGCAAACACTTTCCCAAATACCCATTGGCTGTCCAAATGCTCCCAATAGCCCCCAACAAGACCCCACCATGAATCAAACCCCAGGTTCAACTTTGCCAATACTTTCGTGAATTCAAGGTTTTCAAAATCGGCTCAGTCCCAGCATGGTGCAGATGTCAGAGTGCAGCGAGGCAGATATTTCACTGCCCCCAGCCTGTCAGAGGCCACCGCAGATGGGCCGTTCCCAGTGCTTGGCAGATGAATGTAACAAGATGATGTAAAGACAGGGGCGGCACCAGATGATTTGTGGGATTTGCTTTTGGCTTGAAGCAAGCAGAAGGAGGCTTCCCTCACCATACTCCAGCTCCTCGCGATTGACTCTCCCCACAGTCCCAGGTGTGGTCGCATGAGACGGGACAAGGAGACAAAGGAAAATGCTCAAGGTACAAAACAAACATCTTTCCTCCTGGACTGCGCAGTCACCTGGGGACAGGGAGCCTGAGTTAATCATCATGCAGGTCTCGGAGGCCACTAGACCCTGTGGGACAGGGTCTGGTGACTTCCCATGCGGGAGCCCGGCACTGCAGGGCAGGTTCTGGGGCGGGGGGTCCTGACACTATGAATGATACCAGAGAGTGAGCGAAATGTGGGTTCCCCCAGGGGCGGTGTTCAGAGGAACATGGGCCCGGGAAACGGGTTGAGCAAATGGAATATGCCGCACAAAAGAGCCTTTCAAAGGGAAGCTATTGAAGAAGCTGCAGACAGAAGAAAGAAAAGAACATGGGGGCCTTGGGCCTTGTCCGGTTACACTGAGCACATGAACATACCGTCAAACACCAGCTAAGAACAGTGCGTGCCAATAACGAGATGAATTAGCAGTGTTTGTTTACCGCAGGTGAGGTATGTAGCTGAATGGCTAAACTCTCTGAAACCTGGCACCTGGGGGGATAGGGTCCCAGGTGATTCTGAGTTTTACATGGGAAAACACAGTAGATTTAGTATAATGAACAAGTGGTGTCTGTTTTGCAGTTTTGCACCCAGAAATAACTGTGTGAAAGAGAAATTGTTGGTGCAAATATAGTTAAACAACCTGCTTTATAGGTGCAAAAAGGCACCATAGCTAGACATCTAACTACTCATGTTTGCACCTGCAACAAAGCACGGTTATACATGAAAGCAAGCGAGTGTTTCCAAAAACAGAAGTCCTTCTCTGAAAATCAGCTCCAGGGCAGCATGGCTGTATGTTCTGAAACCTTTAACCGGCACAAAGAGGGAGCAAACTGACAGGCACAGTGCTGACATGCTTTAATAGACATTTCATTTAAAGCATCTGTCCCCTGGTAGAGGGAATTGCCAATTGCTTAGAGCAGGGACTTGCATCAAGGTTCCCACGTTGTATTCCTGCTTCTGTCAATGATTCACACTCACTTTTTTAAAGTCACTTAAGCTTTTCGTGCCTTGATTTGCCCAGCTTCTGTGAAGCTGGAAGAGTGCCTGCCTGCTACGTATTTTGTAATGAACACATGAATGTTTGTGAAGCACTTGGAGAGTTGTGGACGAAAGGCGCTGCAACGAAAGATAGTAACAAGGTCATTTGCTCTGTCATTTCACAGATAGATAAATTGTTCCTTTAACAAACACTTTATTTGCTTTCGGAATAATTTCCCATTTTGACCCATCGTACCCTTCTTACCCACAAATACAGCACAGACTTACCACAGAGAGTACACAGCCCAATCGCTAGTTCATTGAATTATTTGCCTTTTTTGATCCAGACCTCAGGAACCAAATTGTTCTTATGGAAACAATGTAACCCCAACTTACGCACTACGGAACGCTCTCAAATGAGTTGGGAGACCGTCAGGTTGGGTGTACCTCTGACAGCCCCAGTTCCAGATATTGCACATACACTATATTGGTCACTGAAGAAGACCCTTGTGTTGAAATTCAGAAGCAGATATTGACTCTCCCGTATGTTTATAACAGTCATGTGGCTTCACACCAAACAGCAGTCACAAGCTACTTACTTCTGTTGGTGAGAGAGACAAACTTTCGTGCTACACAGAGCTCTTCTTCTTCTGACCTGAAGAGCTCTATGGAAGCTCGAAATGTCTCTCTCGCCAATAGAAGTTGGGCCAACAAAAGAGATTCCCTCCCGCACCTTGTCTCTCTAATGTTCTGGGACTAACACGGCTACAACAACCCTGCACATGTCCAGGCAATGCTGACGAAGACGAGCTGTACAGGACTCAGGACCAAACTGCTGTTTTGTACTGAGGTTGCAGCTGCTACCAAAGATGGAAGAGTAGATTCATCCCAAACCGTAATGCTGCCTTCAGGCCTTGGAACCCATGAAAAGGACGTTCCCGGCTTCCCTTCGGGATGTCGCAAATCAAGTGAATTCCTCACGCCAGACCCTGTGGGGAGCTATATTCTTTAACTAAACATCTCCTTGTATAACCTTCATCAGCTCAAACAGCACCAAGACGAGGACAGAGCACAAAAGGCAAAGATACTTTAATGCAAACAGATTAACTCCTCCATACAAACCGCTGAGGACACAGACGTACTTGCTAAAAGCAAATTGAAAAGCCTGAACTTCTCAAGTTACACCGGAGGTATTTACTTTCCCGTCTCCTCCCGATTGATGAAACCCTTCCTGCCAGCCCATTAGTAGCAATAATGCACCCAGTAGCCACGCTGGCATAAGGTATAGACTTTGGTCAGTTTCGTAACCCTTAGATAGCAGAGCTCAGTCACCCTCTAAAATCTGTATTGTCCCCACATGACAGTCGCCAGATAGAAACCAATGGAGACCGAGACGCTTCTCTGGTACCTGAGCATTAAAGCCGCTAGTGCCAGCCGTTCTGTCCGCTGCAACTGCGTGAGCTTTGTAACTGGGAGCGGAAATGGACCATAAAAAGGCAAAGATTGTAAACATCAATATGGCAAAAAGAGCAGGAGTCCTTGTGGCACCTTAGAGACTAACAATTTTATTTGGGCCTAAGCGTTGTTAGTCTCTACGGTGCCCCAAGGACGCCTCGTTCTTTTGGCGGATCCAGACTAACACGGCTGCCCCTCTGAAACCTGTCAATATGGCAATCACACAAGGTCAGAAGGGGAGCACGAAGCAGGACAGGAGAGCAGCAGAGAGCACCAAATAAGGCCTTTTCTACCCCAGAATATTACCCCGGTTTAACTAACAGTGTGATTTTAAATAGATGTAGTTAAACCTGAGCAAAAACCTGTATGGACACACTTATTCTGGTTTGGCTTAAGACAAGCAACAATTAGTTTAAACTAAACTGAAACACGCCACCCTAAACCCAGCTAAGAATGTCCACACAGGGGTTTGCATCAGTTTAACTAAACCGATTTCAAAACCAATTTAAATTAGGGCTTGTCTACATGGAAACTGGCACCAAAGTAACGACAGGGGCTGTAATTCACACCTTTCATTATTTCAGTGCAAGTCTGTGCATCAACACTTAGTTCAGTAACTATTTGACTGACAAATAGTATCAGTCTACTCAGGCTAGAGCAAAATAAAGGGGGGGGGGCATTATTTTGAAAATATTCACGTCATTCTTTCAGTTCCAGTTTTCAGAGAGGCAAAAAGCCTTTAACCCGGTACAACTGCCTCCCATCGACAGGGCTTAGCACCCAGGGCGCCAGCGACACCGGAGCATAGGAAAGGCTGGATCCAGCCGCGTAAGAACTCGCCTGAAGGGAGGCGAGCAGGAGGAGATTCCTGCGTGATGCTATGGCCCTATCGCACCCAGTAGAGTGGCGAGAGAGATTGGAACAGCTGGGCAGGCCCAGCCGTCACGGAAGCACAGGGGGAGCGGGGGTGTATTTGTACTTTAAAAAAAAAAAATTCTGTTTCTCTGGGTTCCTACTCTTGTGACCCTCTTGAAGCACGAGCTGACCCCTCTCTAGCAACACAGGCACTGCTCCTTTCAATCCCTAGGTTTACACAGAAAGAAGCCCATAAAACAAGGGGTTCCCCAGGCCGCTCTCGCCTCCCCAACAAGCCCCCTGAACCTCATCTGGCTCCCTGCTTTTAGAAACAAACATCCCATGTTAATTCAATTGCTCTTGCCTCTTCCAGGTCCGGTCCAGTGGAAGATTTCTCAGCTCTGCAGATCCTTCTCATTTCTCCGATGCTGCTGCCCTTACATCCGAAAGAGTCTTTGAGCCCACAGTGCTCCTGATCTTACCATGATCAGATACGGTAGCCCACCTCAGAGCCCAATTATGGTGTATCCCAATTCTGGCCCTAATTCTGCAGGCTGCTTCGAAATCAGTTGTTCAAGAACATATTTCACTTCTAAAATTACTCAGAAATTGCAGAGAGATTCAGAAAAATCCCCCACAAAATGGTGTGGGGCCCATAGCCAGAGAGCTATCTGAAGCTGTTTCAGAGTAGCAGCTGTGTTAGTCTGTATCCGCAAAAAGACCAGGAGTACTTGTGGCACCTTAGAGACTAACACATTTATTTGAGCTGTGTCACTCTGGTCCGTTTCCTCATTCCAAAGTAGGTTTGTTTAGGTGTAGAAAAGTAGCATGGTCCATATCAGCATCAGAGAAACAAACGGCAAAGGGGCCAACAACTGATAAGCCTCCCATCGCGTGGCACATAAGAACATTAAAGGCCAGAATAAGCCATACAGGCTTTTCTAAACTTGAATATTTGCCTCATCCTACACTAGGTGTGACTCATCACCTGACCCCTCTCTGCTCAGCTGCCACTTGGGTGCATTTGACGAGGTGGTTCTATTGCACGGATGCTATTTGTCCTCTATCTGCATCAACTGTTTGGAAAAAAGAAACCTGCCTGGCCAGATCTCATTCCCTTTTGGTTTTACAATGTCCATGCATGTCCAGGGCAGTGGCCATCACAGGAAAGGTCAAAGGAAAATATGGCAGGAGAGGGAGCAGGCTCGGATCTGACCTCAGATACAGCTCTTGGGGGTGTCCAGTTGCAGAAGTGTTACAGTTTCATAGATTATAAAGCCAGAAGGGGTGACTGTGATCGGCTAACTTTGACCTCCGGCATAGCTCCAGCCATCGAACGGCCCCGAGTTAATTCCTCTTTGAACTAGAGCAGGTCGTGTAGAAAAACACGCAATCCGGATTTGAAATGTCCAGTGCTGGCGTGGTGGGTCGTTCCAATGGTTAATCACCTTCCTTGTTAAAAACTGGCACCTTTCTAGCCTGAATGTGTCCAGCATCCACTTCCAGACATTGATCTTGTTATGCCTCACTCTGCAAGATGGAAGAGCCCTCGAGTATCAAATTATGTTCCTCACGTGGACATATCGACTATCAAGTCACCTCTTAACCTTCTCTGTCAAGCTGAACAGACTGAGCATCACTACAAGGCATGTTTTCAATGCTTTCAATCGTTTTCAGTTGGATATTGTGATCCCAATGCGCTGACACAATCACCCATTAGACAAGACCAGATTTTCATCCCGGGCCCCAGCTCTGCCTGTGGGTTTGTTTGCGTTTTCACACACACTAAGCTGGCTGCTCCTGTAAAAAGGGGGCCTGCGCCAGTCGGTGCGTGGAGCTAGCTGTCGATCTGAGTAAACAGACGGGCATGACCTGCTCACAGAAATGCAGCTTTGCATGTGCACGCCAGTGGCTTGCCCATTGACAGGAGAGCTCTAACCTGCGTGCAAATGAAGGCCTCTGAATCGGATGCTGGCGCATGGGGTAGCTCCCATGGTGCAAGCAACACATGCACATGGATCTCAGCTCCAGCGTGGCCCTCCAGCCATGCTGATGTGATGCTACTTGCAACCACTGGCAAAGTTTCCAGGAGCCTACGGCCATTTTGTAATTAAGCAAGACTTGATCGTCTCTGCCATAATGCTAGCTGATGTCTAGCTTGGACACATAGCAAGGCGAAAGCCAAAGCCTCGTGGGCTGTACGTTAATTAGTGCTGCTGTAGAATCCAAAGTGTCCTATTGCATTGTTACGATAGGTATTTCGAAATATACGTTTGATGTTTTACTAATGATGATTCTCCTCTGTTACGCTCCAGTGTAACCCCATTGCTACCAACCAGTGTAGCGCAGGAGAGAACAAGGCCAAGAACATATCTAAAAATCCTTACCCTAAATCCTTTTCTACACTTCAGGCTAGAAGAGACCTCAAGAGGTCATCTAGCCCAGCCCGCTGCTCTCAGGCAGGATTAAGTAAACTGAGACCATCCCTGGTAGATGTTTGTCAAACCTGCTCTTAAAAGCCTCCAGTGACGGGGATTCCACTACCTGCTCCAGAGCTTAACTAGCCCTAGAGTTGGAAACGATTTCCCAATACCTGCCATACCTTTTCCTGATTGCTTCGTGTCCTACCTCCAGACACGGAGAACAAAGATCTCTTTGTAACAAACATTTATGTTTGAAGACTTGTGTCCTCCCTCCGTTTTCTCTTCTCTAGACTAAACATGCCCAGTTCTTCCAACCTTTCCTCACAGCTCACGTTTTCTAATTTCATATTCTCCCTGCTCTCCTCTGGACTCACTCTAACTTGTCCATACCGTTCTTAAAGGGTGGTGCCCCAAACTGGACACGGTTCTTTAGCTGAGGCCTCCCCAGTGCCAAGTAGAGCAGAACAATTACCTGCCGTGTCTTACATCCGACACTGGTGTTAATACATCCCAGTGTGACATTTATCTTCTTTGCAACAGCATCACATTGACGACTCATATTCAATTTGTGATCCACTGTAATCCCCAGATCCTTTTCAGCTATACGACCACCTAGCCAGTTAGTCCCTATATATAGTTGTCAGGGCCGGCTCCATGCACCAGCGCAGCAAGCAGATGCTTGGGGCACCCAATGGAAAGGGGCGACACATCCGGGTCTTCGGCAGCGGGTCCCTCGGTCCCTCTCCGAGGGAAGGGCCGGCCGCCGAATTGTCGCCAAAGAATGAAGCGGCGCGGTAGAGCAGCTGCCGAAGTGCCGCCAATCGCGGCTTTTTTTTCCCCCTCTCTCTCTTCGCCGCGCTTGGGGCAGCAAAAAAGCTGGAGCCGGCCCTGATAGTTGTGCATTTGATATTTCCTTTCTAAATGTCATATTTTGTGCTTGTCTTTATTGAATTTCATCTTATTGATTTCAGACCAATTCTCCAATTTATCAAGGTCATTTTGAATTCTAATCCTGTCCTCCAAAGTGCTTGCAACCCCTCCCAGCATAGTGTCATCTGCAAATTTTATAAGTGTAGCCTCCACTCCATCATCCAAGTCGTTAATGAAAATATTGACTAGTCCTGGAGCCAGGACAGATCCCTGTTGGACCTCACTTACTATGCCCGCCCAGTTTCATAGAGGGGAGGGATAGCTCAGTGGTTTGAGCATTGGCCTGCTAAACCCAGGGTTGTGAGCTCAATGCTTGAGGAGGCCACTTAGGGATTTGGGATTTAGTTCAGGATTGGCCCTGCTTTGAGCAGGGGGTTGGACTAGATACCTCCTGAGGTCCCTTCCAACCCTGATAGTCTATGATTCTATAGTAAACCATTAAGAATTATTCTGAGTATGGTTTTGCAATCAGTTGCACACCCACCGTAGAGTAATTGCATACAAGCCACATATCCTTAGTTTGCTTATGAGAACATCCTTTGAGTGTGTGTCAAAAGCCTCACTGAAGACCAGACTGTGGGGGAGGGAGCAGTTGGTGTGATCTATTTACGAGGCTGGTTACCCTGTCAAAAAGGGAAATTAGGTTAGTGTGGCGTGATTTGTTCTTGGACAAATCCATGTTGGCTGGTCCTTATAACCCTGTTGTCCCTAGGTCCTTACCAATCGGTTATTTCATCATTTTTTCCAGCATCTTCCCACATACTGAAGTTAGGCTGACTGATCTAGAGTTCCTCTGATTCTCCTTTTCCCCCTTTTTAATGATGGGGTCTATTGTTTGCCTTTCTCCCATCCTCTGGGACCCCCATTGCTCCCCCATGAGTTCAGAAAAGAATCGCTAACAGTTCTGAGATTGCTTCAGCTAGTTCCTTAAGTACCCGCGAGTGAACGTTCTCTGAATTTCTCCAATTTACGGTAACTTCCTTCCCCCTTTTGTGTAGCCAAGAACAGACTCCGGTCTCACCAACACTGCCAAGGTCTGATTCTCCTCTCACTTCCCGGGTGTAACTCCACTGGCTTTGGTGAGGTTAGTGCCAATGGACACTCGTGTGAGAGGAGAATCGGGCCCCCAGGTTCATTTTAACCAGTCGGGACTCTTGTTTTTAAAACAAAATGTGCCAAGTTCAATTCCCTTTTCACAATGGTGGAGTCCAGGACATTTTAGTCTGTGCAGGCATAGAACTTGGTGTGCATGAGTCCCCCTCCAGTGGAGAAGAATGGCATAGCCATTCTCTAGTAGTCTCCCTTACTCTCTTTCAGATTTTAGAAACCAGCACTCTCTTGGTGGCCTTTGCAATGCAGTGTCCTCCTGATTCTTGGTCCTGGATTAACATTTGGTCAGGTAGAGACACAAGCTACTACATTGTTACAGATCGGGAGGAAAAGTCCTATGGGAGTTTTCTGGTGAGCAACTTCTCAAAGATCTGTGTGTTAATTACCAAAAGTGAACTCAATCTGCAGTGGGGAACTGAACACGGGGAGGTCTTTGGGAAACAGACAAGAGAAGCACAATGTGGAGTGTTGAAAAAGTAGAAATGTTTATTAAAAGAGTTACAAAAAGTGAAACACATCCCTGCCTACCCATAATCCACTGCTTGGCACAGGAAACTCTCCTGACCCTGAGACGGTGAAATTTACTTAACCATCACTTGTTCATTATACTAAATCTACTGTGTTTCCCATGTAAAACTCAGAATCACCTGGGATACTATCCCACCAGGGACCAGGTTTTCAGAGAGTTTAGCCATTCAGCTACATACCTAACCTCACCTGCAGTACACAAACGCTGCTAATTCATCTCGTTATTGGCGTGCACTGTTCTTAGCTGGCGTTTGACTGTGCAATCCTAGTACTTACATGTGCAAATTAGGCCTAAACTACCTGAAAATCTGACTCAGTCTTGAATCAAGCTAGAAAAAGAAATAGGATGATATCAGTCTAGACGTTTCATTCTTGTGGGTCTTTCTGGCTCTCTTTCTGCTGTCAGCGCTGTCACCACAAAGACCTCGGCCTGCTTTGGGCTTTCCAGGCTCACACACGCACCACAACCAGGCCCTGAGGAAGTTCCAAAAGTGACAAGTTTAACTTACTTTCTTACCCCAAAGGATGGGTCATTTCATTAAGTCTGTTCCTTTATCAGCTATGGGGCTGTCGGGGGTCTGGAGTGTTCCTGGAAGCTCCTGGTAAAAATTCTGGCCCCAAACTTAAAGGAAGGCTGTGGAGCAATTTCCCTGCCTCTGCTGGAGACGCCCCTCTCTGGGTCCTGATCAATAATCCCTGCTGGAGGTCAATTATTTTAGGGTCTCATAAAAATGTATCAGGAGCGTAACTTCCCCACCCAGCCCTCCTCCATTACAAGTGGAACACCGAGCCGGGCTCTCCAGAACGCTGTCAAAAGCACAAACGCCTCCAACACAGCGCAGCTGAGTGCATCTCTTATTGCCACCTCCCCGGCCTCAAACTTAGGAGACAGCCTCATCGTTCTCAGCCGACAAGAAAGGACAGATCCTTGGGGCAGTTCCAGCAGGAGGGGGGGCACCTTTGTGACAGCCCCTTGCTAACGCATTGGCAGCACACCCGAGCCTGTCCTTCGCTAAAGAAATCAACGATTGCAGCAAGGACGGACGAGAGGCTGCGATATGCAAAGATGTGACACCAATGAGGCAAGGGGAAACCGTGGAATCATCGTGGTTTGGGGGCACAACTGTGCATGAGCGTTGCACCAGTACAGGGAGGGTAATGGTGCAAAGACTCCCCCCATCCTTGTGCATCCCATGTATGGATGTGTCACAAGCCAGTCCCTGTGCTCCAGCAGAGGCCGTCTGTGCACCCTTCCTGCACAAAGCTGGTCCCTGAGGTACAATTCCGACAACCCCAGCCAGTGCCTTTAAAGGCGCAGTGTTCTCCCAGAGAAGAAGTGTCCCTGACTCTAAAGGGAGGGAACTTGGTGCAGCACAGACAACATATCTGACTCTACAAAAGGCAAAACTTCCTGGCCAGCGACAAACTTCAGGGGTGAGCTGCTCCAAGCACACAGACGGGAGAGGCGGCAGCAGGGCAGATGGAAATAGCCCTTCTGAATCCTACCTCCACAATCTGAACAGCGTTAATCAGCTTAATGCCCAGCACGTTTGGCAGTGGGAGTCCGACAGCCAGAGCCTCTGGAAGAGACAACAAGTAGGTTTATTTCACCCAGCTGGTGAAGCTGACCAGTTCCATGCACCTGCTGAATTTTCACCCTAGACATGAGTTTACCCATCAGACTAGCACCGGGAAGGCTCGGGGCACCGGAGCTGAGTCTCAAATACAAACAGTGCCTGGAACTTTGCAAAGCATCTGTTTTCATTTCTGAGGTTCTTTATTGTTAATGGTTACAAGGGCCACCAGCATCTTAGCCGGGGCCAGGTGCCTTAGGAATAGAGGGCTAGGTAACGGCTTCTAGCCACAGCTCTGGGGCTTTCGCCACCCCCCGGGCAGCACTGAGAGGCCATTCACTAGCTGTGCTGAAGAAGGAGTAACATTTGACTCCCCTTCAAGAGGTGCAGCAGACTCCCTCTCATTCACTCAGCCAGCCAGTCCTGTTAGCTGCAAATCTGGGAGTTGGGGGGGAACCCTGGCTCCCCCTCTGCCCCCTCCCATTCTGGTGAGAGGCTCCCTGCGGAATAGGAGGGGGCACATCTTCGGAGTAGCCCATCCACTTCCCCAGGCATAGGAGCTGCAGCTCTGGGCCCCTGTATGCAGGCTGCTCAAGGAAAAGGGGGGTGCAGGGGAATTCTCTCCCCCCCCCCCCCGGGCAGCTGCCTAAACAGGGGAAACCCAAAATTATCACCATCACCAATAAAGCTTTAGCAAGACAACTGACAATGTGTCTCCCAGGGCTCCGAAGCAGCTGCCGGCAAGCTGCAGGTTTGGTTCCAGCCCCACTTCAACTCTTCCCATTCAAATTCAAAAAGCACCTAAATGTCACGGTGACTTTAAGAAGCCGGCAGAGATTTACCATCAAAGCAGCAGAGACATTTGCTTTGGGACGTCCCTGGCCAATTTGAACTCTGAAGATAGCCCCGAGCTGGCCTTACCATTGATGAGCGGCACAAAAGTTTCCACCAAAAGTTTATTGATCAACGTCCCGAGACCAGAGACCTGAAACAGAGCAGAGTGATCCAGCGAGCTGCTGGCCAGCATGTGACAGCCAGGCACGCGCTTTAACATGGGTAACGCAGGCTGGAATTCCGCTGGCCCTGCAGCATGGGAGCAGCCTAATGCTTCATCTCCTACCAACGCAGCTTATGGAGAGCAAACATTGCCCGTTTTCTTCGCCAAACCTTGGCATCCTCACTCAGATTTCATGCCCTCCTTTCTGAGGCAAAGCTCCCACTCAGTCAACGGAAGCTTTGCCTGAATCTGGAGTGAGGACTTTAGGGTTTGACCCTGTGTCACCCGATGGAGGCAGAAGGAGAATGACATGACAGAAGAACAACTTCAAGCTACGAACAGTGGCAGCTAGTGATTAAGAAAGTCAGCCAGCTGAGACCATCACCACAGGCAGGAGAAAGCAACCTTTGTACCAACAGCAGCCTCCAGTGCTACAGATCTCTGCTTGCCTCCTCTCCCCACAGACATGCGGCGTAGCAGCTGTTTGTTCTGACCGGGTTTTTTAGATATTTCTGGGAAAAAAAACTTACGCTAACGATGCCGACGTCTGAAGATTCCAAGACTAGATCCGCACTGGGGAAAAGAACACAAGTGGTACCTCGTCAGCCAGCAAATCGTCTGATTTGATCTTTTATCTTCCAGAGACAAAATGGTTGGGTGAATATCTTTGGAGCAGTCACACACCCAGAGTACAGCGAGAAACACACACGCATACAAAATACAGTCACACGTACACAGATATTTCAGCTTTTAAACCCGGAGCCAGATTTTTCATACACGGATTCCTGACTTCCAACCCCTATGTCCATATTCAAGCCCCTAACAAATAACTGCCTGGATTTCCTGGGCACCTGCAGCCCCTCGTCAAGTCCCTGGGCACTGCGCGTGCTCAGCACTGCTGAAAGCAGGCCAGTCCAAGGAAGTGCACTGTTGTTGTGTACTTGGTGCCCCGTTCCCTCTTCTGGAGACAGTGCTGCCGAGACGCACAAACAGCGAGACCGGATACCTGGTCAGGGATACGCTGAGCAGCAGTTTGTCTCCAGCAACAGAGGCCTGGGCATCTAAAACAAGGTCCTGCAAAGAGAGAGAGTCCGTTTGAAGAGTTGGTTCCAACTCCACTTGCGATTGGTTCAGTCAGCTGGGTGCAGACTGTACCAGTTTGAACTCTGGACAGCCATACTTACCGCCTTCAGGGCAAGGAGCGTCTGGATGGTTCCATCCGAATATTTCGTGAACACCTGAATCGTGACAGAGAGCTTGACAGTGGCTTTGTTTGCTTCCAGGGTGATGAGTGGGGGCCCAAGCGCTGTTATTTTAATGTTCAGAGGAGATACCACAGAGCAGTTGGGACACTGTAGGGATCAGAGACACAGGGCTAGGCGTGAACTGAACTGGATATTGCCCTCTATTAACACAAGCCAGCTGGAACATGATGGGTTAACGCCCAGGGCCTCGCAGTTCATAACTAGACCCCCACCCAGCTCAGAATCCCAGTGAGAGGTCAGGGCGATTTCCAAACCTTGCAGGGATCCTGGGTTTGAATTTCCTGCACCTTGCAGAGCGAAAACAAGTTCTTCGGCAGGCTGCAGGGAGCTTTGGGGAAATACGAATGAATCCTATTCAGGGCAGCTGCCAGGCTTTAGTCTCTCAATACCAGACACTCAGTGCGGCCAGAGAAGGGGGGAGTTGACCTCCCTGCAGGGTGACTGCCTGCCCACTGACTCCGCTACCCCTGCCCCATTCCTGTCCTGTCACTCTGCCCATCCCTGTGAGGTGCCTTAGATTGGGTAGCACCGGTCACCTCTCCCTGCTCTGGAAAGCACCAATGCAGGGAAGTGATTGCAGATCTTTCTGGAAGGGGCTGGGGGCAGTGAGGGCCCTGTGGCAGAAAGCCCACCCTGAGGGATATCAGAGTGGGGCGAGCCACCCAGGGGCGAGGGTCCAGAGCCAGATCAGGAGGCGGGGGCTGCATAACGGTGAGCAGCTATTTGTGCTGGCGAATGCAGGCTGGTAGGGGAGGATGTTTCCCGGTTTGCTCAGGGCAGCAGAGACCCTATGGCCAACCCCAATGTAAGAGAAGACTGGCTGCAATGCCAGTCCCTCACAGGAGGGCAGTGCCTTGAGTACAGGCCGCAGATGAACCACTGCCCTCCTCCCAGAGACAGCAGGACTGGAGGGAAAGGAAGAAAGTCTGTTTGTGGCCTGCTGCGCCCCTCACACCTCCTGGCAGCAGGGCTGTAGGGAGAGGAGCCGGGACCATTTCAGCTTGAATTAGCCACAAGGTACGTACTGCGTGGCTGAGAGCAGGAGGCATAAAGATCCCAGGGCGCTAGCATCAGCAGAGCTGACCCGGCATGCTAGAGCTCACCATAATGGCTAGTGCAGAGAGCCGATGGTGTTTACACGCGCACACCGTGTAATGCGACACGAATACGTCACTCACCCCAGCAGGAATCAGAGCCACAATGGCGTCCATCAGCTGGGTGGCACCAGAGAACTGGGGAAACAGAACAACTTTCAGCTGAAAATGCCAAGCTCGGGGGTTACGTGATTTAAATGGCAGATTTCACCCTCTGAGCAGTATCCCATTTGCTTCCCAGAGCCACTTTGCACTTTCCAGCCAGTTTGCTCACAGCCTCTAGCCCAGTCCGGAAGTCCTAGCTCTGCAACATTGCCACGGACTGCGCGGAAGTTTGGGACCCGCGAGGAATGCTGGTCACACTCCTACATGCTCACAGCTCCCCGGCCAGAGTTAATGTCTCTGCTATTTCAATACTTTCCAAGCTGTTAAGCACGTCTCAGTGAGTTAGGGCAGGTGAATTAGGAACTGCCCAGAGCATCAGGAGATGCAACCAATGCTCCAAACAGGCACCCATATATTTCCTTTAGCCTGGATGGAAATACCCCGGCACTCAGTACTCACCACGTCCAATGTGGAAATAAATGTCTGTGGCTGGATCTGGACGAGGAGGGACAGCGCGGCATTGAGGAAAGCCTGGCTCAGCCCCAGATTCAGAACATTGCCCTGCAGGGCAGGCAGGGCCACGGGGACGGCGCTGCCAGGGAGGGAGATGTTGCCTCCTCCCACCTGATGGATCACGGTCTGGAAAGGGAGATGGGACCGAGTGAAACCATCACCTTCAAACAAGGAGAGTCACCTGCAACTGCGAGTCCGAGCGAGGCTGCTGCTGGGCTTACCCCTTTCCTATTGGTCACCCACTCTTGTTCTTATTTAAGAACATTTTGTTCTCTCAACAGTTCTCTTTACATTTAACAAAACGTCAGTTTGCTAAACTCTACGATGCATAATGAAGGTTTCCCTGTTTTATTAAGTAGGCCCAAAACCAACCCCTTAGCTCACTGCTGTGTTCCACTCTGTGGATTTCACTGCTTGGCAAATGAAAGGGTTTGGATACGGAGAGCTGATGGGTGGAACTGGCTGTTTCCTGCCACGCTGCGTGCACTCAAAGGCTGAACCACCGCGACATTCACATGGCACGTTTTCATTCACACATGCCTGGGACATAACTAATCCTAACTCCAATACCTGTGTATTGACATGCAATAGTTACCAGTAATAATTATCTTTGCAGTAATCAGGAAAGGTTTGTCAATGATTTGCAAAGAGAAAAGCAAAGGGCTTGATCCAAACTCCATTGACTTCAATGGGCTTCGGATCATGTCCTAAATGTGCGACTAGTATTTTAATAGTAATGAGGCCAGCTGTACTCTAGGGTTATGCTGTGCAGGACATTCCTCATTTATATGAGCTGTATCGATGTCCCTGAAGGCAAACAGACTCCCCCTAAGAACAGCGATCAGAATAAACGCCATAAAACAGCACAATGCAGTCGCAGGGTTTTGTTATCCAAAGTCAACACTTACATTTAAATCCAGTCCGACATGCAGGTCAGTTATCAGTGGAAGGCTGGCTAACTGATACTGGATCTTTCCTACGGCACCAAGTGGGACCAGCGCTGCACGGAAACAGAGTGTCACATCAAGAGCAAACAACAAGCCAACCAGCTCCTTTGCTTCCCAATGTGCTCTGGGCTCAATGCCGAGACCGTTACTCATGCTGAGTAGCAAAGGGCATTGGCTTTGGTGGGACTGTTTCATAGAAGAAATGTCCGGCTGGAAGGGACCTCACGAGATCATCTAGTCCATGCCGCCATCTTGAGGCAGGACCAAACATACCTAGACCATCTCGGACAGGTGTTTGTTTGTCCAATGTGTTCTTAAAAAGCCTCCAGTGATGGGGATTCCACAACCTCCCTTGGTGACCTGTTCCCGTGCTTAACTAGCCTTAGAGTTAGAACATTTTTCCTAATATCAAACCTAAATCTCCTTTGCTCAAGATTAAGCCGAGAAAGTGCTACTCAGGGCAAGCAAAGGATTCCCAAATTAGGCCTTTTGTGATCTGAACCTTAGAATATAGCCAAAAAGGCAACGAGCCAAATACAGTGGTAATTTGTAAATAGCGTAAGTGGGGGTGAGACTAAAGACACCTACAATGGTTTGACTCACCCCCCAGGGGAGCGGAAGAGACGAGTGTAGTAGGAAAAGCAGCTGACGTGAAGCTGGAAAAAGGTTCA
Organism: Malaclemys terrapin pileata; assembly: GCF_027887155.1. Taxonomy (NCBI): domain Eukaryota; kingdom Metazoa; phylum Chordata; order Testudines; family Emydidae; genus Malaclemys; species Malaclemys terrapin. The sequence continues at coordinate 1,811,359 of NC_071516.1, forward strand.
GTTACAGCAGACTCTGATTTACCCCTCCCTTTTTCTAGCTTTGCTTCCTTTACACTTGCCTAGGAACTCCAGCCCTATTCCTGACGTGCAGCTTGAACGAAGGCTGGGCAGGAAATAGTTAAAAACACACAATTCCCATCCCAAACTGGGACAAAAAGTTGAAAACTCCAAAATTTTCACCAACTGACACGGCAAAAAAATGTCCGTTCCAGTCAGTCAAAACCTTTTGATTATGGCCTTTTCCCTTTTTTTTAACCTTTTTTTTTGGGGGGGGGGGGGGGGCGAGTGTGAATTAAATTAAATTTCAAAACAAAAAGTTAATTTTGAATCAAAAACCAAAATGTTTCATTTCAAAAATGGCAAAATTGGATGCTCTGGCAATTTCAAGTCAGGAAATTCATCAGAACTGGCTCGTTCCCATCAACAAATTCAAGGAATCTTCATTTTCCATGAAAACACATTTTGTTGAAAAACTCCTGACCAGCAAACCACCTTTGGCATCATCCCTGAATGTAGCCTCTCACTCTCAGGGTGGGCCCGAGCCCCCCGATGGCATGGATCTCCCCCTGTGGACTGCAGAGCTTATGCTGACCCACAGAACGACGACTGCTCCATGTGCTGGGATTACTGGGAAAGGGGAGGAAGTGGGAAGGAAGCTTGTGCAAGATACGTACCATTCAGGGTGCCCAGCAGCTGCACGTTCACGAGCGTGATGATGTTGTTGACTACTGGACACAACTGTAAAAAACAGCAAACACTCAGCACCTGACTATCTGCTAGCAGACCCACCACCAACTTCATTGGGAGTCCTTGGGGAAAAGGTGCTATCAATGTAAGGGCAGCAGGGTCTGGGCTTCTGTGAGGAAACCCTCAGAACTATGGAGAACAGTTTTCGTTGTGAATGTCCATCTCAGAGATTAGGAATTGTTCTCACACACCCTAGGAAGGGGACAGGGTCCGGGGGAGAGGTCCCAGCAGCCACTAGGCTGCCTACCTGCCCTCCGTACCTTTGCACAGGGTGGGACACCAAACAATGACAACAAAGAGAGGGAAAATGAGACAGGAAGAGAACTGAAATTCCACATGCCCCTGTAACCAATCAGTTCTGATTCTTCAGTGCCTGGGCTAGCAAACTTCACAATGAATCTAATAAAATAACAATCCACGCCATCCCTCATCCGCTTCTCAATGCCCCTCTGGCAGGAGTGGTCTGTCTTTGATCTCACCAGGCTAGGCAGAGTTGTCGTAAGGGTGCTAGACACTAATCCATTCACTGATATTGGCAGCAAACTGCAAGAGAAAGACAACCAAGTATGAAAGCCAAAGCAGGCCCAGAGTGGCTAAAAACACAAGTCTCAAGAGAGGTAGCAAGGGACTAGAACAGAGGTGGGCAAACTGCGGCCCACGGGCCACATCCGGCCTGCGGGACCCTCCTGCCCGGCCCCTGAGCTCCTGGCCTGGAAGGCTAGCCCCCGGCCCCTCCCCTGCTGTCCCCCCCCCACACACACACACACAGCCTCAGCTCGCCCTGCCGCCGGCACAATGCTCTGGGTGGCACACCTGTAGTGCTGCCAGCCACCGGTGCTCCAGGCAGCGCGGTTCGGGATGGTGGTCAGAGGCGGGGGTGTGGATGGGGTCGGGGCGGTCAGAGGGCGGGGAACGGGGTAGTTGAATGGGGGCAGGGGTCCCGGAGGGCAGTCAGGAAAGAGGGGGGGTTGGATGGGGTGGCGGGGAGCAGTTGGGGGGGAGGTCCAGGGGCGGTCAAGGGACAGGGGGTGATGGATGGGGCAGGAGTCCCAGGGGGGCAGTCAGGGGGCGAGAAGCAGGGCGGGGTCGGATAAGGGTTGGGGGCCAGGCCATGCCTGGCTGTTTGGGGAGGCACAGCCTCCCCTAACTGTCCCTCCATTCAATTTTGGAAACCCGATGTGGTCCTCGGGCCAAAAAGTTTGTCTGCCCCTGGACTAGAACCGCCGAAGTTCCACAGTCCGAGGTAGCGTTAGCTGCCTTTAGTTTAGATAAAGAGTTTTGGAAATGACACAAAACCTCATGCTTCAGGTTTTAAACCAACTTCAGATTAGGATGAGACTTTCACCAGGGGGGTGGGGGTGGAGAATTACCCCACATCTGCTGCCACGGGGGGGCCCAAAATGAAAAATGTATTATCCACTCAGCCCTCCTGATGATCACTACAGAAGGCAGGAAAACCACTGGCACCTACCCTGAGAGGAGCCGGATGTCAAAGGGACCGAGCAGGGACTGGCAGTCTTCAATTACAACTTGGGAGACACCTGCTGAATAGTCGGTCACCCTGACTTTTGCGTTAAGGTTCACGTCCACTGAAATATGGATCAGCCCAGATAGCCTAAAGAAATAAACTCAGGTTAGATATAGCTCCTCTCACAGCATGCTGCAATATGGTTCATCTAAGGAGAGACGTTTATAACCTTCAAAACCATGATATGATGGTCAGATTAAAATTAGTGAAATCTCACACCTCTCCCTATTGAAATTCACTGCCACCGCTATTAACTGACTTCTGCACCGGCACTGTGAGCACATTGCTACCTGTGGGGATCATGTGAAAATCCATACAAGGTGTACATTTCCTAGGTGCTGTGATGCACACAGACGTAGGGTTACTTTGCAATGAGGAAATTGCATAAACAACATGGTGCACTGCAAAAATATCCACCTCTCTGTATTCCTGAGGTGAAGTAACAAGAGTAAACTGGGTCTAAGTGGTTGCAGTAGGTTAACAGGTTTTTTTTCCCTCTTTACTGTTCTTTGAGTTTTGACCCCTGAGTTCTACAGACCTCGGGCGTAACAGAGATTTTCTACGGGAGGGAGGTTTCCAAATTGTTGTGTTTTGTGAAACAAAAGTTACAGTGAGCCAGGTTATGCTCTCAGATGCAGGCTCATGGCACCCATTGGCTTCAGGGGGAGCCACCAACAGGTATCTGAGAGCGGGAGAGAGCCCACTGCTTTTCCCAGCGCGAGTCAGGACTCCTCCAAAGAGCATCTGACCAACGTATCCAGTCATCATTCGGTTCTGTGCGCCAGCGAGAAGAACAAAAAGCTGCAGGTTGTCAACCCCGCACTCACAACAAGTCGCCATTGATCTCCAGCTTCGTAGCAAAGGTCAGCTGGCCCCCAATTCCAGGCAGCAGCGTCACCGACACCGTGGGCAGCTGGACTTTAACAACTTCTAGTCTGCAGAACGAAAGCCGAGGCCGGGAGAAACGTCTGAGCAGTTACACACATTCAGGAACTGAAATCCCAGATTAGCCCTCTGTGATCTGCACTTTAGAAGTTACCCACAAAAGTAATGGGCCAAATGCAGTGGTGACGTGTAAAATGGTGCCCGGGGTGGGGAGGTGAAGGCAGTCTAACATGGTTGAACTCACACCCCGGAGGAGCAGAAGTTAAAATGGGGGTAGGGAAAAGCAGAGCGATCACTTGCAGCAGGATGCATTGTGTAGGATACAAACCTGCATGCTGGTGCGACACACACCCAGTCCTGAGCAAAAAGCCAAAGTGGGGTCCTGGAGTGAGGCTGATCCAGGAAGTTGCATATGTTTTTTCATTATGACCCTATCATTGACCTCCCCACCCCCACCCCCCACACACACACACTGCTGCGCACGCACACGCACACACAATGGCTTCTGCATCTGAAAATATAAACCGCACCCCCCGAGACTGTCACACTGTTGTCCAACTTGCTACGGTGAGATGCAGCCTGGACATCTTGCCCACAATGCACCGCACCCCCATCTTACCAACCCGTGGGAGAGCTGGAGTGACAGCCTGTGGCGTAACAGCATAGCTACGGTCTGCAGTTAGACTACGTTTGGTGGGCAGTGACCTGCCCTTTTCCTTGCCTGTCAAGCACCTCGCGCACACAGTGCTGTGGACCATCCAAACCATGGAAATTCTTGAACTAATCCAATCCTGGCCTCTGCATACGTCACACTAGGCACTTACAGGTGTCTGCCTTTGCACATGCACGGGCGCTCTCAATACCCCAACACCCGCACATCAGTATGTGTGTGAATTTGCACCTGCAAAAGCTATTGGGGTCAACGTTCTTTGTCCCCAAAATCTGTTCTATTCTGACAAGCCAAAACCCTGGATGCAAAGAACAAGCATAACAACCTTTACAGTCTGGAAAGAGCAGTAGGTGTGGGATGTCCCAGTGAGAATTGCCACCTACAAATGATGACAGAGCGTCCTGAGGGTCATATGGGGGGAGACTTGGACCCAAAGAGGAAGGAAGTTCAAAGGAAAGGCTAAAACTACCTTCTTAAGTCATTCCAGTGACTTCAACTGGTTGGGGCCCTTGATAACAATAAATGATTCTTCTATACGAGATGCAATCATGGACCACAAGGGATGAAATCTGAGTCTGAGTTCACAACTGGCATCAGTAGGCAACAGCGCCAGCTTCTCCCCTGGTATAAATCAGTATAAGGATCCATGATAGGGACTCTAGACTGACCTTATTCTTGCTGATGGTAGCTTGTCCCCTGCTTCTCCCCTTTGGAGTCAATCATAAAGACCCCCATTGAATCCAGTGGGATTTGGGTCAGGCCCCCAATGCAGAAGCTTTAGCATATTGTTCTCCGCTTACCCTGTGATGCTGATGAATGAACCGAGCAGGCCCCCTCCGCTCACGATGTCGGGGATCTGTATCGCCTGGAGATGCTTTTGGAGAAGCCCATCCTGAAGCAATGCACCTGAGACAACTGGAACACATCTTTCCATGAGACCAGAGACCCTTGAGAGTGACCCCTAGTCAAATGGAACTCAAGGTGCGAGCGTTACATCAGTAAACCATAACACACCATACGGGGGAGGGGGGAGAGCAATATTTTACAATATGGACTGAACTGAAACAGTCCTTGGCTTAGTAGCTCTGAAAGGTAACCATGAAGAGCATCCTCAGTGTGGTGTAGGGGAAATGGTGTTATAATTACAAGCTAGCACTTTCAGTGAGAAGGGTTTCCTGGTCCTGCTTGCAGACTACGGGGCTTTGTAGGGAAGTGTGTGATCTGGGTCTTGTGCAGTCAGTCTGCAAAGAGCCAGCCTAGAGAAAGGGGGGTGACTTGTGCATCTCTGCCTTAGAGAGCAGATTGGTTTGTGTCTCTCTGGTTTGGGTTCTTGTGCGTTAGCATTCTAGAATCTAAGCAATAAAGTCGTGTTACGTTACAACCTTCTAGAAAGAGAATTTTATGTTTTTATCTCATTTCGGTGTGTGCACCGCGAACTTAACACACTATAAATCTAATTTAAACAGGATTACTATGTAGTTGTGTCTGCTTTACAAACTTGCTACCACCTTTGCCAGATTAGTGCTGAAAGCACAGCTTGTACCGTTTGTGTTCCATTTGGGGCATAACCACAATTGCAATTTTAGTACAACGAGTATGTCAATATACATTAGAAACATTAACTCGTTCATTAATTCTCACAACAAACCCTGAGGAAGGAAAGTCAATTCCCCGCCTTTTACAGATGGGAAACTGAGGCACAGAGGGGCAAATGCGGACCTGGGCTCAGACCCTGGGATGCCGAGCGGCGGCTTTGTGCTGCACCATCCGCTGCTCCTGACCCTTCTGGGATTGCACAGGGCCCTACAAAGACCCATGATCACTTCTGAGTCTCCTGCTGGAACCAGGAGCTCTGAGGAGCCAGGACTGCCCCCGGTAAGTGAGTAAATACAGAACAAAGTAGGAACAGGGAAGGTGACAAAGCAAAGGGGCTGTTCAGAGAGGCTTTGTTCCCACTCATCATCCCACACAGTTTGCAGCATAACTGTGACCCATATTTTTCTATTTACCATTTTGAATTCCCTCTGGACTGACTACCGAAAAGACTCCAGGGACCACTCCCTGAGATAGGGGCAGCAGGCTACAGAAGAGGACGATTCCCAAAACCTTTAACATCTTCAGCTCTGATCCCTGCAGAGAGAATCTCCAGTCAGTGCAACTGCAGTGTAACCAAGGAAAAACAGGCCCCTGCTGAGAGATCCAGGGCCCGTGGGCCAAATCCTGGCACGCCGCTCAGTCCTTTCTCAGCCAAAACTCTCACTGGAGCCCATGGGAGTGTCACTTCCGTAAGGAATGAGTAAAAGCTGAGTGAGGACATCAGGGTTTGGCCCAAGAACAGCATATCACCTTTTATTGCACCACCAAAGCATTTCCGACACCTCTCAGGAAAGGCAACCAAGCGGCCTTTCATGGAGACGAGTCCTTAATCAAGGTTCTAATTATGAATTACTTTCTATAGCCTTTATTGAAGTAGTGCAGATTTCTTCCAAGGATCCCTACCAAAGGATTCATCCCAAGAGCCATGCTAGACATAGCAATAGCTCGAGCTTGACATGCTATTTTATTCGTTTCAATTTTCATAAGTGACAAAATAATCAACGGAAATAAGCAATGTGAATGATAGAAAAGTCACAGATTTAAGAAACCCAGCACTGAACTGAGCATCCACGTCGTTCAAGGATTAGAAATGTAATGACTGCATTATCACTCGCTCGTTTCAAACTCGTTCACATCACAGGATGAGCAGCGGAGCTGGTGAGGTAGAGTCGTAGGTGTTATAATTACCTGGATCCGGTCTGGCTCCCTTGGCTGATGCCTGGTAGCTCTCCAGAGCTTTCTTGCTTTCTCTGTTCTTGGGTAGCTGAGGTGAAGCAGGGAGCCCTTATATAATCAAAACCTACGTAAGAATGAGGAAAATCAAACATGAGCTAGCCCCTTGGGTATAAGAAGTCCGTGGGGGGAGGAATTTTTTCCTGTCTCCCAACATAACTGAAGACATTGAAAAATTGAGCACGTTCTTGAACAACAGGTTGTTCAAACAAAGCTGCAGGATAAGGGTCACCACCACCACCAAGCAGCATTCTCACGCTCCCACGCGTAGTGCTCGGAGGTCAGGAGCGCTGAGAACTTGCAAACCTCATGGCATTGGAAGGGACTGCTGTCCACCAGGGTTGCTTGCTGGCTGTAGGACAGGTTGTAAGGTCTTTACGTGAAGCTGTGGAAGTCAAAGAAGAACATTACTACTAAGCAGGCATTGAAGAAGGTAGAGTCCCCATGAGTTAGTTGTCAAGCGTCTTCATACTCATCGTCCCAGCTCTGTTCCTGGAGAACAAGCATGGATGTAAACTCGATTTTTAAGGCATATGCCCAGAGCATCAGTTTAGAGTAGATATTTGAACCAGGTTCTTCATATAGAAGAGAAAACAACATAACTCCTGCATGAAGGAAACATTTTAATCTCCTAGGGCTCCGTTGATTTCTGATGTCTGGGGAGGTGCATTCTCCCATTGCATATCTTGTAAAGCCAACGATTGTGCATGTGTGTGCAAACACTGCAACAAGTATTAACCTGTGTAATGTCACAGAGGGCTGGGCGCATTCTGCTTTGGAAGTCTGGTCGTGGGGGCCAGAATGTATCAGCTCCGTACATCGGAGTGCTGAGAGACCTGGAACCCAAGAGCCAGATCCTTAACGGGCATAAATTCTAGTGAACTCAATGGGTCAGATCCCCCATTTGATGTAAACAGGCAGAGCTCCATTGAAGTGAGCTGCGGGTCTGGCCCAGAGATGTTAAAATTAAAGATACAAACATGGACACTATTATACAAGGCCGTAAGAACATAGAAAGTCAGAATAAAGCCCTCTAGCCCTTGCTACACCTAAATTACAACCAGTAAGATGCCTTCATTCATCATTCCCATCTAATAATGAGCTCTGCCGCTATATTCCTGCTCTTGCCGTGCCCAGCTGCCACTTGGATTGATTTATACTGCATGGTTTTATTGCTGACATTGCTGCTGGTTTTGTTTGCCTTGATGGCTTGGAAAACCAGCCTGGGCAGCGCTCTCTGTTTGCATTTGAAAGGAGCCTCTCCGATTTAACAAGGCCAAAGCAGTCACCATAAATGTCAACGGAGAATTTTCCCATAGAGGAAAAGATGTGGCCTCCTTTTGCACAGATCTCAGCTGCAGCCGAAGGATGCGCACGGCCACGTATCCAGTAAGGAAAGTTATTGTGTAGACGTGCAAACAGCACATGCCAGTTTTACAACATAAACATGACACACACACACACACACACACCCCTAAGATCCCAATCAAACCCCTAATGAGTCAGTGGGAATGAGAATCTACAGCAGCTGTCAACCATCCCTTTGGTTCAAAATTTCAGAGGCATTTAATAAAAAGGCAGATCAAGGCGGAACGCTAACGAGGAGCCAACAACATGCAGGGGACTTTTGCAGAGCCCAAGACTTATACACAGTTTTATCCATTTTGTCACCATGGGTCTGATCTGGGCAATGGCCCAGTGCTCAGCACAGTGCAGGAAGGGGACATGTCAAGATGGCTTTCTTAAGGTCCAGTCCTCAGTGTTTTGAGAGCAGGGCGTAGGGGAATCACAGCCTTGCTCCCCTTTCCCCGCACACCGATGACTGGGGGTGATGCTGGTGTCGAAACACTATAGGAGTTCTGAAGATTCTCCTACCTGGAGGAGGCCACCTGTGGAGGGACAGGTCAGCTACAGGGTAGTTTTGCCCCAACGTCCTCAAGGATCGGGCCCCAATACCACATCCTTCGTAGTCATACAGCAGACATAAGAATCAATGTTTTCAGTTCAATCTATGGGGAGCGTGGATCAGCAGCCACGTCACATTCCCGGTCAGTAACCCGGCCCGGCCCGGCCCAGAGAAGCGAATGATCCAACCAGTGATGAATCCTGGACATGGGCCACCTGAGGCACGTTGTGCATAGCTAAGAAGTAGTTCAATCTATGCACGGATGTGCCCCCGTTATTGGGCATTGCCGTGGAAAATGGCTGCATTTAATAGACAGAGTGAAATGAACTAGAGCTGCCGAAAGGACTTCAGAACATTCTTCCTATTTAGAGGTTTTCCGTGGGGTTTTAGCTGTAAGTGGCATGCAGGCCTGGAGCTCGCCGTCTGCAGGGCGGGTGGATTTCACCCTAGCAGCACAGGTGGAGAGGTGAAGACTACGACAACTCCGACACCCTGAAAGAGACAGAACCCCAGGGCTGGATGTAAGAATCTAGCCTCAGCAGTGTACGTTGGCATGACTCCGCTGAGGTCAATGGGGATGTGCTGATTCACACAGCTGAGGCACTAGTCCCAAGCAGTCCTACTTCACTCCATGGTGAACCTAAGGCTATGGCCTACTTAGCAGAGGTTGTGTGCGCTCTCAGATACAGGCCTGGGTGGTTTAACTTGATTCTCTCCCCGCTTGGTGTAAGCTGTTGCTTTATTTAAGGACCTGGACATTTGGACCTGGACTGTTCTTGGGCTACTGACTGTGACATGTCCTCAGAGACATAGAAAAGGAATGTTTGTTCCCAGGGGAGAGACAAAGGGGTTAGGCAGGTACCTAACTTAGAGCATTCAGGGCTAAGGGGGAGCCAAACATTGCTGCCGGGAACCTGGCTGCAGTCATGCTTAGAACCGGGTCAGGGAGTAGCAAGGGTCACGCCAAGATGAAGCAGGAACAAGGAACCAAAGATAACACCCCACAAGTGAGGTATCCCAGCCCTGGAGCTGGGGAGCGTCCTCACACAGGTGCACAGAGACAGTACGGACAGCACGGTCCTTCCGAAAGCAAAGAACCCAGGCAGCTAAACTCCCTCATCATCATCATCTTCACATCTGATGATTAGCTCAGCCACCGTGTTCCTGATTTCTTCAAACTGTGTCCAGCTGTCTCTTGGATTTATTTACAGTAGCTAGCTTTATTGCTGACTTTGCTATTTGCTATCTGCTTTGATCACTTGGAAAAACCTGCCTGGCATGCTCGCTTTCACATGCTGACTTACTCTGTCTTTTTTTTCCTCCCCGAGTGTAAAGAAACCGCTTTGAGTTTACAAGGCTGAGGTTACCATGAATGTCCAAGGAGAATTCTTCACAGGGGACCACGGGACCTGTAGAGCTCAACTCTGACCTCACCTATGGTACAAGAGAGGTTTTTTGCTACGTGCCTGGTAAAGTCAGCCATTGTGCATGTCCAGGGGCTGATTTTCAGATAGTTCAGACAGGCAATGGTGTATGTAATATAGACGTGGAATTGTGTGATCGGTTGGTATAGTATGACTGAACATGCAGTAATTGCACAGGTAATGACTAATTAGTTGCATTTGTGTATGTATTTACCTAACTTATACACACATATTACGGTAACAATTGCAAGTCTAACCTGTAGTAACCGTGTGTTTTATACATGGTTTCAGACTCTGTGTTGTTCTGCAGGTTTTCTGGTTTGGTCATTTCTTCTGCTTCCCAACCCCGCTCTAAATCACTAATATTTCATTTCCCCCTTTGATAAAGATTTGAGTATTGGTTATCAGAACGCTGAACCCAGCCCTGGAGTGAACAGACTTAAAAATGAAGCATTATGAGAAATATTAGAAAAGAATATGATCTGAGTGCTGAGAAGCACTGAAGTTTATTAGAAGACTAATGCATAGATGGAAAATACCACTTTCCCTCACAATGCAGTGTTGCGAAGTTCCCTGGAACTTACGATCCAGGAAGGGGTTAACTTAGACAACAGCAAACCCAGTAAGAGGGTACTATTTGTTTTTAAAGAAATATTTCCCCTTCCCTTCCATTAAATGTTTAAATCTGCTGACGTTTTCACTCGAGAATTCAGAATCACATAGGATTGGTTGGTGTTTGTTTTTGTAGAGAGTCAAAGTGTTGGATCAAGTTAGAAGAAAAGCATAGCTCAAACCTTGTTCGTTCTTGCTGGTTTTTATTCCACTCTTTCTGCTCTCTGTGGTGTAGCACCAATCATCTCTTCTTGCATTGATTCCCGTTCTCTCACATACACACCACATAAAATCCTGCAGGAATTTTAAATGGATATTTAACTCATATCCATACACAGCGGATGGAAACTTCTACCAGGTTTCTTCCTTGCCTGTGTATTAATCTATACAGGCTTTTCAGTTACGTCTCTCTGCTGTAGGCTTGCATTGTCTCCATTAGAACATTTGGTTTTGGTGCTGGAGAGCGGATGTGCTGCAGTTCAGCACCTAGAGAAAGAACACCAGGGTTTGGTTTGATGATGCTCATTCTTAACCATGCAGTCCCATTTGAGGATTGAAAGTGAAAAATGAATGTTCGTGCTGCAGAGAAATTCTAACTACACCATAAAACTGCAGTCAAATATAAAGCAGAGAGATCTGCACTAAGTACTTGACCGTTAATTAATAAGAATTTAATGACGCAAAAACATGCCACTGGCCTCACCACTGATGAGTAGCAGAGAGATTTCCACCAGATTACAGATCAGTGTCCCAAGATGCAAGACCTGAAGTGCACAGACGTGACTCCAGGAAAACAATGACAAGACACACAGTGAAATACACAGTATGAAACATGTGCACAGCCACCAGGATTACATCTGCTGCACCACTGGCTCCTGATACACAGACACATTTTACTGCTGTCCCCTGTTGAAATCCCCTTAGTGTGGCTGTGGGTCTGATACGTTCTTATGTATCATCTCCCAGCCCTAATGTTTTGTGTAGTTGATTCTGGGCTTCAGAGCAGATACACTGGATTTTAGCTGAACCCGGAAAAACATTCACCACAAGTGAGGTTCACCCCGTGCAGTGTGTCAGCACCTGGCCTGTGCACCATTTAAGTCCTAGTCTGAGAGCTTAAGTTGGATTTAAGTGGCGTTTAGGGTTTGCGCAGCCCCTCTGCTCTAGGACGAATGTCCTAACTGTAAGGGCATTCTTGTACCTTGAGTTTCCCCGTCAGTAATGTGGGGATAATGCACACTGCAGACAGGGTAATTTATTCATGTCTGTCAAGACCCTTGAGGCCCTGAGACAGAAGATACTATGGAAATGCAAAGCTTCAGTGGTGTTAAAAATGGGCAAATGAGCTGAGTGTCCATATTCAAGATCCCAGTTTTAGTGCGTCTCAATTTATGTCAATATTTGTTTTACAAGAAGTGCAGCTACGGGAGGCAAATCTGTTGTGTTCTGTTATGTGGTGAACACAGGAGAGAGAGAACAGAAATAACTTCCAATCTACAATGCATGGCAGCTACTGATTAAGAATATCTATGAACCGAATCCCATCACTAGAGGTGAAAGAAAACAAATTTGGTATCAAGGACTCCAGCGTCGGATGAAGCGAGTTGTTTTAAACAAACATTCAGCCCCTTCTCTCAGTAACACAATTTCTAGTAACTGATTGCTTCTGAGAGTGCATCACAAACATGGTGAGATTGCTCAGAGACCTATTTCAGTGATGCCATGAGATGAAGAAGCCAGGTCGACAGCAGCACTACAAAAAAATAAACAAACAAACCACCCAGGTAAGAAAATGCTTCTTGGCAGATTCCAAACCAAATTATAATGCCAATGCAAACTCCAGCCCAGAGAAGGGACGGGATGAGAAAACTAAATGAAACATGATCTAAATGTTCTGACCAGATTTGGGTTGTGAATTTCAGTCTGGCTCCAAAATGTCCAAACCCCCAAATCCAGACAAGCATCCTCTCCTCTCCCTGTTACTTATGCTGGGGAACGGGCTGTTTTTGTACAGAAGATACAATGCAATAAGGCTTGATATCTGGTCAGGGATACAGGAATCTGCAATTTGCATCCAGGAACAGAAAACAGGGACTGTAATAGGGAAGTCAGAGTGAGTGCATGTGAAATTGGTCTCATCTCCTCTGCCATCTCAGCGCCGCAGACAGACGGTCAGCTCCAGTACAGCAGAGACATTGTCTTGCTTGTGCCCATTAAGCTGCTCAAAGAATTAGAAGAGTGAAACCCTCCGTAAATTCCCTGATTTGGTGCAAACCGATCCCTCCATGAGGGGATGACAAAGCAGCGTGTGTTAAGTTACCAGCATCCAAATTTGGACTGGGATGAATGAATCCTGCATAGTGCCAGGCAAGAGGGATTTTACAAGCCAGTCCCCAGCCTCCAGCAATTAGTTTCCTCAAAATACCATCCTAATGATCACATGCTGGGACAGGAGCTTGGGAATTTTAGTGAGAACCATTAAGGAACCAACAATCCCGTGCCCTGGGATGGGACTTCACCACTGGATTTGTGGCTCTCTCTATATTTTCACTGAGTAATCCCACAAACCCCACTATGCACGTACTGGGGGAGGGAAGGTAGCTTCCATTGTAGCCATCCAACAAGAGAGGACCAGTTCAATAAAGCCAATAGTTCTTTACATCCTTACTGAGCCCAAGTGCATTAATTCCAGGCTCACATTGATTGGGGCCCCAGCAACACCTCCTGGTTGTGTCAGCCTCTGATCTGCATCTTAACTCGTTCACGAGCACAGTGTCAAAAACACATCCTTTTTGATCACACACACACACACACATCCCCGAGTCACAGTTTCAGGGTAACTGCACCTGTATTTCCCATCCGTGGTCTCTCAAGGGCACCCACTTAAGGTTTCAGGTTCCCAGCCATCATCTCCCGTGGGCAGAGGCCTGTGTCTCTCCTTTAAGGTGGCATAGCCCCCTGCCTTGCACTGTGATATCCCTAGCAAGCCAGGCTGGCTACGGCCAGTCCCTGTGCATTGCTTTCTCTCGCTGAGGGCTACAGACAGTGTGCTGCCAGCAGTTACGAGTCACCACACAGCTCTTTCTAAGCAAGTGCCTTTATTGTTAAGGTAAAAGCGTTAGAGAAAATACATCAAAACAATAAGTGTTCCTATGCGCATGCGAAAAGCTCACCGGTGAAACTCGGAGTAAAACCAGGGTAATGTGCCAAGAGTGAGCAAATGTCTTTGGGAATTTTACAGCTGTGTTGGAGATGTTAAATGAAGAGCAGTGAGTGGAATAGTCTGTCTGAGGAAGTGGGATGAACTACACTAGCCAAACGCTACAGGGATGGGCTCCAATGTAATAACCAAGACAGACAGACAGACACAGCATTATTATGTGATTTGCAGCGGTGCCTACAGGCCGCAGCTCGGGATTAGGCCCCACCGTGCTATCCTGAAAAGAGGGTCCCTCCTCCGGGGAGCTTACAATCACAGTACAAGGTGAGCGACACCAGGTAGATACAATGCAATCTAGGGAAGAGGGTGTACGAACTCCAGCTGCTCTGGGTGTGCCTTGGTTTCCATGAATTTTACCAAAGGCAGTCTCAGAGTGGGGCTCCTATGGAGAGCCACCCGGATTGGAAAGCTGCCTTGCACCTCACCGGAGCACAGCTAGCGCTCTGGGCTTGGGGAATACTATCTGCATCCACGTGGTGAATCTGGTCCTCCATGTTAAACACACCAAAGCCCTGGCCTGCATTCCCAGCACCACCACAGATCTGTGAAACGGGACGACTTTTTAACCCTCTTCCTGTGCCCCGTTGACTGTGCGCGACTCAGGAGCTGGGGTGGGCAGCCTCACATTCCGACAGTGCTTGGGCTGCAAGTATTCCAGGGGAATTTGTAGAATGTTGATAGGAATGAACAAGAACAACAACGTCAAGGGCACGTTTCTGTGGGTGAAAACTCGTTTAGAAAGGAAAAAAAAAGTTCAATACTGAGCCAAATTTGCCTCGACAGCGTCCTTTTAATCCCAGACCAGAAACAAAGGTCCTACAGCTGAGGTGCTTAAACACCCCAGGAACGGACAGATGAGTGATTTAATCCTTCACCATTTACACTGACTCTAGCAGTATTAAGTCCTTTATTCCAGAATGGGGAGGATTGGCGGGGGGGGGGGGGGGGGGGGAGGAGATCATGTAGGAATGTGTCATGAATATTGATGCACCCACACAATGGGACACAGGCACCAGCTGGCTAGCTAATGGAAGGTAGAAATCACCAGCACCCACCCAGAAAGGAGTTGGAGGTTAGTGGAGCCAGCCAGGCAATCGCTGTCTAGCAAGCCACTCTGATTTTCACGGAGCTATCGATCCCTGATGAAAGCAGAGAAAAACTCGTGCTGAACTGACCTCGTGTTACAGCTCCCTGCAGACCGGCTCATGCAAACACCAGCAAGTCTGCCCATGGCCCGACCTTCCCCTTCACTGCACCACGCAGCAGGGATCCAACGAAAGACAGACTGGAAATCCCGAAGAGCAGGGGAATGGAGCCAGCACCCCATTCTGCTCCCGGGAAAGCTGCAACCCAGCTCCATGGGGCTAGAGATTTGGGGTGAGTACTAGAGTAGGAGAAGTGGAGCTGGTCTCTTTCTGGTCTTCCCCATTCTCCTTGCTGCTGAAAAGAGCTGCAGGCAACATCTGCCCAAGCCCTACTCGCCATTTACCAGCCGTGTCTGGGTTGGTGTTAATTGCTGGCCGAGTCCTGATCCCACGCAAGAGCTTCAGGGTGAGCGTGGGACGCTTAACAGTCATGACTGGCAGCCTACAAGAGCCGGTACGATGGGGTGAGACCCAGACCAGCCCCACACACTGACTCCTTTTCTCGGGACCTGGCCGTCTCTTTCCTTCCACACAGGGCCCCTGATCCCATGGCATGCTACTGCAGCGGTTCCCAGGCGCCAGGGTCCTTTTAGGCTCCTCAGGGGGAGAGAAGGGGTTCATATGGTGCAGGAGAGAGAAACGAGTAGACAGGATTCGCTCTATATCCTGATCCACAAACGACGAGAACTTATAACTCAACAGTGGATGCAGCTGCTACTTATTTCTATAGCATTAGTGCGTGAATCGGGATCAGGTGCTGAAGACACACGGACAGAGACCTGGTCCCTGCTCCAAAGTGTTCACAAGCTAATTTGGGGCTGCACTAGAGTAATCAGGAACCTACTAGAACCAGTTAAGGCAGGCAGGCTAATTAGGACACCTGGAGCCAATTAAGAAGCAGCTTCTAGAATCAATTAAGGCAGGCTAATCAGGGCACCTGGGTTTTAAAAAGGAGCTCACTTCAGTTTGTGGTGTGACTGTGAGGATCTGGGAGCAAGAGGCACAAGGAGCTGAGAGTGAGAGGGTGTGCTGCTGGAGGACTGAGGAGCACAAGCGTTATCAGACACCAGGAGGAAGGTCCTGGGGTGAGAATAAGGAAGGTGTTTGGAGGAGGCCATGGGGAAGTAGCGCAGGGAGTTGTAGCTGTCATGCAGCTGTTATGGGAGGCACTATAGACAGCTGCAGTCCACAGGTCCTGGGCTGGAACCCGGAGTAGAGGGCGGGCCCGGGTTCCCCCCAAACCTCCCAATTGACCTGGACTGTGGGTTCTTTCAGAGGGGAAGGTCTCTGGGCTGTTCCCCAATGCACATGGTGAATCTCTGAGGCAAGAAAATCCGCCAATAAGCGCAGGACCCACCAAGATAGAGGAGGAACTTTGTCACAGGTGTCTAAGACAAGGTTATGGTTGGCTGGTTATGATTATGCTCTCTGTATGTGTGTATCATTTTTGTAGTTGAAGTTATGAATATTGGCTCTATACTGTCTGTATTTCAAATTTATGCTATGCTTCTGGGTGACATCCCAGACAAGCTGGTGTTAGCTCTGCCTAGCCTGCTTGATGGCCCATTAAGGACCATCAGCTATACAATTGACCCATTCAGAGAAGGCAGATACGCCTTGTAACTCAGCAAAGTATGCAGGAACTGGCCCATGTAGGGTTACCATATTTTGTGCCTCCCAAAGGAGGACACTCCACAGGGCCCCGGCCCCGCCCCCAGCCCCACCCCCGCCCCAACTCCGCCCCCTCCCCAAAGTCTCCGCCCCCTCCCCTGCTTCCCGCGAACATTTGAGTCGCGGGAAGCCTGAAGCAGGTAAGGGGGAGTGTGGGGGGGAGGAGGCGCGGCCCAGGCTGTCCCCGGCCCTGGGGTGCCGGCCCCCGGCCCACCACCCCCGGCCCGCCCAGCACTGCGGTCCCCGGCCCGGCCCCCGGCCCATCCCCCGAGCCCCCGGCCTGGCACCGCCGGCCCGTCCCCTGAGTCCCCGGCCCCGCCAGCGCCCCCGAACCCCCAGCCGAGCCCCTGAGCCCCCGGCCCGGCCCCGGAGCCCCTGGCCAGGCACCGCACCGCGGGCCCAGCCCCGGAGCCCCCGTCCTGTCCCAGCCCCCAAGCCCCCGGCCCGACCCCCGAGCATCCACACCGCCGGCCGGCATGTCCCGATTTTCCCGGACATGTCCGGCTTTTTGGGCTTTCCCCCCGGACGGGGATTTGGAGCCCAAAAAGCCGGACATGTCCGGGAAAATCCGGACGTATGGTAACCCTAGGCCCATGTGACTCCAGACTCCATTTTGCTGTAATTTTCCACAGTAAGGACAAAGAGGTGTTCTAACACCTGGAAAAGACTATATAAGGCTGATGCCTCATCTCCATCTTGTCTTCAATCCTGCTTCTTACCTCTGGAGGGACTTTGCTACAAACTGAAGCTCTGAACGAAGGACTGATGACCCATCCCAGCAGGGGATGTATTTCAGAGACTTGATTTGAACCTGCAATTTATTCTATAACTGCTACAAGCCTGAACCAAGACATTGCCATGACTGTATGTAATTGATTCCATTTAACCAATTCTAGCTCTCATCTCTATCTTTTTCCTTTTATGAATAAACCTTTAGATTTTAGATTCTAGGGGATTGGCAACAGCATGATTTGTAGGGAAGATCTGATTTGTATATCGACCTGGGTCTGGGGCTTGATCCTTTGGGATCGGGAGAACCTTTTTTCTTTTACTGGGGTATTGGTTTTCATAACCATTTGTCCCCATATCGAGTGGCACTGGTGGTGTTATTGGGTAACTGGAGTGTCTAAGGGAATTGCTTGTGAGACTTGTGGTTAGCCAGTGGGGTGAGACCAAAGTCCTCTTAGTCTGGCTGGTTTGGTTTGCCTTAGAGGTGGAAAAACTCCAGCCTTGGGCTGTGACTGCCCTGCTTTAAGCAATTTGTCCTGAAGTGGCACTCTCCGTTGGGTCCTGCCAGAACCAGCATCGTCACAGCAGACTAACACGGCTGCTACTCTGAAATCTGAGGAGCACGACAGTGTATGTAGCACAGCCGAAAAGGGGGGGGTGGGGAAGGAGAAGTAGATCCGAGTCCTGCAGCCAGGCTGCTCATCCCCACACTGCACCCTGAGTCTCCCCCTCAGAGCTGCTCTCTCAGGCGCCGAACGCCGCCCGCACTGCAAAAAGCCTGACGCACAGAAGCCCAGCAAGAAAATTATATTGTCTTAGGCTCTGCCACCCCCTGATGGTGGTAAAATGCAGCCAAGATCAGCTAGACATGGGGCAGAGATCTCCAGGAAGAAATACAGACAGATGTTTTGCTGTCATGGGGTTGATTGACATCCACAAATGAGGACATCCAAAGCCAGTGCAACCTCCTGCTCCCGTTTATTCAGGCTACCGTGACTAGAGCACAGTATCTCATCTAATGCACCGGACAGCTCCCTGTCAGAGCTTTAAGAATCTACAGGATGAAAGTCACCCCTTATGTAGAGGGGCAGCTCCTCGCCCTGTACCCCACACCAGAGCTGTGCACAAGAACTCCACACACTGACTGAACACAAAAGAGTTGCCTTGCTCAAAGCCAGCCCTATTGATAATCAGTCTGCTCACTGCCGCCTTCCTGCAGAGCTCTTCATTCCATCCCCCCATGTCTGGCAGCATTGCCCTCCTCAGGCCGGTTGGGATTTGTACAGCGGGCACGCTCAGCTATAACCTTTCTGACACATGGAAAGCAAAACCACCAACCCAGCCTGTCGCACACCAAGCGACCGAACAGAGGCGCCTGTTCATTCTTTCTGCTAAATCAACTGAAGAACATGGCTGCAGCTATTGCGCCCCGGGTATGTCACTTTGTGAAAACTGGAACGATTGATGCATCTAGTGGCTGGATGAGAATTACCATTTGTACATTATGGGGCAGATTAACTCCAGAGAAGTGAGTATAGTTAGGTCTGTGGATTCAGACAGTTCTAACTGAAATCAATGTATATATAGTCCTTAATGTAGTTATTCTGCAGCGAGCAAAGTCTAGGAACACGCCACCGGTCATGTATCAGACAAGGATGTGCAGAATCAGTGTGCGGGAAAATTGCTACTTATTGGTACAGTTTAACCCCTGGATGAAGGTGTTAGAGGGGTTCGTTTCTTAGCGTTAGAACTGAATGCAAACCAGGTGGGGACAGCATGCAGAGCAGCCACTCCAAACGCTCCCCGCAGGAAAGCACTTTTTTGAAGCCCTGGCACTCAAGGTCCAATTGAGCCCTGTGCAGAGAGGCTTAAGGGGAACTCTTAAGTGGTGCATAAGCTTTGTGCCGACAGTCTGCACCGGGTTGCATTTCACCCATACCGAATAGCTTCAAGGTGGGTGCAGGACTGATATGGTCTTAAATCAAAGGTTCTCTGTCAAATATGGAGAGTGCATCTAGTGGGGTCCAGTAGTCCTGGGTCCAGTATTAATAGAGATTTTCATTAAATGACTTGGCTAATGGAGTGGAGAACATGCTTCTAAAATGTACAGATGACCCCAAGCTGGGAGGGTTGCGAGCACTTTGGAGGGCAGGATTAGAATTCAAAATCACCTTGACAAACTGGAAAATTGGTCTGAGACCAGCAAGATGAAATTCAACAAAGACAAATGCCAAGTACTACACTTAGGAAGGAAAAATCAAATACACAGCTACAAAATGGGGAATAACAGGCTAGGTGGTCGTACTGTACTGCTGATCTGGGATTATAGCGGATCACAAATTGAACGAGAGTCAGTATGATGGAGTTGCGATAAAGGCCAATATCATTCTGGAATGTATTAACAGGCGTGTTGTATGTAAGACATGGGAGGTCATTGACCTGCTCTACTCAGCACTGGGGAGGTCCAAGCAGGAGTCCTGTGCCCAGTTCTGGGCACTGCACTTTAAGATGTGGGGAAATTGGAGAGAGTTCAGAGGACAGCAACAAAAATGGTAAAAGATTTAGAAATCCTGACCTGTGAGGAAAAGTTAAAAAAGGGGCATGTCTAATCTTGAGAAGAGACAACTAAGGGAGGGTCCTGAGAATGGTCTCAAACATGTAAAGAGATATACCTATCTCATAGAACTGGAAGGGACCTTGAAAGGTCATTGAGTTGAGTCCAGTCCCCTGCCTTCACAGCAGGACCAAGTACTGTCCCTGACAGATTTTTGCCCCAATCCCTAAATGGGCCCTTCAAGGATTGAACTCACAACCCTGGGTTTAGCAGGTTCATGCTCAAACCACTGAGCTATCCCTCCCTCCGAAGAGCACAGTGATCAGTTGTTCTCCAGGTTCACTGAAGGCCGGACAAGAAATGGGCTTAACCCGCAGCCAGGGAGATTAAGGTTAGATAGTAGGAGAGGTTTCTAACTCTAAAGGGTGGTTAAACTCTTGAACAGGCTTCCAAGGGAGGCTGTGGAACCCCTACCCACTGGAGGTTTTTAAGACCAGGTTGGACAAACACCTGTCAGGGATGGTCTCGGTTTACTTGGTCCTGCCTCAGCTCAGGGGTTGGACTTGATGACATCTCGAGTTCCCTTCCAGCCCTACATGTCTGTGATTCAGCACACCCAGAAGCACACTATGACGGATTGGATCACAGAAACCCCCTTGGGAGCTGCCATCCGATGTGCCAAGACTACTTCTATCCCTGTTTTCCCTGCCAGCTCAGGACTCCAGCATCCTGTCTTGCTGAGACTCCCGTCTGCTCCAACAAAGACCCAGGGTCTGAATTACTTGCCCCAAAGCTGCAGGTTTACCTGAAAACAGCTCACAGAAGTGTGCTTGTCTTGAGCACGCAGATGCCCAACTCCCAATGGGGTCTAAACCCAAATAAATCCGTTTTACCCTGTATAAAGCTTGCACAGGGTAAACTCAAATTGTTTGCCCTCTATAACACTGATAGAGAGATGCACAGTTGTTTGCTCCCCCAGGTATTAATACATACTCTGAGTTAATTAAGAAGTAAAAACATACTTTTATTAAATACAGAAAGTAGGGTTTAAGTGGTTCCAAGTAGTAACAGACAGAACAAAGTAAGTCACCAAGCAAAATAAAATAAAATGCACAAATCTGTCTAATCAAACTAGATACAGATAATCTCACCCTCAGAGATGCTTCAGCAAGTTTTTTCCTCAGACTGGACACCTTCCAGGCCTGGGCACAATTCTTTCCCCTGGTACAGCTCTTGTTCCAGCTCAGGTGGTAGCTAGGGGATTCTTCATGATGGCTCCTCTCCTCCACTTTTGTTCTCTTCCACCCCTTTATAGATCTTTTGCATAAGGTGGGAACCCTTTGTCCCTCTGGGTTTCCACCCCCCCACACAGGAAAAGCACCAGGTTAAAGATGGATTCCAGTTCAGGTGACATGATCACATGTCACTGTAAGACTTCATTACTCACTTGCCAACACACACATATACAGGAAGACTCACAGGTAAAACACAGCCATCTGCAGACAATGGTCCTGGTTAATGGGGGTCATCAAAATTTCAAACCACCATTAATGGCCCACACTTTGCATAATTACAATAGGCCCTCAGAGTTATGTTTTATATTTCTAGTTTCAGATACAAGAGTGGTACATTTATACAAATAGGATGATCACACTCAGTCGATTATAAGCTTTGTAATTATACCTTACAAGAGACCTTTTGCATGAAGCATATTCCAGTTACATTATATTCACTTATGTTTTTATAAAACCATATAGACTGCACAACGTCACACACACAGTTACACAGCATGTCCTAATATTTAAAAAGTAGAATAAACTGAAATTGTCAAGCACAAATTCTGTTCTCAGGCACTCAGATTAAGACAATGCAGTGGCAGTGAGTGGTACAACAGAGCGCTATTGACCCATTAACTAAATCCACTAGCAATTAAATCAGTATCATACACAATGTCCCTTCCACGGAAAGAAGCAATCCAGTTGTAGACCCTGATCCTACAAAAGTGTATATATGGGAGCAAGTGTTCCCATGAACCCAATGAGATGGCTCACAGAGTCGGTGTTACTCACACGTTTTTGCAGGATTCGGGTCTGTAGGGGGTTCGGCCAGGGCTCGTCCCCCTCCGGGGCGGTGGGAAACCAGACCGCCTAGCTACTTAGGTCAGGTGTGTTGGGGAACTAGCCTGGCTGCGGGTCAAACAGTCAGTACCTCAGGCCCTCAAGCAGGGGCTGAGCAAACGGTTGAACCGCAAACCCCAGGCTCCTGGCTCCGAGCGGCCTGGGAGAGAGGGAGACGGCCACCCGCGAGGTGGGTGGCAGGGGGAACGCAGGCCCACTCACTCCACTGCGTCCCAGCCCGGGGCCCTAGCAGCGGCAGAAGACCCGCTGGTGTGTCAGTGGGGATCCTGAGCGCGACACACTGACATCGGCTCTGGGTGTGCTGCTGCTAGACTAGGGTCGGCTGCCTACAGGCTACTTCCTACCTCCCCCTCTAGAGGTACCTGGGTCCGGATGGTGTCCTCCAAGGGGTCACACACCACGGGCTCCTCTGGGTAACTGGTGCACGGTTGGCTTGGCAGCGTCTCTGGGCTCGGGCTAGCATCAAGCATTGGCTGGTCCGGCCAGTCCTCAGGTCGGCCGCCGATTGCTGTGGTCTCCCAACTGGGAGTTACGCCACAGGCGTCTGGCCTCTCCGATGGCTGTGTTCCAAGTGAACTCTGGGGTCGGGCTTTTATACTTCCTGTCCTGCGCTCTGACCTCTGAGGGGCGGGCGCAGGGTTCGCTGGCTCTGCCCACTTTGGTGTCCAGAGAGGCTCGTCCCTCTCTGGGGCAGCGGGGAACCAGACCGCCTCCCTACAGGGTCATTGTTTAATAAAAACTTGTAGAAGTCCAATTAGGGTCATTTAGGACTTGTCTATACAGGGAAATTGACTTGCATAGATAAAGTGGAATAATTATTGGAAGTGGAGTAATTATTCTGGAATAGAGTGTCCACACAGGGGGGTTATACCAGCATAGCTATAGCAACATTATTCTGCTAATAGCTACATTGCCCCAAGGGGCCAGCTTCCCCCTGTGCACAAGCCCTTAGCAAAACATAAGCAGAGTTCCAATATATTTTGTTCTGTTTCCAGGACTTTTAACAGAAGGTACCTTTTGGAAGCATAAAGAAAATGTAAATAAGCACCCATGGGTGCATATAGGCTTTACAGCTGTGATCGTGGGCGTGAGAGGTTTCAGCTGGGTGAAATTGCAGGATCATACCATGCCACAATTAATACGGTCTCCAACAAAGAATTCGATCCTCAAGACATCACCACGCTCGTGTTATTTTCAGCACCACCCTCCCAAGCAGACGACGCTTGGACCATAAAGAATCACTACACATTTTGCTGCCACTGATATTTGATTGCCTTCAGCAGCCATTTGCTCTGCCTCCAAGATAAGAGGCAGCCGAGCTTCAAGGAGTTTGGGTACTTTGAGTAGAATCTTCCCAACATCAAAGTCCTAGTAGAGTTTTTAGTGAGACTAGCAGCTGAGCTAAAATATTTAATGTGCCTAGGACCACTACCTAGGATCAAAGAGACAGCTGTCTGCAGGGAGCTACTGTTTAGCAGTCACTTAATTGCATGACCATAGAGCTGAACTAAACAGTTCCATCAGTAGGATTTCCTGAAACTTTTATTCATGGGAGATATTGGCTCTGGAGATTACTTGAATCCCAGCAGAATTTCTTTCAGAAGTTCTGACTTTTCTGCCAGCCATATAAAGTTACCTGGACATGGACAAGATCTTGAGGTTCCTCTGAGCCTGTGCAACAGCACAGAATAAATATGCTCATAAAACAAGAGGGTTCAAGACTTCTCAGACCTCAGACATGGAAATCAAGAGCTTTTCTACCAGCCTGGGAGTCCGAAAGAGAGAGCCGTGTTCCCAGATCTTTGAGGTATATGTTTAGAGCCACTGTTATAGCTTGTATGATTTTCTTGCTGAAGTCATAGCTAAGAAGGGACCATCTGTGTGGTGGGTACAGAGGCCATGTTTATCAAGTTCTCTGCACAAGAATTTGGCTGATGCCAGAAGACAGACTAATTCCACCCATGTGTGGACTCCAAAACGCCAACCAACTGTAAATCATTCTCTCCTGTTGCTGCATTTCAGATACCCCTTACCTTTGAATGGCTTGTCCATTAGCACTAATTTTTCCATGTGTCTCTAACACAGTACCCTTGAGAGTCAGCATTTAAGAAGCTTGTGATTACGTACACCGGGGTCGGCAACCTTTGGCACGCGGCTCGCCAAGGTAAGCACCCTGGCAGGCCAGGCTGGTTTGTTTACCGGCCGCGTCCACGGGTTCAGCCAATCGCGGCTCCCACTGGCTGCGGTTTGCCGCTCGAGGCCAATGGGGGCTGCAGGAAGTGGCGGCCAGCACATCTCTCGGCCTGCGCCGCTTCCCGCTGCCCCCATTGGCCTGGAGCGGCGAACCGCGGCCAGTGGGAGCCATGATCGCCCGAACCTGTGGGCACGGCAGGTAAACAAACTGGCCCGGCCCGCCAGGGGCTTTCCCTGAACAACCAGCGGCCTGACTTTGAGAAGCACTGATCTAGGGAGCAATAGATCAGATGACCTATCAGAACTTTTCATTTCTAACATCTGGTTTCCAGGAGGATACCAATTAACAGCCAACGAATTGACTAGACCTAAAATTAAGAATGTTCAAGAGATTAGATAATCAAGCTCAAGCAAATTTATTGTCTAAAGACAAGGCAATACAGTACAGGAAAGAGTTAATACCTCACCAATCCTTCCCAGGAAGCAAAGTCAGGCAGCATTTTCAGTTCACCCAGAAGCTGTGCTTCCCAAATGACTCCAATCTTTTATAGCATGGCTGGTTACAAGTAGCAGAGCACTGTTCACACACAACGTTTAAGTGCAACTAGCCAGCTTTGTCTCTGGTGGAGCTGTACTTTCCCATCTTTTGTTTTGAATATTAAATTCCAAATGTTAGGGGGCATGAAGGTACTCCCTAATGCAAAGCATTCATACAGCTTCCATGATTTCCTTATGCCACATTGCTCCTATGTTTAGAACATTCGTCCATCTAGCTTTGGATAGTTTGTGTATTCGCCTAAACCATACATGTCCCAGAGCACTGTGGGACATATGCCTTAGCATAAGCGAGCAAGAATAATAGAGTTTAGCATGATCACCCAACACACACATATAAATCAAATATTAATACCATGCACATAACTATTAATGTGGTGTGTGTATAAGTTCATGTATAACCTATATGCACTGGACAATGAAGAACAGCAGATGGAATGAATTACTAATACACAAATCTTATGTGGGGGTGGAGAGCAGTATGAATTCTCAAATAGGGAACCGAATCCTGCAGTGGGGTGAAATGAACACAGCAGGCATGCTAAGAAGAATGATTTATTAACAGAGTAACCAAAGGAAACTAATAGAATAATAACCACAATCCCAAACCCTCCCTGAAACTTATCACTCAAGACAGATTTGATTTGAAAAATAGTAAATCCAAGTAACAAGGAGACTATCAGATCTACGGCCGTTCTTTAGCTGAAATTCCATAGCAGATGTGGCAATTTTTCCCCAAAGTAAAAAGCTTGAATCAAAATTTTGGAAAAAGGAACATGAATTAAGCCTCCTCATTTGTGCCACTCTTTCTTCTCTCTCCTCGGTGTCAGAGGTGAGTCAGCACCACACTCGCCTGGTACATCACCCTTTATGGAGTTTTTTATGGCACACAAGACAGTGCTAGAACAACAAAGGAGAAATTCTCAGCTCATTTCCAAAGGATGGATTCTTTCACCCAATAAGTTCGGTCCTAGCTGTTCAAGGAAGTGGGTTGCCCTGTTATGGATTTTGTATCAGAGCAATGTGGTGAGAGAGTTGGAAACATTTAATCTGACTAGGGTCAGACGTGACTATTTGGAAACAAAAAAATCAGAGAGAGCTAAGAATTCCGTGATTTTTATTAAAAGACTTAAGAAGGAGAATAAAATGTTCTTTATACCAAGTAAGCACCCTGCACAGGCCTGGAATTCCAAAGCACTTTACAAAACTGAATTGGCAGTGCATAGCACAGCTTTTAAAGGAAATGCAGCCGTCACCAAGCCATGTCTACTCAGCCAAAGAGGCTGATTTTTTCAGTTGTGTTAGCTTAATACAATCGAAGAGCCCTCTTAACATCCATACCAATGCAAGCTAGCATCTTTGAAGTCACATTAGGTGCTCTTGTAGTACCCTACGTGTGAATCTACATTATGACACAGCCCACTAACATGCCTTTTAAGAGGTTACCCTGCATGTTCATGGGTGTTATGGCCACTCAGGAAATCAGCATTTCCAAGATGTGGTTTCCAGGCATGCAATTTTCTGTTCTCTGTCAGATCCACAAGCAAGTGGTAGATTTCACATACAAAGCACACGGTGTGAAAAGTCTCTCTCTCGCTTGTATTTTCATGCAGAAAGCAGCAGGTAAAATGCACCGCACATGCAAAGCTGGCTGGGTTGAGATCCCTTTAAAATACGGCTGCTACAATTTGTAGCCTCTCTCTATGGACAATAAGAGCCACACTGGCATGTGAAATCATTTGGGAATTCTCCCAGTGCAAAAATGCCCAGGGCCAGCCCCACTATAGCTTAGGGGCAGGCGATGGCTTCCTACCAGATATGAGAGCTGTACGTTTTTTGTAACCTAATTTTTTTTTTTAAAGAAACCTCCCCATTGCAGATGCTGCAGAGGAGTAGCAAGGGGCAGTGATATGGGGCCGAAGGAACAGATTTCACCCCTTTCAGAAACCTTACCTTAGAAGGGTGGCAATGAGCAAAGCTGGGCTTCAGTCCTGGTGCTCTAAATATTGGGATTTTTGCTAAGTGGAGGTAAACTGAAACAAACACACACATCTCAGCACTCACAGCCTGCCAGGAGCCAGATGCAGAATTCCATGTATCTGCCAGGTTTAATCATCATAGCATTGAGCACGGGGAGACGATATAATGGTTGGGTGGGAGTGATCAGCAAAGCTCAACGGGGCATGGAACAGGACTTTCAGGTTTGCAGGGGCCATATGCCTTTATAGTGCTATAGATAATGTTAGACAACTAGAGACAGGTGCCCTTTGCTTGGCTCTCACCCAGATCAGATTGGTGACCACCCATGCTACGAGGAGGTGAACCTGCTGGGAAACCTGGCACATTTTCCTTTGGACTCATGGGGTTCTCAAAGTGAATTCGGGCCTCATCCTACTAGGCTCCCTGTGCTGGCTTCACTGGGAGATCCAGGTGGGCAGAGAGCTCGCGGGATCAGGGGCCCAGAGATGCATCACATTTGCCTTGTCATTCAAATCTATCCCATACAACACCAAGGTGGGTTAGAGATTTTGGTATTCTAGTTGAAGGATACCTAGGACTCTGTTAGGGAGAGAAGAATCCAAGCCCACAGCAGAAAGGAAGCTAGGCTGGTACAGGTGAGTGTCCTCCATCCAGGGCACGGGCACGTGTGGCCTCCAGCCAGTACATATATTTAGACACTGTACCTGGGTTTTTCAATTCAGTTTTTCTACCTCCCTGATTGGGCTCCATTTTTCACCCTATTTTCTCATTTTTTCCCATCCTGCCCTTTTTCACAGCACCTCAGTGAAACATGAACTCTATTTCTGCAAACGGGCCCAGCCAGACCCCAACACTGCATCTGAACAACCCCCAGCCTCAGTTGTTTGACATCCAGACCCCGGTGCCAGGGTGGTGGGTTTAGCCCATCTCCACCAGTAATGAACTAGGCAAGGGGACTTTGCCCATCCCTCTCTTGCACACTGGGTTGATTGGAACCTAAGTGTGACAAGTGAGCCACAAGGAAAACCCAGCACATCTTTTCCACTTGCTCCCATGGGCTTTCTTCAAAACCAGGCAATTTGGGACATGGCTTTGCATCTCTGCTGTGGGACCACTTCACTGCTGCAGATCTGGGCAGAAAGCAACCTGCCTGCCTAGCACATGGAAGATGCGAGCAGTAGTCCAGTGTTTGTACAGGGATTATGGCTCTCCAGAAGCACCTAGAGCTCCAGTGCCCAGAGGCAGATAAGGAGGCTGCCTCTCAAAGGCACAAAATCAGAGAAGTTACTAATCATCACGAACACTAACTAGGGTTTTGTGGTGAGTGAACGTACCAAGATATAACTCCAGGGCGGTTAGTGAACTCGTATATGGTTTGCAAACTCCAACAAGCTTGGAGGACAAAAAACCTGTAAACACCACCCCCATCCTTAGAAGGAAGCAGATCGAGACGGGATTTGAAGAGCCAGTTTCTAGGCCCAAATTAAAGAGGCACTCATGTGTGTTCCTGATTTGGTGCATGCATCTGGGCTTACACAAATAGAATCAGGCGTGCGCCAAAGTGAACTTTGGAAAGTTGGGGCCTCAGTGTTCTGTACCATACGCACCCCATTATTAAATATTGATACTGCAGTAGCACCCAAAGGACACATCTTGGCCCAGGTGCCAAGCAGTGTACAAACATGTAATAAGTGATACTCCCTGCCCCAAGACTTGCAGCTAAAAGATCAAACCCAACCGGTGGATATGATAAACAGACGAGACAGGACCTATGTGGAGGAGGGGAGGGGACAGTCCAGAATTCATGCACAAACGCAGTAAGCAGCCCATTACGCTGCAGTTACTTTTTCAGTGCTTGGATTTCTGTCGGGCGGAGGAAGCCATTTGGGAGAGGAAAGCTTTAGAGGGCATTTCAGTAAGCAGCATGATTGCAGGAGCTTTTACATTTCTCAAGTGGCTTTCCTGTGCGACTTTGGGCTCGCTCGCTCTCTGACAGCCCTGTAAAAGGGAATTCCCAAGATGGTGGGCAAGTGAGAAGGGAATTTCACTCCCATAAATACCCTTTTTTTAAAAAGGGTCTCCATTTCGTAAATCCTTTTCTTACGGTCACTACCTCATGAAGGCAGCAGCATGTGTCCTACCTACCTACCTTAGGAAGACAGGGAGTGCCTTTTGCGAATTAATGCATGAGGCATTTGTGATCACTTAACCACAGCACACAGAGATGTAGACTATGTACTTGGCAGACAAGAAATCACTTAAGAAAACATCTAACTGGACTTACAGTTGATCTCCTTTAGTATAATTTTCGTGATGAAGGCTCTCAAAGGCGCCTGAAGACGTACAATCTGAAACATAGAGATGACTTAGTAAGTACATCAAGTTCACCTTCCAACAAAAATCTTTTTTTAAGGCAACAATAATAGTTTGGTAAGAACAGATCATTCACTGAATCATAGATACAGGCCCCTGGGGTGATGGGGGCTGAGAATAACTGGAGCAGAGAGAACCCTAGCCGTGCCCTTTGACTTGCTCCCCCATGCCCTATACTAGTGACGATAATAGAGCCCTCTTCCCATCTCTGAGCTATGAGGAGCAGCCTCGTATTCTGGCGTTCCCCCAGGGGCCAGCATCCGGCTGGATTGACGTAAAAGAGCTGTGGAGAATCAAGGTCCTGATTTCTAACAAATGTTTGTTTCTGCTTCCTAGCATAGCACAGAGGTTAATAAAAGCAAGGACTTACAATGACAGGGCCCACGATTGAGGAAAGCAGCTTGAAATGCAATCTGTGGAAAAAGAAACCGGCTCGGACTTATCAATCTCAAAATCATTAGCTCGTAGTTTAGGTCCCAAAATATCTAAAAACTTAAAACCCAGGTGGTAAGGGAGCCACGATGCTCTCTTCATTGCCCATCACTTCTGCTCAGGACCCTATTCTTTAATATTAACCCATTCTGGAGAAAATACTTGGAAGACTTGATACCTGTCCAGGGATGCAGTGAATTGCACCTTTCCTTCAACCAGCTGGAGAGTGGCAACCAAACCAAGTTCCTGCAAGGAGGAAATGAGTCACCAAATCAGCTGATCTGAGTGTCAGCACCTGAGCTCTGAGAACAGACCATCAGCTGCAGAATACAGCAGAGACATTTCCTCCCTGCTTGGGTTAAGCTACTCAGAGAAAGGAAACCAACAATGGTCCCTCTGTGAATTCACTGACATCACACGAACGCTCAGAACTGTAAGCAAGGGGCAGAAAGGGAAAAGCAAGTGGCCCAAGATCTTTCCCACAATCCCAGAGCAGCTGGAGAATTCTGCTAAATTGATCCGGGAGGGGATAGTTTAAAATGCTTTCACAGGACTTCAATGTCAACACCCTAATGAGCTGAACAGAGGCAGTTCGCTCGTCTCAGAACCGTTGGGCCAGGAGGCCCCCCGTGGATTCTGTCAGACCGTGCAGTCAGACGGCACTAGCGCTGCGTCAGATCACAGTCCGCTCACGTTCGGAAGGTCTGTTCTGCAGCCGGGAAGGCTGCACTCATCTATTTTAACGACACACAAGCTTGGGTTCTGCAGGACCTGATGGAGCCGCTAGAAAAGTGCGGCTTCAGCAAAGTACTGCGTCCCAGCTCAGTCCACCTGCACACCACAGGCCCCTCCTGAGCCAGCCTCGGTCTAAACCCATGGTTAGAATCTCAGCTCATGCAGCGTGAGGAATATTTTCTGTGACCGTGTATGAAGTTTAAGGCCGGAAAGCAATAACATTTCATTCACAAGGATGGGACAATGCTCTGGACGCTGCACTGTGGTTAGTCAATATGGCCTGGAGCAGAGTGCATTTTTCAGAGGTTCTTTTTAACCAGAGCTGGGATCTACCAAAAACCATTGCTTAATGCTCAGCTTTCACAGTTCTTGGACAGGCTGCTCTTCCTCCAGCTGCAGAATCACACTTGTCAGACACAGACACAGAGCACCTACTCATCGATATGAATGAATGACTTCGCTGTAACCCCAAACCCACCCGTCGGTCTCTGCATACAGAAAGCCAGTATCCATTGGGCAGCAGCTCCTCCATTTTTCACCCTTTGGGATTAAATCGGATCTTTCTATCGCAGTACTTACTGCTTTCAAAGCAACGAGGAGCACAGGTTTCTTGTTTCCCTTTTTATCCATTATCTGCAGGCTGAGAGTGAGATTCATGGTGCACAGGTTCACATCCAGACCGACCGTCAGAGGTGTGACCATTTTGGTAATGATGAACAGCGAAGAAGAGATTGGAGTGCAGGTTGGGCACTGTAAGAAAAGAGGAGACAGGGACTAGATTTAACCTGAAAAACACACAATGAGATTGACGTGGGCCCTCCCATGGACCTTGGAGAGGAAAGACAAGGAAACGACAGGTGACAGTAAGGGCATGACGAGGTATTCAGTAGGTGGAGTAGATGCTGTGTAATCCCCAGAGACACAACAGCAAATGCAGATTTTGACTGTCCTGCTTGTGTGATCTCAGAAGTCCCGTCAACCCCAACACTTCACTGGGATGGAGATTCGCGTTCTTACTACTCTTCACCCCCTTTTTCTGTTGACAAACGCTGCCTCCTCTCCCAACTGGCTGTTTCTTTCCAACACAAAGATGAGTCAATTTTCTTCGAGAGCCTGCAGCTTTCCATTTCAGCAGTCCCAGCCCAGGCTGCAGTAGGACAATACTCACTTCTCTCTGGGGGGGACTGCTTTTTTCTCTCAGAGGGAGCAAGAGCATCAGTCCATGCAGCTGGGACAAAAAACACCACAGCACCGGGAGCAAGAGGTAAGGCCCCAGGTGCCACGGCCCCTACGTAATCAGGCATGAAATGAACCCTTCAGACATCAGCAAGGTCTGTTGTGCAGCGGGATAAGCAATGTGACATTTGGTCCAACAGAGACATGATCACCGTGTGACTGAGGGGGACTCACCTTGGAAACAATCAGTTCAGAGAGGATCAGCTCCAGGGAGACAGTGTCAAGAAACTGAAACAAAAATGAAGGAGACACACGGTGGATGAGATAAAGTCAGTCACTGGACCAGCATTTGTTGGCGAGACACAAGCTTTCAGGTTACACAGAGCGCTTCTTCACGTCATGCTCTGCGTCAGCTCCATAGCTGGGCTCTCTCACCAACAGAAGTTGGTCCAATATATCACCTCCCCCCCTTGTCTCTCTGATCTGCTAGGACCAACACAGCTACCACAACACTGCATACAAAAATTAACAGTCAGTTGAAAATGATGAACCTTCCCCAACAGTGTGTGTCTCATCATCCTCCTCCTTCAGGGGGAAGGTCACTCCACCCACATGAAGCCACAGTGAATGGGTATTTTTGTTTTGTGTTTTTAAGAGGTGAAGTGTACAGGTGCTGCAGAGGGCACAACCCATGCTGGGGTGATGAGTCTTGTAGCTCCATGCCCCAGGGCTGCCTCTGAACATGGAGTACATGGTTACCCCAGCTCCAAAGAAAGTTTGAGTACCAACTGTTTTGAACTTACAGGGAACCAGGGTAAATTTTAAATCAACCACAGCTCATGTACAGTTTGACCTCATCTCGTCCAACTTTGCAGGAACGTTCTCCTTTGCCATCACAGTAAGTGTGGTGAGTTTTGGAACCAACCTATTTTTCCAGCCAAAACTGCTGGGGTCTGAGCAGATGAACATAGGATTTAGCTGACTAGATCTCTGTCCTTGTTCCCACTAAGCTCTGTGTATTGTGCTGAGTTTCCAGGAATGAAACCCCACCTGGCAGGGTCAGTAAAGGTCTTCAGTGCTATTTGGCTCTTCTCCATTGGCTTTTTTTAATTCTAACCATATTCTGTAGGTTCTTCCTCCTAGCCCAGACTTTCTACAGCTTTTAATTAACTAAATCCAACCTGTTTCAGGTGAATGAAGAACAAACGGCTGCCTCAGTAAGGATATAGCTTTGCACAGAGATCTCCAAACCCCGCGGAGGCAGTACCATACCTGATCAGGCTCCAGGCCTAGAAAGCTGGAGATTAGACTATTTCTGCATTTGCATAAAAATGCATATTTAATGAACATGCACTGCCTTGTTTGCATATATTCAGCCTCTTGCCTGTACTCCCAACTTAATCCTCCCTGGTCTTCCCTTGAATTCCCCCCTTAATTTTCCCACTTGTACCTCCTCTCCCTGGCTGACCTCCCATTCCCTCCCTTGGCTTTCCCCTTTGTCTATGCCCCATGCCTCTGGTTCTCTCCAACTCCCCTTATACTCTACCCCCAAAAACCCTTCATTCAGAGATGCTTCTTCAAGCACGTCCCCGAACCAGCAGCGGCCACACCGATATAGCTAAAGTGACTGCAACGCCGCACCGCTCCACCCATTATACTGCCCAGCACTCGAGCCTGGTCGCTAAGGGTACGTCTACCTGCAGTGTGGAACGAGTCTCCCAGCCCAGGCAGACAGACCTATGTAGCAGGGCATGTGCTAGGGTGCTAAAAAAGCGGCGCGGACATTGCAGCACCAACAGAGGCTTGGCCCAGCTACCCGAGCTCAGATCTAGGGGGATAGGCCTTAAGGCTGCAGGACAGCTGGATGCTGTGCTCTAACGCACCTCCTTCTCTATAGCTCCCCGTGCTGGGCCAGTGAAAACAGGAGATAAGCAGGTGCTTAGGAAAGGACTCCTAAAATCAGGAGCCTCCTGGGCTGATCCAGGAGGCTGAAGGGTTTGGTGGAGGACGCTGACTCCACAGTAACACCATGATGTTCCACTGAGGACATCACTCACCGTTTGAGGGGTACAAGAGAAGGAATGAGGTTTCTTGAAGACTGTGTAGGAGAAGATAGAAGTGATGACATTCTCCCCTATGGCCTCAGATGTATGATTCATTTCTGGCAATATCACAAAGTTCTCCGGGAGGGGTGGAATGGGGATCTTCTTCCCATCGTCAGCCAGGTATTCCGTCTGAAAGCAGAGATCAGAAAAGCCACTTAACACAACAAAAAGCCCCTTAATTAGGAGTTTAAAATAATTATTCTAACTGGCAAAGGCACAAAATGAGGGAGAAAGAAATTACTCATGCAGTACTGAGGGGAGGGATTCATGCCTCCTGTGCACATAACACACTCCATAGCCTCAGTTCACGAGCCTTCAGCGTGGATATGAATCATTTCCAGCAATAAGTGATAGGTGAGGCGCCAAATCTGTGCAGAAAGGAGCAAAGCCCCTCAAATTGTGGGCCCTTTGGGAGGTGGGCCCTTGGCATATGGAGCAGAATGAGGATCCACCCTCCACCCTGTGATCCAAAATCACTTGCCAGACACTTGATTCACCTTTGCTAGTAAGGGAGATACAAATTCCACAACCCTGAGCCAGTGGAGGCCACTGCAGGAGGATCACACACACACACACACCCCCGGGAGAACAAAATGTGTCACTGGGAGTTCAGCTGTAAACTGCCGTTCAGACTGTATGGGAGCGGGGATTGAAACTATGACCTTGGGATGGAAAAGCATGGACCTCTACTGCCTGAACTAGAAGACCCAGGTCAGACTCATACACCTCTATGTGGTCCAGGCAGGAGAGGGGGGCGGAGAGCCACCATGCATAAGGGTGAATTACAGGATAGATGGCCGGCGGCCATGCCGAGTGCTGGATGGTTGGTTAAACCACATCATCTGGCCTTGCAATCTATGAATCCATAAGGGACCATTGTGATCATCGGCATTGCACAGGCCAGATAATTTCACCTGCTGTTTCCTGCCTGGACACCCATAACTTTTGGTTGAGCTGCAGCATCTCTTAGAAAGACACCCAGCCTAACGTAAAGATGTCACATGACGAAGCATGTGCTACATCCCATGGGAAACTGTTCCAGTGGTTAATTATCCTCGCTGTTAAAACATGTGCTTTATTTCCTATCTGGGTAACTGCGAGCTGTGAATCGATTAGCTTTATCTGCAGAGCAACCCTCTTGTTCTCGCTCTGCTGGGTTACCGTGGATTTGGTGACGGATTCCGCTGTTCTGCTGAGGCGGGGGAAGGTTGTTTGGTTTTAAATAACTAGTCGCTGAAAGCCCTGGCTGGAAAAACTGACAGTTGGGCCAAGTAATCCTCCACGGTGCAGTTTTCCTCTCGCAACCAATGAAACTGTTCCATGCAAATTAGCTGCAGAGTAAGGGTGGTGATGGTCTGAGTGATCTCTGATGTCACCATGGTTCAGGTGACGGTCTCTAGGTGGGGCACAGATACATACATGCCTTTCTGTCGCATGGGTGTAATTTGTAACGTCAAAATGGCTTAGAACTTAAAAATCGGATGGTTACAGACTGCAAAGCCCAGTGATGATTGAACCGGGTGATATCCTGAACAAAAAGCTCTCACAGTGGTTTCCAGCGCTTTACACGGACTCAGACATTCTCAGGCTTCAGCGTGACATGCAGAGTGACAATGCTGGAGCCTTATATAATTAGTATTGGTGTCAGGAAGCTACCAAGTCACTCAGCAGGTCCAAGGTTGTTCTTCGCTTTTGCTCCTGCTCAATCTTCAGCCCTCTTCCCATCAGCTGACATCAGGAAAGAAAAATGTTGCTGACAAAGAAAGCCCGTTAGCATAATCCACTGACGAGAACCTCGCAATGGGACAAGCCTCTGCTCCTGCCTCTTATGTTTCACTGAGTAATAAACGCCTCATTGACCCGGATTCTGCTCTGCTGACTCGCAGGGAGTAGCACTTACTCACGTGAATTGCCCCATTGCTAGATATCATACAATTCGTTCAGGAGAAAGAGCAGGAAAGCATATGGCCCTGATCCTGCAAAGTCTTATGCAGGCATTTAGCTGCACTGGGAGGAGTTAAGGAAGTGAATAAGTCTTTTCAGCATCAGGGCCTAGATGAGTAAGTGCTAACTGACATGAATAAGGGCAGCAGAATGGATCCCTAAGTGAGACTGTGGCTATACTGACATCTGACGAGTTACCCTGAGGTTTTTCTGTCACTCATTTCTCTGACCAACATCACAGAAGGTAAGAAAGCTCTGACACCTTTCAGAGTTTCAGGGCTGATCCAGAGTAAGAAAGTTGTGAAATCTCAGTCTCAGAAATGCTACCTAGAGTTTACACACTTACCTGTACAGGAATTTCAATGAACCGGTCATTTACTTTTGGAGTTTGAGCCACATACAGGAGCTTTCCCTTCTCAAATGGGAGTACAGCTGCATGGAAAGGAAAAACGTTTACAACATGGACCAGAAACAGGGAGGAGAATCACTGCAGATGGAAGATGCACAACCTTGAGCTGGAATTTCAGCAAAATCCCAGATAAATTTAAAGATAGGAGGTTGGTTCCAATCAGTGGAACATCTCCAATAAACTTGTCAGAATTAGATATAAATGACACCGACACGAGAACCCCCTCTTCCAAGAGAGAGTCACTTGTCCTCATGCCCAGAACTGAGAGAACATGCATCACATAGTCATTTTCCAACACAGGTAAAGATGCGTTCCATGCCCAAAGAGCATTTGACTGAACTTAGACAAAGCAGAAAACCAGACAAACCAAGACCCTGGTCAATGACTGAGGCAAGGGAGGCTGTGAGGATAATTTGGGGCAAAAAGCAGCATAAAAATACATGTTATCTTCAAGCCCCTACGTACTCTGCCGCAAGCTGGTGCTAAGTTCAGCAGCAAGGTGCTTGGATTGTGTGCAGTTTAGTGAAGTCTAGGGCAGCTTGCGATAATTCTGTAAAAGCCTGTGTATTGTAAACTTAAATGTGAGGCTGAGAAGTAAAGTCAAAACAGCAAGCCCTGTGTCATTTATTGCGTAGTTATTGAATTCAGTTTGTTTTAGGATCTTCCCGCATATTCATGTTTTGATATGTTGCCGATTGTTGTCTTTATGTTTCTAAGTCAACCACGCACTGAGATGAATGGGGCTGTTCAAAGCTCTCAGAGATATTGTTTCAGGATGGCTGCAGACTCAGGCAGACGCCCCAGTATTGGTTACACTTGGTCCCATGGTCAAGGTTCTCTCTACAAACATGAAGGATAGAAACGGAATTGTTTTCACGAAGACTGAAGATTCTGGAGTCTAGTTCTGCTGCCAGGGATGAATTCCAGACTCCCAGGATACACTGGGCCCTGATTACTATTCCAGTCAAACAGGAAAGGACTCAGTCTTGTGACAAAATGCTGCATCCCCCACCAACACAGCCCCCCACCCATCCCTGACCGAGCAGAGATCCGGCCACTCCACCAGACAATGGGGGAAGGCTGTGCAGACTGCGCTCAGATCCGGTAATGCCTCTCCGAGACAATGTTAAGGACAGCGAGGAGCGAACTCCATATAGGCCCCTATTCGAGCTGACCTATACCCGATAGATCTTAACAGCTGCAGCGGAGTGGCTGAGTAGTAAGACACTAAGAGTACGTGCACACTAGAGCAAAGTGTAAATTCCAGCACTATCTCGGCTCACGCTAGCGTGTGAAGAACAGAAGTGTAGCTGCAGCAGTGGAAGCAGCAAAAGGAGCTGGCTGCCCCAAATACAAACCTGTCCAAGACCAGCGGTACATACACAGGGCAGCGAGCGCTTCTGCTGCTCGTGCTGCCATGGCTACACTTCTATTTTTAGCATGCTAGCTGGCTGCCCCCCCCCGCCCCCAAACGCTTCTTATATTCCCTGACAAAAGCTCCTTTACCCTTACTTTCCACCGGGCTGGTGTGGTGTTTGGGAATAGGGTCAGTAAGTAACAGTCACGTGCGAATGTTGGTGACAACACAGCAGACTGTTCGGAAGCTTTCTCAATCCATCACTAGCTTCCAACGCTTGCCAGCTGACCCCCCAGTGATGTGCCGCAGGCCGTCTATCCATCTTCTCGCTGGCCAACCCCTATAGCCACGATCTGGTGTGATGGGCTGGTCACCCCACACTAGCCCGGGAAGCGCCCATGCGGCTCAGCAGGGCTAAGTCATCTGACAGGTCACACTTGAGGGAGGATCAGGCTGACAAACAATCCCTGATTGAGGATGGGGCCCAGCTGAGCAGGAGGGGGCAGAAAGGGGCTGCAGCCTGGAAGCCAGCAGTCACTGTCTGGGCTTAGAGAGGGAAAGGCGGAGACCCAGGGGGAGAGGAAGGTCCCTGGAGGAAGGTTTACCCAGGTGGTGGTGGAGAAGAAGCCTGAAGGGGTGGAGTAGGAAAAGGCTCAGGGAAAGAGCAGCAAGGATGTGGACGGTGCAGACTTTGGCAGCTGATTGGAGGGTCCCTGAGCTGGAACCCAGAGTAGTGGGCAGGCCTGGATTCCCTGCCAGCCCCAGGGAAGTGGCATTGCCTTGGATTGGACGAGTGCCGGGAACGATACCCAGTCTGCCAGTCCAGGGAGACTGACACTCCAGAAGGGGGAGAACACAGCGACTGGCCAGAGGGCCCAGCCCCAAAGAGGGAGCACACACTGCAGCTACTGGAGCACGAGAGGGGCCGCAGTGTGAGCAAGAGACAGGCTGGGTGTCAGACCCGGCGGAGCTACTCCTCAGATGCAGCCCAAGCAGTGAGCAGAGACCCCAGGACACCTGTGATCATTCCTTCCATGGCAGCTTTTCTCACGGTTATTTCCATCTCTGCGCTTGATGTGGCCAAAGTTTGTGCCTGTCACTTTTCGACAAAAGGGTCTGCTTCTCTCCAGCAACATTTCTAACAGAAGCATGTTATCCAGGTCCAGGACACACACAAAAGCCTTCGCCAGCACTGCACTCAGAGGCAGCAGTAGGACAGTATTCCTTTAAAAAGCCCGTAAGCTCTCTAGGTGTGCTCTGTGTTATAGGAACTGCCACCCAGAGCAGCAGTGTATATACGCAGGTAGGCTTTGCATGCTGTGTATGTTCAGTAAACAGTGTTCTTTGGACCCTACTATGCCCAGGTGGTTCCCTCATATTACGTTTGTTGTGTAAAAACAAAAGATACAACAGCTGGGGTCATCCTACTCAAAGGCAGCAACGCCAGGAGCAGGTCTCTACACATGTAGAGCTTCTGGATGGGCTGATAAAAGCCCAGAGCTTCCAGCGTTGAGCTTACTGGACACAGAAAGAGAACCCACAGGGAGACAGTCCGTGGCACTTACAGTTAATCTCACTCAGCATCTTTGAATGCCCGAAGGAAATACAAGCCGAAAGTATCGTCGGGGTCTGTAACACAAAGCAAGAGACGCAGTCAGGGAGGAGGAAATGGCTGCGATGGCCTGGGTGACTTTCACTAAGAGGAGCAGTTCTGTCCCTGAGATTTGTACGGAGCTTAGTGACATCTTAGGGTGGGATTGATTGATTTTAAGGCGGCAAGTAGAGGTTGGAGCCACATGAGATTGCCCAGCACCATTATCACTGGGGACAGAGGTTCTGCTCCTCACTGGGCTCTGCTCAAGGCATGGAGGGGGCTTATAGCCTCAGTGTTAACAAAAACAACAAAGAGTCTGGTGGCACCTTAAAGACTAACAGATTTATTTGGGCATAAGCTTTCGTGAGTAAAAACCTCACTTCTTCGGATGCAAGTGAGGTTTTTACTCACGAAAGCTTATGCCCAAATAAATCTGTTAGTCTTTAAGGTGCCACCAGACTCTTTGTTGTTTTTGTAGATACAGACTAACACGGCTACCCCCTGATACTTGACAACATGCAAAGTGTTAACAAAGACATTGGCTCAGACGCCTTCCCACCCTTTGCCCAGGGAGGGGAATAACTGGCGACAGGAAGGTCTTTGCCATCTCACACCAAGGGCTGGTGTGACAGCTGCCATCCTGGGCCGCGGTGGGGATTAGAAGCAGGAGTCTCTACAGCATGAGCTACAGAGCCCGGTTTCGTATGCGGGGCTGTGATGGCCTCACCCCCTGTACACATCTTCCCGTGTGCCCGATCTGTAACACACCAACCAGCGGGAGATGCTAGAGTGAACCTCTACGGCCGGAGTAAGAGGAAGCAGCATCACAAAACCTTCTCTGCTCCGGAGGGGGGAGTAACCCACTGCAGTCCTGACAAAGGTGGCGGTGCAGCTGACTTCTCACTTTACACGGGCCAGCGAAGGGGGTGGAGGTCAGAGCTAATGCTCTGCCCCCACCAGGTGGTGGATCGGGGAGGTAGGAGAGGAGTCCGACAAAGCCTCTCCCCTCCCTTGCCATGTCTGAACTAGGCATCGGGGGGGGGGGGGGGGGAGAGGGGCGTGCCTTACATCACCTTATTCCTCCACACACCAGCAACTGGCAGGGTTGGGTAGGAGACTTACCTTGACTTGTAACGCCAGTAGAATGTTGTTCCCTAGGCTGGCTGTCACGCTCGCCCGGATATCGCTGCATGCAAAATTACAGAGAGTAAACCAACCAAACCCCAAACCAGCATCACGAGAGAAATGAGATGGGCACGATCAGCATGGAATAGTCCAAAGCACATTTCACATTTTTAAATGGTACCTAAAGGGACCCCTCCTTCAGGATAGAGCAGGTTGGCGTGCTATGAGTTTGGGGCATTTTCTGTAGACAGAGACCAAATAAACCGAACAGCTCTAATTTCACTGCTGT
Source organism: Malaclemys terrapin pileata (assembly GCF_027887155.1). NCBI lineage: Eukaryota > Metazoa > Chordata > Testudines > Emydidae > Malaclemys > Malaclemys terrapin. Next base: position 1,851,684 of record NC_071516.1, read on the forward strand.
CCCCTGGCCAGCTGAGTTTTGTGAATTAAAGCTTAGTCCATCAGGATCGTATTCTGCAGCCATTCCCCTGCATGCCGGGATCCTGGTTCTGCAGAGTCAATTATTTATCGTGTTTTACGGGAGTGTCTAGAGGCTAACTGAGAACAGGCCCCTTTGTGCTAGACTCTGCACAAGCACAGAACAAGAGACAGTCCCCATTCCAAAGAGCTCACACTAATCTAAATCGATGGCACCACAATATACTGGATCACATGGGAATCTACTTCTCTGGCTACTTGAACGCAACGGAATTCAGTCATTCTGCTGATAAAGACGGATTCTAGACCTAAAGATGCTAGGTAGGAAATGGAAACGTATCCAGTGAAGATATTGACAGACGCAGCACAGAACACCGGCACTCACAGCAAGTTGATACTGATGTCCTTGAGAACCATCGCACATTGACAATCCTTGACGGCAACGCTGGTGGTAAGCGGCAAATACTTAGGCAGCAGAACGAGCGCACTACAGTCTACATGCACGTTGATAGTGGTCAGGCCAGATAAGAGGATAGACCAGCTGCAGAGACAAATACACATTAAACAGACAGACAGTCGCACACAGTACGGCAACCCTGTGATCTGCTGTGTACATGGAGGCTTGTTTCCAAATACAGGGTGTGTACATTGAGCAAAACCAGTTTCCTTCCATCCCTGCCAGCACTACAGCTCTTCCCACCAGTCAATTCACTCACTGGCCACCCCTCAAGGGCTCCTCGGATTGCATTCTGTGCAGCAATAACCCAGGGCCAGATTCTGACACCCTGACTCGCAGTGCATATTACACCTCACCTCTGTGGGTACCCCCCTGATAGCAGTGGGAATAGTCCATGTGAGCAAGGATGGCAGAATCTGGTCAAAGAGAGCAATGAAAGGGGCCAGTATTACATGTGTAGATTTGCTTTGCAGTGAGGAAGGGTTGTAAACACTTTGATCCCCTCGAGAGAAGTCCACCCTGCTTGTCCTTTAGACGACGTAGGGGACGTTGTTTATAAACTCCAGGTAGTGGCATTGTTCAGTTAGTGCATTCTCACTGCTGAAGCCAAGGGCTCAAATCCATGTTTAGAGGAAGTCACAAGTGAACAGTGGAGAAATTAGAGACAAATGACATAGGCTATTTAGCCCATCATCTGACATCACGGCAGGATTGTTCCCAGCAGTGGATTCACCAGTGCTCTCAGGGATCTGGTTTTAAATGACTCATGGAATGGGGCCTCCACTCCACAGGAGCCTATCCCCAAATCGTACAAATCTGGTCTAGCCAGTCCAGAGGGAGAAGAAGAAAGACAACCATATGAGAAAGCCATCTAGCAGCAAGCCAAAGGGAGCGAGAGAGACACAGGAAACGGGGAGAAACTGGCAGCCAAGGGAGCGAGAGACACAGGAAATGGGAGAAACTGGTCAGCTCTGCAGATCAGAGACCTGCTTTAAATTGACTCCCGTCATTGAGAGATTCTGAAACCTTAAAAAATATATATATATATATATATATCCAGGCACAAAATCTGAATCGGAAGCTAAAGTTGAGAGCAGGGAGTGGGAGTCACTACAGAAGCAAAAAGGAAGTGAACGTGGTAGGTTTTTTAAACACAAACATGAGAAAGCTGGATATTCAAAGTTAAATTCCCACTTTAAAAAACCAAATGAACATTCTGAAGTATGGAAACGTATTTTTGCCCACACAGCCAGAGCACAGAAGCTTGGATCCAATGCTAACAGCAAACGCTGAGCAGGGGCATTTCAGTGGCGACCCCCCAAAGTCAGAACACCGTTTACTAGACTGCCCTACTCTTACCTTTATAGTAATTACAGACTGCTCTCCCACTAAAGGAAAAAGCTACACTGGTCTAAACACAAACTCATGTGATTCCTGGCTTCTTTAGGACCATCTGGTCAATGGAAATATGCATTTGGCCACTTTGTGCATGAACAAAAGGCATACTGGGAACATCTCCTCTCAATGATCACCAAAGGGACCCGGGCTTCCAATATAAATGTTGTTAGACACCAAGTACTGAATCAACAGTGCACATTTCCAAGGCCCAGGACCTGCATGTTAAGAGGTTAGTGTAGTGATGAAAGGAAGAAACATGTCTGAAGCCAATGCTTTAAAATACACAGGTGCTGCCTCTCACGTGTGAACTGCATGAATCCTTTCAAATACCGAAAATTCCTGCAGCCTTCCAAAATTACATTCCAGACCCACTTCTGTTTAATCCTGTCTTACATACCCGGTATGCTGGCTAAAAGATGGGAGGCTGGACAGAGCATAGAGGAAGAGATAAGGTTATCAGATGACTGTGGTGTCCTTCTGACGAGTGGCCTGTTCTCAGCAGAGTCCTAGTACAAAGACTATAATTCCCAGTAGCCACTGATGCTGCAGTATCCAAGATAAAGTGACCAGAAGTACCATACGTCAGGAGACCTCCCCTACCCTATTAGTGCCCTGCAGAGCCACTACATGGGCAGGGCACAGAGGGTGAGGGGAGCTGGTTCAAAGCCATTTGGTATTAGAGAGTCTAGTAGCTTCCATTGATTGGTTTTGCTTTGTCTGTTCTGAGCCTTGTGGGCTACAGGGTCTGAGTCTCAACAAGTTTTCATCATGGAGAGGGATCCCAGGTGCAGAGTTTTAATTTTTGCAAAGTTTTCTGAAGAAACAACATGATGTTTCCTGCCCCCTCCCGCATCCAGCCAGACGGCTTCCCTCATTCAATTCCCTTCTACTGTGGAAACAAACTAAAAACAAGTCTAGCTCCACTCACCAAGTGCCCAGGATTTTGAGTTTAGCAGAAAATTTCACCTTGACCCCAACTCCAGGAATGTACTTGGATTTCACTGGGAGCACAATGGCTTTAGCAACATGCAACCTGCAAAATGAAATCAGAGGAGGTCAGAAAGGAAACCAGGCTCAGATGTTCAGGGACGCTGCTTCAGGGCCCCACTCATAAATATTATCTGCTGACCTGACCAAGAACACTCCATAACACAGTGACCAGGGCTAAAAGTTATAAGGGAGTCGTCTTTCTCCTCCTCTTCCCTCCCACCCCCAGCTCTAGTCTGGTCTAAGAGTGGGGCCTCCACACTACCATGATACAGATACAGAATATTAATAATGCAGAAACCTTTATTCTATTTTTCGTTACTCACCCATTGATAGCAATTAAGGTAATTGTTGATCCTGGGAATTTGAGTGTCTCCATTTCATGCCGGAAGAGGCCAGTTACTGACTCTTCACAAGCTGAAAAGAAAAACGTTCCACGAGACCTACTGTTTCAGACACTGAGCTCAAATTGGATACAAGAGAGGGTGCTTTAAGTCATCACTTTCTCTAGTCGAATAGGCCAAACAGTCAGAGGAATCTTAGCCCAGCCTCTGATCTTGTGCAGTCAGTCAATTGTTGCTGCAGACTACAGAATTCAGCTGTCTAATGAACTGATTTATGGGTGCAGCAATGGAAGCACAATTTCTGTCACCTGCACTTGTCGTTTTGCTCCCATATGTGACTGCAAGTGGGAAATTGTAGGTACAATATTACAGGTTTTTTAATACTTGATCCTGGCATGATCACTCGTTCAGAATTCTCAGTACTCTCTTGACTTCGCAAAAAGCGTCAGATTCCAGTGCAGTGCACTCTGCTGAAAACTGACACAAGATGAGTTTATGGGGCCTACTGCGTTATTCTGTTTCAGTCCATTGAAATCAATGGAGACATACAGCAGAGTAAAGCTGGGGTAATAACGCAGTGGGGCAGCATCAGGCCGATATCTGTGTTTATGGAAGGGTGCTTCACGCTCAGGGGCACCATACACAGAGCCGGTGGATAAGGAACTTCGAACCATCATTTGTACGGTTACAAGTTCAATGATCCTTCACGACAAGGGAGGAGAAACTGCTTTTATAGTTGGCTAGCCGTTCACAGTCTTCGTTTAATCCTGAGCTGCTGGTATCAAATTTGCATACTTGACACCATCCCTTGGTGTTCACACCTCAGCTGCTAGAAGAGGGCCTGATCCTCCCTGATTGAACTAACCTTGTTACCTCTAGACTGATTCTTGCCTGCATATTTATACCTGCCTCTGGAAATTTCCATCACATGCGTCTGACGAAGTGGGTATTCACCCATGAAAGCTTATGCTCCAATACATCTGTTAGTCTATAAGGTGCCACAGGACTCTTTGTTGCTTTTTACAGATCCAGACTAACACGGCTACCCCTCTGATACTAGAAACTGTAAAGCATTTCCTCGAGTCCTTTGAGCAGCCAATTATTCAAAGGATGCACAACCTGGCCCTTGACATTTGTGCCTGCAATTTCACTTGCACGGCTATTTGCAAACACAAAAACCCAGATTTGCACACATAAATCTGGGATCTGCAAACACACCTGCATCTCCAGACCTGCAGACATGACTTCACAGGCTGCTTTGTAAAGTTTGGCCATAACGTGTTCTGGGGACGTTTTCATTTCACAAGGGACAAGACTGCCATGTTCCTTGCAGGGCAGATTATTCTGTTGCATCTCTCCAAAGGAAGAGACAAATACCTTCCTAACTCATGGGCAGGAGGGGGGTCTTCAGGGCAGTAGGCTGTCTGAATTTCCTAAAGGAGAAAGGAGTTCAGAGGACCTGGGACTGCCACAAAACAAATCAGTAAATGCAAGAACAAACAGAGCAGAAGTATTCAATAAGAGAAAGAAAAGGGCCTGGTGAGGCAGGTTTTATCCCCAATTATCCTGTCCCAAAGTGCAGAGATTGACATGACCCGAGTCACTTACCCCTTTCATATGACTCTTGAGGGATAATGCAGCGTCCTGTGCCTGAAACTTGCATTGGCATCAGCAGGCCACAGAGAACAAGGCCCAAAACCTTCATCATCTTCAGTCCTTGTACCTGCCAAGAGCATTCAGGATCAGGGCAACATCACAGAGCAAAGGGGGAACCCACCCGCAAAGGAGACACGGTGTCCAAGGAGACAGGCCCTGTCTACGCTACAGAAACTCATGCTCCATGGACAGTTACTGTAATAAACCCCTAACGCAGTCATGCTGCACCAGAGCAGACTGGCACTTACATCAAGAATGGGGGACTGCAACCATCTACCACCTCTTTAAACACCTCTGTCCTTGTCTACACTAGGTGCTAAGTGGTGTTTAAAAACATGCTAAACATACCTCAGTTCCCCAGTGTAGACAGGACACAGGGAAGAGGGAGCAGAAGTCTAGAGAGCTGCCAGTAAGCACTCAGGCCACACAGGAATACGAAGAAGGTACCTATGTGAATTAAGGACCAGGGAAAGCAATTGTAGGCCTGACTCTCCATTGTGTTGCACCTCAGGGAGCTGGATAGCATTTCACACTCACTCTGCACGGGGTGAACACTACACAATGTGCAGGGTGGAGAAAACTGGGCCCAGTGCATCTAGTACAGATAATCCCATTGGAATTTTGAGAAAGAACATACCGAAGATCACACCAAAGCAGCTTCTCTGCCTGCAGCATGAATTTACCGGTTTGTTTTTCAGCTCCTGTTTGACGCCTTCAGGTATCACCAAATTACATCTCCGTAAATGGACTTCCTACCTCCTCCTTGTCCATTGCTCCTTGCGCAAAGCTCAGCAAGCACTGAGTAATGTGAACAGAGAGATGGAAGGTCTCAGTGGCCCATAGAAGTGAAACTGAGCAGCCCACATTAAAACGTAAAAGCACCTGCCACACTTTGTTCTGTCCCCAGAATAATCTTCCCTAATAACATCCACATTAGGATCTGAAAGAGTTTCAGAGACAAACTGGAGACACATTGAAAATCTTCTTAGAGAACATGGAGCCCTTTTTACTGATCCATAAAGAATAATTAATTGGCCCAAACTTGAAGTCCTTATGCAGCCAGAACTGTGTGTGTTTTTCCTGAGTAGTGACTATGGAATGCAGCTCTAATAACTATTCACCTGGCCACTCCCCAAGCACAGCACTCTTGGCATGCCACACAAAATGCAACCAACACCACTCATTTATGCGAGTGCTGCGTTCCTGTGTTCTTGACTCGTTATTGCCCCGCCAGGAAGAATCAAAAGATCTCTCTCGTACAAAGTATTCATAATCAATCCATAAAGGTAACAGGTTAGAAAAAATAATTAACCTGGGATAGTGGTCTCCTGCAATTCACTGTGACCAGAAAAATGCAACCCCAACTAAAATACCAAATAGCAAGTGCTGGATACTCAGCAGGGTGCCATGACAACAGGATAGGACTGTTAAAGGCCAGGAATCCACCCTAAAATCTTAAAAAGAAGAACAGGAGTACTTGTGGCACCTTAGAGACTAACAAATTTATTAGAGCATAAGCTTTCGTGGACTACAGCCCACTTCTTCGGATGCATATAGAATGGAACATATAATGAGGAGATATATATACACACATACAGAGAGCATAAACAGGTGGGAGTTGTCTTACTAACTCTGAGAGGCCAATTAATTAAGAGAAAAAAAAAAAAAAAAAAAAAAAAAAAAAAAAAAACTTTTGAAGTGATAAATCTTACTAAACCTGAAATCACAGGCAGTCAAAATCCTTCCTCCTCCCCATCCCATCATTACTGCGTTCTTGTCCACTGGTCCTCCAGATGGACTCCCAGCAGCATAGGTTCTATTTCTCACCATTCTCTTTGTTCTCTACCAGCTTTGACAACCACCCCCAAATTAGGCGGAGCAGCCCACCCACCCACACTCAGCAATAGCACGAAACACACACAATTAGTTACCAACAGCAGACAAACTGCAGGTGCAACAGCCCAAAGCCTTCTCCTCCCTGCTAAACCCAGCAGGCACCCGAAACTGGCTACCAAACTCACTTAAATAGAAACTACTCTCCGCGGAGTACCCAATCAGAGACCAAACCGATGAGACTCACATCAGGTCATACTAACCTCCCAGACAACATGTCTAGAACAAGCAGTCACTAATGCAATGCCAACAGAGTGAGACGCCATTTCAAGAGATGGGCAAGATGCACTGCTATTGTTTGGATTTGGCCACAGTGGGAGCTAAAGCTTTACAGGGGGGGCTGACAGTACCTGCAGCTCAGGAAAGGTCATTGCGGGTAGTCTGGAGGCAAAACAATTGCTCTGTAACCTTAGTACATCTGATGTGAGTTTTGCTTGACATGTTTCAGGGGCCATATCTGCTAAGGAAGGACTCGGCGCATACCTGGTACCACCCTTTGGCCTATGCACACCACACATGCTCAGTTTGCCTAAATAAAAGAAAATAAAAGGCTAATCAACAATAGCTTCAAAAAAGGTGGTTTTCCATCTGCTGTCCCTGCCCAGTCCCCTGGGCTCCGAGTATCAAACTAACCCTTTCTGGACTTCACACCATCACTGGCGATAAATATTTCACAGTTCTCAATGTTGCTGGACAGGAGAACGATGCTTGAGCCTGAAGAAAACTCCAGTGGCTGCATTTTCCTTCGCAATACAGCTGAACTTCTCAAGCAGTCATCTACCATCCACTCAACACCTGCCCATCAGCCTTCTTCTCGGATTTCAACTCCTGTTTCTGTCTCTTCCGTGCATCAGTTTCCCACACTCATCCTCACTAACTTCAATTTCCACGTAACCTAGGCCGCATCTTCAACTCTGGCCTCTCTCTAGGTCCTCACACATTGGCTATGTCTAAATCTAACCGGTTCTTTCAGCACTTTCCTATCCATCCCCACAGCTAATACTCTTACCCAGGCTCTCCACATCTGAATATTGCAACATCCTTTTCTCTGGTCTTGACAAATGCATCTTGCCCCACCTGGATCCATTCATAATGCTGCTGCAAAGATCGTTTTATTAGCCCCTTCATGTGGCCTCGTCACCCCTCTGTCACATCAAACATAAGCTGCTTGTCTTCACTCCCAAAGCCCTTTGTGGCCCATCTCCACCCTGTCAACTCTCATTCACTATCGAGATCTCGACTCCCCCTCCAATGAGCCCCATGACACCAGCCTCCATTGCCCACGTGTTACATATTCCAACAAACACCTTCATGCTGCTCCCATGTATAGAACGAGTCCCTTTAACTGTCTGCCAAGCCACCTCATTATCCTTCAAACTCTCCTCCACCACAATGCCTACAACAAAGTTGACAATGGCTAGGCCACTGGTGCGCTGAGACAGTCCCTATCATGCCGACCAATATGGTTTCCCTGTACTTCCCCCATCTGTCCGTATCCATCTGTTGTCTCATCTACTTAGTTGGTCAGCTTTAGGGGAAAGGACAGTCTTTTTGTTCTGTTTGTACAGCGCCTAGCACCATGGGGTTTTGGCCCATGACTGGGGCTCCTACACACTTGTAATACAAAAACAACTCCTCCTTAAGGTCTGAGCTTTCTCCCATTGAAATAAAATACTAACAATGATAACCAGAGGTGAAAGTAAGCCGGTACACCCCGGTACGGTGTACCAGCAAGAGCCAGCGCACCGTACCGGGGCGGCCCGGCTCCCCCAGGCAGCAATTTAAAGGGCCTGGGGCTTCCAGCAGCGGCTGGGGTCCCAAGCCCTTTAAATTGCCACCAGAGCCCCGCTGCTGGAGCTCTGGAGGAGCGGCAGCGGGGCTCCCGCTGCCTCTACTGCCCTGGGCCTTTTAAATAGCCACCGGAGCCCCGCCGCCGCTACCCCAGAGCTCCAGGAGCTATTTAAAGGGCCGGGGCGGTAGAAGCAGGGGAGTCCCAGGCCCTTTAAATAGCCCCTAGAGCCCTGGGGTAGCAGCGGCAGCCGCGGGCTCTGGCCGCAGTTTAAAGGGCCCAGGGCAGTAGCAGTGGCCAAGCCCTGGGCCCTTTAAACTGCTGCCGGAGCCCCCAGCTGCTGCTGCTACCCCAGCGGGGGAAGGCACTTACTGGTACAGGGCGGGCCAGGGGTGGCTCTGACCCCCGCATCCCCGCCCGAGGCCCCGCCCCTTCCGGGGTCCAGAGCTGGCCCCAACCCAGCCCCATACCAGTAAGTCCCTATTTCTACTTTCACCCCTGATGATAACCAATAGTAAACAACAAAGAAATCAAACTCTTCATGGAGTAAAGCACAGCCCATCACAAGGATGGAAGAATTAAAATTTCTGTGTCTATGAGAGCAGGACAGGCCCCTCTGAGGAGATTAAGGTGGGGTGGAATCAAAGGACTTCTCCTGCCCGTCCACCATGCTCCTGCCCGCTCTCCCACAGCACATATGATATGTCTTTGAGGAACTCCTCTGCCAGTACCAATACAAACACATCAGCTAATTTTTCATGCCCCAGGCACTCAGGACCCTAAGGAACTGGTGGCTGCGATGTTATCGGCAGGCATTGTCCAAGCTCCATCAGTGCCACGGTTCAAAGCCACTTCACAAACAATGGGACGCTTCACCACAGGAGGTACAATTGTGGGCTGTTACCTCAACGAGCTTTGTACAGCAAAAACTCCTGCACAGCTCTACTAGCCACTCACATCTGCCACTGCGTGGTAACAACACGTGCCCTGCCAGTGGCACTAGGAAAGAGTAGGTGAAAAATCTATAGCTATACATCTCCTGTAGAACAAAGTGTCCATGTGATTCACCATTTCCCTCTGCTGTGAATAAACAGCTCCACAGAGGGAAACCAAGGAGTATTGGCAAAAAAAATATTTAGTGGTGGGGATTTGAGGGAATCAGCCCCAGCCCCATCCTGATCTGAATACTATGCCCTGCATTTTTGGATCCACTTATGAACTCCTTGGGTGGCTCGGTCTGAAGAGTTAATTCCACCGAGACACCTCGAACTATAGGGACGTTCAGATCTGAATCCAGCCCCAAACTTCATAGGTGAGACTTCTCTCTTTCATGGACCTGACCCCTCTCTTCTCAGCCCCATCCTAAACATGGGAAAGCTCTGGGTCCAGCTTTGTATTCAGAGTACATTGAGCCAGACTCTCGGCTAGTGGTAAGCAGGACAGCCCCTTTGATTTGAGAGGAGTTGTGCCCTATTTACGTTAGCTGAGAATCTGGCTTGCTGTAATGCGTATACTCATTTTCTTGATAGAGCGAAGGAGAAAAGGAATGAAAACAAATACAGACAAACCTCAGGGGCCCGCTCCTCTTTCTTTCATTCTATCCCCTTTTGTTTCCTACAAAAGGGAATTGAGCTCAGACTGATGTCTACCTCTTAAAATATTAAGATCATTGAACAGAAGCTGTTCCAATCCTGACTCAGCTCTGAGGTTTGCCTACACACACAAGTTGCACCAGTTTAATTTAAACTGATTTTAAAATAGACTAAGTCCAAACCCTGTGTGGACTCTCAGACTGGTTTAAAACTGGTTAGGGTGGTTTAGTCTGCAAGCCAGGTTTAAATTGATTTAAGAGTGTCTGCACACAGACCTGCACTAGTTTAACTCCATCATTTTAAAATCAGAGCTTTAGTTAAGCCAGTGCAACTTTGGGCATAGACCTGTCCTGAGATTTAAGGATCTCAGTTCAAGCTCGGTACTACGGGTTAGACGGTTTCTGGGCCTTGCACAGATGCTCAGGGAGGAAGAGAGGACAGTGAAGTCAATGGGAGCTGAGAGCACTCGAGGAAGCATTGTAAGTGTGATTAAGGCACAGTTCTATTTCTGGCCCTGCCACAGGCTTACTGGGCAACCCCCGTTACCTTCACTATTGCTCAGTTTCCTCCTCTTCCAGAGGAGGAGCAACTTCGAAGGGAGTCATGAAGCTAAATCCATGAACATTTGGAGAACACTTTGAGACCCTTGGATAGCAGGTGTTATAGAAATGCCACGTACTATTATACTGCATTGGACAGACTTGCAGCTCGGGTCAAGGAGACTATTTGCATGACAGGTTATACAAGGGTTACCAAAAAGTGTAAGAAAAGGAACAGGGAGGTGCCATTTACCCAGGTGCCATCTGCAGGGCGTGCGTGGTGTTATCCCCTGGTTCCATGGGTCCGTATTTCCCATTCCTGATCCGGTGGCAGTGCCCTAGGCAGTGCAGTGCCCTCTCTCTCCTTTATCAATGTCCTGCCTGGATTCCTCACGGCTAGCCCCATCCTCCTAGCACTCCTTCAACAGAGCCACTGGAGGGTTCATGGCTGGAGGCCACCCAAGTTTTTCAGAGAGGCTGGTTCTATATTTACTTTGAGAAGCTGGAAAACCCTGCCTGGCTAGCTCCCCATCCAAGTTCTGGGAGTACAAGCGGCTGACACGAGTGCCATGGGGGTCACACTGAGACAGCAGGGCCCACCAAGGACTGCTCTGGTGGGATTTCAGCCAGTGGTCCAGCCCCCAGTCTGGCTGTAGTACAGCTTACCCTGGTTTCAAGCAACTGCAGTGTACAGCAGTTTACCCAGTTTCCACTAGGGGGTCTAGCTCTGGGCAACCATCAGAGGCTGAAATCCCCAGTGTAGCAGGCAAGGCCTAAATCAAAGGCTGAAAGCGTGGGTACCTGCTCACACACTAGGCCCAAAAGAGCTGCGTTTGTCCACACAAAACAGGCAAATGTGCACTTACATGGATACGTGTGGATAGAGGCCACAACTGCTCACCCACCTCTCTCTCATATCCTGGGACTAACACAGTTGCACCAACACTGCAAATAATTTCTCCTGACGTCCAGCCATGCTACGGATTTCGGTGAGAGATTCTGGATGCAATTTCCTGCGTGCACCTACGTTTTACACTTAAAATTAGGTCATAAAGACCAATGGATCATTCTGTATGGAAAAAAATGAAACCCTTAGGGCTTGTTTCTGCCGCTCCCTCCCATTCATGGGTGTGCCCGCTGGGCGTCTGATACAGTCAGCTTGGAGTACGTGTACAAACAGCAGCCAAAATGTACATGCCCCAGGCGACATGCCCCGTGCACCTGGAGATCCCAATCAACCCCCAAATGGGTAGATGGGTGTGATGTTATCAGCAGCCATTGTCAAAGCTCCATTTAGTTCCAGAGTTCAAAGCCACTTCCGTAAATAATCAGACTCTTCTAGGGAGAGCTACGATTGTGAGCTAACAAAATGCCAAGGAGCCCCGTGCAGCGTAAGGCCCGTGCATTGTTTTATCAGCTACTTGTGTTTGCCTCTGTACATGACAATATCCCATGCCCTGCACACTTTTGACTCGGATAAAAAAAATTTTAATTTATTTTTTAAAGGGTGGTTTTTTTTATTATATCTAACTATCTATCGATCATCATTGGATATTTCCTTCCACAACGTAACGCCTCTCCAAAAACCAAAGAAGAGAATAAAATACCCCCTCCCCACCAACAGCCGCCTTTCATCTCATCCCTTCTTTCTTACAACAGAAAACGGAAGCCTTCAAATGTTAACTCACACCAACAGCCTTTGAGAATAGTCACATCCGAGAGGAGGAGTTACCCACTGCTGAGTCCGGAAATGCGAAGGGAGTCTCAGGTTCAAGTCAAGTACTGACGGTTTTTCAAGCGAGCCGTCACACTTACCTGCTGTGTATATTGATGATGTAGTGGAAGCTGCCACATTTTATAAGTTTTCGTAACTGTTCCCTGGGATGTCCTTCAGTACAATTACCAGATAAGATGCCTGGTATCCTTAGGAATTGCAGAAGGGTCATCAGTCACTTAACTCTCTTGCTGAGGAGAGCTTCTCTCGCCAACAGAGCTACCGCCGCTCATTGGGGGTGGTTTAATTATGTTGACAGGAGAGCTCTCTCCCATCAGCATAGTGTGGCTACAGGAGAGATCTTACAGCGGCGCAGCTGCATCGGTACAGCTGTGCCGCTGTAAGCTCTCTAGTGTAGACACAGCCTAAATACCACTGTTGCGATTGGATTGGACAAGGCTGATACTGTAGGCGTCCTGGTGATCCCCGTCCTGAAAAGGGATTACCAAGGCAGAGAAGCAACTGTTGGCTAGTATCAGAGTAACAGCCGTGTTAGTCTGTATCCGCAAAAAGAAGAACAGGAGTACTTGTGGCACCTTAGAGACTAACAAATTTATTAGAGCATAAGCTTTCGTGGACTACAGCCCACTTCTGGGCTGTAGTCCACGAAAGCTTATGCTCTAATAAATTTGTTAGTCTCTAAGGTGCCACAAGTACTCCTGTTCTTCTTTTTGTTGGCTAGTAGTTTGATCAGGGAATGAAGAGGCATGACTGCTGGGGTCCGTTCTTGGCTCTGTCGCTGATGTGCTATCCGACTTTGGGCAAGTGACATCTCTTTTGCCTCAGTCCCCTCCAACTGGAAGATGATTGTGATGAGTTACACATACTCCACATGGGAGCAGAGTTACAGTTAGGTGCTATCACAGTCACAAACACTGACTATATCTCAAGGTTTTTCCCTTTTTGTAGTCTGCAGGACTCTCACTTAAAATGGATTGATAGCAGCAAACTAAACCCAAGAGAAACTCTTCACTTATTTGCAGTAAAACCCCCTTTTCTGACAGCTGGTCCATGAGGAGTATAAAAATAATTCTGCTCATGTCACCCCCCTCTTTAGATTTCTGTCAGAATTTTTTTTAAGATCAGAAAATAACTATACATGGCACAGGAACCTGGAAATATTGAAGTAACTTGCAAACATTTAATGGAAAAAAAGAGGGATTTTCCCCAGTCAGTTTTCAAACTAAACTGGTTTGACTTGGCTCTCTCGGAGATCTTGAAATGTAAATAACCTGTTTTTCCCAGTGTGCACATTTCTGCACATGCCTATAGATGAGCTGAGACACTCAGCATCAGTCTCCAGAGGGGACGAGTGACAAGGGGCTCTAAAGTTAATATATTGAGCAAGTTCATGCGATTAGGCACCTGTAGATCACGTGCCCTCTGACCTTTAATGCCTGCCAGATGGAAGCAATATCCCAGTGTAGTCTTTTGTTTACCAGATTTATTCCAGAGCTGTTTTTATCAACTGAACCACATTTTTATCTCATGATTTAGTGAGGACACCACTTGCATTGCACCTATATGCACGGAGACATCTGCTCCCTGAGACATAAAGATCCCTTCAAAACTTTTTTTTAAATCACTTTGCCTAGTCAACATCAGCAGAATATTACACTTCTTTGTAGAAGGAGCTAATTAAGTAAGGGAAAGCATTGTTTAACGGCTAAAAGGTGGGGCTATTCTCAACTCTGCCTTTGGCCCACTGCAGCACTGGGCAAGTCACTTACCCTCTACCTATCTAGAAAATGGAAACCCTTGCCTGTCTTACAGAGATGTTGTAAGAGTTTACACAGCTCTTAGAAAAGCTGCTGCAGGGAAGGTATTAGTATTAAATACTTTAGACATATGATGACAGTTGAGACTTTTTCCTCGTGATTATAGATTACATTAACTGTTGGGAGCAGAGGGCACCTCCCTACATACCCAGGACAACTCTACCATTGACATGTACTGTATCTAGAAGCTGCCAACCCTAACTTTTTTATGAAGCCTGCTGCATTCTGGTATTGCGAGCTCTGTGAAACATTCCATCCTGGTTTCCTGCACCTCTTCCACAAGGTGCATTTAACAGTTGGAATTACTCCAACTGGCAACATTTCAAGGCTCCATGACTCATTCCCTAAGAAAAACATGCAGTGCATTAAACTCCACGCGAGCACATAAAATAAATGTTACCTTTATTTGCAAGATCCAGCATTTTCTCAAATACGTTACCTGTTCAGAAACAGTTTCTAATACTTATAAAAACAGATGGCTAGAATGTCTAAGACTATTACAAACTATAAATGATGCATATATATTGTACAGATGCTAGCATCTGTTAAGAAAACAGAGTTTGTTTTTTCACATACCCTACACATTTTTTTCCTGTTACAGGTCAATCGATTTCAAAGGACCAGACGAGCTTCTTTCAGTAAAGTTCAGTCTTTTGTGCGTGAAGACAGTTTACTTTGTTGACAGGTTTTCAGATTTAGCTTGTGAGAAATGGCAGCAGATAAGCTTTTTCCTGACCTGGATTTTCTCCTAAAGTTTACTTGAAATTGTTGCATCTCTACCAACATTTCAGGAACTGGAGGGGGCGTGACATCCTGCAGATCAGCATACTGGATACAGTGATAGACCCTGGCCTTGGACCAGACAAAAGAAGTCTTGTTTGGAAATTTTTAGAGGCTTATTTTGCATTTTTAGGCCTTGTTTTGTAGTAGTCGTAGAAGGAAAAAATGCAGCAGTAGCACAAAAAAATGACTATACTGTCCCACAACCCATCAGCCTCCTGTTCGAGATCCAAAGATAGCCTGCCTTGCTTTAAAACCTCTGCTCCAGCCCAAGTCCTGCCCGTCGCTACTCAACTTCTATTCTTTTCACATTCCTATCATTGGCCTCCTTTCTGCTCCCGTCCATCTTACCATTTGTGCAAGATCCTTCTCCTCTGCAGCGCCTACATCTGAAACCACCTTTCCATTGTCAACGATGAAAGACATCTCCCTCAGACATTCAGGCCCCGAGGGTGTAGCTTCCAGTGGAAAGACATTAACTAACCTGCTCTTTGTGGGTAACACAGGCCTTTACATCTGGGAGGAATTCAGACAAATGACGCCTCACTTTTTGCTTGTAGAAGGAGCCCAGGATCTCACTCTTCTGTGATAATTATATTAAAAAGAAGAATCAGGGGGTAGCCGTGTTAGTCTGTATCCACAAAAATAAGATGAGACGGGTACCCAGAAGTCACCTACTACAGGACAGGCCCAACAGGGAAAATAACAGACCACCACTGGTCATCACATACATCACCCAGCTAAAATCTCTCCAGCACATCATCAACGATCTACAACCTATCCTGGAAAACAATCCCTCACTCTCACAGACCCTGGGAGGCAGGCCAATCTTCGCTTACAGACAGCCCCCCAACCTGAAGCAAATACTCACCAGCAACTACAGACCACACCACAGAAACACTAACCCAGGAACCAATCCCTCTTACAAACCTCGTTGCCTACTCTGTCCCCATATCTACTCTAGCGACACCACCAGACGATCCAACCACATCAGCCACACCATCAGGGACTCATTCATACGCAAATCTACTAATATGATATATGCCATCACGTGCCAGCAATGCCCCTCTGCCATGTACATTGGCCAAACCGGACAGTCCCTACGCAAAAGAATAAATGGACACAAATCGGACATCAGGAATGATAACATACAAAAGCCAGTAGGAGAACATTTCAATCTTCCTGGACATTCTATAACAGATTTAAAAGTAGCCATACTCGAACAAAAAAAACTTCAGAAACAGACTTCAAAGAGAACCTGCAGAACTAAAATTCATTTGCAAATTTAACACCATTAATTTGGGCTCGAATAGGGACTGGCTGTCTCACTACAAAAGCAGCTTTGCCTCTCCTGGAATGGACACCTCCTCCTCAATTATTGGAGTGGACTACATCCACCCTGATTGAATTGGCCCTGTCAACACTGGTTCTCCACTTGTGAGGCAACTCCCTTCTCTTCATGTGTCAGTATAATATGCCTGTATCTGTAATTTTCACTCCATGCATCTGAGAAGTAGGTTTTTTACCCACCAAAGCTTATGCCCAAATAAATCTGTTAGTCTTTAAGGTGCCACCGGACTCCTTGTTTTTATTAAAAAGAAGGCAGTTTACTACATTTGTTTCCCTCTGCAGGATTCTTCCTCCAGCCCTCTGTACATTGTCCCTTTTAAACAGCACGTCAGACAACAATACTGGTTTCCTCACCAGCTTCCCCTTCTCTTCCCACTGGTGCCACTCAGCCTCAATTTGTTCATCCATGTAACGGGTGAGTCGCTTCTCTTTCTGGATCATTTTTTGGAAGTTCAGATTAACATCTGAGATTAGGCCTGATTTTCCGTGCAATAAATTCGTCATCATGGACTGCTGCCTCCTCTGCTGGCTAAGCGTGTGCATGATGCTTCGCGTACCTCTGGGCACAAAGGCATAAGGAGAGGATTAAACTTCCACAGCAAACTAAGAGTCTTGCCCCTCTTCCCTAATGCAGCAGAATGGAGCCCAGCCTACTCATTGAACTAGGAAATATTGAAAGCAGACGCTGTATTAGGACTAAGCAAAATAATTAGGATAAAATAAGAGGACTTGAACTGGACTTTTTGGGTTCAGAAAAAGTCAGCACCATTTCCCATTTGCCCCTCCCAGCCCTCTTATCTATCATTTTCTCAGCTCTCTGCCCTTCCTAGTTCGTGGTGGGACTCGGCACGTCTGCTTCTAACACTGGCTGCTGTCCTGAGGCCCAGCTCTGCCCTCACTACTCTCAGTGGTTTCAATCTGAGTTGATGGGTGTATGTGAGGACAGGACTAGACCTATGGTATTTAGTGTCCCATCAGACACAGAACAAATCTTCTCAGAGCCGCCCTAGAAACACAGAAGCATCAGGTGCTTTAGAGAAGGCTCCATACATTTTTCTTGTGAACGGAACCTTTGGGAACGGAAAAATTGATTGAATTTTCTCAAGTCTAAATATTACAGACCCCAAAGCGATGTCTACACTACAGACCTTACTGCTGTGCCACTGCAGCGGTGCTGCTGTAAGGTCTCCCATGTATGCTGATGGGAGAGAGCTCACCTGTCAGCATAATTAAACCACTCCCCAATCAAGTGGCGGTAGCTATATTGGCAGGAGACGCTCCACACCGGCACTTTAGTCGGTGAAACTTGTCCCCCTCAAGGGTGTGGTTTTACTGACAAAAGTGCTGGTGTAAACACAATCCAGGAGAGACAGCCCTAAAAATCCAACTTCGAACCGTGGAGAAAGAGACTGAACACTTGCTGAACAGAGATTTGTAACAGATCATGGCAGCTACTGGGTTTACCCCCCACCCCGCTGACAAAAAATGAATGAGTTTATCACTTCCTTTAACCATCCCTGTCCATTATTTCGAGTTCAGATACAGACTGCCCCAGCATACGGGACAAAGACAGAGGCGATCGTATTGATCCTCCATGCTGGAAAGGCATTTGCTTAAATGTGACTCTTCAAAGACTCATTCCAGTTCACTCACTCCCAGTGAGGGAACTTGCCCTCATTGAGCACTTTCAGGGTTTGAGTGGAACCAACTCTTCGGATTTCCGATGGCACCTCAGCTGGCCTCAGATACTGCAGCCCAACGTTCCACAACGACTGCCCAAAGGTCCCTGCCATTTAAGCCAGCAGAAAAGAAAGGTCAGAATGGATAGTCCAGACACAGCAATTAACACCTGCCTACAAGCAAACCTCTCACTCGTTTGCCTTTGGAACGGCTGGCGAGTCCCCATCTCTGCAGAAAGGAAGGTTTTTGAAAGTGAAACGGATGATAAACCCAGGACTTTATGGTGGTCACTATGCTACAGATCACTAGAGATGGGTGGAAATTTATCAACAAAATGTTTTTCTCTTCAGACTATGCCAATTCATCAGAACTGAAGCTTTCCATGGAAACTTACTGGCTTTGACTAAACTTTCATCGGGAAGATTTCTCAGATCCAGGATGGACTTTCCAGTCAAAGCCAAGAGAGAGAGAGAGAGACAGACAGACAGACAGACCCCCATCCCCAGAATAGCCCTTTGCAATGGTTCAGACTTGACCTGAGTCTCCCACAACCCAGGTGAGTGCCTTGGCCACTGAGCTATCATTGGCTACTCCAGGGTGGACCGTTCTCATTTTATCATGAAACACATGGAAAGGTCTTCGTTTGGTTCTGAAGTGGAACAAAAACTAATTGTGAAACCTCAAAGTTTTTCACAAAATGGGACCGTGGTTTCTGGCCAGCCCTACACACCACAGCCTGGCTCCAGGGCCCAGCTGAAGAGCGGAGCACTCTCCATTCCCACTGAAACCAATAGGAAGCGAGAGCACTCTGAACTGTCCAGGCCTGAGCCCTGAAGAACAGCCCCCAACCACCTGAACTATAGGAGAACCGTCGTGCCAGCCAGAGATCACTAGAGCGCAGCCGCACTTGGGCCACAAACTCACCCTCTCCTCTCTGTTTAGGTTTAAGCTCTTTGGGGCCGGGCCCCTCTCCATGTAGCACAACGGGGACCCATTTCAGTTAGAGCCGCTAGGTGCTACCATATTACAAACAAACAACAGCATCCCACACCAGTTTGGGGGGAGGGATAGCTCAGTGGTTTGAGCATTGGCTTGCTAAACCCAGGGTTGAGAGTTCAATCCTTGAGGGGGCCATTTAGGGATGTGGGGCAAAAATCTGTCTGGGGATTAGTCCTGCTTTGAGCAGGGGGGTTGGACTAGATGACCTCTTGAGGTCCCTTCCAACCCTGATATTCTATGATCTATGATTCTATGACCGTCCCCTACCAGGGGCATGCTCCTGATAAGCCCTTTGCTCTCCGGGGTAGTGTAGAGCCAGCTAGCCACGTCAGCAGCACAGTTTGGGAAGCTTTATAGCCCCATTCCACCACCAGGGCAGTGAGAAGGGACTTTCACATGGGGCGGTATCTGGCCCTGAGTGTTTGGGGCAGACCTCTGTCTAATGGAAATGGCATGACATCAGAGTCATCTACCCCAGCTTCCTGGTAATCATGGCTAACTTGAATGAGAACTGTTACCAAAATAATTTTCTTATTTCCCTCAGCAAATGAGATTGTTTTTAAAAAAAAAATTGACAAATTGGATTGAAATTCTCTCTTTTAAAGTAAACTTTACAGAAAAGGGGGAAATCCTAGAAATGGGAGTTGTATGGCATCATTTCTCTTATCTACAATTCTGTACACAGCTGGCGTCATTTCCACAACATGGGGGCTCCCAGTCAAGCCTGTACTATAGACCAACCTTACCTTCCCAAGGGCTGTCACATGTTTATCTTTCACATTTTAGTAAGAAATGGCACTATGCCTGGGATGGCTTCAGGCAGTACCTGGGCATTGGTAGCTCAGCCCAAGATTCATTCCCTCTAGGGCACCTGGCATCGGCCACTGTCAGAAGACATGACACTGGGCTAGCTGGAGCTTTGATCTGACCCAGTTTGGCCGTTCTTATGTGCAGTGTTCTCCCTGAAGATTTTCAGCTGGGTCCTGGGCCATGAGGCGACATCCCTGTAGTTTCATAGTCTTTGGCGAGAGTTGGCTGACACTTTCCCTTCTGCAGCACTTTCCTCACATTATAACCAAAACTGCATTGATGGGCTCAGAATATTTCTAAGGATGTCGTTTTTGGTGGGGTCAGCTGTGGTCCAATTAGACTGAGCTGAGAGCCAGCCATCCTACTCAAATAAAAATCCTTTCGAGTTAACAAATTGCACTTAAGTTAGGAAGCCAGTTTTATCTAGCAAGACAGCAAAAGTGACCCGTCTATTTGTCTCTTCTGTCTCATAACCAAGGTGGATCTCTAGAAAACACCAGCTGGTATGAATGGCTTTAGCATTCCAAACAATTGTACCTATGTGCCTGCCTGAGAGCATCCAGAGTTTGACGTTGCAGTCATAGCTGGACGTGACAATCAGTCTGAGCTTTTCCACATACACAATGTGGGATACATTCTTCAGATGACCCCTCCAAGAGTTTAGAAGATCTGGGGGGACGAGGGTGATACTCCAGCCATCCAAGACCTGCAGAACAGATGACATGAGAAATTAATTTGTGAAGATGCTCACTTGGGAGAAGGTCAACAGCTTATAAAGGTTTGTGTCATGTTTAAACTAATCTATAAATCATCTCCACTCCCTATCTAAACTAATTTTATGGCCGTTATCACCATAGTATTTAAATACCATAAGAATGTAATCTACCAAGAAACAAATTTTCATCCCTTCCGGTTTGTGGACAGCAATGATAATGGTATAAAGCCAGTAGGGTTCTATAGTTCTGACACCTTTTCAACCATAATCTGTAACTATCTTGATAGCAGTATGCATCAGCTGGCAAAGTCTTCCTTTTTTATCCCAATTCCACTGGGAATCTAATGGGTTGTATCCAGTACAATACTAGGGAGTCTACAAAGTCAGGATCCTCTTGGTCCATATTTCTCAATTTAAAGAAGGCAAGTATTTGTTTTTCCCTCTTGCTATGAAATCACATCTCACTGAGCCAGGAAGGGTTGAAGAACCTCCTCCCTTCCTCAGAGAGATGGTGTGAATTTAGTGCAGGTTACCTCCAAGGGTGAGGAGAAAGGTATGTTTTCATAATGTCACTCCAGAAAGAAAAATAATCCTGATATTTATATTGAAAATAATGTCATGCATCAGCACGTCTATTGATACCTTCCCAAAAGCAATGAGACCAACCCACATAGCTTAGTTAATCTACCAAGTATTTCAAGAGGTTGTCACAGACACTGGCAGACCAGGTGCCAGCTCACATCAAGGCCCGTAGGCCTCACTGTACAATGACAAATGCAGAGCTGGAAGCCAGTCTGACTCACCTCTGTGTTAGTATTGTTAAAATAGGTATCAAATTTATAAAAATGTGTTAGTGTTAAGCATTTCATAAACTCTAGTGAGTTGCTGCCTGCATTAATCTCACTTATAATGTCTGTATCCCAGGTTATAAGGTAGTATTTAAGTGTTTACTCTGAACGTGTAAACCCTCAGTCAGGAGAGAAGTATTACCA
This sequence comes from Malaclemys terrapin pileata, assembly GCF_027887155.1. Taxonomy (NCBI): domain Eukaryota; kingdom Metazoa; phylum Chordata; order Testudines; family Emydidae; genus Malaclemys; species Malaclemys terrapin. The sequence continues at coordinate 1,873,234 of NC_071516.1, forward strand.
AGTGTGAAATACTAGTTTGCCACAAGGGGCATCATCTCCTGCCCAACAAAAGAAGGACCATAGACACCAGACAAGCCATTGTGGAAAATCAGGGGACAGAAGACTTTGCTAATTGCTCCCCCCACACTCACAAAGAGGAGATGTGCACAAGCACTCGTCCCATCAGCTTGAACTCTGGGAGGAAGGCAATAAAAATCCACCAAGAAGAAACTGAGATCTGTGTCGCTTGAACTCTGAGAGGCAAAGATTTCTAAGCATAAGCAAGGGATCCCTAGCCTTTTTGCCTGGGTTAGCCCTAGAGGGCTTATAGAGCTTGCATATTACAGCAGCTTCTATTGCCTTTTGGAACCTAAGACTTACTCATTCGTATGTGTTTATCTGCTTTAACTTTGTAAATAACTCATTTCTTTTTTCTTAGTTAATAAATCTTTAGTTAATTTATTATAGGATTGGCTACAAGCATTGTCTTTGGTGTAGGATCTAAAGTGCAGCTCATCTGGGGTAAGTACTTGGTCCTTTGGGACTGGGAAGTTGTGATTTTTGGTGTAAGGGAGCATCTGTCACACAAAGGCAAGTTTACCTGGGTGCCAAGATAGATCGGAGTACCCAAGGCGACTGTCTGACTCCATGTTAAGCCTGTTATAAGTGCTTGAGGAGTTCACACTTGATATGTGGATGGTAAAATCTAAGTGTAGAACTCACAACCAGTTTGGGATTTGTGCCTTGCTTCTACACAGTCTGCCCTGAGGCTGGTACTCATGCTTGAGCGCCACTTCAGACAGCTTGACAGTCATACTTCCAATAAGCTCCTAAAAATGCATGGGCAATATTTGTGAATATAGGGAGGGTATTTTCAAAAGCACCTACATGATTTAGGAGCACAAGTCCTATTTATTAGGCAGGGACATCTTAGAGGCCCACAGAAAATTCAGTCCATTACAAAAACTCTGAAATGCCAACCCCACCCTGAATGTGATGAGGAGAGCTTAAAGGAAACAAGGCTATGCCACTGCTAATTAATATAATGTATAAACTCTTTACAGTACAGATTCTGCAATGCACTACCTCATTAGTTTCCATCGATGGATTTTTTCTGGCAGGAACTCTACAGTATTTTGGGATTAGGTGACGAAACATGTTCTCATTTCTACGAGATGTTTCTGTCTTTCCTGCCCTGGAAACTTTCTTTACCTCTTTTGATTTGCAGTAATTCTCGATATCCCAGATCTAAGGAGAGACTTTGTTAGTAACTTTTTAATTTTCATTTTCATTTACAGAAACACCATGTTGCACATTCCCCTGAAACTGGCTAGGAAGTGACCAGTCACACTGCTCCCATTCACCATAGTATGAGTGGTGCACATAACTCATCCTCCAGTTTTCATTCTTGTGACATCTCTAGGGACAAAAAGATAGTCCCATTTGCTCTCCAGCTTTGTTTGTTCATTCACTGGGTTTTAAATTAAGGTCTCAAGTTTTCACACAGCTCATTACTTTCCAAGCCTTTCAAATGGAACAAGCGGTTTGGTCTGTTTTGAACAGCAGACAAGTTACAAATCCTATGACTTTACTTCTTATCTTCAGAGTCAGACTTTCAAAGAGGCTGTTTTTCAGACATCATAAAACAATCACCTTAATATAACCTAGGGAATCTCCAGTCAACAAGATGAAGTCCTCTGGATCCGTGGACATGGTACCGACTACTGCATTTACATCACCACCATGTACTGCCTGAAATTTGCCCAACATCCCCCCGTCACTACTGACTGACCAGGCATAGATGTAGCCACCTGCAGAGCTGGTTAGCAAAATGGCTGTGTCAGGAGACTGCTCACGTGTCTCCAGGAAAAGTATCTGCAAAAGAGAAAGCCATAGCAACACGTGCCCTGTCCACTCTCACATCCACTCGGATTGCTGGGTAGGTCAGAGAGAAATGTAGACGTCTAACCTTTTCCACAGCAGCTGGGAGGCCCTTCAACTCTTCCTGCCAATTTGGATAGGGTTGCTCTTGGTTGCTGGTTTCAGCAGCATCTTGGTCTTTGGGAGAATCACTTTCTAGGTCAGTATTTTCCCCTCCTGGAGGCTGGGCTGCCTACAGAATCAAAAACACCACCACATACCTTTAGCCAGGCCTTACATTGGAGGCTGATTAGGTTCTGCTCTTCTTGACAACAGACTCTGCAGGGTGGTAAGACAAGACAGTGCTTTTTGGGGGGGCCAATATTTCTTTCAACCTTAACTACAAGAAGTTCTCTGTTATAAGGCCAGGTCCTGAGACCCCCTTACGGAGGTGAGTAAGGGCCAAACGAAGCAGAGAGCTGGGTAAGAAACATGTGGCAGAGGGTGGGGGGTGAAAAGAAGCAAGAGTACCAGGAAACCACCTTCACTTTTCACCATTTGTTGTTTAGGGCATGGTTCACTGAGTAAAAGACAGCAATGCTTATGCTGTGACATGTCTTCACCCCAGCTTGGAACCAGCCAGAGATTGTTCTGAGTTTAGCCTAAATCACAAGAGCTTTCACAGAACCATACCTGCTGCCTTTTAGCTTCATCCAGTTGCTTTTCTCTGGACTGTCTTATAACAGATGGAGCAGGAGCCAAATTTCTGCATGGGCCAAAAGAGGAAACGGAAGGATTCTCGGTAGTTGAAAGCCTAGCTGCCAAGCTAGTCCTTGAGTCAGCCCAGCGCTTTTTCCCAGACTCTGCATAACAGCTGAGCTTTACGGATACTGATGGTTTCTTTGGGATATTTCCTCTGCTGGGATCTTCCTTCCTCTCAGTGAATACCTAAGCAATGGGAACAAAAACTGCATTTCAGTGTGAAACGGTCCCTTGAGACTTTTCCCATCTTCCTTCTTCAAACTGCTATATCTCATCCCATCTGCTGGACTGAATTACTGAAGAGGCAATGGGTTCTTCACTTGCAAAGCAAACCCAGCCATTCTGGCCAGCAACATCACTTTTCTGCGGCAGTAGCTTAAGGAGAAGTAGAATCCCTGTTTCTATTGAGAAGTAGCTGCCAGTGTGACTAAATTAGGGTCTGATCTATCTCCCATTCATAACGTCTGTGACTTCAGTGAAAGGAGGATGAGCCTTTAACTTGTGGAACAAATACCAATGCAATATATTTTCAGTACAAGATCTGGAGGTTCATAGTGGTCAAAGCTTCCCACAATCCAGCCTTGTAAAGCATTGGAACAAAAGGAGGAGGGAGAAAAATCGTTGTTCTTAACCTCTGAGGATAGGACAAGGAGCAATGGACTTAAATTGCAGCAGGGGAGTTTTAGGTTGGACATTAGGAAAAACTTCCTGTCAGGGTGGTTAAGCACTAGAATAAATTGCCTAGGGAGGTTGTGGAATCTCCATCATTGGGGATTTTTAGGAGCAGGTTGGACAAATACCAGTCGGGAATGGTCTAATATAGTCCTGCCATGAGTGCAGGGGACTGGACTAGATGACCTCTCGAGGTCCCTTCCAGTTCTATGATTCTATAAAACCATGATGCACTTACAAAGCACCACACAAATCTATGCTCTGTCCCCCAGTGTGCTAGTTCTGTCCTGTAAGAGCTAAAACAGAATTCTGGCTACTGACATGCAAATGAGCCATCAAGTGACTCCACAATTTCAATTTCCTCCAGTGATAGGACAGCTGCTGTCTCAACAAGGTGTGCACGCTCTGACATGGACAGGAACAGACTTGTCCTGTGCCTCAACCAACTAGAAACCAAGATATTTATTAAAAACACAATTGACTGTACTTTAAATATCTTGTTTCTGATTGGCTGGAGTATTATTAATATTCATAATTTTATTTGGATAACTTCTCCATCACTCCCAACTTCGCATGTAGAGGACATCTGTCCACTAGCACAAAACTGTAAAACTCATCAGATTGCCAGGTCCCCATTTGGGAAATGCCCAGGAGTGGACGAGCAGGGACATTATAACTCAGGATTGCAGAACATTCGTAGAACTAAAGGCGCACAGCCTGGCTCCAGCTATCATCAGTACCTAATTTTAGTGAGCAACAAATTAAACTTTTTTTTAAATAAAAATATATTTTCTAACTGTAAATCATAAGAACACAAGAACGGCCACACTGGGTCAGAGCAATGGTCCTTCTAGCCCACTATCCTGTCTTCTGACAGTGGCCAATGCCAGGTGCTTCAGAGGGAATGAACAGAACAGAGCAATTTATCTAGTGATCCATCCGCTGTCCTCTAGGCCCAGCTTCTGGTCGTCAGAGGAATAGAGATACCCAGAGCATGGGGTTCTGTCCATGACCATCTTGGCAAATAGCCATTGATGGACCTATCATTCATGAACAGAGTGGCTGAGACCTTGGGAATTTTTGCCTTCCTCTGCAACGTGGGGCATGGGTCACTTGCAGATTTAAATTAGTGCAAATAGTGGATCCTCTGTAACTTGAAGTCTTTAAATCATGATTTGAGGACGTCAGTAACTCAGCCAAAAGCTATGGCTCTATTTCAGGAGTGGGTGGGTGAGGACCGCAAAGCACAGGTCAGACTAGATGATCATGATGGTCCCTTCTGGCTTTAAAGTCTATAATTCTTTTTGAACCCAGTTACACTTTCAGCCTTCACAACATCCCTTTAACGACTTCCACAGGTTGACTGTGAGTTGTGAGACAAAAAACTTCCTTTTGTTTGTTTTAAACATGCTGCCTATTAATTTCATTGGTTCTTGTGTTATATAAAGGAGTAAACAACACTTCCTTATTCACTCTCTCCATACCATTCAGGATTTTATAGACCTCTATCATATCCCCGCTTAGTTGCATCTTTTCCAAATTGAATAGTCCCAGTCTTATTAATCTCTCCTCACTTGGAAGCATTTTTGTTACCCTCCTTTGTACTTCTTCCAATTCTAATATATCTTTTTTGAGATGAGGCGACTAGAACTGCATGGACTATTTAAGGTGTGGATGAACCATGGATTTATAATAGTGCCATTATGATATTTTCTGTCTTACGATCTATCCCTTTCCTATTGGTTCCGAACATTGTTCGCTTCTTTGACTGCTGCTGCACAAACAGCAGATCATTTCAGAGAACTATCCACGACGAAGCCAAGGTCTTGAGTGGTAACAACTAATTTAGATCCCACCATTTCGTATGTCGTGACAGAGCAATCTGATTAGCTGTTAGAATGTGGTGCACACATCCCCTCAATTTAACAGTAATCAGAAGGCACATTTAACATACTCAAAACATACTTCGGATGAAGTGGGTTGTAGCCCACGAAAGCTTATGCTCTAATAAATTCGTTAGTCTCTAAGGTGCCACAAGTACTCCTGTTTTTTTTTTTTTTTTTTTTTTGTTTTTTGTTTTTTTTTTGAGGATACAGACTAACACGGCTGCTACCCTGAAATTTAACATACTGAAACACTGAATTGTGTAGGAAACAGAGCTGGGCAGCTGTTCTCGAACTTACCCTGTTTGGCATAAGGGTCAAAGGACTCTGGGATGCGTTAAACCTGCAGAGTGCCTGTCCCGAGTCTGTACTCCAGATCACTACATCTCCATCACATGAGGCGGTAGCCAAGAGTTGACTGTTATATTTGGCTATAGAGAAGATGTCCTCTGAGTGGTAGGATTTCCAGTGTTTGTATTCAATTACCTCATCTTCTTTAACATCTCTGGTGAGCAAGATCAAACAGTCATCCAGGAAGAGCAGTGTATTTAATGAAGTTAGAAGGAAGTGGACTGTAAAGTACAACAAATCCCTCTCAAGCCCATAATCCGCTTCACCTTTTAGACATGGGTATGTTTAAGGAGACATTTGGTACACAGCAGGGTTAGAGATAACGAGCCAGCAATGGGAACCAAGGAAATACATTTGTACATGGGATCATGTAATCCCCGCCCATTTCCTACTTACAGGTACCATGTAACTCTTTTACTCCAGCCAGTCACATATATCTTCAGATTGATATACAGAATTCCAGTGATCTATGGGAAAGACACAGAAACAATGCTAAGGTATAACTAGTAATTGCCTGAAAAACATCTGCTCACATATGCAAAATCCACACTTCTCCATTTGTGCAAAATTTGCACAAATCAGATAATTGTGCACCAAATTACCCATCACTGCTGTCACACTTGGTCAAACTGCATGTAGGAAGGCAGGTTTTATATGCACAATGGATGCCTCTGCAATGTTTTCAGGGTTTTTACAGACAGTTTGAAAGTCTGGCCCTGAAAGGGCCACCTTTCCAAGTAAAACTGTTACTGGTATTTCAGTTTGTCAGTTTTCTCCCACTCACTTATCCTAGGACAAAAAAACACTATGATAACACCACCCCCTGCTTCCTGGCAATCTGAATCAGAGCATAATGAAATGGTGCTTCTACTCCAGGCTGGGACAGAGGAGAGATGCATGTGACAAGCACTGATAAAACACATCTCTCTTCTTTCACGAGGTGCTTACCTCCGTTTTATCCAAGTGAGGCATCTCAAGCAGACAGGCCCCATTGTTGAAGTTCCAGAACTTGATGGTCCCATCTTTCAAAGCAGTAATGAGGCGTCTCTCCGGCCCATCAAAAGCCATTGCTGTTATTTCAGTGTGCTTGCCCTCTGAGGTCATAAACTGCATCATCTTTTGCCCAGTCATGATATCCCAAACTCTGACCATCCCACGATGACAACCACTCACCACCTGTATAGACCACCATGAAGAAGTACATATTGTCAATCTATCAAGCTCTCAGCATTTCTAGGTCATAAGATATAATGGGGGGGAACAGATCAGTGCATTAGACATTGATACGTCATTACAGCAGTTTATTAGTGACCACAGATATTAAGACAGTTTATAATCCTGACACTCACCTGTTTGAAGTTCCTGTTATACAGGGCTGTACATAGCGGCTGGTCATGGGACGTGACTTCTGAGTTAATGGTTTCCATGAATTCTACCTCTCCATAGAAGATTCCAATCTGGATGAAATAGATTTAAAAAAAACATAAGATGCAAAAACAAACATTTCTTCAAAAAGAACCATCAGGATTTGAATAGAAGATGAATTATATGAATCAGAGCTGCCACCTCTAGGCAGCGAATGGAACATGGACTAAAGGTATGTAGATGCTTCAAGAACAGGGAAACCATCAGCAAAGATAGCCCCTCAATATTACTATACCTCCCAAGGAAAAATAAGCCAGGACCTCAAGAACATCTGCATTGCTGTGTTACTGATACCAAAGTGCCACTTCAGTCCATTGAAATACCCAGACTATATTAAAAAGAACAGGAGGACTTGTGGCACCTTAGAGACTAACACATTTATTAGAGCATAAGCTTTCGTGGGCTACAGCCCACTTCATCGGAACCAGACTATATTAGTTTTTCAGGATGACCAGCCTCCTGCAGATACACTGGAAGGAATGTTAGGTTACATCCAGATATTCCTTCTTTTATGGTGGGGTATCTGGAACTGGTGTCAGAGCAGCAGTTGGTCTGCAGAGCCCTGCGTGGATACAAAATTTGTATCCGCGTCTGATCCGCAAAGATGGTCCGCAGATATACGCAGATCTGCAGGGCTCCAGATAGAGAATTTGGATCCGCGTCCATCCACGATCCACAAACATGGTCAGCAAATATCTGCATCTCTATTCCGAACCTCCTACTGAATAAAAATCCAGCATTTACTAATACCACCACCATGTATCACTGACAGTATTTAGCACTTTATGTCATCAAAGCACTGTAAAAACACTTATGGGCAGGACCTTCCAAAGTGCTGTGTTCATGCAGTTCCCATTGACTTCAATAGGAACTAATGGCACCCTACGAGAAGCACTCAGAACTTTGCAGGATCAGACACCAACAGAGGGCCAAATCCTGCCTCCTTGACTAATGCGAACAGTCCCACTGACGCTCTGCTCTGTTCACATGAATAAGATGAGAATTTCAGTCAAAAACTTGTTTACAATATCCGTGTGAGGTAGCTAAAGAATATTACTGTCCCAGTTTTGCAGATGAGTACAGAGGCGGAAGTTAGTTGACCTCCACTAGGCCACACAGCAAGCCAGTGGCAGAAATGAAACTAAAGAGTATGTGCTCCTGAGTTTGTCTCCACTAGGCCATGCTGTGTTTCAGTGGGTAGACATTCACCCCATGCAGGACTGGTTAGGATTTTTTGATTAATTGTTTTTCAGCAAAAATATCAATCTGGTGAAACACAACCTGCTGGTGAAATGGGGTCTGCTTCAGCAAATTTCCCAACTCGACAAAATGTAGAGAAAAAAAACACTTTGAAAAATAGTTGAAACATTTCATTTTAACATTTTCGAAAAGAAAAATACTGGTTTTGCGGTTCAAAACAACTTTTCATTTTGAAACTTAAGCTAGTTAGACTGAAAAAGTTTAAAAAAGAAAAAAGGGCCAAAATCAGACATTCCAAAATTATCCAAACAAAAAACATTTCAATTGACCCAAACCAAGAACTTACGCTACATCTACATTTGAGCTGGGAGGTGGGATTCCTTGCTTGTGTACAAAAACCTGCACTAGTTCTGCTCCCAAGCCAGGATAGCACAGGCAGCATCTCAGGCTCCCTGGAGTTGTACTTGAGCAGCTAGCCCCCACGCTACCTCCAACTACACTGCTATTTTTGAGTGCTCGCTCGAGCAGAACTAGCACAGGTATGTCGATGCAAGCTGGGAACCAGACCTCCCGGCTCAAACAGAGATGTGGTTTCAGTTTTTTTATTTGTTTACAGTCAAGATTTCAATCTTCCATTCCCATTCTGATGGTAAAAATTTTCAAACTCTCAAAAACATTTCCAGGTTGGGAAAGACATTTCCTACCCAGCCCCGGTCCCACGTAGGCCCTAAAGGTTTAAATGGTGCATAAGCCTCGTGTTGGCCCTTTGCACAAGAGTGAATTTAAATCAATAAGAACTTTGAACTTCGGTCAAAAATGAATCACTCACTGATGTCTGCTAGAAAGATGAGCAAAGAAAGGAGAGAGGTCATCCCAAAAATGTTTTTTTCCCCTTTTGTGAAAGAAAAGGGTACATTATGTCTTCTGTTAAAAGGTAAAATAACTAACTCACGGAGAAGGTGGTGCAGATAAGCATATTGTTTAACGCGCTGTAATAGGCATCAACAATCGGGCAATTTCCTAATGAGATACTCCTGCCAGGAATGGACTGGAGACAAAAGTGATCCAGCAAATCCCAAACACGGATATTCTGAAGGATGCAGGAAAGAAACCAGAAGTCAAAGGGATTAAGGCATTCGTGAGCACATTAGAGAGTTCATGCTGTTTAGCAGCTCAACCCAGAGGAAATAAATGCTTCCCATTCGCTCAGGCCAATATCCAAACACATGCACAATCCCAAGGTAGAGCTGTGTTCCCTGCAATAGCCCAGGAATGGAGGCAAAAGACCTACCAGATAGACGCCGCCTTCCCCAAGGAAACCAAATATCAACATTCTCTGGGAAATTTTTGTTCTGTTTGCAGAATTCCAGAGAAGGCAGCACTAAAGTATGACGTTGCACTAGCTTTAAATTACAATACAAGCTATATGAATGGAATGCTTCGGGGGGTTGAGTCAAACCCACAACTTACAAGGAGATTCAAAGCTAAAGCTAAAATCTTAATATTTGAGCCTTTTCTACTACCCTGGTTCTTCCTCACACCAATGTTAGTGAGCTGAGCACCACAGACAAGGACACAATAAAAAAGGCTCTTTGTACCCGACATCTACTCAAGATGGAGCTACAAACAAAGGTAGAACGGCATCACGGAAGATGGCCAGGGACTGAACAGTGTTACTGCTTCGCTCTAGGTTTTGATGGGGTTAAGACAAACAGGGCCTGAGGAAGGCAAGGGGGAGCAAACCGCATTTTCATGCTTTGGGACCCCCTAACTAAACAGATGTGGGAGCTTGCCAGGATCATGGCAGCTATAATATTTGACTGACTGATTCTGGTGCCCCTCAGTCACCTGCTCCTGGCCTACAGAGAATGCAAAGATGTAGTTTTCTATTCAGCGAAGCCAGTTTCACCAACGTTTAACCTCTTTTTGAAGAGCATGCGCTAATTACACGAAAGGCTCCTCTCTAGGGTTACCATACGTCCGGGATTCCCCGGACATGTCTGGCTTTTGGGTCTTTAAATAGCCGTCCGGGGGGAATTTGTAAAACGCTAAAAATGTCCGGGATTTCCCCCTGGACGGCTATTTAAAGACCCAAAAGTGGCTGACAGGGCAGCCGCGCCGGATTGAAACACTCACTTGGGGCCTCTCCGGCAGCAAAAGCCCCTCCCCTGCAGCTTCAGCATGCCAGTAGCACTGCGCAGTGCATAGGCACCAACTTTAGCTCCACCCCCCCGCTCCCGGCTCCACCCCTTCCCCGCCCCCATTCCAATCCCTTCCCCAAATCCCAGGCCCCGCCTCCTCCCCCGGGCATGCCGCTTTTCCCCTCCACCCCCCTCACTCCCAGACTTTTGCACGGCAAGCCTGGGAGAGGGGAGAAGCGTAGCACTCAGGAGAGGTGGCAGAGCGGAGGTGAGCTGGGGCAGGGGGGCGCGGGGAGGGCTGCCCCCAGCAGGTAACCCACTCCCCGCCCCAGCTCACTTCCGCTCCGTCTCTGCCTGCTGCCTTGAGCGCGCAGCCACGCCGCTCCGCTTCTCACCCCCTTCCTCCCAGGCTTGCCACGCGAATAGCTGATTCGAGGCAAGCCTGCGGGGGGGTGGGGAGAGAAGTGGGGCGGCTGCACGCTCAGGGGAGCAGGCCGAGCTGGAGCGGAGGTGAGCTGGGGTGGGGCAGGGAGCGCGGCGAGTCAAGGGACAGGGAGCGGAGGGTTGGATGGGTTGGGGGGTTCTGGGGCGGGCCTGTCAGGGGGCAGGGGTGTGGAGAGGGATTAGGGCAGTCAGGGGACAGGAAGGTTAAATGGGTTGGGGGGGGGCAGTCAGGGGACAGGCAGTGGTTGGATAGGCGTGGGAGTCCCGGTGATCTGGTGGGGGCGGGGGTGTGGATAGGAGTCAGAACAGTCAGGGGACAGGTAGGGAGTGAGGTCCTAGGGGGCAGTTAAGGTGGGGGGGGTCTCAGGAGGGGGCAGTCGGGGACAAGGATAAGGGAGGCTTAGATAGGGGGTGGGGTCCCCGGGGGTGGTTGGGGCAGGGGTCCCAGGAGGGGACAATCAGGGGACAAGGAGCAGGGGGGATTGGATGGGTTGGGGGCAGTAAGGGGGCAGGAAGTGGGAGGGAGTGGCTAGGGGGCGGGGCTACCCCCTGGAGCGTCCTCTTTTTTGAAAGTTCAAATATGGTAACCCTACTCCTCTCTCCTGCTCCCATGTCAGCATTAGAAGAATCTCTCTCAAACCTCATACAAATCCAGCTGGTTGTTCAGACACAGCTCCTGCACCCATCATCCCCACCGACGTGTAATCTAGTAAGTACTACCGATATTTAGACGCTTTCCCATTGCCCGAGCAGAGAAATACATAGCTGCAAATGCAGCAAGCTATTTTTCCTATAATCCAGACTTTGTACTTTGTCTTTGGAGATGCTGAGGATGGTGTTTCTCTTTCCATTCACTATTATGTGAGTCACAGCAGTAACGTGGCCTTTCATCAGCGTTATGGGGCTGTTGGTAACAAATGGATTCCATATTCTAACCAGTGGATCCAATCCCCCGGTCACTAATGTAAAGAAAATACATTTTAGTTACAAAAGAAGACAATGATGCATCTAACTTCTCCAGCATCCCATGAAGGAAACACTGGAACAATACATCAGAAGATGCTTAGGTCCAAACCTAACCCGTCTCCTTGTTCTAATTCAAAGTAATTACCACACCTGACACACAGAGGAGAAAACCTAGGACCATGATATGACTAACGAGGGGGTGAAGCACAGATTGGGAAAGTTCAGACCTGTATCCAAACTGTGTGTGTTCTTCCACAATCGCCACTGGATATTTATTTGAAAATAGTTTTTTTTCCCCTACATATGCTTAAATCTTAAATAAGGCCAAGCCTTTGTGTCATACTCAGTCTCCTATTTAGAGTCTGAAATACCACAGCATTCTAAAACTGGCTTAGAGAGTAACAGATTCCACCAGAGAAATAGTGTCACACGCTTTACTTGTACTTGTGTTGCAGACTAAACGGAGTTAGATGTGAGACACCTCACATCTCTCTGGATGACGAAGTAGGGAATTTTTTTTTTTTTTTGGCTGATTGATAACTTCAATTAAAAATGTTCTCAGGCCACTAAGAGCAAGAGGCAGAAGAAAATTCTCATAGCCCATGCTCCACTTAACCCCTATTTAGAGGGTTTCAATGGGACTTAAATGGAATACCATACAGGCCGTGTGCTGGCTTTTACATAGGGGTACATTTCACACATACACAGTACAATCAACCTATGGAACTCTTGCCAGGAGATGTAGTGAAGGACACATCTATAACAGGGTTCAGAAAAGAACTAGATAAGTTCCTGGAGGATAGGTCCATCAATGGCTATTAGCCAGGGATGGAACCCCATGATCTGAAAGTCCCTGCTCCACCATTATTATGAGGCCACTGCCCTTAAAGTAACCAGTTTCTGCTGGTCCCCTACATGGCTGCTTAAGACACGTCTCTCTGTATTTGAACTCGGACTCTTTCTGGACACTTGTCTTTTTATCAAAGCTTTCAACACAGCAACTATAGACGAGTGCAGAGATCAGTGGGGTGAAAAATGGGCTTTGATGATGGCGACTTACCAAGCACGTTCATCTCAGGTGAATAATCGAAGCAGAGAATGCCCTTCTTTAAAGCAATCGTTGATGACCTAAAACAGAAAAAATAAAATGAACAGACTTGTGCAAGAACCACAGCTGGCCCTTTTAAAATGTATTGCAGATTTGATGGGCAAGGCTGTGGAAAATACATCTGCTTGTGTGAAGGACACTCTATGCTAATTAAACAGGGGAGCTCCAGAATAGGTGGGACCATCAGAAAAGGAGGAAATACAGACAAGTGTAGAGAAGCAGAAGGAACAGCAAGAGAGCTCTATAAAGTTAGCCAAACTCTGTAACCTGCCCTCCAATGGGCTCTAACGGAAGCCCCCAATCCAAAACATCCCCAAACTTTGGAAAAGTTCCCCTCCAAAGGGTGCAGCTCAGACCCATCTCTAAGAAGAAATGGTTAAGGAAGAGAAGGGACCAGGGCTGGCCTTCAACACAAGCAAAGCAAGGGGCTGCTTGGATCTCCACATCCCATACAAGCTCCACAACTTGCTACCCCGACCGGCAGGAGCCCAGGGGAAAAATACTGCAGGTCCTTTCACCCTCTGCGAGAAGAGGACAGGAAGGGGAGGCAGGCTCACTTCCCAACTGCTAGGACCTCTTGCATTGGGCTTCTGCATATTGTTAGGGTGACCAAGCAGAAAAGAAGTTGCAAGGAGAGAGGAAGAGCAGGGTAAAGACTCAAGGCGGAGAAGTGCTACAATGGGGAGAGAAAAAGAGAGGAGGATCACAGAGAATGTGCCACTTGGGAAGCCACCTGCTGGCAAAGAGGAAATGCAACAGCATTCAGATAAAGAGAAGAAATGGAACAGCTGTAAGAAAGGAGCTGAACACAACCATCCTCTAGTCTAACCCATTCTTATGGGTAGTACAATAGTAAGGAGCAGGACAAGGCCCTGGCTGGGACTATCCAGTGATTTATTATCTGAGAGCCGGGGGTCATAACAGGAGAATAACGCCTGTCACGGCAGTGTGCTGCTCTATTATATTTGAGTCCTTGGAGCTCCGTCTCAGATGATTTTCGGACCCCAGGTGTGACAATTCACCCCACTGACAGCTGTCAATTCCGTGGCCTCTGCCAACCCATTTCAAGGTACACAACCCATTTCTAAAAGTGAAAGCAGCCCTAGTTAAAAATAATGAGTTTGTGGGGGAGGAGGGGAACACAAGGGTGAAAATCATAAAAATGGGATTGGTGCAGAGCAGAAGGCTCGGCTGCATGAGAGCTGTAACCACAGTAGCTAGCTCACAGGTGGAGATCATTAGAAATGAAGAAATCCGTCTTCACTAAAGAAAAACAACTTGCAAACAATTAGATGACTTCTAAATAGATTCTCTCTTTGACTGTGTCCTTTTTATCCCCTCATCATGAACACTCACATGAGCAAACATTTGCACATACAAATGGTCGCAGAGCACATTCTAAGCCTGCCACGTGACCCAAGGTCCATTCCATCACTAACCAAGCTACTCTTTGAAAGGAAGCTGGAGCAGCGCTCCTAAGAGTTAGGCCTCCCTGCCAAGGAACCAAAACAATACCATGAAACGTAGTTAACCAGCAGCACAACTTCAATACGAAGTTATGAATACTCAAGGGGTAATGGGTATTTGGCAAGTAACCCGCGAGCTGGAATTTATTCACCCAAAACTTCCATACAAATAGCATAATAAAAATGCTGCAATGATCCAGGCTAAAGCTGCCAAATAAACTATTCAGTGGGAATTGCTCACACAGCTCTCATCTACATAAAAGAACAAGACCAATCATTCTCTCCTCGCAGGTAAAGGAAAGCCCAATGGCACCACCTGCTGGTAAATCGTTCACACCACAACCAGGGTCATGAAATTCTGAAATAGCTATTTTAGCATTAATCTGGATGTTCTTGTATTAAGCGAGAGAGAGACACACACACACACACTTCAGAAATTACCCAACATACAGATACAGCATGGGACAATGTCGCTGGATTTAAGGATGCACAATCTTCAGAACTGCAGACAAATCTATTAATAAAGCAAGTTTTAGTATTAAATGCAGACAAACCCAATTATGTAGTCCGGCACACACCATCTTTACATTCACAAATCACTGGAATCCATTCCTTTAAACCCATCTGTCACTAGAGGAACATATTTCTACAGTAAGAACCCCATGACCAAACAGAGAGATTGTTAAATTATATGAATTATCAACAGAAGACTTGGCATTACTCTCTCCAGAGGCCCCAAAGATAGCTGAGTTTCAACACCCAGGTGTCAGCAGCATGCGATTGAGATTTTAGACTCGACTCTTGGAGGTGGTTATTTAGCATTCACAGCTTTTGTTATTCCATGATCGTTTGGCCAGATTGCAGATGCAGAGACCTGCAATTTCCAGGCCAACACATTATTCAGCCTTTTCAAGAGCAATAGCCACCGTTGACAAAGGGATTGATTTCTGAGGAGGGATGAAATAAAGATCTGGACAGGGTGCCGTTCTAGAGCCAAGTGTTGCATGTATTGGGAAAGGGGAGAGAAAATGGTGATTACCAGGAAAATTGCGGCTCCAACCCGCTATCTGCACGATTTACAGTGAGCCAGCTGCTGAAATATGTATTTGGCCCATTGCCAGGATGCTAGCTAACGACAGGGCTTTCTGCTGCACCCCATTAGCTTTCAGGAGGCGATGGACAGCTGCCAGCCCTAATGCACTTTGAAAGCAGAGAAAGGGACAGGGACAGAATACAGAGATGAAAAGGGCTGGGAAAGAAGGAACGAAAGAAGCAGAAAGGATTGAGGAAGAAAGAGGAGGAGGAAAGCAGAAGGGGAGAGAAAGAAGCAGGGAAGGGGAGTAAAGGAAAAGGGAGACGAGCTAAGGCTGCAAAGAGAATAATCAGAGGAAGAAGCGAAGGGTAGAGAGAAATGCGGGAGGTGAATGGCAGCTGGGGTACACAGCGGATACAGCTTGTAAACACTAGCAATGTATTCAAGACAACCTCATCTTCCCCTTCCTCAAGCATTTTCACAAACATGGTCTCCACCCTGTACTTGTCCTGCTGGATGGGTATTACTCTAGATCCAATCCCTGAAACATTTTAATTGGAGATAGGCCTGAACTGGAAACACTGGATACAAACTCCCCTCCCCATCTCGGATGTTAACTCTGGGGTGAGCTGAACTTTGGAGCTGGGCAGCAAAATTCCGATCCAACCAATTTACATTCACCTGCCCATTCCCTCCACAACCCGCTGAGCCCGCCCAATTCCCACCCCCTCCTCCTCACAACACAGGGTCCTACTTGTGCTGCTCCCCACGGGCAGCCCAGCTCTGGCAACACTCGGATTCAGCACCACTGCCTACAAACAAGCACGGCACGCTTGGACCCAGCCGACCAGGAGCAGCAACAGCAGGATGGGCATCCCACACCCAGAAAACGGACCAGAAGACTGTTCCCAAGCTTCGCTACACTGAAGCCCCACTTCACCTTGCCTTGCCTCTTGAAGACGGGAAGGAGGAAAAAACAGGAAGTCAGACACCACTGTAGCCAGGGCCGGCTCCAGGCACCAGCTTAGCAAGCAAGTGCTTGGGGCAGCCACTCCGGAGGGGGGCGGCACATCCAGCTATTTGGCGGCAATTTGGCGGAGGGTCCCTCACTCCATCTTGAAGTGAAGGACCTCCTGCCGAATTGCCGCAGATCGCGGCTTTTGGGGGGGGGGGGGGGGGCTGCTTGGGGCGGCAAAAACCCTGGAGCCGGCCCTGACTGCAGCTACATTTTGCTTATTTTCTACTTCAGCAAATCTAATAAGAATTTCTTTTTTAGCTAAAAAAAAAAAGTCTAAGAGACTTGCATTGGTTTGTTCACTTTTCCTGTGGAGAAAACTTCCCATGCAGCACATGAGGTTTACAGGACATTAAAAAGAAGTCCAACCCAACCAAAATTTTCGATCCAAAAACCTACAATTGCTAAGGAATTTGGGACTTCCCAGCTAGACCTTTGCTCTGTGACCGAGCAAACCAAACCCTTCGGCCCATCAGCTCTGGGGACATTTGGTCTAGGCTAGACTTCTCAGGTCGGGCCCATCTCTATAAAAGATAGACGACATAATAGAGCTGGAGCAGTGTCTTCCCATCTTCTCTGAAATTTTCCTCAAGAAACTGTTCCGTGTCCAGCAATTTGCCCACTGCCTAGAGGCCCCAGAAATGACTGTACTGAAAAGTCTGTTGGAAACTTCATCTATTTACAGGCCACTGAAGTGTGTCAATTATGGGCCCCTTTACCCACTTTCTGTAATTTAGGTTTCCTGAGCCCTCCCTGAAATTTGAGTCCCAACAGGATTTTCCTGGAGGAAATGGAATTTGAAGAGAACTGCAACATTGCCTGCTACCATTGTGTGATGGATAATTTACAGAACAGACAAAGAGACCTGTCTTACTGGGGTTTACCCATGATATGTAGTGGAAGTGAAGTAAACACCATGGCTCTCTTATCAGCTGCTGAGCAGGAGGCAACAAGATTGAGCTGAGGAATGAATTTTATCTGGTGGCACCAGTCCCCGTGGAGAGCCTGGAAGAGAGAGGAAAGACTTTGCTTAATGATACTGCAGGTCATAAACAAGAGCACAGGGAGTTCATTCTTCGTCAGTGGGGGCTCAGCAGTGCCACTCCCATTCCGACATGCCGGGGTTCATGTACAGTTTGAAGACGACAGAAAAACGCCAGTGAAAAACAGAGTGAAATGTGAAGCTGAGGAACAATAAACACAGGAAAAGTGGGACAAGGAGCAGAGGCAGCAGAAAGAGGGAGAAGAGAAACATTAGGGTGACACACACAGCAGAACCCTGAAAAGGGAAAGGGCATGGTATTTGATTGGATGAGTGCAGTTTTGAGTTAAGAGGAGATGGGTCATTATGCACATCAAGAAACGTGAAGAGGGTCATGACTTGGACATGGGGATTGAGAGGGTTCAGACCAGGATTCTTATAGACAAGTCTCTTCTGGTATCCAGGGAGCAGTGGGGCTTTGAATGTGCATTAGCCATTGTAGCGAGGGGACATGGTCTCCCCCTCTGATTGATGGGGAGAGACCCACGACCGCCCCTTGGTGGGCAGAACCGGGACACCCGCGGCCGCCCCACCGGAAGCAGAGGGGCGGGATAGGAACCAGAACTAGAAAAGGCCGGCCCTCCAGCTCAGTTGGGACAGAGCTGCCAGAGGAGCAGGACGTCTCCCCCCGCTGCTGGAGCCCGGCTGCCGTACTGCCAGAGACCTGGAGGAGCTGCCAGACACCGGGGACACTGAGGAGCTGTTGGGGCTGCCACTAGCTGTCTACCCCCGCGAGGCGAACGATGACCCCAGAACCCAGGTACCCCCGGACTGGGAGTGTAGGAAGGAGCCCAGAGAAGCTGTATAGTGTTCAGCTGTGTGACTCACTGCAAGCTGGTCAGGGTGTTGTGGACAGATTTCCCCGCTGACCCAGTGGCGGACCACTCCATCGTTGTTAGGGCCCTGGGCTGGGATGCAGTGGAGTGGGTGGTCCTGAGTCCCTCTACCCCCTGCCACTCCACCGTCAGGGGTGGCAGCCTCCCCACCTTTAGGCCAAGAGGCCTGCATTGGTTTGACACCCACCCGAGCTAGGACGCCAGATGGTTTTGCCGACTCTCCCATCAGAGAGCTAATCTTTCCCTAGACTGCTGAGTTGCTCTGCCTGACAGCAGGCCAAAGCCCTTCCACTGATTATGACCCTGTCCTGATTGAAGGTGCCAGGCCTAGAGATGTGCCACTACCACGCCCAACTGCGGGCCAGACCCATTAACTATGTGCTGCCCCACTCTGGCTGAATGTCAGGGCTACCAGACCCAACTGCTACCTGGCCTGAAAGCCAGAGCCTATTAACTGTTGGCTAATTCCCCCCCCCCACCACCACCCCGAACAGAGCCGCTCTAGGAGCATTACAGCGACTGACGGGGAGAGACCCACAACCCCCCTACTGCCATCCAGAATGGTCTGAATTGGCTGCTTGCTGAGCTGCAAGATCGTGAACGGCTGGCTGATGGAACGATACAAACCGACCCACGTGTAAGTCATTTTGGTTTGCAGAACCTGCCTTCAGGATGTGTAGACAGTGCAGCCCCTCGTGGCACTCCGCAGCCCATACTCCACCCTGACGGTGAGTCGACACAGGGAGCGGCAGCAGGGCCCAGAACCCAGGTTCGGACTCCCCAAACTTGCATTACAGCACTAAGAATAGCTGTGAAGAGTTCAGGCTCTGACGCCCACCCCCTTCCTTAGGCTAAAGAGTCTGAGCTCCAGCCCAAGCGGCAACATTTACACAGCCATTTTTAATGCTATAGGGAAAACCTGGCACGCCGGACTCTGTAGACCTGGGCTCTGAGACTCACCACTGTGAGCTGCTGCTCAGTGTAGACACACTCTGAAAGGCCGCAGTTCTTGGTCTACGAGCATCAGCAGTAAAGTTCACTTTTCCTTTTTATGTAAGAAGATGGAAGGAATGAGAGCAAGGGGCATCCCACAGACCTATTATTAGTAATATTTGTATTATGGCAGCACCCAGAAACCCCACTGTGCCAGGTGCTGCACACACACAGGTAGATGAGGCCTCTGCCCCAAAGAGCTTACAGATTAAGAAGGCGAACAACATACAGAGGCTGTGGGAAAGAGACAATTCTGATAGACATTGTACATAATTGCTTTTGAGTTTTTTAGTTTGTAATTTAGTAAATATCAACTTTCCCCAACTTTCTTCAGGATAAGGGGGCAACAGGAATCTAAATAGGAGTGGGGTTTGTGCCAAAATGTATCTTTAGACAGTGAAGTGGGCTGTAGTCCACGAAAGCTTATGCTCTAATAAATTTGTTAGTCTCTAAGGTGCCACAAGTACTCCTGTTCTTCTTTTTGCGGATACAGACTAACACGGCTGTTACTCTGAAACTTGTCTTTAGACAGAGAAACTCACTGGCACTCGGAAATTTCTGTATAGGCTGGCCTTTCCTTTCAGGAGAAGATGCACTGGGATTCTGGCTAAGACACCTGAGGGAGAAAAGCCATATATTAATCCTGACCCAACACTTGCCACATTTCTCAAAAGTTGTTTTAATTGTGCTGAAGTGCACCTAAGGCAATCATAGTAGCCTAAACCCCATGCGTGACCTAGGCTATATAGTGTACAGGATAGCTAGTCACAAGGGACATTCATTAACGCCTGGAAGGATTAGGTGATATTTTCATAGATCCACCTTAAATGTCGAGACACAAGCATGGCACTAAAAGGTTTAAAGTGTTAGCTACAATCTAGGCTTAGGAGAAATATTAGCAAATGCATTCAAACAGGATATGAGATAAAAGATGAGGATTTGGATCCAGGTCGCATTTTATCCAACCCCTCAAAGTTCACAGATGTTCAGAGAAATGGTTCCAATTTGGCCCCATTTGTGTTTCAAACGAAGATGGACAAAAAAGAAAAAAAAAGTTACTTATGTTACTATAACTGGCCCTCTGAGATGCGTCATCTATGTACATTCCGCTCTTGGAGCGCATATGCCCACGCGCTTGAGATCAGTCTTTTGGCCATCAGCATTCACCGGGACCACATGTGCCTAAGTGTCGTCATGCTCCCTTACCAAAGGCGTAAGGGTGGAGCAGGCCCAACTGCCCCTCAGTTCCTTCCCCACTGCAGGATCCAGATGTAAATGGCCTCCGTGGTAGTGGGGAAGGAGGCTGGGTCACGGAAGTATGCCAAGAGACCCCCTGGCTTAACCAGGAAATCTTCAATGATCTAAAAATCAAAAAGAGTCCAACAAAAAGCGGAAACTAAGTCAAATTACAAAGGATGAATATAAAACACATAACACAAGTATGTAGGGACAAAATTAGAAAGGCCAAGGCATAAAACGAGATCAAACTAGCTAGAGACATAAAAGGTAAAAAGAAAACATTCTACAAATACTTTAGAAGCAAGAGGAAGACCAAGGATAGGGTAGGCCTGTTCCTCAATGCGGGGGGGAAATAACAGAAAATGTGGAAATGGCAGAGGTGCTTAATGACTTTTGTTTCAGTTTTCACCGAGAAAGTTGGTGGTGATTGGGTGTCTAACATCGTGAATGAGGTAGGATCAGAAGCAGCTAAAATAGGGAAAGAACAAGTTAAAAATTACTTGGACAAATTAGATGTCTTCAACTCCTATTACTATGAAATGCATCCTAGAATACGCAAGGAGCCGACTGATGAGATAACTGAGCCATTAGCAATTATCTTTGAAAAGTCATGGAAGACAGGAGACATTCCAGAAGACTGGAAAAGGGCAAATACAGTGCCCATCTATAAAAAGAGAAATTAGGACAACTTGGGGAATTACAGACCAGTCAGCTTAACTTCTGTACCCAGGAAAGATAATGGAGTAAATAATTAAGCAATCAATTTGCAAATGTCTAGAAGAGAATAAGGTGATAAGTAACAGTATGGATTTGTCAAAAACAAATACTGTAGTGTCAAACCAACCTGATCGCTTTCTTTGACAGGGTAACAAGCCTCGTGGATGGGGCGAAGCAGTAGATGTGGTATAGCTTGACTTTAGTAAAGCTTCTGATACGGTCTCACATGACCTTCTCATAGACAAACTAGGGAAATGCAACCTCGATGGAGCTACCATAAGGTGGGTGCAAAACTGGTTGGAAACCATTCCCAGAGAGTAATTAGTTGTTCACAGTCATGCTGGAAGGGCATAACGAGTGGGATCAGTTCTAGGTCCGGTTCTGTTCAATATCTTCATCAATTATTTAGATAATGGCATAGAGAGTACACTTATAAAGTTTGCAGACTATACCAAGCTGGGAGGGGTTGCAAGTGCTTTGGAGGATAGGATTAAAATTCAAAATGATCTGGACAAACTGGAGAAATGGTCCGAAGTAAATAGGATGAAATTCAATACAAAATGGGAAATGACTGCCTAGGAAGAAGGATTGTGGAAAGGGATCTGGGGGTTATAGTGAACCACAAGCTAAATATGAGTCAACAGTGTAACGCTGTTGCAAAAAAAGAGAACATAGTTCTGGGATGTATTAGCAGGAGTGTTGTAAGCAAGACACGAGAAGTAATTCATCCACTCTACTCTGCGCTGGTTAGGCCTCAACTGGAGTGTGGTGCCCAGAACTGGACACCATATTTCAGGAAGGATGTGGACAAATTGGTGAGAATCCAGAGAAGAGCGACAAAAATGATTAAAGGTCTAGAAAACATGACCTATGAGGGAAGATTGAAAACATTGGGTTTGTTTAGTCTGGAAAAGAGAAGACTGAGGGGGGACATGATAACAGTTTAAATACATAAAAGGTTGTTATGAGGAGGAGGGAGAAAAATTATTTTTCTTAACCTGAGAGAATAGGACAGGAAGCAATGGGCTTAAATTGCAGCAAGGGAGGTTTAGGTTGGATATTCGGGAAAATTTCCTGTCAGGGTAGTTAAGCACTGGAATAAATTACCTAGGGAGGTTGTGGAATCTTCATCACTGGAGATTTTTAAGAGCAGGTTGGACAAACACCTGTCAGGGATGGTCTAGATAATACTTAGTCCTGCCATGGATGCAGGGGACTGGACTAGATGACCTCTCAAGGTCCCTTCCAGTCCTACGATTGTATGATCTTAACAGTAATCATTCACAATTACCTAGAGACTAGAAAAAGTGGTGCATCAGGACAGACACCGAGGAACAGGGATGATTCTGGTTTTGCAAAACCTGCAACAGAGTTCGTTTTTTCAACACCAAAACCAAGGTGCTTTGGATCTAGCCCTGCTTAGGGAATCAGGATGGTTAAGGAGCAAGTAGAGACCTGACGGCCAGGACTCCTGGATTCTACCCCGACCCTGTGAGACTTTGGACGAGTCGTGGAGAGTGCCATTTTCAGAGGGGTGAAGCCCCTGGCAGCTCTCTGAAGTCAATAAAATCTCAAAGTCAGTCTCATAATACCCATTTTACAAACACAGTGGTAACACTTGCTCTTCCTCCAGGAAGGGCAATTCAGATAAATGCTCAGTCCTCGCTCATCTCCCCAGTAATACCAGACAGGAGAACATGTGATGGTCCAAGCATAGCTACAAAGTATCTGTACCTGGCTTAGTTATATAGTGACGGACGTTGAAGATCCCATTTGCTAGAACGTCCAGCGAGGTGAAGATCAGAATGTTTCCTTTCACATCACCAACACAAAATACTCCTTTGTACCCATCTGTCCTGACTCAGGGAGAAAGGAAAGAAAACAGATCAGACCCCATGTACATTGCCATTTCAGGCAAGTATTAAACTAGAATAATAGGGGGGGGGGGGGTCACAAATCGATAACCCAGTTTTCAAACAGGGCCAGCTTAACTGAACATGTGTGTTCCGATTGGCTCACAGACACATGTAGTAAACACCATTCTTACACCTAAGTGCCAAAATTAGCATTCATAGGCAGGATCTGGAGAGCCTATTTGAGAACTCATCTTTGGAAAGTGAACACCTAAATACCAGAGCCGTGCACTGGGCACAAGACAGATGTAGGAAGGAGGGCCTGTCGTCTCTCTAGAAGCAGCTTTTTTAACATTGGCTGAAATTTTTTTTCTAGGTAGTATCTGAAAGCTGAAATGTTGCTCTATTATACACAGCTGCAATTCAGATATAACAGTATTTATTTATTATAAGCATGAATTTGAATTAATAGAACTGATCATTCCAAACTCAGCCCCCTTGACAAAGTTTTAAGGATACATATCCTAAAACAGACTCCAGCAATTATCCAGTGATAACACTACACCCAGGCAACCTAAATATGGGGAAGAGGGAGGAGGATTCAATAGATTTTCCACTTGGCCATGTTTTTTGGTAGACTCCAATGTTAATTGAAGTCCCATGAGCAACTAAAAGAAAAACATTCAAGAATAATTCTCTGTCCATGATATTCACTGTCCCCTTGACATACATAACAGCACAAGCAGTATACCAGAGACAGTGACATTGAGTCCTCTGGGAGTTCTTGGAGGGACATAGAAGTGTCACGCCTACTGGATGAGCTACACAAAACATATGCCCCTTGCAAAACACATTCTTGTTTTTAAGAAGATTCATGAGAAGTTGAAGGTGTGTGTAAAAAACAAAAGAAGAGGGCTGAACATCCCTAAACTCCTGTCACTACACTATTTAGTAAGAAAATAGAAAAGGAGAGAGTCTCACTATGTAAAGTAAGAGAATGTAGGTGACAAATCTGTGGCATCTCACAACTTGCCATTGTCTCTACAATATATACGGTGGCCACTCAGAGCTTCACAGCAGCAGTAGATCTAGAACTCAGATCTCTTCTACTCCAAAGAGCACAGATCCATGGCCTTTAAGTGTTACCCAGGACAGGGGCTGTGATTCAGTGAGCAATTCTCTCTCCAGCCGGTAGAGGGTATCTGTGCACATGAACATCCCCCAGTTCATTACAATATAGTGTAACTCATTTCTCGAGTACCCTGCACAGCAGAGGAGCCGTGGGTCTGTGATGCAAGTATCTACGTATTTTAAAATCGGTAACAGCCTCTTTGGAGAAGCAGGTAACCTACCAGTAATCCAAGGCCGTAACACAGCTGTCAAGCTCAATGAGGGAAAAGAGCCTGTCACATTTGTTGCCACTGATATCAAAGAATTCTGTGCAACAGAAAAAAGAGAAATCCCATGAATCTCAAAATTAGCATCACCATCTTGATGTTTGGTGTTCATGCAAAGATAGACCTTTTGAACCTGTCACATGCATGTGTGTTTATTTAGACATTCTGCCATGCAAACATGCCTGTTGCTGAACAGGTATTCAACTGACCGACACTACTACATCCATACATAGCAGGACCTTATGCTCACTTCAGTCAATGGCAAGGCTTCCATTAACATCAGTGGTGCAGGATAGGGTCCAGATCTTCACAATGGGGAATGATTTGTCTCTATTTACCAATAATCTGATCAGTAGATGCTATCGCCAACAGGTTGATATTAGACAGACACACCATGTCAGTGACCCACATCTGCTGACTGGGCCGTCGTCCAGACTGGTCAAGCTACACAGAAGAGGAAACATACATTGAAAATCAAGTAACCACAAAGTAGTTGCAAATCCCACTCAAAGCTCATGTAATAAAGCACTACCGTGCATCAGGCTTAAGCAGGATGTAAGCAATGCATAGGCCTTGGGCTCGCTGTCTGACCTGAGGAGAATTTCCCCTTAGGTTAGCAGCAACTCTGGTATTTTCCACCCTGAATGAGAGCTCCAGACCAGCACTTATTTTTAAACAGGAGGAGTTTTACTGCTGAAATGATAGAAAGAAGAGATTCTCCAGGGAAATTAGTGAGCAATATCCCTTCCATGAGAAACAGTACATTTTCCCCTTATACACCCTCAATATTCGGTTTGTTGACAGTGCTGACAATCCAGAAGAGAAGGCTTTGACCCCACCCTCAGTGCTAGCCGTGTCCAGCGTAGCACAGCACTGCCTCCCCACTGACTAAAGTGATTTGGTGATTTAGAAATACTTCATACGATGGGCAAAACTCTCCCCTCCGAGCCACGCTGTGGGTCTCATCTGCAGTGGGGCGGGGGGCTCTGTGATGCACCCACGCTTGTGGAATCGCCACTCATGGCAATGGGATGTCACCCATGCAGAATAAGCACTACATACGCAAAGGAGACATCGGCACTGTGAATACAAGCTCCATGAGGGCATGGGTTGAGACTCCCCGGGAGGCCACATCGACCTCGTTTCTAGATGGCTAAATGGGAGGGTGTCATGGTCTGGGAAAGGTTGAGAGCCCTGCATTATGTGGATTAGAGAGAATCTAGCCCTTCATTTCCATCAGGTTCACGAGCCATGTACCTGGACAGTGCGGAGCAGTTTGAACGTGTCACTCCAGTAGAGTAAGATTCCATCCCTGCTGACCGTCAGGAATCGCCCTGACAGATTCCAACCGCTACTTTTCTTGGCCTTTTCATCCCTGTCCCTTGCCCGGCCCTGGCTTGGGAAAAACTGCACCTTGATGATTTCCTGGCCTTGGCTCCTGAGCAAGGGAGAGGAGGGAGATAGGAGAAATAGAGCAGAACGGTCAGGAAGCAGAAGGGTAAGGTAGGCCTGTAAGAGGGCAGGAATGGAGCAGGTGGGCAAACAAGGACTGAAAGCACTTCGCAGAAATTAGAAACTCAGGTCCCCGAGCTCAGGAGCTTTTGATGCAAGTTAAGTCCGTCTCAGCCTCACCAAGGGAGAGAGACACAAGGCGAAGTGGTGGGAGTGGGAAGGAGATTTTCACACTATAAGGTTATAAGGTTGCTGGTGTTCACGCTGTGATGTCTCCAAGCACAAAGATAGATTACAGCACATACAGAGAAGAAAATACCTGTCGGAGGGACTGGCCTGTGTGGAAATAAGTTGAAACCCGGACACATCACGTGGGATGTTTTTTTTTCAAGCTGGCCACAAACTGTTAGTTCAGATGGGCCGAGCCTTTGCGTGCAGCTTGAAAACCCCTGTATTAGACAGGACAGACTAGACGACCATAGGTTTAAGATCAGAAGAGACACTATGACTGAAGTACTTACAAATTGCACCATCTACTCAGGACACTCCCTACACTAACACAGGAACAAATCAACATACCCTTAGAGCCCCGACCGGGGTTATTCTATCTACTACCTAAGATCCACAAACCTGGAAATCCTGGACGCCCCATCATCTCGGGCATTGGCACTCTCACTGAAGGACTGTCTGGATATGTGGACTCCCTACTCAGACCCTACGCCACCAGCACTCCCAGCTATCTCCGTGACACCACAGAATTCCTGAGAAAACTACAATGCATTGGTGACCTCCCAGAAAACACCATCCTAGCCACCATGGATGTAGAGGCTCTCTACACAAACATCCCACATACAGATGGAATACAAGCTGTCAGGAACAGTATCCCTGATGATGACACAGCACAACTTATTGCTGAGCTCTGTGACTTTATCCTCACGCACAATTATTTCAAATTTGGTGACAATATATACCTCCAGACCAGTGGCACCGCTATGGGCACCCGCATGGCCCCACAATATGCCAACATTTTTATGGCTGACCTGGAACAACGCTTCCTCAGCTCTCGTCCACTCATGCCCCTTCTCTACCTACGCTATATTGATGACATCTTCATCATCTGGACCCATGGGAAGGAGGCCCTGGAAGAATTCCACCATGCTTTAAACAGCTTCCACCCCACCATCAACCTCAGCCTGGACCAATCTACACGGGAGGTCCACTTCCTGGACACCACCGTACAAATAAGCGATGGCCACATTACCACCACCCTATACCGAAAACCCACCGACCGCTACGCCTACCTTCATGCCTCCAGCTTCCACCACGGTCACACCACACGATCCATCGTCTACAGCCAAGCACTGAGGTACAATCGCATCTGCTCCAACCCCTCAGACAGAGACCAACACCTACAAGATCTTCACCAAGCATTCTCAAAACTACGATACCCACACAAGGAAATAAAGAAACAAATCAACAGAGCCAGACGTGTACCCAGAAGACTCCTGCTACAAGACAGGCCCAGAAGAGAAACCAACAGAACTCCACTGGCCATCACCTACAGTCCTCAGCTTAAACCTCTCCAACGCATCATCAGTGATCTACAACCCATCCTGGACAATGATCCCTCACTTTCACAGACCTTGGGAGGCAGGCCAGTCCTCGCCCACAGACAACCTGCCAACCTTAAGCATATTCTCACCAGCAACCACGCATCGCACCATAACAACTCTAACTCAGGAACCAACCCATGCAACAAACCTCGATGCCAACTCTGCCCACATATCTACACCAGCAACACCATCACTGGACCTAATCAGATCAGCTACAATATCACCGGCTCATTCACCTGCACGTCCACCAATGTTATATATGCCATCATATGCCAGCAATGCCCCTCTGCTATGTACATTGGCCAAACTGGACAGTCACTACGCAAGAGGATAAATGGACACAAGTCAGATATCAGGAATGGCAATATACAAAAACCTGTAGGAGAACACTTCAACCTCCCTGGCCACACAATAGCAGATGTAAAGGTTGCCATCTTACAGCAAAAAAACTTCAGGACCAGACTCCAAAGAGAAACTGCTGAGCTTCAGTTCATCTGCAAATTTGACACCATCAGATCAGGATTAAACAAAGACTGTGAATGGCTATCCAACTACAGAAACAGTTTCTCCTCCCTTGGTGTTCACACCTCAACTGCTAGCAGAGCACCTCACCCTCCCTGATTGAACTAACCTCGTTATCTCCACACTGATATATACCTGCCTCTGGAGATTTCCATTACTTGCATCTGAAGAAGTGAGGTTCTGACCCACGAAAGCTTATGCTCCCAGTACTTCTGTTAGTCTCAAAGGTGCCACAGGACCCTCTGTTGCTTTTTACAGATTCAGACTAACACGGCTACCCCTCTGATACTTGAAGTACTTACAGTGCACCCATTTCTGAGAGGCCTGGACAACAACAGACCACCTGTCCCTTTATTTAACACCCTAGAAACTGAAGTCAGCCCAGAGTCTCCATGCCTCTGGAGCATGCTTCCCCAGAATTTGCTAGCCTTCAGTTCATGCTGCAAAGCTCATCTATTCCCAGGCTCTATCCAGGTAGGAAGGAAAGGGGATGCATTGGCATTGGCTAGGGGAGAGTTTTGGCTGGACTGGAGAGGATTTGAGTTCAAACAAAATTGAGTCAGAAGCAAGCATGCAAGAGAAGTTAGCCATATTTCACCACACTCTCTCTCAGTTATTCATCATATCACCAACCCCAAGTGGTATCACACTGGCAGGTCTGAGAAAGAAGCAACTCCTCACTTTTAAATGACCCCCAGAGAAGGGAGTGTTGTCGTTTCTCATGTTCAGGTTTGTTGCTATAACATCAATAAGCTAATGCGGCCCTAGTTATACTCACAATATCCTACTGAGACCGATTAAATACTGACGGGAATTCATCTCAAGCAGCTATTTCACCTAGGCTATAATCTTTAATAGAGGTTGTTCCTTAAATGATTAGAGGCTAGTTTATTAAGCCAATTTCATATGGGAAGATGCACATGTTTGCCATTTGCTGTTAAATACCTGATTTTAAAAAAAAGACATTTTTCGCAGCTAGGATGTCACAAGAACACTAAACTGGAAGACAAATACAAGCAGCTTTAATGTGGATCACTCCTCCTCAGACAATAATGGCTAAGAGCTTACATTGGAATGATTTTCATGGGTGTCTGAAATAGCAGAGGAGATTTGCTTTTCAGCATGTCATCCTTTCCTCTGTACTCTCGCAATATATAGTTCAGATATTCTTCCTGTGAGAGAGAACAATTTCATCAGCACCGTATAAAAAGGAGAGCAGAATTAATTATCTCAAGTTCTATGGTGCTGACAGATACAGCAAGAACTATGGCAAAGATAACAGGAATGGCAGGAAACACTGCCTTCCCCCAACATTAAACCAAGGTAAATAAAAATCAGGAAATTTTTGCAACTGCTACACAACCACCATTCTCTTTCATTAGAGCCCAATATTACCCAGCCCACGGAGCCATCACAATCAGTGTCAATTTTCATAAATATGACATCAATATCTTCTTCCGTAATATTGTCCATTATCTTCTTCATTGCCTTGCGGAACTCCTTAAGATCCAGCCCTGGGAGAATAAGCACAGTATATTCAGCCCTAAACTTTTCCAGATAATTAT
The DNA here is from genome assembly GCF_027887155.1 of Malaclemys terrapin pileata. Classification (NCBI taxonomy): domain Eukaryota; kingdom Metazoa; phylum Chordata; order Testudines; family Emydidae; genus Malaclemys; species Malaclemys terrapin. The sequence goes on from NC_071516.1 coordinate 1,902,768, forward strand.
GTCTATTGAAAAAATAGACTGCACAGAGCACATCAAAATGGCAATTAAGCATCAAAAGCAATCTCCCAAAAAACACAATGGGGGCAGATTTCTCGATAATTTGTGCATACAAAAAAAACGCACGCAATTGGGTATCTAACTTGCTCACACTTACACAGCTGCAATAAATTGTAACACATCGAGGTGTACAAATGCTTATAAATTAGCTGTTTACATATGCAATTTCCCAATCTGCATGCACATCTGCAGTAGTTGTGCACACTGGTAGGCACCTAATAAGTGCAGAACTTCTTTGAAAGTCTGGTCCTAGGCAAACAGATTTTTGAACAGGGGCCCCTTAACTAAGATTTTCCTAGAGTGTCTAAACCTGAGTCAGAACTTGGAGCAACACGAGGCTTAACTTATGCTCATAAAGAAATCAAGATTTTCAGCTGGAAGATGCTATGGAAGTATTAGTGTCATTATTACAATATGTGATTTTACCCTGTTTCTAATTAGGTTTGGTTTAGAGTGGTAAATTTGTTCTCTTGGCTTCCTGAATATTAAGCTTGACTTCTGTACCATAGAACTATGGGACACAAACCTACATCTAACAATTGAGAATGAGGAAATCTGTGTCTGCTTCACCAGACAGAAAACCAAAGCTATCACAAAGAATGGGTGATATAGACTCGCTGTGAGAGGTAAGCTGGAGACCTCTTCAGTGGAAAAAAGCAGGTCCAAAGTAACTGATGAAGTTTGAAGGGACTAATTCTGGTGGATGCCGTTGTGTAGACTGCATGCTTCCTAACAGCAACAGAGATAGCTATGAAACCAAAAAAAGTGACCAAAAGAGCACAGTTATCTAGAAACTGAAATGCTTTGGGAAATGCTGCATCATCACCTCCACCCTTGTCTAAGTCCGCTTCCCGGAACGATCGCTCCAATTTTTGCAAATGCTCATAATTGATCTGGTCCTCAACTTGCTGTGCACGGGAGGTATCAGTGGATTCTGGGAACTTCAGTATTTGTTTGGGAGATGAGCAGCTCGAGACAGATTTGCTCAGAAGTCCAGTGAGCTGAAAAAACAGTTAGGATCAAGAACAGCATGTGCAGAGCTTTTATTACACCCAAGAGAGCCCTCTTTACTCAGGTCTTATATAAATGGGGCAAGAGCAGGAAGACAGTAAACATCTTATAAGCAGTAACCTTACTAGAGCATATACAGATAAGCAGAGAACTGGCCCCTGCCCAGAAGACCTTAGAAACTGAAGGTCCAGTTCTGGAAACTCTTGTTCATGGAAGTAGTCCTCACTATTGATAGTAACCCCACAGACTTCAACAGGGGTAAATCCATGACAGTGCAGAAACTCCACACAAGGTCTTATGCACCACAACTCTCACTTAAGCCCCATTTCATTACTACAATATCATTAATTTTAAATCACTTAAGAAATACAGGACCCAATTTATAGCTGCCATCAAGCAATTACTTTACATAGAGGGCTTCGCTGGGTGGGGTACAACTGGCATAGCTAGTTCTCTGCCGTTCTCAGCAGCAGACCCTGGCACAAGGGGCATGGCAAAGGCAATCCCAGAAACAAGCAGGCATGGCTAAGCACTGTCGATTCCCAGTTGCTACACTGGCCCATTTGTCACAGGCAAGCTGGGTGCAAATCAGCCCAGCACTCAGGCTGTTTCAATCTGTGCTGCGAGCTGAATAGGCCCCTCGCTAGTCCAGGAGAGGAAAGGCGCAAAATAAGCATCAAGCCAACATTCCCTGCACCCGCTCAGCAACGGCACAGAGTTGAGCCCCAAAGCCGAGATGAACTGGGCACATCGGGGTTTAAAAACAGGAAACCATTCCCTTCCAGCCCTGATACTGTATGATTTAACCTTCCACAGTTAAGAAAATACAGTGTACAGTTAAGAAAATATCACCACATCAGTCCTGCTCCATTTGCATTTTAGGAACATCTGATAACAGCCCTTTTCCATATAACACTGTGTCCATCAATACCATTACTGCTCATTTACCTTTTGCCCCATTTGATACTGTTTAAGGCTTCCTTCATCTTCAGAATCGTTGTCTACCCTGAAATTTCAAACAGATACAATGTAGCTGTATTTGCTTTGGGGGTGGGAGAGAGATTGTAATCATTAATAAGGCTGCAAGTCTTTCAACCCTTAAAATGGCTATTCAGGTATTAATATTTGTATTAAAGTAATTCCAGTATAAATTAGTGTAACCTGAAGTAAGAGACGACACTCTCTATACTGCTTTAGGTACCACGATGTCAGTAGTTCTTACTGCGGAGCTATGTAATCCTGAACTCACATCCTGGTAGCTATGGAAGGGTTTGACATAAAAGGTGCTAAGCACCTTGAATTGAAGTTATTTAAAACCTGATTTTCAGACATATGCAGAAAGTCCAGCTAAAGTCAATGGGAGCTGCATGTGCAGGTCCTTATTGTTTTACACATTCGATTTAACCCTTACAATGTCCAAGAAGGTAGAGACATTTGTATTCCCATTTTACAGATGGGGAAATTAGGAGAGAATTTCAATGCACTTACACACTAAGGCTTGGTCTACACTACCCCCCCTAATTCGAACTAAGGTACGCAACTTCAGCTACGTGAATAACGTAGCTGAAGTCGAAGTACCTTAGTTCGAACTTACCTTGGTCCACACGTGGCAGGCAGGCTCCCCCGTCGACTCCGCGGTACTCCTCTCGCCGAGCTGGAGTACTGCAGTCGACGGCAAGCACTTCCGGGTTCGACTTATCGCGTCCAGACTAGACGCGATAAGTCGAACCCAGAACTTCGATTTCCAGCCGTCGAACTAGCTGGTAAGTGTAGCCAAGGCCTAACTCACTATATCATCCTAGCAAGGAGGAAGGCTTGATTAATAGAAGGGGTTACTATACTGGAGGGTGACTCAGAGAAGCAGCAATAAATTAACTAAGTATTGTGAAAAGCAAAGTTCCTTGGGTGTCCTGTCTTTCATCACTCACCATGCCACAGAGGGATGAACACTGATCCTATGAGGCTCTGAGCCCATCAAACAGCTGCTCAGTTTCTCAGAAGTAGACATTCTCCCTGTTCCTGCTGTGTATCCACTGGGGACTTCCAGCCCAAGGCCATCAACAGACTCAACTATGATGTCACCTTTGGATTTGTGACTTCATCCACAGAACTTCAGGCAGACTGCTTTCCCCAGTCTCTGTTGGAAGGGGTCCTCTTCCTTAGAAAGACTGGATGGAGGTCTCCATGCCAAGAAGCCACTGAGCAGCCCATCTCTATCCCTCTCCCTCAAAGCAGCTGGATGGGGAGAGGGAATTCCTCTTCCATTGCTCCATAAGGAGCACACACCTGCGCACGTATGCACCAGAGATGACTTGAGGCAGGGGCTCTACAAAGGATCCATAGAACACAAGAGAGGAACATGGCAGAGGCCATTTCCAGGGATTTCCTTTTCCTGCTCTTTTCAAGAGCTGCTAGGAGAGCAGTCTCTGCAACGGATCCAGTGTCAGGACTCCCATTGGTCTTTGTCATTAAACCCGCCCCTCACCTCCCAGTGGCGGGATGATTGAGAGAAAACCAAGCTGAAATGAGGTTTGTCTTTAGATTTGTTGAGATGATCTCATCTCAATTGTTCCTCCATTTTAGGCCAACCTGCTGCTTGTTTATTTGATATAAAATATTGAATCATGAAGTTGAGATTATATTGAGATTTATGTTAATATAATCCCACATTATTTAAAGCTTCCTGGATAACTGTTCTTGTAGCTCCCATTAGAACAGCAGTAGATTCACAGAGATCCTGAAAGATTAAGAGGCAACCAGTTTATGAAGCTACTTTGCAAAAGGACATCACTCTTCCGGGGCCTTGCTGAAATTTCTTGCAGACCTCAGAAAAGCACCCTCAGTTCCTGTTTTCTACATTTCCTGACAGGTCAGACACAGATTTTTAAAAGGCTGCTGTCTGAAAGCTAGCCAAGCTTACTAAATGACTGAGAAAAAATTGCTTTAAAGAGACAAGCATGTCTTCTGACAAACACCAGTGTCTTCCAGATCACGTCACGATGGCCTGCAGGCAAAGAATGGGTTTGTGCCAATATTTTACTTCTATACCATGTAGAAATAAGGTGGCTGCTTCAACCTTAAACAAAGGGGTTTTCCCTTCACCTTAGTGGTATCAGGAAGGTCAAATTTAGCTTTGTACCTGTTTGAGTTGAAGCCTCTCTCGGACAACACTGACTTGTGCCTTGGAAGTTCTTAGTCTCTAGATAAAGATTCAACACCCAGATCCTTTTCACAAATAATTTTTTTCTTCCAACTATTAATTCAGCTATTTGAGTGAAGTAGGGGTATCCAAAATGAGTTTTAAACCTCCCATTCCCTTGTCTAATATGAAAGGGATAGGTTTTACCCGGGGTCTCTCCAATTTTTGGTAGGTATTGCTATTGAGGACATCACACATATCCCACTTTCCAGCTACAACCACTAAATACCAAGGTCTTCACCCATTCCCAACTGGAGAATATACTGTTCAACATATTCATACATGATCTGGGAAAGGAGGTAAAGAGTAAGGTGGCAAAGTTTACAGATGATACAAAACTACTATCTTGAGTAGTTGCTGACTGCAAAGAGTTACAAAGGGATCTCATGAAACTGGGTGACTTGGCAACAAAACGGCAGATGAAATTCAAAGTTGATAGGTGCAGAGAACATACATTGGAAAACAATCTCAACTATACATATAAAATGATGGGGTCTAAATTAGCTGTTACCACTCAAGAAAGATTTTGGAGTCATTGTGGATAGTTCTCTGAAAACATCCACTCACTGTGGAGCAGCCGTCAAAAAGGCAAGCAGAAAGTTGGGCATCCTTAAGAAAGGGATAGATAAGAAGACAAATATCTTATTGCCTCTATATAAATCCATGATACTCCTACATCTTGAATACTGCGTGCAGATATATTGGAATTGGAAAAGGTTCAGAAAAGGGCAACAAAAATGATTAGAGGTATGGAATCTCTCCATATGAGGAGAGATTAATAAGACAGACTTTTCAGCTTGGAAAAGAGACTGCTAAGGGGGGATATGACTGAGGTCTAATAAAATCATGACTGGTGTGGAGAAAGTAAACAAGTGTTATTTACTCATTCGCATAACACAAGAACTAGGGGTCACCAAATGAAATTAATAAGCAGCAGGTTTAAAACAAACAAAAGGAAGTATTTCTTCACACAATGCAGTCAACCTGTGGAACTCTTTGCCAGAGGATATTGTGAAGGCCAAGACTATAACCGGGTTCAAAAAAAGAACTGAAATTTATGGAGGATAGGTCCATCACTGGCTATAGCCAGGATGGGCAGGGATAGTGTCCATAACCTCTGTTTGCCAGAAGCTGAGACTGGGTGACAGGGGATGGATCACTCTATTGAATGTCCATGTTTTGTTCATTCCCTGTGAGCATCTGGCACTGGCCACTGTCAGAAGACAGGATAATGGGCTACATGGACCATTGGGCATACTGGGTCAGACCATTCTTATGAATGAACCCCTAAAGCCGACTGGTCTGTGTAAGTGTTTTATCCTAAGTTTTCAACACACACTAGGAAGGAAAACTGCCCAGCTGTGAGACCAAAGGGCTAACAAGTCAATAGAACAGTAGGATCACCAGATGACCACTAACATCAAGCTTCCCCCTCTCAGGGCAGGAAGATCATTTCCTGATTCTCAATAGTGAACCTTGGTGAAGCCCATAAAAAGAAAGCGAGGATGTCAGGGGGACAAAGTATGCCCTGAACCCATCCAATAACAGCACAAAGGCTTTTCATAGGAATATGCCACCATGGTAAAGGAAGCAGAGAACTATTCGGTCATCACAGCTGGCAGAAACTACCCCCATCTAATAAAACAAGTGGCTGTGGAATCCAATCATGGGCCCCCAAGCACCAGTCCTATCTCCCATCCCAAAGAATTCCCATCCTAACCTCACAGGAATTGTTAATGAGCAAGAGGTGTTGCTAGACCACCACCTTTCATAAAGCTCTTCCACCATAACATGGGGAGAACAAGACACAGACACTGCATTAATCCTGAGAAGAGTCCTATAACCAAGGAAGGGAGAAAAGCAGTAGAATGCATACAGGCCGTTAGGGATCCTCCACCAACACATAATTTATCTGGATAAGAGCTCAGGTTTTTAAGTCCTTTCGAATCTTCATATGTCAAAACCCAAAGATGATCTGCAAAGGGAAAAATTAAGTTATCTTTCAAAGATGGAACTCTGAGATAATCTTTGAATCAATTATACCACCCAACTTGTAAGAAAAAGCAGCAAGGGAAAAGGGAAAAAAACCCTCAGCCATGATTTTATACCTGGCAATTCTAAGCTGAAAGCATCACATCTAAGCTATGCTGCTCTAGAACCCACATCACAGTTTGTTTAGGTCTCTGACATTTAAGACTTCAGTTTGCTCCTAGTTACATACAAACTGCTGCCATCTTTTGTAACTATACAATGAAGCTGCTCTGGAAAGTCAAGCAATTTCCAAAAACAAGGGACCGGCACCCTCTTAACAGAAATGCAGTAGGAATTTATCTTACAATGACTAGGTGGGCTGCTGTCACCCTCTGCTCCATATCACAAGACTATAATCCACATGGCAGGCATCTGTTTAAGAGCCCTATTCTACCAGAGTAGATGTATTGCAGAACATGTGTGGGTAGTATTAGAAGACTTCAGTACTTACACATTATGTCTTCAGTGCTGCAGAAGCAATCTGACTACAGTTTAAGAGTTTCCTGCACAACGGGCTAAGGTTCTTTTCTTAATTGCACAAGTGTAGATGAGCTGTTTACACTAATGATGGGAATAGCTGCATAATTTTCATTACTAAGCTCAGAAATTCATAGAGCATTGCATAGTGCCATTTTTCTTTAGAATTATGTAAGTCTTCAGGACCTAGTTTAGTCAGAGCACTGTACAAACAATTCCCAGCTCATCCTCAAGCCCTCTGAGATATAGCCCCATCTTAGTAAGCACAGTAGAGGCGGGAGAGAGCTATGATCAGAACTACTTCCTAGCTCCCAGCAGTGCTCAAATCACCAGGCTATGAGGACCCCCCAAGTACTAGTTCAACTTCAGCGAATTCTATAAATGTGTCGTGTGTGCTAACATCAAAAGCAAAAACAGGATATCATTTGTCAGTGCAACAGTGGTCACATTAAATATTAATAGACAAATGAGTGATGTAAATTCTTGGCTTTTATTTGGAGCCTTTTAACAGTTACAGTAAGAATTGTCATTGCAAACCAGGAATTTTGAAAAGATTGAACAATTAAGTTAAAAAAATCTGAGTGCACACCTGTAAGACACCCTGGGTACAGAAAGACAGATATAAGCTTTTGGTTGTTCCATTTTGTTTGTTTCAGATAACCAATAAAACTAAATCTAAGAAAGGTTGGTTGTTTTCTGAAATAGTCATTCCAGCAGAAAAGCACTTAACATCTATCAGCCAATGCTGTACCAGGTCAGAGCAGTCACTTGAGTTTTAAGTTTATTCTGGTTATCTGCTTTCCAGCAAGGAAATTATAAAAGACTGCCCAAAAAGTCTATGATACAACCTTGTAAATAAGTTACCTGTATTATAAATTTCCAAATTCTATTTATGACTTGTCATTTCTTGGTATATTAGGGAATGATTCAGCAATCTGAAATTTCACAGGACTTTGACTTGCAAGATTCAAAGTTTCCACATTGAGTTGTGGTCAATTTTGTAGTCAAGGAGCACCAGTAGTATTTCTACGATTCCCATCATTCCTTCCTTTTTAGCATAAGAGATTTGTTTGCTTTTGCAGAAGCAGAGGTCAAATTGATCACAGCGTGACTCATCTAGTGTCATGGTAAATTTGGATCCATCCTTGCTCCTCACCAGGTGGGATCTTGCGACACAAAGGTGAAACCACAATGATCCATAGCACGTAGCTGACCCTTCACAAAATGTGGAAAGCCTAAAAATGTAATTTCCCATGGCAGGTCACACAAGCCACATGTTGCTACTTTGCCTTGAGTATGCAGAAAGGATAACAGAATGATGTACACACTTATCAGAAGTTGAAAGACAGTAAGTTTTTGACCTCGTACCAAATAAGTAATGGTAGAGAAGATTTTATGTGCATCAAAACCCAGTATTACCAATGCACTTTCACACTGCAGTACTAGTTTTGTTGCCATCAATAACTATTCCTTAGGCTAAGACCTCAATGGACCATTCCAAAGTTTGCCAACATGAATACTGGCAAGACTTTGGGGGATTTATCAGAACTTTTAAAAGGCTAGACATGACACATTAGCATTTGTTTCTGCAGAAGCTAGTTAGTTCTTGTCTAACATTAAGGCTTGGCTCACTGAAATTTACGGCAAGCTTAACAAGATGACTAAGTTACAAGATATTATGTTTGCTCAGAGAGGCTGGTGACAGAACCTAAGGTCAAAAACATGGTATTCTTTTAACTTTGGTGTTCTACTAATGCAGTGCATTAGACTTCACAAGTCAGACACAAAGAAACAGACCAATGTTGCTGTTACACCGCACCACCACATTACACCAAAGGAAGGGGAAGCCTACAGTCCAACTGTGATTTGTATTCACTGTAAGCTTAAGATACCAAAAGAAGTTCTCTCCCAACAGAATTCAGGGGAGCCCCAAGAAAAATTAATGCAGCAGTAATTTGAGCAAGGAATGGAGCTATGATTTGAGGATGAAGGCCAATGTTGCAAGTTATGTAGCTTCAGACTGAAAATACCAGGATCCTTTGCTTAATCTAATCATATCCCCAGAACATGACGACTCCAGCAGACATGACACTCTTGAAATACAGAACTTTATTTAGAAACGGCTTAAAGTAGAAAAAACCCTGTCAAGAAAAATCCAGGTGGAATATGGTTTTTCAGTAAAATGGAATTTTAGGGCAACAAAAGTCTAGAAGGCCACAAGAGAAACAGCACCACTGGAATTTTAAACAATGGCTAGTTACTTGCTTTTTTTTTGGCATTCACTGAAATTGGGTTTTCCTCAGAATTTCACAAAGATTCATGCAGTACACAACAGTTACCATAAAACGCTCGCCTTCTACACACATTTTAGGACAAGCTACAACCAGAAACCAATGCATACAAGCATATCAGGACTGATCAGACTCAGTGTGGGTGGATCAGATGTCCTGTGGGTTCTTGCCAAACACAAACAGCAATGAGAGGAACTTGATAGCAAAGGAAGGGACAGTTCAAGAATAAAGTATCTTAAATATTAATATTAAAGTTAGTCTGGGTACTGTATTTTCTGCAACATTAGCTTTTCTATTAGCTAACATATTCATTTTGTCCCCAGACGGTTACTGTACTGGCAAGTATCACTATTAAGATACACCAAGGGCTGAGGAAGACTTCCCAACAGGCACAAAATAGGTATATCCTCAACCCACTCACTCCCTTTAATACAACCAAGACACTTGCATAATGCAAGTTCTGTTAGATCCATTGGTTTAATCAGTACTCTAGGATGGGGGAGAGAAGAGGAAACCAGAAACAAACATACCAGAAAGGACACCACAAAAATAGGAGACAGGACAAGTAGAAAAATGATCCAGAGAGTGAAGTGAGTAACTTTTGAAGAATCTTCTAGGCAATACGACTAGATCCATGTTATTTCTCAGAAAATATAGTACACAAGTTTGGCAAAGTTGTTAGCCACAATGCCAGAGAAGGATTTAGCACTCAAGATAATTTGTACATGTTTGTCTGAACTCTTCATATTCCCTCCAATCTTATGACAGGCAACATTAAGGCCTATTTTGTCATTGAGAACTAACAACTTAGTGAGCGGCTTTACACAGGGATGGAGTTTTATTTTACTAGCCCCTTTTGAGTAGTCACATTGCCGCACAAGGCCGCCCAGACAGCAGTGTAAGTTAGACACTTTCTAACCCCAGTATGAAGCACATAAAATCTCCTGTCACATTACTTTATAATTTGGCATATGGAAGCATATTTTAAATACTCTTAAGGCATTTTTATTAAAAGTTCTCTGCTGCAATTTCACATTAACGCAATCTGTGAGTCAGTGTTTAGTTTCTCTACTACACACTCCACCTCAGTAAGGTACAGAAGAAAAGACTTTCCACAAACCAATGTTTTACCAGCAACCAAACAATTCCGCAGCAAGCTTCAAAATATTCAACCTTATTCCCTAAATATACCAACTAGATGTTAATTCTGTTCTGCTACGAAGTGAAAAAAAGAGCTCCTAACTCAAACCCATTGGAAAAGAGTAAAACTTCTGCAAAGTGCACTTTAAGAAGAGGTACTTTTTGCTTATGAAAAGAAACCAGTGAGTCCTCTAAGAATAATAAAGTGGAGTATTTTACAGTTAAGCACATGATTTGGGGCAAAGAATTCTGATGTTCCTGCTCTGCTGGTACAGTATATGGACTGTTAATACTCTTCTTGTTCCTCTTGTGGTGCTCCTTCGTCAGGTATCACAAAGCCTTCCTGAAGGGGGAAAGAAAGAATGTATTAATGGAAGCAGATGTCAAATCAGGCCCACTGATCCAGCTGGTTGCACATACCCTTCCCTGCAGTTTTACTTGGGATACTGTCAAGGAGGTATACACTCACTTATGAAAGACCAGTTATGACACTAGAAAGATTTTCCCTCTCAAATCTTGGATCCAGTTGTCACGGAATTTCAAGTAGTTTTCTATTCAGACAATCTCCGGCGTAACCACAAGGATACTATCTAGAGCTTTAGTACAAAAGATGCCTGCCCCAAACCACATAGAAGAAAGCAAGATTGGGCATTGGCCTCATGGAAGACTTCTCGTTAGAGAAAATTTGCCCGCTTACCAACTAGTATTTATGTAAAGGCAGACTTACATCTGTTGCATAAAGAATTTCCACAATCCTCTGCAACACTGGATCACTCTCCCCTTCATTCTCTTGGCAGATCAATTCGATATTTCTCAGTTTGCCAAAGTAGAAGTCCCTCTCCTTCTCCAGATCTTCAACAGTAAGTTTCAATACATTGATCTGCCAAAGAGTCACACATGATCATTTCTCCACCACAGAGAAGTTCACAAAGCATTTACTCAGAAAACAAGATTCTTATAGTTCACAAAAAAAGCAGATTTTTGTGATGTATGAGAGCACTTTGGGAATAATCAAGAACTGCACTGGTTTATTACTGACATTCAGTTTAGCTTATATGTTCTATTTCTGTGCTAGATGTCCAATTCACATAAGGGGTGGTCCTCTTGCAAATGTTAAGGGATCACTACTTCACAGATAAAAACCCAACCACCTGCAGGGCTTATTCTTTTAGAGGCTAAATTACCATTTACATGAGGTCAGTTTAGCTTATAAGAGTGTGACCCATGACATCTCACACTGACTACTGCAGGATAGCAGCAGCTGTTCTTAGTTTAACTGCAATGCCGCTAGATGTCTGCAACAGCGCTGCAGGATGAAGTATCAGCATGTAATGGACTTAAGTTAGTGTGTGCGTATGTCATGTTGCAAAAGGAATTTGAATTATTTGCTAAATTTCCAAGACCCCGTCATTTCTTAACTTAAATAAAGATTTGTGTAGATTAATCTAAAGCACTTTCACTTAACTTTACAGTCCACAGGTTTAACACTCACCTGCTGGATCAGCTCTGCTGATTCATCCTCTACTATTCCTACAGGAGCCTTTTTAACCATTCCAGTGCCAGTTTTAGGAGCTGCTGTGGTTCTCTGAGTAACAATGGGCCTCTGAGGAGCTAGAAGGTAAGATGCAGTGTTAATTCTTAGCCTAATCATTTTTAGAACCAAGCCCCCATAGGAGTTATTTCCATCCATGCTTAGATAGAACAGAGAAGAATTTGAAAGCCAGTGTAATGTAGCAAGAAATGCCCCAAGCTCCCCATGTGAAGTGTCCCTTCTCCCTGACAAGGGTGTTGGTACCAATCATCGCCATTTTCTTTAAGGAAGAAGCGTCTGTTCTTGCAGCCTTCATTTCTGTGGCTCCCAGGTAACTGTCATCTACAAGAGGTATAGCAATTCTAATGGTTACACACTATCTGACTTGAAGATGCCTGCCATGCCAAACCAACAGATTAAGTGTCTCACATGGAAAAGAGCTTTCTAGCCTCCATGAGATAAGAAGTTTAGCACTATAGTGTGATCTCAGGCATATGTATCATGATTTGATTCTGTGTTTTGAGAGACTGGAATCTTTGTGAAATAGAAGAAAGCCATGAAACCACCACAATTTAATGCACTGAAATTAAGTAATGAGTTAGTTTTGCTATTTAGGTTATTGAAGCTCTTATCAATTAGAAAGACTTTCAGAAGACCTTCAATGCTTCCTTTACCTGCACTGCCGGAACTGAGAGCTTTCTTGGGTTTGTTCAGTACTGGAGCAACAAGGGTGGGTGCTGGAGCTGTTTCTTGGCCTTGTCGAGCTGCAACAGGGTCATACTCTTTCCCATCATAGTTCGCATCAAAAAATTTTTTGAACCACTGAACGAATTCAAAATTGTCCTGAAATTTTCCTTTCACTAATTTGTCCACAGGGATTATCTGGGGGAGGGGAAAATAAAGCTGGTTAAACAGAGGGAAATATTCTGAGAGTAAAGAGCAAACTCTACAAAGTCAGATTGTGCTCAGGATTGTGTAAATCCAATTTGTAGTCCAAGTCCAGGGAGGATTTCTCTTATGTATTTAAACACGGGAGTGGTCAAAGATTTTTCTCCACTAGTTGGAATGGAGAGATAGTTGGACCCTTAAAGTTGAGTGGCGACTATCACGTCTTATACCATTAGGCAATAAGAATTTCTGCAATGAATTCCAATATCAAATTTGCTCCTCCTCTGCTGAAGTCCATCCATCTCTCCCTATTCTAATATCTTAACTTCATTCCAAGTCTCACCTGTTGGCCCACCTCCACACACACTCAACACCCAGTTTTGGGGTGGTTCCTCTCTCCCCCCCACCCCACCTCGCGAGAAAAAAGCCAGAGAATTATTAAAAACCTTTTGCCTATAGACAACAAGTATGAGGTCAGTCCAAACGGGCAATGACCAAGGCTCGACATCTGATGGTTATTCAGTGATTTGAGACATAGCAGTTCAGTTCTTACTAGACAAGAACTGCACAAACTAACGCAGTTGTCACACTAAATAGTAGTCTTAGCCCATTCTCTATATCCATTCAGTGCACCTATCTATTCACCCTTAGATGAGGTTCCCTCAAAATAAGAGATTCCTTAGATGAGGTTCCCTCAAAATAAGAGATTACATTGAAATGTTAATACTGAAACCTTGCACTGATATTGCTATGCAGTACCCGTTACAGGAATAAACTTCACTTTCCTTGAAAGCAAAGGTTATTCAAACTGTGAAGCACCACTTTCACATGTCTACTCTACAGCGTCATGGAATTTGTGGGAAGACGTAAAACTTGCAGTCCTTGGGATTACCATACCAATTGGTTATGGCCACATGTCTGGCACAAACAGAGCAGGAAGCTCTACTGCACTACCTCAGAAGAGTTGTAACAGTAGTCTGTAAACAAGCATGTATGTTTCAGGTAGTGAAACTCATTCAGTTAGTAAGAGCCAGAAATACAAACCTAGCAGCTCAATTTCCAACTTGGGGAAGTTGGAAGGGTAAGTGCTTCATCTAAGCAGATGATTGGCAGACACCCAGATATAAACAGAAATCCAGGTCCAAGCCATAGGGTTCATACAGCTGTGCAGTTGGCAGTACTGATAACCTGAAACTAAATTGCATGCACCCAAGTGCAAGGAGAACCAATTACAATCCCAGCTTACTTTGTCAACACCCATTCGCTTAAAACCTGCTTGTAGAATCTTGAAGTTTTGAATGTATTCATGTTCCAACTTTGCTTGAAATTTCACTTTCTTGAGTGCTACAGAACCAGGGAAGAGCATGTCCAGAAACTGACAGTAGGCAGCACCTGCCAAGAAAAACAGAGTGTTTCCATAAGCCATCTTATACAAAGAGAAGTTGGGAGAGGCAATATCTTTTATTGGACCAACTTCTGTTGGTGAAAGAGAGAAGCTTTCAAGCTACACAGAACTCTTTTTCAGGTGTAGCTCAGAAGCTTGTCTCTTTCATCAACAGAAGTTGGTCCAATAAAAGACATTACCTCACCCACCTTCTCTCTCTAATATCCTGGGACCAACATGGCTACATCTTATTCAAAGTCAGTCAGAAGCAGAGACTTCTGGGCAGACTATTTACTGTAAGAGAGAGGAAATATGAAGGATATAAGATGGTCCCTGTTATGATTTGAACCCTTATAACATTGAATCCATAATTCACTGGGTGAGCATACTAGTTGGACATACAACTAAGATCTGCGCCATGACATGCCTGCAACAATAAACTCAGTGGGGTTGCACGGGATAGATAACCTGTCATATTCAGCTAGGCAAGAAAACTTGGTTCTCTACCTAGTGAATAAATTAGAAATCATTTTAGAAATTAGAATAAATAAAACAAACAGCACTTATCCATAGCCCTTGGTGCCCTAGGAGTTCAAAGGCCATATCAATCCTCACTCCCTAACAAAAATCCAGACATAATAAAAGTAACAAAAAAGCCAGTGCTTCATTCCACCCACCTCAAAGACCTCTCATTCCCTTCCAGTCCCTCCATAACTACAATTAGAACTTGCAGGGGGAGCAGGAAATCCACTCACCAAAAAAAAAATAGGAATCTTTCCCCAGCAAGTATTAACTTAAATTCTGCAAAGATTTTAATTAAAAAAAAAAAGTTTCCAGCCCTTATTGTTGGCTGCAGAGGTAATATGTATTTAGTAATAGGTTTCGAAGGTTAACTAGCTATAATAGTTCAGGCACCTACCATGTATGTGGCATAACTTAGAGGGGTTATTTTTTTCCTGACATACCAGAGGAGTCCATGTCCACATTCACTGGTGGCAACAGAAGCCAAACACCCTGAACTGTCATACTAAGACAGGTGGTACACTTTTGTGGAAAGTTTGTAAGAAGTCTGTTTAACTGCCAAGAACATAGAATTCCAAATTCCCTTTTGCCTTTAGTCCTAATGTGTGGTCTAGTCATGCCACCTGCAGCTGTTAGGAAGGTGGAGAATGCAGGAAATTCAATCAGGGTGCTGTTCCTGCTTGGGAGCTCCCACTGTCTCCTCCTGTTATTGGAACAGAGCTTCTCCCTTCTCCATAGCCTCCTGATAGTGCAAATTAAGATAGGAAAGAAGTGTCTGCAATTGAACCCTCCAGCATCTTTTTCTCCTATTCAGTGAATAACTCCAGTGTCTGCCTCTGCTGTACATAACATTCCCCAGGAAGTTGACATGAACAGCAGTGAAGCTGTTCATTGCTTATTTCACTCTGTAGAGAAAGTGAGCAGCAGTGAAGGTCTGCATTACTGAAAGTGACACTACGCAGTTATAGCAAGTATGCATTTGATAGTTTTTCTTTGCAACTGTGAGTGGTAGGATCTAAGACCTTTAAAAATAAATCAAGCTTCTGCAGAAGCTGATGTAGGTTCTCTCACTCCCCAGGGCGAAGTTCTCATGGAGTTCCAAATCTTCTGGTCCTAAATGAAAGTCACCAGCAATCCAAGAGTCTTTATTCTTATTCTGATTTAAAACCTTGGACACTGGGTAACTCAACTCTTTGGTTCTTGTAACTCTGTACTTTTGGTTCTTTCTACCCTTGCTCACCATTTCTGCAGCATCTTATTAATAGCACCTCATTCTCCTTTCTGCTTCTCTGTACTAGTTTGTTTCCATGGATTCAGCCACAAACTCTGCTGACAATTCCCAAATGTACCTCAACTTCTCCCCCTCCTTTGTCAAATGAGGAAATTTCATGTTTCACACCTACTGAATGTCCTGCCACGGTCTCAAACTCACCTCCTAGAACTGAACTATTTTCTGCTGATCCTCTCCACCTTCCTTATCTACCTACCACTACCTTTCCTGTGTCCCATGCTCACAACCTTGGTTTAGTCTTCAACTCTTTTTCCCTTCCCCATATCCTGTCTTGAGGTCTGTTACTTCATTTTTATCAGCATCAAAAGACACCCTTTTGTTTCAATTTCCAGAACTAATTCCTTTAAAATGTGACTCTTCAGTACCATAACCCTTCTCTTCCCGTCCAAATCTATCCAAAACACCACCATATCAAAATCCTCTCAACTCCAACTATATCAGGTCAAATCTCCTTGTTGGCTTTGCCTCCTTACCACATTAAGTTAGAGCTCCTTGACCTCACCTTCAAAGTCCTATCCATCTGCTGTCCCAGTTCAATCCTTAAACTCCTCCCAGGCCTCCCACCTTACTTTTCTTTTCATCTTTTTAGTAACCACCTGTTCAGAGAAGTCGGCCACCACCAACATTTATAAACAGTGGCCACAATCTAGTCTCCATCTTTCTCTCGTGTTGACATGGAAAGATGCTTGGAAAGTCTACTTCCTGTCCATGAAAGCCATTTTAATTTCTTCTTTAGAATTCAGTTTCTCCCAGGAAACCTCCCCTCTCCACACCAATGACATTACTTTAGTCTCCCTTCCCTGAACTTTTGTCCTATATCTTAAAATACACCTTTCACATTAAATGCAGCCAAATTATAATGCAAAGTGACAGATTAACTCTGACTATGGTTAAAATCCTAGTATAGACAAATCCAACCATGTAATTATGGCAGTGTAAAGGCATATCATAACCATGTTTTACAATTTCCAGCTTTAGCCCTGTTGTCAAAAGAAATAGCCTTGAACTTTCCGCTCATTGCCTATGTTCTAAGGCAAAAGTAGAGCGTACAAGTCTTCGGGTTCCACAAAGCTATAGAAGCAATCCTCTGTACTCACAACTAGGAGCTATAGTTTGAGATTCAGGGTTGGCAAGTCTCAAATCAAGCAAGATCCAGTGACAGACTACTATATTTTGTATACTTGCAGTCAGTCACTTTGCACACTTATTAACCTTTTGATTGTAACCATCAGAGAGATGCTCTTAAAACCCCTAGTAGTGCCCTGTCATCAGCCCCCTTACCCGAGCACAGGTGTTCAATCTTTGTCAAGTTCAACTGCAAAGACTCGTTGATCCAGGCAAGCATGTCATGTCGACTCAAGTTATCACTGGTCACTGAAGTAGAATACACATTAACTGCCATTTTCTGAAAGATAGAAACCACAGATTAAAGTTTCATACTAAAGTATGATTAGAATACGATCTGCTACAGACTTGACTCATTAGAACAGTAGTGTACACCCGGATTTACACCCTCCTGTTGCTACAGAGAGCAGATTCTAACAGTGCCAGGTAACAGAACTAGCTGCTGGAAGTACCCCACATCAGCAGAAGCAGAGAAGAGTTGGTTTAGTATTTTGTGAAAGGTTTCAGAGTAACAGCCGTGTTAGTCTGTATCCGCAAAAAGAAGAACAGGAGTACTTGTGGCACCTTAAATTTGTTAGTCTCTAAGGTGCCACAAGTACTCCTGTTCTTCTTTATTTTGTGAAAGACATGGAAGACCGCTCAGGTAGTGGCACCCCAAACTTCCCCTAGTATGCTTCCACCCTGACCTAAAGGAACCATCTCTGCAATGAGCTGGTTCAGTCCTCTTGTCCATCTCCCCTAAGGCTGCCCAAAAGGATAGTGCACTCTGCTCCTAGGCAGGTTTCCTAGTGGATTCTATCGTGTGCACTCCCGAGGGCTGAGAACAGAACAGAAAACCGCCGTTCGGAGAAGCTGCTCACCCGCAACCTCTCCAAGCAGCAGCCACCCTCGAGTCCCCCCATACAAACCTTCAGGGAGGTCACTCGGCAAACACCAAGCGCCGCTCAGCGTCTCTCGTCCACCCTGACACGTGATGCAATGGGGCTCCCCCCGCCCTGCAGACCGGCGAGGCGGCACGGCCGTGTCGGGGAGATGCTCGCGGGGACCGAGTCCCCCCCCCCCGGGGAAGGGCCCAGCTCGCGCACGCAGGGCCCCCCATTTCTCCCCGCCCAGCCCCCCGCCGGGCCCGGACACTGCAGCCCCCGGCCCGGCCCGGCCCTGCCCGCGGGGCGGCGACACGCGGGCCCTGGGAGCGGAGCAGCTGCCCCCACAGGCCGGCCCCGCCCCGCCCCACCCCCGGGCCTCGTGCCGGTCCCTCACAGCCTGCCGGCCCCGCCCCTACCGAGCCCCCCCGGCCCGGCCCCTGCCGGCCCCCCCCGGCCCAGAGCCCAGCCCGGCCCGCGAGTCCGTTACCTGCCCCCGCTCTGCCCCGTCTCCTCCGCGTTCAAACCGGCCCCGCCCGCCTGCCCGCCCGGGAGCAGCACGTCACGCGCCCCGTACGTGCTCGCGTCACCACCCGGCGTCCGTTACAGCGAGCGTCGCTTGTCCCCTTTCCTCAAGTTGGGGCGGGGCGAGGAGGGAAGTAGTTACTAAGGGGCGGGGCCGAACCTTCGTTGCTAAGGCGCCGCACGGCCTCCTTTTTGGGTCACGTAATATTATTTAGCCCCGCCCCCTCGTGATGTCAGAGGATCGGTGGGGGCGGGCTGCCTTGCCAGACTCCGCCCCCTTCCTGGGTCATCCCCGGCCCCGCCCCCAGGCTCACAGCCCCTCCTCCGCCCCCCAGCCCCTCACTTCCCCCCCCCGGCTCACTGCCCCCCAGCCCCTCCTCCGCCCCCCAGCCCCTCCTCTCCCCCGGCTCACTGCCCCCCGCCCCTCCTCCGCCCCCCAGCCCCTCCTCTCCCCCGGCTCACTGCCCCCCGCCCCTCCTCCGCCCCCCAGCCCCTCCTCTCCCCCGGCTCACTGCCCCCCAGCCCCTCCTCCACCCCCCAGCCCCTCCTCTCCTCCGGCTCACTGCCCCCCGCCCCTCCTCCGCCCCCCAGCCCCTCCTCTCCCCCGGCTCACTGCCCCCCGCCCCTCCTCCGCCCCCCAGCCCCTCCTCTCCCCCGGCTCACTGCCCCCCGCCCCTCCTCCACCCCCCAGCCCCTCCTCTCCCCCGGCTCACTGCCCCCCGCCCCTCCTCCACCCCCCAGTCCCTCCTCTCCCCCGGCTCACTGCCCTCCGCCCCTCCTCCACCCCCCAGTCCCTCCTCTCCTCCGGCTCACTGCCCCCCGCCCCTCCTCCGCCCCCCAGCCCCTCCTCTCCCCCGGCTCACTGCCCCCCAGCCCCTCCTCCGCCCCCCAGCCCCTCCTCTCCCCCGGCTCACTGCCCCCCAGCCCCTCCTCCACCCCCCAGCCCCTCCTCTCCCCCGGCTCACTGCCCTCCCCGCCCCCCCTTAGCTCATCACTTCCCCCCAACCTCCCCACCCTCAGCTTATCACTTACCCCCTAGCCCCTCCTCCACCCCCCAGCCCCTCCTCTCCCCCGGCTCACTGCCCTCCCAGCCCCTCCTCCGCCCCCCAGCCCCTCCTCTCCCCCGGCTCACTGCCCCCCAGCCCCTCCTCCGCCCCCCAGCCCCTCCTCTCCCCCGGCTCACTGCCCTCCTCCACCCCCCAGTCCCTCCCCCCCGCCCCTCCTCTCCCCCGGCTCACTGCCCCCCGCCCCTCCTCCACCCCCCAGCCCCTCCTCTCCCCCAGCTCACTGCCCTCCCCGCCCCTCCTCCACCCCCCAGCCCCTCCCCCCCGCCCCTCCTCCACCCCCCAGCCCCTCCTCTCCTCCGGCTCACTGCCCTCCCCGCCCCTCCTCCACCCCCCAGCCCCTCCTCTCCCCTGGCTCACTGCTCCCCGCCCCTCCTCCACCCCCCAGTCCCTCCCCCTGCCCCTCCTCCACCCCCCAGTCCCTCCTCTCCTCCAGCTCACTGCCCTCCCCGCCCCTCCTCCACCCCCCAGCCCCTCCTCTCCCCCGGCTCACTGCCCTCCCCGCCCCTCCTCCACCCCCCAGCCCCTCCTCTCCCCCGGCTCACTGCCCTCCCCGCCCCTCCTCCACCCCCCAGCCCCTCCTCTCCTCCGGCTCACTGCCCTCCCCGCCCCTCCTCCACCCCCCAGCCCCTCCTCTCCCCCGGCTCACTGCTCCCCGCCCCTCCTCCACCCCCCAGTCCCTCCCCCCCGCCCCTCCTCCACCCCCCAGTCCCTCCTCTCCTCCAGCTCACTGCCCTCCCAGCCCCTCCTCCGCCCCCCAGCCCCTCCTCTCCCCCGGCTCACTGCCCTCCTCCACCCCCCAGTCCCTCCCCCCCGCCCCTCCTCTCCCCCGGCTCACTGCCCCCCGCCCCTCCTCCGCCCCCCAGCCCCTCCTCTCCTCCGGCTCACTGCCCTCCTCCACCCCCCAGTCCCTCCCCCCCGCCCCTCCTCTCCCCCGGCTCACTGCCCCCCGCCCCTCCTCCACCCCCCAGCCCCTCCTCTCCCCCGGCTCACTGCCCTCCCCGCCCCTCCTCCACCCCCCAGTCCCTCCCCCCCGCCCCTCCTCCACCCCCCAGCCCCTCCTCTCCTCCGGCTCACTGCCCTCCCCGCCCCTCCTCCACCCCCCAGCCCCTCCTCTCCTCCGGCTCACTGCCCTCCCCGCCCCTCCACCCCCCCAGCCCCTCCTCTCCCCCGGCTCACTGCCCTCCCCGCCCCTCCTCCACCCCCCAGCCCCTCCTCTCCTCCGGCTCACTGCCCTCCCCGCCCCTCCTCCACCCCCCAGCCCCTCCTCTCCTCCGGCTCACTGCCCTCCCCGCCCCTCCTCCGCCCCCCAGCCCCTCCTCTCCTCCGGCTCACTGCCCCCCGCCCCTCCTCCGCCCCCCAGCCCCTCCTCTCCCCCGGCTCACTGCCCTCCCCGCCCCTCCTCCGCCCCCCAGCCCCTCCTCTCCCCCGGCTCACTGCCCCCCGCCCCTCCTCCGCCCCCCAGCCCCTCCTCTCCCCCGGCTCACTGCCCCCCGCCCCTCCTCCGCCCCCCAGCCCCTCCTCTCCCCCGGCTCACTGCCCCCCGCCCCTCCTCCGCCCCCCAGCCCCTCCTCTCCCCCGGCTCACTGCCCCCCGCCCCTCCTCCGCCCCCCAGCCCCTCCTCTCCCCCGGCTCACTGCCCCCCGCCCCTCCTCCGCCCCCCAGCCCCTCCTCTCCCCCGGCTCACTGCCCCCCGCCCCTCCTCCGCCCCCCAGCCCCTCCTCTCCCCCGGCTCACTGCCCCCCAGCCCCTCCTCTCCTCCGGCTCACTGCCCCCCGCCCCTCCTCCGCCCCCTAGCCCCTCCTCTCCCCCGGCTCACTGCCCCCCGCCCCTCCTCCGCCCCCCAGCCCCTCCTCTCCTCCGGCTCACTGCCCCCCAGCCCCTCCTCCGCCCCCCAGCCCCTCCCCCCCGCCCCTCCTCCACCCCCCAGCCCCTCCTCTCCTCCAGCTCACTGCCCTCCTCCACCCCCCAGTCCCTCCCCCCCCGCCCCTCCTCTCCCCCGGCTCACTGCCCCCCGCCCCTCCTCCACCCCCCAGCCCCTCCTCTCCCCCAGCTCACTGCCCTCCCCGCCCCTCCTCCACCCCCCAGTCCCTCCCCCCCGCCCCTCCTCCACCCCCCAGCCCCTCCTCTCCTCCGGCTCACTGCCCTCCCCGCCCCTCCTCCACCCCCCAGCCCCTCCTCTCCCCCGGCTCACTGCCCTCCCCGCCCCTCCTCCACCCCCCAGCCCCTCCTCTCCTCCGGCTCACTGCCCTCCCCGCCCCTCCTCCACCCCCCAGCCCCTCCTCTCCTCCGGCTCACTGCCCTCCCCGCCCCTCCTCCACCCCCCAGCCCCTCCTCTCCCCTGGCTCACTGCTCCCCGCCCCTCCTCCACCCCCCAGTCCCTCCTCTCCTCCACCCCCCAGCCCCTCCTCTCCCCCGGCTCACTGCTCCCCGCCCCTCCTCCACCCCCCAGCCCCTCCTCTCCTCCGGCTCACTGCCCTCCCCGCCCCTCCTCCACCCCCAGCCCCTCCTCTCCTCCAGCTCACTGCCCTCCCCGCCCCTCCTCCGCCCCCCAGCCCCTCCCCCCCGCCCCTCCTCCACCCCCCAGCCCCTCCTCTCCTCCAGCTCACTGCCCTCCTCCACCCCCCAGTCCCTCCCCCCCGCCCCTCCTCTCCCCCCCCCGCCCTCCCCCCGCTCACTGCCCCCCGCCCCTCCTCCACCCCCCAGCCCCTCCTCTCCCCCAGCTCACTGCCCCCCGCCCCTCCTCCACCCCCCAGCCCCTCCCCCCCGCCCCTCCTCTCCCCCGGCTCACTGCCCCCCGCCCCTCCTCCACCCCCCAGCCCCTCCTCTCCCCCAGCTCACTGCCCTCCCCGCCCCTCCTCCACCCCCCAGTCCCTCCCCCCCGCCCCTCCTCCACCCCCCAGCCCCTCCTCTCCTCCGGCTCACTGCCCTCCCCGCCCCTCCTCCACCCCCCAGCCCCTCCTCTCCCCCGGCTCACTGCTCCCCGCCCCTCCTCCACCCCCCAGCCCCTCCTCTCCTCCGGCTCACTGCCCTCCCCGCCCCTCCTCCACCCCCCAGCCCCTCCTCTCCTCCGGCTCACTGCCCTCCCCGCCCCTCCTCCACCCCCCAGCCCCTCCTCTCCTCCGGCTCACTGCCCTCCCCGCCCCTCCTCCACCCCCCAGCCCCTCCTCTCCTCCGGCTCACTGCCCTCCCCGCCCCTCCTCCACCCCCCAGCCCCTCCTCTCCCCCGGCTCACTGCCCTCCCCGCCCCTCCTCCACCCCCCAGCCCCTCCTCTCCTCCGGATCACTGCCCTCCCCGCCCCTCCTCCACCCCCCAGCCCCTCCTCTCCTCCGGCTCACTGCCCTCCCCGCCCCTCCTCCACCCCCCAGCCCCTCCTCTCCCCTGGCTCACTGCTCCCCGCCCCTCCTCCACCCCCCAGCCCCTCCTCTCCTCCACCCCCCAGCCCCTCCTCTCCCCCGGCTCACTGCTCCCCGCCCCTCCTCCACCCCCCAGCCCCTCCTCTCCTCCGGCTCACTGCCCTCCCCGCCCCTCCTCCACCCCCCAGCCCCTCCTCTCCTCCGGCTCACTGCCCTCCCCGCCCCTCCTCCGCCCCCCAGCCCCTCCTCTCCTCCAGCTCACTGCCCTCCTCCACCCCCCAGTCCCTCCCCCCCGCCCCTCCTCTCCCCCGGCTCACTGCCCCCCGCCCCTCCTCCACCCCCCAGCCCCTCCTCTCCCCCAGCTCACTGCCCCCCGCCCCTCCTCCACCCCCCAGCCCCTCCCCCCCGCCCCTCCTCTCCCCCGGCTCACTGCCCCCCGCCCCTCCTCCACCCCCCAGCCCCTCCTCTCCCCCAGCTCACTGCCCTCCCCGCCCCTCCTCCACCCCCCAGTCCCTCCCCCCCGCCCCTCCTCCACCCCCCAGCCCCTCCTCTCCTCCGGCTCACTGCCCTCCCCGCCCCTCCTCCACCCCCCAGCCCCTCCTCTCCCCCGGCTCACTGCTCCCCGCCCCTCCTCCACCTCCCAGCCCCTCCTCTCCTCCGGCTCACTGCCCTCCCCGCCCCTCCTCCACCCCCCAGCCCCTCCTCTCCTCCGGCTCACTGCCCTCCCCGCCCCTCCTCCACCCCCCAGTCCCTCCCCCCGCCCCTCCTCCACCCCCCAGTCCCTCCTCTCCTCCAGCTCACTGCCCTCCCCGCCCCTCCTCCACCCCCCAGCCCCTCCTCTCCCCCGGCTCACTGCTCCCCGCCCCTCCTCCACCTCCCAGCCCCTCCTCTCCTCCGGCTCACTGCCCTCCCCGCCCCTCCTCCACCCCCCAGCCCCTCCTCTCCTCCGGCTCACTGCCCTCCCCGCCCCTCCTCCACCCCCCAGCCCCTCCTCTCCTCCGGCTCACTGCCCTCCCCGCCCCTCCTCCACCCCCCAGCCCCTCCTCTCCCCTGGCTCACTGCTCCCCGCCCCTCCTCCACCCCCCAGTCCCTCCCCCGGCCCCTCCTCCACCCCCCAGTCCCTCCTCTCCTCCAGCTCACTGCCCTCCCCGCCCCTCCTCCACCCCCCAGCCCCTCCTCTCCCCCGGCTCACTGCTCCCCGCCCCTCCTCCACCCCCCAGCCCCTCCTCTCCCCCGGCTCACTGCTCCCCGCCCCTCCTCCACCCCCCAGCCCCTCCTCTCCTCCGGCTCACTGCCCTCCCCGCCCCTCCTCCACCCCCCAGCCCCTCCTCTCCTCCGGCTCACTGCCCTCCCCGCCCCTCCTCCACCCCCCAGCCCCTCCTCTCCTCCGGCTCACTGCCCTCCCCGCCCCTCCTCCACCCCCCAGCCCCTCCTCTCCTCCGGCTCACTGCCCTCCCCGCCCCTCCTCCACCCCCCAGCCCCTCCTCTCCCCCGGCTCACTGCCCTCCCCGCCCCTCCTCCACCCCCCAGCCCCTCCTCTCCTCCGGATCACTGCCCTCCCCGCCCCTCCTCCACCCCCCAGCCCCTCCTCTCCTCCGGCTCACTGCCCTCCCCGCCCCTCCTCCACCCCCCAGCCCCTCCTCTCCCCTGGCTCACTGCTCCCCGCCCCTCCTCCACCCCCCAGCCCCTCCTCTCCTCCACCCCCCAGCCCCTCCTCTCCCCCGGCTCACTGCTCCCCGCCCCTCCTCCACCCCCCAGCCCCTCCTCTCCTCCGGCTCACTGCCCTCCCCGCCCCTCCTCCACCCCCCAGCCCCTCCTCTCCTCCGGCTCACTGCCCTCCCCGCCCCTCCTCCGCCCCCCAGCCCCTCCTCTCCTCCAGCTCACTGCCCTCCTCCACCCCCCAGTCCCTCCCCCCCGCCCCTCCTCTCCCCCGGCTCACTGCCCCCCGCCCCTCCTCCACCCCCCAGCCCCTCCTCTCCCCCAGCTCACTGCCCCCCGCCCCTCCTCCACCCCCCAGCCCCTCCCCCCCGCCCCTCCTCTCCCCCGGCTCACTGCCCCCCGCCCCTCCTCCACCCCCCAGCCCCTCCTCTCCCCCAGCTCACTGCCCTCCCCGCCCCTCCTCCACCCCCCAGTCCCTCCCCCCCGCCCCTCCTCCACCCCCCAGCCCCTCCTCTCCTCCGGCTCACTGCCCTCCCCGCCCCTCCTCCACCCCCCAGCCCCTCCTCTCCCCCGGCTCACTGCTCCCCGCCCCTCCTCCACCCCCCAGCCCCTCCTCTCCTCCGGCTCACTGCCCTCCCCGCCCCTCCTCCACCCCCCAGCCCCTCCTCTCCTCCGGCTCACTGCCCTCCCCGCCCCTCCTCCACCCCCCAGCCCCTCCTCTCCTCCGGCTCACTGCCCTCCCCGCCCCTCCTCCACCCCCCAGCCCCTCCTCTCCCCTGGCTCACTGCTCCCCGCCCCTCCTCCACCCCCCAGCCCCTCCTCTCCTCCACCCCCCAGCCCCTCCTCTCCCCCGGCTCACTGCTCCCCGCCCCTCCTCCACCCCCCAGCCCCTCCTCTCCTCCGGCTCACTGCCCTCCCCGCCCCTCCTCCACCCCCCAGCCCCTCCTCTCCTCCGGCTCACTGCCCTCCTCCACCCCCCAGTCCCTCCCCCCCGCCCCTCCTCTCCCCCGGCTCACTGCCCTCCCCGCCCCTCCTCCACCCCCCAGCCCCTCCTCTCCTCCGGCTCACTGCCCTCCCCGCCCCTCCTCCACCCCCCAGCCCCTCCTCTCCCCCGGCTCACTGCTCCCCGCCCCTCCTCCACCCCCCAGTCCCTCCCCCCCGCCCCTCCTCCACCCCCCAGTCCCTCCTCTCCTCCAGCTCACTGCCCTCCCCGCCCCTCCTCCACCCCCCAGCCCCTCCTCTCCCCCGGCTCACTGCTCCCCGCCCCTCCTCCACCCCCCAGTCCCTCCCCCCGCCCCTCCTCCACCCCCCAGTCCCTCCTCTCA